>NC_057345.1:75933000-76556500 GCF_016509475.1 Prionailurus bengalensis
AATGGAATATTTTTCAGCTGTAAAAAGAATGAAATTCTGATACATGTAGCAACACTGATGAACCTTGAAGACGTTATTCTAGGTGAAATAAGCCAGACACAAAGGACAAGTACTATATGATCCCACTAATAAGAGGTACCTAAAATAGTCAAATGCATAAAGACAGAAAGTAGAATAGTGTTTACCATGAGCCTAAGGGAGAGGGTATGGGAAGTTACTGCCTAAAGGGTACTGAGTTTCCATTTGAGATGATAAAAATATCTGCAAATGGGTAGTGGTAATAGTTGCACAACAATGAGAATGTATTTATTGTCACTGCACAATACTCTTAAAATGGTAAAATTGGGAAATTTTATGTTAAATATGTTTGTATCACAATTTTAAAGTTTTTAAAAAGCAACACTGGACAGTCTATTTTTCTGTCCATGCTACTGCAGCCACTTACCGGACAGAATATTCTTCCTCAAAGACATTGATTATCCTGTAAAGTCCTTTATCTGTAACCTATGGTAGCTTTCTCATCATCATCACATAACAAAATGTGCTCTCCAATGCTTTCGTGTGACCCATGTGCTCATCTTTTGTCTACAGATTGACAAGTGTTGGGAGTGGAATGAGGTCAGTCTAGAGAGTGTAGCCTCCCTTTCAAAAAGGGAAGGCAGGGGCGCCTGGGTGGCGCAGTCGGTTGAGCGTCCGACTTCAGCCAGGTCACGATCTCGCGGTCCGTGAGTTCGAGCCCCGCGTCGGGCTCTGGGCTGATGGCTCAGAGCCTGGAGCCTGTTTCCGATTCTGTGTCTCCCTCTCTCTCTGCCCCTCGCCCGTTCATGCTCTGTCTCTCTCTGTCCCAAAAATAAATAAACATTGAAAAAAAAAAATTCAAAAAGGGAAGGCAGGAGAATGTCCTGAATCTTAAGAGATACAGGCCGAAGTCCTTAGCTGAGAGGGTCAGGTTTTCTGCAAATTACTCCTATGAATAAGCATAAAAATAAAAATGTAAATGTAATTTTATATTATATAGGGAGACATATATGTATATGAGAGATAAAGCAAATCTAGCAAAATGTCACCAGTGGATAAATCTAGGTGAAAGATACATGGGATTCTCTTGTAATTGTTTTTCAAGGTAAAGTTTAATATAAAAAATTAAATACTAAAAGTACAATTTAATCTCCTGGCATATTTTTTATTGCATTATAGTCAATTTTTTTAAATGATATTGTAGAATTGTATAAAATGTCTGGACATAAGAGGCTCCATTTTGAAGCTCCATTTTCTTTTCCAAATAATGAACTCTCTAATTGGGCCAGAGTGGCAATAGTTTTCAAGCAATTGCTCATAAAATTTCAATAGAGCAACTGGCATTTAGATCATATGAGGATAGTAAAGTTAATACATACCAGGGACAGTTTCATGTGATAGCACCAATAACCTAATGAACAAGATAGTAATCAGAAGCAGCTTAACCAGTCAGCACCAAATTAGGGTTTTTTTTTTTCCCTCTTCTCTTCTTTATCTAAATCATATAATTACCTCTTCCTTCTTTCCTGTAAAAACCCCTTGCTTTTCCCACATGAGCAGGACACCTTTCTGGTCAGTTTAGAATCTGTGCTCCCCAAAAATGAACTATTGGGACCTCATCAAGATAAAAAGCTTCTGTGCTACAAAGGAAACAATCAACAAAACTAAAAGGCAACCAACGGAAGGGGAGAAGATAGTTGCAAATGACATGTTGGATAAAGGGTTAGTATCCAAAATCTATAAAGAACTTACCAAACTCAACACTGGAAAAACAAATAATCCAGTGAAGAAATGGGCAGAAGACATGAACAGACACTTTTCCAAAGACATCCAGATGGCTAACAGACACATGAAAACATGCTCAACATCACTCATCATCAGAGAAATACAAATCAAAACCACAATGAGATACCACCTCACACCTGTCAGAATGGCTAAAATTAACAACTCAGGAAACAACAGATGCTGGTGAGGATGTGGAGAAATGGGAACCCTCTTGCACTGTTGTTGGGAATGCAAACTGGTACAGCTGCTCTGGAAAACAGTGCGGAGGTTCCTCAAAAAATTAAAAATAGAACTACCCTACGACCCAGCAATAGCACCACTAGGAATTTAGCCAAAGGATATAGGAGTATTGATTCATAGGGGCACATGTACCCCAATGTTTATAGCAGTGCTTTCAACAATAGCCAAATCATGGAAAGAGTCTAAATGTCCCTCAACTGATGAATGGATAAAGAAGATGTGGTTTATATATATAATGGAATACTACTTGGCAATGAGAAAGAATGAAATCCTGCCATTTGCAGCAACATGGATGGAACTGGAGGGCATTATGCTAAGTGAAATAAGTCAGTCAGAGAAAGACAGATATCATATATTTTCACTCATATGTGGAACTTGAGAAACTTAACAGAAGACCATGGGGGAGGGGAACGGGAAAAATAGTTACAAACAGAGAGGGAAGCAAACCGTAAGAGACTCTTAAATACAGAGAACAAACTGAGGACTGATTGGGGGGGGTGGGTAGGGCAGGAGAGAGGGGAAAATGGGTGATACGTATTAAGGAGGACACCTGTTGGGGTGAGCACTGGGTGTTGTATGTAAGCAATGAATCACGGGAATCTACTTCCAAAACCAAGAGCACAATCTACTCCCAAAACCAAGTACACACTCAATGTTAGCTAACTTGATAAATTATATTTAAAAAAAAAAGAAAAGAAACTGTGCTCCCCAAATTGCAATTCTGAGACCACAAATAAAGGCCTTTGTTCTTTTTCAATTTTACTTCCTTTTCTCAGTTGATAATATCTAGATATTTTTCATAATCAGAATGTGTAAGCATGCTATGATGAATATTCAAATGTCTCAAATATTCAGTTTTATATTAATATGTCACATATTCAAAATGCATCTAACACCAACTCTGTCATATACTACTTATGGGCCCTTAAACAAGGAGCCTCACCTAGCTATACTTAAGTTTTTAAAGACAATTATAGGGGTAATGGGAATACAATTATAGGTCCAACCTAGAGGATATTTTGATAATTAAACTAGATGCCATAAGCTTTTATCTTAGCATAGCATGCAGCACAAAATAGGACTTCAGTGTACGTTTGCTGAATAAATGGAGATTATAACAATTGCATTGAGCAATTTGGTCCATTGGGCTATGCATTTCGACATGCTCTGTAAACTCTAGATTACTAAGAAACAAGGCCACCATATAAATTTTTTGTCGGATCAAAACAGTAGGCAAGTTCAAACAGGCTGCCCTGTACCACTTCCTTTTGTCTGCTTCTTCAGTGTGGGGAGCAGAGAATGTGGAAGTAAAATGCCCGCCTCAAATAGCTCCATTCTAACGACTGAAACTTACAGTCCCCTCTTTCGAGTGAAGATTAGAGGAAGCTGAGGAAGATGTGATGGGAACTATCGAACAACGTTATGAAAACAGGTGTGTGGGTTCTTAGCTGTGAATGAGCCACAGAACTTGTAATTTCAAATGAACAGCCATTGGATCCTGTTCAGGACTGGTTTTCAAAATTCGATGTACATGAAGAATCATCTGAAGAAATTGTTAAACCCAGATTCTAGGGGAACCTGAGTGGCTCAATTGGTTAAGCATCGGACTCTTGATTTCGGCTCAGGTCATGATCTCACAATTCATGGATTGGAGCCCCAAATCGGGCTCTGCGCTGACAGCACGGAGCCTGCTTGAGATTCTCAGTCTCCCTTTCTCTCTACCCTTCTCCCCCCACCCCACCTGCCCCTCAAAATAAAGCATTAAAAAAATACCATTACACCCAGATTCTACACATTTACCAAACGGTACAGGTGACTCTGATGTTCCTGTGAAAAATAAGCCAACAAACATCAGAGGGCAACAGAGACAGACAGACTTGACAAGATAGTTATTTTTAACTAATAAAGACCAGTGATGTGGGAACTGAATTTATTTCTACATGGAGACTAAACAGAACTCTCAGTCTCAAGCTTTCTTACGTATGACTAATAGAAAGATTAGAGAGAAACTATCTCTTTTAGATTATCATTGCCTAGAAGCTCCTTGATGGGCACTATCTTGTCCTATGGATTCTAATGCCTGTTACAGAGCCTGATAAAAATAAACTAGGGAGGCTCCCATGGGGGCTTGGCCCACTCTACTTGCAGCTGCCTTGGCTGACATTGTTCTGGAAGCAGCACATTCAGGGAGACACGGTGTGCCTGGCTGTCACTTTGCAGCTGCTACTGTTTCAAACGGAGAAGCTAAGCTACCCCAACACTAAAGCCAGCCACAGACCCCTATGGGCCAGACAAAAGGCAACCTGCCCTTCCTGCTCATTCCTCCCTTGTCACTTTGAACCAGAAATCAGGTCCTGAGTTCAAGACAACGTTGCATATGAAAGAAGATGTGCATACCTGCTCTTCAGCACTACTGTCCAAGAAGAGTTCTCAGCTGCTCGTTGCTTGCTCACTTGATCCTTCACCTTTCTGTCCCTCCTTTATAAAAGCTTGAAAAAACTGAGGAAGTTAGACATTGCTACTCTTTTAATCATGTGTTAAAACTGAAATTGAAAGTAAAAGCGATTCAGGCACCCTGAATCAGTAGCCTCAGGCGTGAATATGGTTGTTTGGTGCATGATGAGATGGGGTTAGGGAAACCCCACAGTTACTCAACAGTCAGGCTTTTTAGTAAACACACTCCATCAACTTCCTTTTGTCTTCCCCATGTTGGAGTGTTTTCCTGGCCTCTGTTCTCCATATGTCTCTCTCGTTTGGCTTAAGTTTCCTTAGCACACAGGAAAAACAGAAAATTCATGACACAAATGTCAGCAAAGCTGTATAAAACAAGAATATTTCAACTGTTTTTCTCTTAGTGGGAATTCCTGGGTTCTTTTGTTAGTGGAGAGCTTTTAACATTTTAAATATGTTCCCCAAGATATAGTGTCCATGCAAAATGAACAAACCTTTTAGAATTTCTTTTCTTTTCTTGACTAATATATTTTTAATTTTACTTATTTTTTTAAATTTTAGTGCCAGTGTAGTAAACATACAGTGTTATGTTAGTTTTGATGTAGTGATTCGTCAGTTCCGTATGTTATTCAGTGGTCGTCCCAATAAGTGTATTCTTTATCCCCATCACCTATTTTACACAATCCCCACCCACCTCCCCTCTGGTAACCATCAGTTCGGTCTCTATAGTTAAGAGTCTGTTTTTTTGGTTTGTCTCTTTTTTTCTTTTTTTGTTCCTTTTCTTTCTTAAATTCCACATATGAGTGAAATCATGTGGTATTTGTCATTTTCTGGCTTATTTCACTTAGCATTATAACTTCTAGATGCTTACATGTTGTTGAAAATGGCAAGGTTTCATTTTTAATGGCCAAATAATATTCCATTATATATATATATCACATCTTCTTTATCCATTCATCTATCCATGGACACTTGGAATGCTTCCATAGTATGGCTACTGCAAATAATACTGCAATAAACATAGGGGTGCGTATATCCTTTTGAATTAGTATTCTCATATTCTTTGGGTAAATACCCACTAGTGTAATTATTGGATCATATGGTAATTCCAGTTTTAACCTTTTAAAAATTTTTTTTAAGTTTTTGTAGTGTTTATTTTTGAGAGAGAGACAGAGTGCAAATGGGGAAGGGGCAGAGAGAGAGAGGGAGACACATCTGAAGCAGGCTCCAGGCTCTGAGCTGTCAGCACAGAGCTGGACACAGAGCTCGAACTCACAAACCATGAGATCATGACCTGAGCTGAAGTTGGACACTCAAACAAGTGAACCACCCAGGCACCCCTTTTTCAAAATTTTTTTAATGTTTATTTTTGAGAGAGAAGACAGAGCATGTGTGGGGGAGGAGCAGAGAGGGAGACACAGAATCCAAAGCAGGCTCCAGACTCCAAGCTGTCAGCGCAGAGCCCGAGGTGGGGTTCAAACTCACAAACTGTGAGATCATGACCTGAGGCAAAGTTGGACATTTAACCAACTGAGCCACCCAGGCACCCCTCTAGTTTTAACTTTTTAAGGAATGTCCATACTTTTTTCCAGAGTGGACGCACCAGTTTGCATTCCCACCTACAGTGCACGAGGGTTCCTTTTTCTCCATGTTCTTGCTGATAGTTGCTTCTTGTTTTTTTTTGTTGTTGTTGTTGTTTTTGTTTTGTTTTGGTTTGGTTTTAGCTATTCTGACAGGTGTGAGGTGATAACTCATGTGGTTTGATTTGCATTTCCCTGATGATGAGTGATGTTGAGCATCTTTCCATGTGTCTATTGGCCATCTGTATATCTTCTTTGGAGAAATGTCTGGCCATGTCATCTGCCTATTTTTTAATTGGATTATGTTTTTGGGGTGTTGAGTTGTATAAGTTCTTTATATATTTTGGATACTCTTTAGAGGATATATGATTTGCAAATATTTTCTCCCATTCAGTAGTTGTCTTTTAGTTATATTTTTTGTTTCTTTTGTTGTGCAGAAGCTTTTTATTTTGATATACTCCCAATACTGTCTTTTTGCTTGTTTCCCTTGCATTAGGAGAGACATATAGAAACTGATACAGCCAATGTCAGAGATATTACTGACTGTGCTCTCTTCTAGGATTTTTATGCTTTCAGGTCTCACATTTAGGTGCTTAAATCCATTTTGAGTTTATTTTTGTGTATGGCATAAGAAAGTAGTCCAGTTTCATTCTTTTGCATGTTGCTGTCCAGTTTTCCCAGCACCACTTGTTGAAGGGACTGCCTTTTTCCCATTGCATTTCCTTGCCTCTGTTGAAGATCAATTGACCATATAATAGTGGGTTTATTTCTGGGCTCTCTATTCTGTTCTATTGATGTAAGTGTCTTCCTTTTTTGTGCCAGTACCATACTGTTTTGATTACTACAGTTTTGAAATATAACTTGAAATCTAGAATTGTGATACCTCCAGCTTTTTTTTTTTTTTTCAAGATTGCCTTGGCTATTCAGGGTCTTTTGTGGTTCCATAAAAATTTTAGGATTATTTGTTCTAGGACTGTGAAAAATGCTGTTGGTATTTTGATAGAGATTGCATTAAATATGTAGATTGCTTTGGGTGGTATGACATTTTAACAACAATTTGTTTTCCAATCCATAAGCATGGAATTTTTTCCCATTTTTTTTTGTCTTCAATTTCTTTCATCTATGTTTTATAGTTTTCAGAGCACAGATCTTTCCCTCCTTCGTTAAGTGTATTCCTAGGTATTCTATTCTTTTGGGTGCAATTGTAAGTGGGATTGTTGTTTTTTTTTTTAATTTTTCTTTTTGCTGCTTCATTATAAGTCTATAGAAATGCAATGGATTACAGATTTATTTCATATCCTGTGATATTACTGAATTTATTTATCAGTTGTAGTAGTTTTTGGGTGAAGTCTTTTGGGTTTTCTATATATAATATCATATCATCTGTAAAAACTTAAAGCTTTACTTCTTCCTTAGCAGTCTGGATACATTTTATTTCTTTGTCTTGTCTGATTGCTGTGGCTAGGACTTCCAATACTGTGTTAAATAAGAAGTCAACATCCTTGTCTTGTTCCTGACTTTGGGAAGGAAACTCTCAAGTTTTACCATGGAGTATGATGGTAGCTGTGGATTTTTCATACAAGGCCCTTATTATATTGAGGTATGCTCCCTCTAAACCTACTTTGTTGAGAGGTTTATCATGAACAGATGTACTCTATCAAACGCTTTTTCTGCATCTACTGAAATGATTATATGATTCTTATCCTTTCTCTTATTGATATGATGTATCACATTGATTGATTTGCAAATATTCAACCATCCTTGGAACCCAGGAACAAATCCCACTTGATTGTGGTGAATGATTTTTTTTTAAGGTATTATAGGCTGTGGTTTGATAATATTTTATTCGGGATTTTTGCATCTATCTTCATCAGAGATATTGGCCTGTAGTTCTCTTTTTTTGTGGTGTCTTTATCTGGATTTGGTATCAGGGTAATGCTGGCCACATGGAATGAATGTGTAAGTTTTCCTTCCTCTTCTATTTTTTGGAATAGTTTGGGAAGAATTGCTATTAACTCTTCTTTCAATGTTTGGTAGATTTCACCTGTGAAGCCGTTTGGTCCTGGACTTTTGTTTATTGGGAGTTTTTTGATTGTTGATTCAATTTCATTGCTGACAGTCTGTTCATATCTTCTATTTCTTCCTAATTTGGTTGTGGGACATTATGTATTGCTAGGAATTTATCCATTTCTTCTAGATTGTCCAATTTTTAGCATATAATTTTTCATAATATTCTGTTGCAATTGTTTGCATTTCTGTGGTTTCAGTTGTTGTTTGTCCTTTTATTTCAGATTTTGCTAATTTGAGTCAAAAATTGATGAGTCTGGCTATTTATCAATCTTGTTGATCTTTTCAAAGAAAAAGCTCCTGGTTTCATTGATATATTCTCTCTCTCTTTTTTTTTTTTGTCTCAATTTCATTTATTTCTGCTCTAATCTTTATCATTTCCTTCCTTCTACTGGTTTTGGATTTCATTTGTTGTTCTTTTTCCATCTCCTTTAGGTGTAAGATTAGATTGTTTATTTGAGATTTTTCTTCCTTCTTGAGGTAGGCCTCTATTGCTATAAATTTCCCTCTTAGAACAACTTTTGCTGCATCCTAAAGATTTTGGACTGTTGTGTTTTTGTTTTCATTTCTCTCCATGCATCCTTTGTCTCCTCTTTGATTTCTTGGTATAGTAGCATGTTAGTTAACCTCCATGTATTTGTGCTGTCTCCAGACTTTTTCTTGTCATTGATTTGTAATTTCATATTGTTGTGGTCAGAAAAGATGCATGGTCTGGCTTTGATCTTTTTGAGTGTTGAGATTTGCTTTATAGCCTATTATGTGTCCTATTCTGGAGAGTATTCTGTGTGCACTGGAAAATAATGTGTATTATGCTGTTTTAAGATGCAATGTTCTGAATATATCTGTTAAATCCATCTGGTCCAATGTGTTATTAAACTATTTCCTTGTTGATTTTGTTTGGATGATCTGTCCATTGATGTAAGTGGTGTATTAAAGTCCCCTACTATTATTATATAACTATTAATTAGTTCCTTTATGTTTGTTATTAACTGCTTTATGTACTTGGGTGCTCCCATTTAGGGTGCATAAATACTTATAATTGCTATATCTTCTTATTGGAGTGTCCCCTTTATGATTATATAGTGTCTTTCTCTGTCTCTTGTTACAGTCTTCATTTTAAAGTCTATTTTGTCTGCTATCAGTATTGCTATTCTGACTTTCTTCTTACATTTATTTGCATGAAAAATGTTTCTCCATCCCCTCCCTTTCAATCTGCATGTGTTTTAGGTCTGAAATGAATCTCTTGTTGGCAGCATTTAGATGGGTCTTGTTTTTTTATCCATTCTATCATCCTGTATCTTTTGATTGGAGAGTCGAGTCCATTTATATTTTAAATAACTATTGATAGGTATGTAATTATTGCCATTTTGTTATTTATCTTATGGTTGTTTTTGTAGTTCCTCTCTGTTTCTTTCTTCCCTTGCCCTCTTTTCTCATGATAAGTTAGCGTTCTTTAATGAGATACTTTATCTTTATTTTTTTCATATCTGGTTTTTCATTTTCAGTTACCATTAGGTTTGCATATAACAACTTCAGCATATAGAGTCTATCTATATTAAGTTGATAATTGCTTAAGCTTGGACCCATTCACTACTCCTCTCCCCTCCTCACCCATGTTTTAGGTGTATGGTATCATACTTTATATCCTTTTATTTTCTGAGTCCCTTGACTGATTTTTACAGATATACTTATTTTTGCTGCTTTTGTGCTTCCTACTTTTCTTACTCTTACTTATGATCTTTCATCTCCACTCAAAGAGTCCTTTTGACATTCTTGTAGGGCTGGTTTAGTGGTCATGAATTCCTTTAACTTTTGTTTGTCTGGAAAACTCTTTGTTTCTCCTTCTATTCTGAATGATACCTTTCTAGATAGAGTATTCTTGGTTGTAGATTTTTCCTTTTCAGCACATTGAATATATCATACCACTTCCTTCTGGCCTGCAAAGTTTCTACTGAAAAATCTGCTGGTAGCCTTATGAGATTTCTTGTATGTAACTGTTTTCTTCTTTTCTTGCTGCTCTTAAAATTCTTTCTTTATCACTACTTTGTGCCATCTTAATTACTGTGCGTCTTGGTGTGGACCTCCTTTGGTTGATTTTTTGGGGGGATCTCTGTGGATCCTGGATCTGGATTTCCATTTTCTTCCCCAGATTTGGGAAGTTTTCCACTGTTATCTTTTTAAATAAAGTTTCTGCCCCCTGTTTTGTCTCTTCTGCTTCTGGGATCCCTATAATGTAAATATTATTACATTTGATGGAATTTCTGAGTTCCCTAAGTCTATTATTATTTTGCATATTTTTTTCCCACTCAGCTGCTCAGGGATTCAATTACTTTCCATTGCTCTGTCTTCCAGGTCACTGATTGGTCCTTCTGCTTCCTCTAGTCCACTATTTATTACATCTAGTATATTTTTAATTTCATTTATTGTATTCTTCATCTCTGATTTGTTCTTTTTTATCTCTATGTTAAAGGTCTCACTCATTCTTTTCTTAAGTTCAGTGAGTTTCTTTATGATCATTACTTTAAATTCTCCATCAGGCATATTACTTATCTGTTTCATTTAGGTATCTTGCTGTGATTCTGTCCTGTTCTTTTGTTTGGGACATATTCCTTTGTCTCCCCATCCTGTATAACTCTCTGCGTCTGTTTCTGTGTGTTAGGAAAGTCAGCTATATCTCCTATTCTTGCAAGTAGTGGTCTTACGAAGAAAGGGCCACTACTTCAGGGCAACATCCCCTGTTTATCAGAACCTGGCACTTCAGGGGTGTCTCTTATGTGTATTGCATGTGTCATGCTGTTGTGGCTGAGCCACTTTGTTTTTCAGTCCAGTCATCCGCACTGGGTCTCTTTGCCTGTTGTGGGCACTGTTGGTCCCTGTGGTGTTAGTGGGCCAGTCTGAGGAAAGTCTGGGCTTGAGTTGAGTCAGACCAGGTGTCTGCCAGAGATGCAGTAGCATCAAACTGCAAGGTGCTTTCCTTATGTTATACCCTGAGAAATTTTCATTGCTGGGTGGGGCCTGCAATCAGATCACCTGTTTACCCACAGCCCACTGCTGTGTGTGATTATCTTTCCCTCTCTCCAAGGCAGGAGTCACTTTGGAGTGGTGCTGGCTCCTGTTGAGGCAACATGCACACTGCCAGGCTATGGCTCTTGTTTGGATGGGCTTTGGCCAAGATTGTATTAGAGGGGGCGAGTTCACAAAGTGCGGGGGCTGGGAATACAGTTTGAACAAGATATGCGTGCTTGTTCTCCACTAGAGGGGATCTGCCACCACTAGGATCAAGACCTAGCACAGCACTTGGGTGGGTAGATGCAGTGTTGTCAAGATTTGCACAGTCTTCTGGGGAAGGGGACCTGCGTCTCCGGGACTGAGGCGGGCCTGTCAGGAAGGGGCAGATCCACCAAAATTCAGGGTGGGGGAAAGGAGGGGAGGACACCTGGGTGCACTGTTACCAAGTTAGGTGGGAGTATGAGCTCTGGCCTGGTTCCCACAGGTGGCCATGTTTTATGCTGAGTGGCAGGGGAGGGAAATTGTGCCTGCCTGCTCTTTTGTTCCTGGAGGAGTCTGCCAGCAATCTCTGTCCCTCTAGGACATGCTCTGAGATTAGTAAACACCCCTCCCTCCTGTATACCTCAAGCACTTTCAAGCTGCTGTTTCTATGCTGTACCTCAGTGGGATTGTTTAGTGTGCTGTCTCTTCAAGGGCCAGGACTTAGTTCCCTCTGGCCCTCTCGGCTCTCCCAGAGCGAGTCTGCTGATTTTTAAAAGTCTTACTGGTTGTTAAGAACTCAGGAAATTCAGCCGCTCTGGTTTTCAAAGCCAAACAGTATGGGGATTTGTCTTCCCCATGCGGGCTTCCCAGTGTGATAATCTGTTTCTCTCTCCTACCCCTTGCCTGCCAGCCTTCAGGTCATTTTCAGGGTTATTTACCCATGTAGTGGCTGTTATCTAACTGTATCCATTGGACAAGGTGGGCTTAGGGTCCTCCTACCTGGCTATCTTCCCAGAAATCCCTAGAATTGCTATAAAGAAGGAGGAAAGTTTACTCAACCCCAATTAGGACAGTTGCCTGGGATACACAATCTTTTTTTTTCTTTGATTTGTTTAATGTTTATTTATTTTTTTAAAGAGGGCATGAGCCATGGGGGAGGGGCAGAGAGATAGAGAGAGGGAGACAGAGAATCCGAAGCAGGCTTTGTGCTCTCAGTGCAAAGCCCGATGTGGGGCTTGAACTCACGAACCGGTGAGATCATGACCTGAGCCAAAGTCAGATGCTCGGCTGACTAAGCCACTCAGGCGCCCCTGGGATACACAGTCTCCATAAAGAACAAGGTATGCTTGTAGAGGAACATTTGGTGCAGGGTTATATATACATTTATACATATATATAAATATTTATACATTTTTTACATAAGATGTTACAAATGTTACAAACTAGTAGACATTTCAGAAAGTTGCAGACCTTGAGTTTCTGGTGTATGCAGGACTGTGTGACTTAATCTAATGGGAACTAGGGAAGTGTTTCTCATCTTTTGTGTTCAGAATGCTCCTTTCTGGTTATTTTCTTTAAAGAAGCAAATGTATAATGTGTGCGTGGAGCAGAAATAGAGCCCATGTTTTGAGGTTTTGCTGAGTCATTTGGGCCTTGGTAGATGTTAAAGTATAGCTTCCCTAGGAAGCCAAGGAGCAGGGCCTGTGAACATTGAAAGTTGAAAATTACTTTTTCAGTAGAGAAGGAAAGAAATGGAACAAGTGCATAGCAGGAAAGAGAGAGGTGCAGGGGGAAGTTCCTGCGGAAGCCAGGCTGTGTAAGGATAGGGGAGTCTTGTCCTTCTCCTCCACTTAACTCACCATCCTCCTCATCTATGAAACTTTTCCGTAAGAGACCAGACAGTAAATATTTTAGGATTTGCCAGACATTGGGTCTTTGTCACAAAGATTCAGTGAGAGCATCCATACGCAGTAGGTAAACAAATGGGTGTGGCTATATTCTACTCAGACTTTATTTACAAAGGTAGGCAATGGGACAGGTTTGGCCTGTGGGCCATGGTTTGCTCACCCTTGGTTTAGACAAATGTGGTGTACTACATGCTAGAGGTTGTCATGGAGTGATCACTCCACATATCATTGTCTTATAAACAAGTTCCAGTTCCAGAATCTCAACCTAAGTATCTCATCCTATGGATATTTGGGTCCAGTGGTATATAATAATTCTTATTGTTTTGGAGCAGAGATCTAGAAAAGGAGTGTATTAACTCCATCTGTGTGAACACCATCCAAGTGAGTGCCTGCCTGGGTCCTAGGCCATGCATTCACATGTCTACACAACTAATTGCCTGACTCCCAAAAAATAGCATTGCCAGTAGCTCCTAGATAGGCCAAAGAGAAAAAAGTGGTGCTGGAACATAGTCAGTGGTAATAACGAAGAGGCTGGTTTGGTTGGGGAGGAGGGGACAACCAGGTCTATAGGCCTCTGTGAGTGAGTGAGGAAGCCTAACACTTGGGTATATATCAAGGTGACTTCAGCCATCCCGAGGGGGTTGGGCATTGGTAAAGGTTATACACACATTTCAGGGGTTTTTCTGCCCACATTTGCTACGCATGCCCTTTTCCCAAGCACCGATTAAGGGACAGATTTTCATGGATACAGTACAAGGTCATACTTAAGATAGAAAGGCTTGTAGGCACTGCCATCCTGTGGTTACTCAAAATCATAATTTATCCAGTAACGCATGAATGAGTGAACTTTCCTGTCAAAAGTGCTTTATGGATATCAATATAGAATTTATAGAAATTTGATTATAACAAAGTAGAAATCCACATATACAAACACATCCTACATATGCAGTGATAATATTGCCTGTAAATGCCTCCTAACATAAATATTGGCTATAATGTAGGTTCTTTTAATGTTAATTGAAATGAGCAAACTAGTAAGGTCTTAAGTGCCTGTGGAAAGAATGTGTTTCTACTTGGGTTCTCCCTTCTGGAAATGCATGTAGTTTATTTGGGAAGTGGTGACACGAAGCCAGAGGAAGGGAGAAGGAGAAAAGGGAGAGTAAGACTGGAATTGGGAAAGTCAGAAAGATAAATTATTGAGCTGATTACCATTGTGGGAAACTAGAGATCAGTCCCAATGTGGATATTCTGAAGAACCACGTAGAATGCATCTCAGAATTGTCCCCTTGAAGGGCACTGTGGGGATTTATCCAACAGCCTATGTATCCCATTTGACTGAGAGCTGCCATAGGGGTCTTAAACACCTGCTAAACTTACAGGCCATGATTATGCAAAATGGGCTGCCTTTCACAGCCTGAAGAAAAAGCCTGAAGAAGAGGAGAAATATGCTTGAGGTGGGACAGAGCAGTGTGCTGACAGGAACCATGACTGCACTGCTCTCTGGAGTCTGAGAATAGAGGCAAGAGACAGGATGAACAGACAATAAACACTAGAAGTAACTGAAGCCCAGGAATTGGGAAATATGGTGATCTAGCCTGTATAATGTTTCAGACAAAGCCTAGTGCCAAACGCAATTTAAAATTCTAGACTAACAGAAAGTTTAATCCTTTTTAAAAGCAATAAAACATTTGGCAAACTGGCAGTGAATGACGTTACTAGGCCAAATTTCCAGGGAAAGTGGGAACTCAAAGAGTTAGGTGGAGCTTTGAAGCTGCTTTTTCCTAGTGTACTTGGCAAAGGAGGAAATGTACCATCAGTCTTGAAAGCATTATGAGATGAGGGGCCAGAGTTCAAAAGCCAGTGCTTGCTTGAAGCAGAGTCTATGAGGAAGTAATATAAGCATGATGACTATAATTAACAATACTGTTTTGTATATTTGTATATTTGAAAGTTGCTAAGATAATAGATCTTAAAGGTTCTCATTACAAGAAATAACAATTATAACTGTGTAGTGATAAATATTAACTAGGCTTATTGTGATGATCATTTTGCAATATATATGCATATCAAATCATTATGTTGTACACACACACATACATATATATGTTACATTACATACATGTTGTTATATGTTTTATATATATATACATATATATATATATTATTCCTCAATAAAAAAGTAGTTGAAAAGTAGTTTGATAATTTTACTTTATTTCTCATACAATCCTCACAGGAAAGTTTCTAAGAAATTAAATAGAAATAAAGAGAAAAATAACCAAGTTTAAAGAATGCAATGAGCAAGCGTGCACACACACATGCACACACACAAATGGAGACTAACAAAGTTGAAATATCAATATATTGAATACAGATTACAGTGGTTACCATAGGCTTTCCCTGTTTAAATAAATAAAAGACAAACTTTAAAATACTTGTAATAGCAAACTATATAAAGTGCATAGCATTTCAAAAGGAATGGAAATGTCTTTAAATGAAAATGGAATAGCTGGAATTAAAACTGAAAGATGACTGGGTGGCTCAGTCGGTTAAGCTTCTGACTCTTGGTTTTGGCTCAGGTCATGATCTCACAGTTTGTGAGTTTCAACCCACATCAGGTTATATGCTGCCATCATAAAGCCTGCTTGGGATTCTCTTTCTCCCTCTCTCTCTCTCTACCCCTCCCCCACTTGTGCTTTTTCTCTATCTCTCAAGATAAATAAATAAACTTTAAAAAACACCAACATTATTATTAAAAGCAGAATAAAGACATCTGAGGAAAGAGTTGAAGAATTGGTATACTGAAAAGATATTGGTATCTGAAAGATAGTTCAGAATAAAATATCATGAGTGTGCAGCACAAAACAAAATAAATAAATAAAAAGGAAGAAGAAGATATGGATGAGAAATGAAGAGTAGTCAGGGAAGATAAAGCAAGAAAACCTAAACTAGGTTGAATGGGTATTCCAGAACAAAAGAGAAACGAATGCAGGCCGAAAGAAATATTGGCTGATGTTTTAGAGATGTTGAAAGATTCAAGACCAATTATTCAAACAGAATAATTTCCAAATATCCCCACATAGACACACCCCCGTAAAGATGCAGAACCACAAGGACAAAGGGAAATCTCAAAATTAGGTGGTAAGATAGAACAACTAAAAATAAAATCAACAGGGATATAGAGGACTTGACATCACTATCAACCCACTAGACCTCATAGGCTTCCGTAGCTCACTGTCCCTGACCACAGTGGAATGAATACACTCTATCCTAAAACACACATAAAACATTCTCCAAAAGGCCATATGCTAGGCCACAAAACAAACCTCAATAAAAAGGACTTGAATCATGTAAAGTATATTCCCCAACCACAGTGGAATTAAATTCAAAATCAATAATATATGGAAATTTGGAGATCTACAAATATGTGGAAATTAAACATACTCCTAAATAATGAATTAGTCAAAGAAGTTGCAAGGGAAAATAGAAAATAGTCTGAGAAGAATAAAAACAAAAACATAACATGACCTCCCAAAATGGATGGATGCAGCAAAAACAGAGTTTAGAGGGAAATTTAGATCACATATGAGGCCATAAAACAAGTCTTAACAAATTTAGGAAGATTAAAATCATACCACCTATCTTTTCCCACCACAGTGGTATGAAACTAAAAATCAGTAATAGGGAGAAACTGTAAAATTCACAATTCTGTAGCTATTAAGCAACGTACTTCTGAAGAGCTAATAGGTCAAGGAAAAAGTCAAAAGGGATATCAGAAGATATTTTGAGACAAAATGAAAATAAAACATCAAAAATTATCAGATGCATCAAGAGCAGTACCAAGTTGGAAGTTTATAGCCATAAACACTCAGATTAACAAGAAAGAAAGATCTCAAAAATGATCTAATTTTACACCCGGAGGAACTAGAAAAAGAGCAACCTAAGCCTGAAATTAGCAGAAGAAAGGAAATAATAAATGTTAGAGCAAAAATAAACAAACAAAATAGAGACTAGAACAAGTCAATGTTTGTGTCCCCCTAAAACACATATATTGAAATCCTAGCCCTCAAAGATGTTGGTATTAGGAGGTGGGGTCTTTGGGAGGTTCTTAGGGGTTTTTTTAATGTTTATTTCTTTTTGAGAGAGAGAGAGAGAGAGAGAGAGAGAGAGAGAGAGAGAGAGAGCGCATGAACAGAGGAGGGGAGGGGCGGAGAAAGAGGAAGAGAATCCCAAGTAAGCTCGTGCTGTCAATGTGGAACCAGAGGCAGGGCTTGATCTCAAGAACCATGAGATGATGACCTGAGCCGAAATCAAGAGTCAGACACCTAACTAAAAGCCCACAGGTTTTGAAAAAGACCATAGTCCTACTGATCTAACAATAATTCATTGGGAACTCATGTGTTCTAACGATAAAACTACAACTGTATCAGCAACTCACCTGCTTCATGAATTTCAGGTAACCCCTGCCGACTCTTCCCTGTGTCTACTTCCAACATCCTCCCACCCTCCCTAGTACCCACATTGGAGAGTCCCCCATGGTTTCCTGTGGTGTGCATTTCCCTTGCTGCAATAAGCCAAATAATTCTAACTTTTCCCTTGGTGTATTTTGGCTGCTGAGTGTTAAAAATATAAAATAAGTTAAGAAAAACTTTTATAATATAGATTGGAATTGAAAAGTTTTATATATTCATATTTCATATATATAATTTATACTTTATAATTTTATATACTTTTATAATTATATGTGCTATATAATTATATATAATATATATAATTTTATGTATATCATATATATAGTTTAGCCCACTAAAAACTTCTTGTAGCAATAGCACTCTTATAATAATGAGCAAATCCAGCACCTGGATTTTTGTTTTCAAGTAACTTTTGTTTACTTAAAAAGAAACAATGCTCCTTGGTGAAATCACAGATCCTAGGTTTAAGGGGAAAACACAAGGTGTGGCTAGGACGTATTTCTGTGCCGGATAGCAAAAGCACACTTAAAGATGAATAGGATCATATAAAAAAGGGTAGAGAAACTAGCTTAATGAGCACCCTGTGAACAAATTTGGGCCAATTTTAACATCAAAAAAAAAAATCATGAGTATAAATGATCATTATAATTGTATAATGAAGCAAGTATCTAGATCTAACTTTCAGTGACAGGAAATATGGGGGAAACAAAAACAAGGTAAATGACACCATGAGGAAGTGAGCAGGTAGATTCTGTGGGATATTCTATAAGAAAACTAATGTAGTTCTTCCAAAAAGGTCAATGGCATTTCAAAGTGAATAATAAAAATACAGAATGATTCTTCTATATCAAGTATAAATAGATACATAAATTAAAAAAATGGTTTGATCCTGGATCAAAAATATAAATGAAAAGGACATCTATAAAAGTATTTTTAAAGGCAATTAAGGAAATTTGATCATAGGCTATCAGGCTATATTTGCAAATTACGAATTATTATTAACTTTACAAGATGTGCTAATACCATTGTGCTTATTTAGGAGAATGTACTTCTTCTTTTTTTTAATGTTTATTTATTTTTGAAAGAAAGACAGAGTGTGAGCAGGGAAGAGGCAGAGAGAGAGGGAGAGAGACAATCTGAAGCAGGCACCAGGCTCCCACCTGTCAGCACAGAGCCCGATGTGGGGCTCAAAGTCACAGACTGTGAGATCATGACCTGAGCCGGTCAGATGTTTAACCAACTGAGCCACCCAGACACCCTGAATGTACTTATTTGTTCTTAGGAGATGCATGCTGAAACATTTAGGAGTGAAGTACATTGTAGTCTACAACTTACTGTTAAATGGTATCCAAAAAAAAGTGCAAACAAAGTGGAAAAGTATTAACAAATATGTAATCTTGATGAAAGGTTCATTTCACTATCCTTTCTACTTTTTCTGTTTGTTTAAAATGTTTCTTTAAAAATTTTTTTTAAATGTTTATTTTTGGAGAGAGAGAGAGAAAAGGAGAGAGAGAGAGAGAGCAGGGGCAGGGCAGAGAGAGAGGGAGACACAGAATCTGAAGCAGGCTCCAGGCTCTGAGCTCTCAACGCAGAAGCTGATGCAGGACTTGAATTCACAAACTGTGAGATCATGAACTAAGCTGTAGTCCAAGGCTCAACCGATGGAGCCACCCAGGTGCCCCATAAAATATTTCAGTTTAACATTGGGAGGGAGAAAAGAAACATCCAAGTGAACAAAAACATTCTTAGACTGCTGTTAAAATATTAAAACACTGGGTACACTCTATAATAAGAAATTGCTTAAGCATGATAATCAGTCCAGCCATAGAATGAATTCAGTCAGTCAATAAATATTGTCTCACCAAATTCTAAGCCCTGAGGATAGAGTCATAAAGAAGATAAAGTCTCAGCTCTCCCGGAGTCTACCTTCTCCTAGGGGAGCAGCTACAACAAGCCAACAAATGAGCAAGATGGTCTCAGGAATGACAGGTGGCACGAAGGGAATGCCAAATGTCAAAAGAGGCTCCCTAGATTGAGGGGTTAGGGAAGACCGCATGCTGTGGCAGTATTTGAGCTGAGATTTCAATGACAGTGAGGAGCCCATCAAGGGGACGCCTTCCTAATATTCCTGTCTTCACAAAGGAAAGCCCAGCTCACAGGCACTAATGTGAGTGTGACAAAGTCTTCACAACTTGGAAAGGTTGGTGGAAATTATGTATCAGAGCATAGAAAGGTGCTTGTGGAATGTCATTGTGTGAACAGAGTGATGTAAAACCACTTCTACAGTAGGATATATTGTTTTGGAGATGTGTATGCATATAGAATGATGTAGTGCAAACTATCAACAGCCTGGCAGTCTGTTGACATTTACAGGTGACTTTTTATTGTTTTTCACTATCTGCTTTTCCTAAAGCATATACAAATAAATGTGTTATTTTATTATAATAATAATAAATAAAATGAAGATTTATGCCTCACCCTGGGGGTAAAAGCTAAAAAAAGAGCAGCAGAAGTAGCCCCCAGTAACTCTCGGATGCCCAGAATGAAAGTCAGTCGGGACACCAGAGAATGACCATTCTGATCCCACCTGGTGACAGTCCACCAAGTGGCAACTTGCCCTGTTCCAGAGTGAGGCATCTACTCTCCACAAGGAGTGGCTTTATACATTTTTAATGAAGAAATGCTTTTGCTTTCTTCCTGGACTCCAAACCTTGGGACTGAGACAGGAAAAAAGAAACTACTAATATGCTACCAGCAACAGGAAACTAGCTGAGTCTATCAAATTAAATCAAAGAACTAGTGTAGCTGTGACTTCAGGTCGATGTCCCGACTGCTGCCAGAGAGGGAAGCAACTCCCATTGGTGGGAGCCAGGTAATAATCTCACCAAATTTCCTTAACCACTTTGTCAACTAGTTTGACTCCTTTTGAGGAGCATGCCTGCTTGTCAGAAGATAGCCACAAGAGGGCAGCAGAAGGTTTTTTGGTTTTAGCCCCGGACGTTTGTTTTTGTTTTTAAGAGCTGGGGTCATTTGTAGATCTTGAGAGAGGAAGACAGAGGGGAGAGGGAGAGGGAGAGATTTTAAAATAAATTTTGTACACACGCAAGTTTGTAAGAAATTTACAAACTTCTTGTAAGATTTGTAAAAGATTGTAGCATAGGAGATTCAGGACAAACAAGCCAAAGATGCTAGAAGAAAGAGGTAAGGAAATCTGATCTACCAGAACCTGCTATTAAGAAAACAAAAAAGAGATAAAAGGAAGTTGAGAATAAAGAAAGATCAACTTTTTGGGAGATGGCAGGAAATATTAGTCAGCAAACCAAATATTCAAGGATATTGTACTCAGGGATAGTTTTATATTCATATATAGCAGCGTCTGAGGGACATTGTAAGTCCTATCTGTCTATAGATATCTCTCCTTCAAGTGCCCAAAGTTTTATGCCTTTATGTTCTATGATTATTTGGGATTAAAGCACCTACAAATACATAGGTACTTGAAAAAATATATTTTAGACCTTTAATTAGAGTTTTTTTCACCCTATTTTTTTCTTTCCTTTCCCACTTTCAAACAAGTAGGCTCTGCTTCATTGGTTTTGGAGAAGTCTGTAGCAGAACCCAAAGCAATAGTCTCTAGGTTTTATTTCACATAATGTAAGCCCATGGGAAAATTTAGATGTGTGGAGGAGAAAAAATATAAAAGAGAATTTATAAGTAGAGTATCTTGGATGAAGTAAGTAGGATAGGGAGATTGTCCAGTCCAGGAAAGGATTTCCTGGGAGTGGTGGAGTGAAGGGGGAGGGGTAACAAGAAAAGATACGGGTCCCTGAAGCTGGGGGACAGGGGAGAGCCAAGACCCCAGAAAGCAACGACTGTGCCATTTTAGACAAATGAGATCAAGCACCGAGTTGCAAAAGGCCTGTGGTAAAACCCAAAGAGACCCACATAGGTCCATTTGAGGCTCAGGACTGCCATTCCTGGCTGAAATGTGTGAAGGCAAAGTCACACCCTTACAGTGCTCAAGTGGGGCTCATCAACAACACGATTCCCCCAGTGGTCATGACCACCCCTTGTCACATAACTACAGAGAGGTCTTACAGACCCTCATCAACTAGAGAATGGGAAGAACGAATGGGGAAAGGGACAGAGAATCCCATCCTTCCTCAATCATGTCTGATTCTGATTTTCTCCCCAGAGGTTTATTATCCAGGTATGAGCCTCCAAGTCCCTTGGCTTTCCACTTAAAACCGCTTCCATCCGTTTCCTTGATCACAGGAGCCGACGTGGCAGAAAAGTAGGGCAGGAACACTCAAGGCAAGAGCTTCCGTGTCAACATCTAATGGGAAAAAGGGAGAGGAATTATCACAGTGAAAGTAAATTTGATGTGTTGTCTGTAGGTTTCATTTTTTTCCCATACCATTCCTCTTGCTCAGTGCTGCATTATATTAAATGTTTGAATAAAAACAAGACCATTTGCTTTCTGCTTTCTATACTGTTTTAAGGCTTTGAAGCCTACCTGTTCTCATAGTCTTACAAGCTCAGAAGTCTGAATATCCACTAGGGCAGGCCCATCATCCACTGTGGAACACTGTGGACACTGTAGAACTGTGTCCTCTGACCTCTTAGGCATTCTAATCCCTTTTTCCTTTAAAGTGCCGCCTTCTCTCTTCTCTGCACTTAGGCCCCAGACATTTTCCCCTCGCGCCGATTTCTGCTCTCCACTCTGTCCTAAATAATGGCATTCCTTAGGATCCAATGCCAGGTGATACCTATCGTCTGTGATAAACTCATTATATGGCTTTATGTGGTTTGTGCTGTGGTTTCTAAGCACAGAAGTGATGGCTATAAGTTAGAAGGCTTTTCCTTCCATTGCACTTACATGTGCACATCCTTCTCTGCTGAGGAACCTCACAGCATACCCAGATTATGAAGTTGCTCCCCTGCATTAGTCTGTTGATGTTATCCCATCATTTAACAAATATTAATTAAGCACTTACTATGCGCTGGACATTGTGCTGCATGTTAGGGAATCAAAACAAATAAGCCATTGTCTTTATCTTTAAGGGACAGAGTAGAAGTTATTCAGCTCCCTAGTTAATTTTCTGGAACTTTCACCAGAAGCAAGCAGGGCATGTCCAAAATCTGCTATGAAGTGTGATCATTTTCCTCTTGATCCATGGTTGAGAAATGCATTCTTGTCAGCCAGGGCATTTTTGAAATGGTTGACTGTGTCTCTAATATACACACATACATACACTTCCGTTAATCATTTTGCCCTGCTTAATCCACGGGCAGCATGGAATGGCAGAGTTTGGGAAAGCACACCCCAAATCCTGGGCTGAACTCAGTGTGACCCCTTGCTTTCTTTTTCCCATTGGCTCTTTCCACCCCCAACTTGGCTTTGGAAAATTCAGTCTACACTTGGCAGAAACCAAGGTGCTGACTAATTGTTGACCTAAGCTTTTTGTCAAAGCTTAAGTTGAATCATATTGAGTGAAATTCAACCAAAACAACTGTCATATTCCTTACAGTTGAACTACTGTAGTAGTGAAGTGATATCTTCCGAATTTACTGATTTAATTGGAAGTAACCTCTTCTGTGACTGGTTACTTTTCAGAAAGGTTGACTGAAGCCAAATTTTCCTTTGAGAATGCCAGATACCTTTCAGATGATGTATTTTTATAGGCAGTTGTAATTACCTAGGACGGATCCAAGGGTATGACCCTCAGAGTTCCCCTCTCTTGGATGGGCTTTGAGCCAGGAAGGCTAGGATGTGCTCGGGTGGGTCCCACAGCCTTCCTGGAACTCTGTGCTCGGACCCCTCCTCGCTCTCCTGCAGAAGGGCAGGAGGAGAGGAGTGGGGAGGGGACTGACAACCTCCATACCATTCACTCGCAGTCTCACAGTCTCAGCGCAAAGCTGGCCTGTTGGGTTGGCAGAAAGGCACAGTGATGCACTAAGTTTGTACTCACTACAGGCAACCTGGTTACAGCACACTTTTTTTAATTGATGGCAAGTCTAACCAGCTGAGTGTTTTGTTTTTGCTGCCATCCTTTCCTTTGTTCCAAAACTGAGATGGTGCATAAATGGAATGTGAGTTACAATTTTAGGGGCTTCAGAAGGGATCGCTGCCCAGTTTGCAGAGCCACATCTTCAGTTTGAGACTGGGATTTCTGTTCAAATGCAGATATCGCTGGGAGAGCCAGCCGTTACACCTTGTGGATACTTTACACCTTGATCTGATGAGTTTTAGGTTACTTCCTGAGACCCAAATGACCAGGGCAGGTGAGACCAAGAATATGAAAAATGGGAGATGGACATGTATCTCTCTAGAAGATTGGTACTCAAGGCAGATGTGGCTGCTGCAAAAGATTATGCCACGCCAACTGTACTTAGAGCAAAATGCCTTCTGTCTAATACCTCTCCATGGTTGCTTTTTTTCAGAATATTTGTTCCTAGAGATAGAGATCTGTCTTTGTGCAATAGTCCTGTCTGGTATACACGGTCGTATTTAAATAACTGTGCCTCCAGAGTGAAATAAATATCTAGATAACTGTAGATACACACCCCCGAAAGTGTATCTTTGATCTCTTGCTCCAGAATTAAGGCTCTGAACACATCAGAATGAACTTGCTAGCCCACGGGGCTCACATTATGTGGAAAGGATCAGTGGCCACAGAATCTCTGAAGTTGGGAGTTTCTGTTTGCGATTGTGTTTGTACGTGAAAAAACCTGCATAAAGTGGTATTCAAATACTGTAATTTTATAGTGATAGAGACATGCTCACCATATTGCACCTTATGCTATAATTGTAGGTTAAGCAAAAAGCCTGTTTATGTTCCAAAAATAATTCCCAGTCCCTATGCATAAATGCACTCTTTATTCCTCAACAATTTGTAGTAAATGCTAGAAATAGTTCTCTACTACATTAGTTTTCATGTCTTATCCAGTGCCAAGTATCAAAGATTACATCTGTCATTTTCATTAAAAATTACAATAGAAATTTTAGGAGACTTCAACAAATTTAGCATATGGAAGAATAAAAGTTCATGAGTACCAAAAATTATTTTTTACGTATAGAAAAGAGGATTCTGCCTATTAGAAATTAGCATGTACTGTGTATTTACATGGTACTCACACAGGGATAGGCATATAGACCTCTTGAGTTCAGAAATAAATCCATGTGCATATGGAAACTTGCCTTATAATGGATATGGTCCCACAGGTAAGTGGAGAAAGGGTGTGTGGCTTGTGAGGTGGTATTAAGAAAACTAATCAATAGAAAATAGTTAAGTTGGATCTCTACCTCATGCTGTACACAAAGGTGAGTTTGGAAGGTTTAAGGAACTAAAAAGAGAAAGAACTATTTACAGATAATAGAAGAAAACATACGAGAGCATCTCTGTTATCTTGGAGTGGGGAGGAAATTTTTAATAAGACCCCAAAGTCATACACCATAAGGAGGAAAATTATTGAGTTTATTTTCATCCAAAGAACCTATTAAAATACAGGTGATTGGGCAAAGAATATATCTAGAATATATATCATAGATAAAGTTAATCAAAGGATGAGAATTGGGACAAGAAATTTGAAATGTCTAATTCCAACAAATAAATAGCATTTAGAAGATTCAAGGAACACCAGTACATTAACAAAAAGCAATAACAAAAAGCTAGTTAAGCCAAAAAAGAAATGAGCAAAGAATTTCTATCCATGTAGATTTTATAATTAGTATCTATAGACTGGAGAAACCTGAAAACCAGCAAGAATATAAAGCTATGTTTGACACCATTAGTGCTTAAGGAAAGTAAAAAATAAATGATAGCCCTTTGTACCCATCAGATGGCAAAAAGCAGAGTCACAGAACAACAAACATTGGCAAAAAAGGAGTGAACAGGAACACTTGCCCTCTGGTGGAAGAAGAAACGGTGTGGCCTTTCTGGGGAGCAATCTGTCAATACTTATCCCATGACCTTTCTTCCAACTATGGTGTGTACATCCCAGAAAAACTCTTGTACAAGTCTATAAAAACGCATGCAAAGGATGTTCCTCTGTCATAGATGCCCATCACCATGGAGTGGGTAACTAACATAACCTGGGTTAGACAATCTTGAACGATGCAGCCGTGAGAGAAAAAAAGGTACTAGACACATTCTGTGGTACAATATGTAACGTTTAAAGACTTCTACGCGTGCCACACAATAGCGTATGTTTTATTTTATTTTTATTTTTTCATGTTTATTTATTTTTGAGAGAGAGAGAAACAGAGTGGGAGCGGGGGAAGGGCAGAGAGAGAGGGAGACACAGAATCCAAAGCAGGTTCCAGGCCCCGAGCTGTCAGCACAGAGCCCGACATGGGGCTCGAACCTATGAACCACGAGATCATGACCTGAGCTAAAGCCAGACACTTAACCGACTGAGCCCCAGTACATATTTTAGAAGAATAGGTGCAAATCCAAAGACACATACCAAACACATTAGAGAGTGTTTGTTGAGAAATCAATGGAGGAGATAGGAATGAGAACCAGAGGAAAAGAGATAAGAGTATTAAAATTTAACCAAATTAATATTAAAAGTTTAACATTAATATAGACTAATGCTGCAGAGTAAAATAAACTTAACTCTGCACTCAGGAATGTTTAAAAAGGAAAAAATGGACGAATTGTCTGAGGTCACACACCAAGTTAGAAGCAAGGCCTGGGCTCCAGCAGTGTCGATAACCTCATTTACTGAGACCTTGACCTATACTAGTTATTGTGCAAATAGCTCAACATACATAATCTCATTTAATCACACACATACACACACACACACACACAATCATGTTAGTATTCTCATTTTACAGATGAGGAAGCAGAGATTCAGAGAGGTTATATTATTTGCCCAAGGTCACCCAGCTAGTCAGTGGTATGTTTGGGATTTGAATCTAGGTCTATAGGTCTCTGATTCATGTGCTAAATTCCCTGCCATCTGCTCACAATTTGAAGAAATAAGTGAGGTTGCAAAAAACAAGTTCATTCTTTCCAACCCCATCCCCCAGTTCTCGAAGACCACTTTGGTTACTGTGGTAGGCTGAATATTGTCTCTCCAGATATGCCCACATCCTAATCTCTAAAACTTCTAAATGTTTCCTGATTGGCAAAAGGGACTTTAAGAATTTTGATAGAGGAAGATTATCCTGGATTATTCAGGTTGGCCCTGTGTAATCACAAGGGTACTTCTATGAGGGACATTGGAGGAGGCAGAGGGAGAGGTAGCAGATATGGTGATGGAAATAGGAGATGGGAGGGATGCCAGGAAGGAGTCATGAGCCGATGGATATAGGCAGAGCCTCTAGAAACAGAATAGGACAAGGAGGTAGGTGCTCCTGTGACTCTCCAGAGGGAAACGACATCTTGATTTTAGCCCTGTAAGGCCATTTCAGACTTCTGACTTCCAGAACTATAAGAAAATAAATTTGTGTTGTTTAAAGCCACTACGTTTATGGCGATTTGTTACAACAGCGATAGAAAACTAATACCTTTGGTAAGATTTCAGACTCACTTTAAGATCTCCAGAGCTGTCAGAGAGGTGGTAGGTACATTTCCAACAAGGTTTAACAACTGGTTAATACCAAACGTGGAATCAGAATCTAGGTCTCTTGATGCCACGGCGCTAGGCTATTTCTGTTGCATCTTTCAAAGGACATACCTAAGTGTCTGGAGTAATAGCAACATGGAATTCAGAGTGAAATAAAATGTAGACATTAAAAGTGTGTGTCTTGTTTCTGAGAGAGCACAAGTTGAAACATCAAGCACAGAGACAAAATAATCCCTGTGGTTTTGTTACAGAGAATAGCCCAAGATACAAAAAGAAACGTCTCTATCCTTAAAGTCCTATACTTGTCTATATGTGAAGTAGAATAACTCAGGTTTGATTCAACTGCTCTAGCAATGCTCTCAACACTTACTTATGGGTTCTTTCTTTTTTTTTAATTTTTTTTTCAACGTTTTTTATTTATTTTTGGGACAGAGAGAGACAGAGCATGAACGGGGGAGGGGCAGAGAGAGAGGGAGACACAGAATCAGAAACAGGCTCCAGGCTCCGAGCCATCAGCCCAGAGCCTGACGCGGGGCTCGAACTCACGGACCGCGAGATCGTGACCTGGCTGAAGTCGGACGCTTAACCGACTGTGCCACCCAGGCGCCCCTCTTTTTTTTTTTTTTTAAGTTTCTTTCTTTATTTTGAGAGCGAGAAAAAGTGCGACTTAGGGAGGGGCAGAGAGAGAGGGAGAGAAAGAGAGAATCCCAAGCAGCCTCCTCACTGTCAGCACGGAGCCCGATGAGGGGCTCAAACCCACGAACCGTGAAATCAAGACCTGAGCCAAAGTCAGATGCTTAACCTACTGAGCCACCCAGGTGCCCCTACTTATGTGTTCTTAATAAAAATCACTTTCAGGGGCACCTGGGTGGCTCAGTCGGTTAAGCGGCCAACTTCGGCTCAGGTCATGATCTCGCGGTCCATGAGTTCGAGCCCCGCATCGGGCTCTGTGCTGACAGCTCAGAGCCTGGAGCCTGTTTCAGATTCTGTGTCTCCCTCTCTCTGACCCTCCCCCTTTCATGCTTTGTCTCTCTCTGCCTCAAAAATAAATAAACGTTAAAAAAATTTTTTTTAAAAATCACTTTCACAAGGTGAGGACAGGTATAAATAATGCTATTACTGAGATTACCGTAATATTATCAAAAGAAAAAAAAAAGACTTCTGGACTTGAAATCAGAATTAGGTTCAACTTCCAACTCTGCCATTAGCTCTGTGACCTGGGTAAGTCAGTTCACCTCTCTGGGTCTCAGATTCCTCATCCATGCAGGGACCCACATAGTCCATTAGAGTTCTTCCATGCTAGATGATTCGGTGCTCTCTCAGGAGACTGTGCTGTCCCGACACTGGCATGAGGCTGGGGGCCGGAGAGAAGCTGGGGTACTTCCTAAGACTCTGGTCCTCTGCTCCGCACTTCATGTCGGTCATGCTGATCCATACAGCTCCACAAGGTCATCTTATGATACACATTTCACAACAGAGGAGACAGAGACTCGGAGAGTTCAAGTAACACACTCAAGTTCATGCAGCAATGTTGGTTAAAACCAGTTCTGTTGGACTCGAAATGCGGTGGTCTACAACACTGTGCCATCTACCATCTCCTCCCCAAAGATAAATAATGTGACTAACACACATTTTTTCAGGTTATAGACATTTCCACACCTATTTGTTCATTCACTCCTATCTGCAACCCTGCAACAGAGCCAAGGCAGGTGAGGAAACCAGCTCAGATATTTTTAAGAAACCTGCCCAAAGTCACAGAGCTAGGAAATGGCAGACATGACACACAGAACTTGGACATGAATTTCTCTCCCACCTTGGTCCTTTGATGTTGCCCCATTACCCTTCTCTGCCACCACTAAAGGGACCTTACCTGAGTAAGTCACTTAATATCTCTAAACTTCAGTTGCTACTACTGTAAGATCTTAATTATAACACGTGCTTCCCAAGCCATCCTGAGGATTACAGAAGTCTGAGAAAGTGCTTTACAAGCTTTTAAGAATATATAAATGGCAGGAGTTTTTCGGCTTCCCCTGAGCGGTCTATTTGTGCCATCTATTTTAGCTTCTTCCTTGAAAGTTTAGAGAGAATGATCATGACGCATCAGGAACTAAATGTAATTCTGTAATTCTGTAGCATAGGCTGCAGGCTTACGAAACATGTGTTTGCTATTGTAGTAAGAGAAGAGCCATTAATCAGAGGCTGTCCAAAAAAGACAAGCCTAGCAAATGCTCAGATCATCAGTAACAGCATCTAGGATAATAGCTAGTCCATTAACTGGTAATGAAACCGCAATTTCATGTCACTGCCTTACAATGCCAGGGAAAAATCCGTTTGCCAAGAATGAAGTACCGTATACTACTGACAAAACTGAAACCAAATTAACAGAAAAATTAACAATTCTTCTGTTTCTGTTCATGTCAGCAAGTTCCTACTACATGAATGTACCCATCATATGGATCATATGAGATATAACCTGGGTTTTTTTCATGAGATTGACTTGGCTATTGTTAACCATTACATTTTCTTTCAGAGCAATAATGTAGGTTTTTTGTAAGTAAAGAGGCAATTTCTTTTGCTTTGTCTGAAGTGATGTATGTATTGCCTGCAGAAGAAGCAGGTGAGCTAGGGTAGAGAGAAGATAAAGAGGGGCACCTGGGTGGCTCAGTCAGTTGAATGCCTGACTTTTTAAAAAATATTTCTTTAGTTTTTATTTATTTTTGAGAGAGAAGGACAGAGTGAGTGGGGGAGGGGCAGAGAGAGAGAGGAAGACACAGAATCTGAAGCAGGCTCCAGACTCCGAGTTGCCAGCACAGAGCCCAATGCGGGGCTGGAAGTCATAAACCGTGAGATCATGACCTAAACCGAACTTGGAGGCTTAACCAACTGAGCCACCCAGGTGCCCCATTTTCTGTGCCATTTTATTTTTTATTTTTTTATTTAAAAATTTTTTAAACATTTATTCATTTTTGAGAGAGAGAGAGAGAGACAGAGACAGAGACAGAGAGACAGAGCACAAGCAGGGGAGGGGCAGAGAGAGAGAGGGAGACACAGAATTCCAAGCAGGCTCCAGGCTCTGAGCTGCCAGCACAGAGCCTGAGGCGGGGCTCAAACTCATGAACTGTGAGATCATGACCTGAGCCGAAGTTGGACGCTCAACTGACTGAGCCACCCAGGCACCCCCAGTTGAGTGCCTGACTTTTGATTTTGGCTCAGGTCACGATCTCACAGTTTGTGGGTTCGAGCCCCGCATCGGGCTCTGGGTTGACAGTGTGAAGCCTGCTTGGGATTCTCTCTCCCTCTTTCTCTACCCCTCCCCCCCTTCAAAATAAATAAATAAACTTTAAAAACTTAAAAAAAAAAAGAAAGGAGATAAAGAGGACTCATCACAATAAATGTTTATTTCATGAAAAAAGTTACACTATTTCCATGGTTTTATTAATAACAGAGCCTCAAAATCAATTCTCAAACAAATTTCAAAGCATTGAAATCAGAGACTATACCTTTGGCTGCAATGAATTAAGCTAGTAATAAAAAGTAAAAGGTAAGTAGAAAAATATTCATGTATTTTAAGTAACCCATAGGTCAAAAAGAATTAACAGAATTGAACATCAGAATTCTTTTGAACACTTCTTTGTAATGACAAATGGTGCATACATTCTTCATCTGAGTGACAGTCTCTGGGGTTATTTTTTGCTATCTAAAATGCAGGACATATTTCTGTACAGTTGGAAAAATTGAGCATGGGGCTTTCACACCCTGCTTTGTGAAAACACATTCTGAGAATCAGGATGGAAGCTTTATTTGCCTAATGTTAATAACATCCCATTCTGTCTCAAGTTAATTCTTGTTGGCTAAAAGCTAAGTTTGTATTTTTAAGTAACAGTGGAAGAAAAAATAAATCCAATCACTTTATTCTAGTTTTGTACCATGGGTGTCAATTGCTGAAGGGGGAGAAGGTCTCTTTAATGTGATTTTCTGTATGCCTAATTACATGAGTTTATGAGTAAAGACAGTATGCCAATCAAAATAATTCCTAAACCAGATATATTAAGTATCAGCTTGCTATAATGGGAATAATTTTAGTTAAAAAAATCTTATAATGAATTAGCCAAAAGAACACTTTTAAAAATCCTTTCTTTAATGGAAGACTTACCTGTTGATGAGTTTCTCTGATTACCACTGTAGTCCACTTTGATTATGAATTCATAACTTATATATTGAAAACAAACCACAGATCTACTATGAAAAGATGCTGAAGAATCACAGATGGTGCATTTTAAAAGGATGTTACCAAAATATTTTAATTAGAAATTTTGAAATACGTAGAGTCACTTCAAATTATTTATGGTAACAAGAATCAGGACTAACTTAAATGTATGTACATCCCCAAAGCTGCTGCTTCTATCAAACCTTTTATTATTGTATAGATTCTGGAGGCGGAAGACGTGTCCTGGGGTCTTAACTCTACTGCGACTAGTTACATGCTTAACTTCTCTGAGCACGTTTCCTTTTCCATCATATGGGCACAATGATGATAACTCAAGGGTTCATCTTTACCAGATTCTGTAAAGACTATGAAAATGGTTTATAAATTATAAGTGTTAATTAGTATTAAATGTTCATAAGTAATAAAACATATTTGCTTATCCAAATTCTAATAGAAGTTACTGGTCTTAGAGACAAAGAAAATACTCACATTCTAAGTTCTTCCCTGTTCTATTACAGTATTGAAAAAGCAAAGAAAGGTATTTAGAACACTCAGAAAATGAAAGGCATGGGCTGACTTGGGTGTAACTGCATCTGTGAAACACCAAGGAGCTCTAAAGATTGTCTCCAGATTACTTCTCAAGCTAACTCTACAGGCAATGTGCTAACACAATTTAGTAAAAAATTATATGAATACTCTATCACATGGAGATGATAGATAGTGGTGTGTGTTATTGGGACTGGAAAGATAAATAAGGTAAAATCTCTGTCTTTGAGAGCAAAAAGTAATGACTAGTCCTTAGTCATCTGTCATCAGTTGGGATTATTTTGAAAATTATTCCTCCCCCTCACCTCTCTCTCTCTCTCTCTCTCTCTCTCTCTCTCTCTCTCCCCCTGGGTCTGCATGTCTTGCTATGTAGCTGTATACACCTAAATGTATGCATGTATATATGAATATATATGTACAATTGAGTATATGTTCATATATCATCTTAATAGCCTCTGGGATCATTTCCTACCTGCAAAATTACTTGTCCCCAAACAAATTCTAATCTAAGTCTTTTCCACCTCAATAAATGGCACCACCATTTGCCTGGTTGTTCAGACTATAGGGAGCCTTGAAAAATAAGAGTGAAAATAAACATTGTTGAATAAATGAACTTGAAATCAGAAGACAGGATAATAGTTAATAATGATTGAATGTTTATATACCAGATATTGCCCATCTCATTTAAACCTCAGAACTATGCTGTAAATAGATATTTCTGTCAATCCAATTTGCGGATGAGGAAAGTGAGAATCATAGTTTAAGTAGCTTGTCCAAGGCCATACAGGTAATGTGTGATAAAACCTGAAATTAAAATTTAGATCTGTCTTATGGTAGAAATCAGTGTGTGTGTGTGTGTGTGTGTGTGCGCGCGCACATGTGCGCATTTGTGGTGTTCGTGGAAGTATGTGTAATTATTACAAAAAATGTAATAAGGAAAGCAAACTTAAACATCTAATCTGTAATGTAACCTGTGAATATTGATGAGAATCAGATAAAAAGTAAAAGGTCAGATTCATCAAAGGACACATTTTATGGGAATGTGCTAATTCCTTTTTAAGAATAAAGGAATTCAGGGCACGTGGGTGGCTCAGTTGGTTAAGTGTCTGATTTCAGCTCATATCATGATTCCGGGTTTGTGAGTTAGAGCTCCATGTCGGGCTCTGTGCTGACAACTCAGAGCCTGGAGCCTGCTTCAGGTTCTGTGTCTCCCTCTCTCTCTGCCCCTCCTCTGCTCACACTCACTCTCTCTCTCTCTCTCTCTCAAAAATAAATTAAAAAAAAAACATTTAAAAAAGAGAATAAAGGAAATCATTGAGACATTCTAGTGGACTATCTCACTGTCTTGATATGGTAATTGTTTCCAAAGATAGCCACCATTTTCTCCTCTCTGCATACCCAGGCCACTTCATCCTGAAGAGATGGAGTCTATTTCTCTTCTCTTTGAATAGGGACTGTCCTTGTGACTTGTTTTGTCAAAAATTATATGAAAGAAGTGACTCTTTGACAGATCAAGGCCTAGGCTCTAAGAAACATGGTAGATCCTGTTACTTTTGGAAGGTAGCGGCCATAGAAAGAAGTTCGACTACCATGTTAGAGAAGAGCAGCCACTTGGATGAATAGGTGGGTGCATGGAAGAATGGATGGGTGGATGGATGGAAGGAAGGAAGGAAGGAAGGAAGGAAGGAAGGAAGGAAGGAAGAATGGGTGGATGGGTAGATAGATAGATAGATAGAAGACAGGTAATAGATAGATAGACTGATAAATAGATACATGGACACTATGTGTATGGAGAGAAGCCCTGGGTAACAAGAGATTTTAAAGGAAAAGACAGAAGCCCAAGTCAGCCTCCAGCTGATCCAGCACCCCAGATGAGGTACCAGGCTTGCAACTGAAGCTTGTAAATGTTCCGTCTTCAATCGAACCACCCCAGGCAACATCATATGAGCAGACAAGCCATCCCCACTGAGCTCTGCCCCAAAAGCAGAATCATGAGAAAATAGTTGTTACTGCCTATTCTTTTAGTTATGAATTGCTGTGTAACAAACCACCCCAAATTATAAGCAATACATAACTGAAATGCTTAGAAAATTGGTTCATATTATATTTTACATTGAGCAACACAACCAAAAGTCATGAATGTATAATGACTTGCCCAGGTTTTTTATCAAACTAAAGCTAAATAACGAGTTCCTATTACTTGCAGGTTAGTGGAAAGTATGAATCTTTTGTCAACATAATGCCTGTTGTGACTTATTTTTGATGTTCAGATTTGGAAATAGCAGGGCTGTGAGCAAACCTCCCATTTACCTCTCTCAAGGGTAATCTACAGATTTTGAAAGGTTAAGATAAAAAAAAACAAAAAAAACAAAAAACCTGAGTCTTTTGAGAGGTATGATTAAGAAACTGGGATACCCGGGGGCGCCTGGGTGGCTTAGTTGGTTAAGTGTCCAATTTCAGCTTAGGTCATGATCTCACAGCTTGTGAGTTCAAGCCCCACATCAGGCTCTGTACTAACAGCTCAGAGCCTGGAGACTGCTTCCAATTCTGTGTCTCTCTCTGTGTGTCTCCCTCTCTCTCTGCCCCTCTCCTGCTTGTGCTCTGTCTCTCCTGTCTCAAAAATAAATAAACATAAAAAAAATTTTTAATGAAAATAAATTTTAAGAAAAGAAACTGGGATATCCAAACAAATTAGAAGCAGGAAATATTCCTCCCAAAGTCTTTTTAAGCTTATTTAGTTAAAAACAGCATAAATTAACTTTAGCAAATCTACAGAGTTTGAAAAGGATAATTTAAAAAGATTTTTAGGGGCGTCTGGGTGACTCAGTCAGTTGAGCGTCCAGCTCTTGTTTGGGCTCAGGTCGTGATCTCACGGTTCGTAGATTGAAGTCCCCATGGGGATCTGCACTGGGATTCTCCCTCTTCCCTCTGCCCCTCCCCCACTCACATTGTCTCTGTCCCTCTCAAAATAAATAAATAAACTTAAAAAATAAAAAAGTAAAAAAGTTTTTTAAAATGTCAAAAATCATTTGACAGTCGCTGCAGACAAGGTCAAGTTAATTTTTTTTAATTCCTGCCAACCTGTGGAAGACGTATATGAGTGAGCTTGAGCCAACCTCCATCCTCAGACTAGGCAAGTCATGATCCCATAGTCGTGAGACTGAGCCCTATGTCAGGGCCCTGTGCTGGGCCTGGAACCTGTTTGAGATTCTCTCTCTCCTTCTCTCTCTCTCTCTGCCCTTCCTTGGCTAGGATGCAAATGTGTGCACATTCTCTCTAAAAATAAATAACATATATATATATATATATATATATATATATGTATATGTATATATGTATATATATGTATATGTATACATACATATATATACACACACACACATATATATATATACACACATATATATATATGTATACACACACACAAACACACACGTATATATATATGTATTTTTAAAAGAAATTCTGAAGGTAAAAGCCATTTGTCTGGCATATGTGTCACTGCATTTATCATCAAATTTGATGATTGATTAAGAGGCCCCATCCTCTCTCATTAAGTCACATGCATCCCTATAAATGCTACAAGGCTAGCCCAGGAGGAAAATACTCCTCATCAAGGACACATGGGTAGCTGCACTCCCTGCTAGATGCCCTAAAAAAGATCTCTCTATTTGTAGCAGGATATTCAGAAATCCTTTCTAAATTATATTAAGTGACAAAGAAGTTCACATGCCAGAAATCTCTAGCTTTTTGACCCTTCCAAATCTAGTTACACAGTAATCTAACAAACCTAAACTATGTCCTGAAATTTAAGAAATAATCAATATATGCTCCAGGCTCTGAGCTAGAATACACATATTAAAAGTAAAAACTTTCCACTAAATAAATGAATAAAAGTAGCTAATTCACAAGTTATTTAAACTTCTATCTATAAAACTAGCTGTTTAGATAAGGCTCTCAATCAACTGCAATCAACACAAAAAGTGTTTTTGCTGAGCCAACTACTCTGATATAAAACAGAGTAACAATACATTAAATTTTCTTAAATTCTATTTATTTTTATTTCTTTTTAATTTTTTTAATGTTTGTTTATTTTTGAGAGAGAGGGACAGAGCACGAGCAGGGGAGGGGCAGAGAGACAGAGAGGGAGACACAGAATCTGAAGCAGGCTCCAGGCCCTGAGCTGTCAGCACAGAGCCTGATGTGGGGCTCGAACTCATGAGCTGCGAGATCTGACTTGAGCTGACGTCAGCTGCTTAACCAACTGAGCCACCCAGGTACCCCAATTCTATTTATTTTTAATAGTTAAAATATTTTTATGGTTCAAAATTCAAATGGATGTGTAGTATTTTTTAAGCTTATTTATTTATTTTGAGAGAGGGATTGGGGCAGAGAGAGGGAGAGAGAGAACCCCAAGCAGGTTCTGTACTCTCAACATGGAGTCTTACGTGGGGCTCAAACCCATGAACCGTGAGACATGACCTGAGCCAAAATCAAGAGCCAGACACTCAACCAACTGAGCCATCCGGTGCTCCAAACAGGCTTAGTGTTAAAAGTCAAGTTCCTATTCTGTCTACCTACCACCTCATTCCCTTGCCTAGAGTTTCTTGTATAGTATTTATCCTAAGGACATTTTATGCCTTTACAGGCATATATTTTCCCCTTCATGTGTTTAAAACTATAAATGGCCACTTTGTATATTGTTTTGCAACACACATTAAGATAAATTATGTTTTTTTTAACTTTTTTAAAGTTTATTTCTGAGAGTGAGAGCAAGCAGGGAGGGGCAGACAGAGAGGGAAAGAGAGAATCCCAAGAAGGCTCAGCACTGTCAGCATAGAGCCTGATTGTGAGGCTTCAGATCGCAAAGCGTGAGATCGTGACCTGAGCCAAAATCAAGTGACGCTTAACTGACTGAGCCACCCAGATGCCCCAAGATAAATTATGTTTTTAAGCTTCAAAACTCCCTGAGGTGGGTATTATTCTGATATTACAAGTGAAGATACCGAGAAAACATTTATAACACTTGCCCAAAGCAGAGATGAAACCTAGTTCTTCACGTTCCAGTCAACATTCCTTTCACTGTGCTCCAGCATCTTTATTTATTCATTCATCTCTCCATTTATTTAGCAAATACATATATGTACACACACACACACGGCTGCATACCCAATGTGGAACTTGAACTCATGACCCTGAGATCAAGAGTCACGTGCTCTACCCAATGAGCCAGCCAGGCTCCCCCATTTGGCAAACATATATTAAACTCCCTTCATCTGCAAAATATTATGTTAGATGTTTTAAAGTGTATATGTTTTGGTGAGACACAATTTCTTCTTCTGAAGAGCTTAAATGGTACAGTGAAAGTAAAAGATAGATGGTTACAGTATAGTTTTGCAGCTGTACAAATTAATATGGAAGTCCTAAAGAGGAAGCAACTATTTTGCCTTGAGATACCAAAAAAGGTTTCATGGTAGAAATGGCATTTGTGTCACACCTTGAACTGTAAGTACAACAGAAATAACAAACATATCTGTACAATTAAAATGCATGTATTTACAGGGGTTCCTGGCTGGCTCAGTTGGTTAAGTGCTGGATTCTTGACTTCAGTTCAGGTCATGATCTCATGGTCTGTAGGATTGAGCCCCACATCGGGCTCTGAGCTGACACCATGGAGCCTGCTTAGGATCCTCTCCCCGCCCCCCTGCTCTTCCCCCATTCATCCTCTCTCTCAAAATAAATAAGTAAACATTTTTTAAATGGATGTATTTACCAAGTATTATAAGCATGGCAGAGGCATTTAGTTAAGTAAATAAAGAATTTTCCATAAGAATAAAATGTGAAACCCTCCCAAATCATTAATTTGTTCATTTAGTTTTCTTTTACTCAAAATCAGACTTGCATTTTAGTTAAAAAGATGTGCTACTTTATGCAGAATATAGCATATTTTGGACATTGCATGAAAGATTAAAGCACACTAGTCTTGTCTTCCATGTCTTGCAATGACAAAGTAATCAGATCAGCCCTCCCACACAGAACGACTGAAAGAAGTGGAAAAAAATATGCAAACATATGCCTCAAGGCATCAGAGCACTAAAAAGGTAAAGAAAAATTAGGTGGCCAAATTCTAGATGAAGAAACCCAGGGAGTTAAACCAAGTAGTGGGGGCTGCTTTTCTCCAGAGGATATCGGCCATGTCCAGTAGCTACAAGTGAGAGGCTGAGAAGCCCAACCAAGATATAAAAAATTCACATGGTTAGTAGGACAAGATTAGGGTTCAAGACCTGCCAAGGACTGAGGATCCTGATAGCCCATTAACTTTTTATTGGAATCCCAAAGGACCCGTCAGTACAAATAGGGTATTATCCGGGATGGACAGGCCCTTCAGGGACTGATTGATGTTCAGTTTTGAATACATCAATTCCCGACTAGGTATCTGGGTTTGCAAACACAAACCCTCTCTAGAAGAATATGACATCATCTCGAACATCTGTCCCTATAATTTTCTAACACAATTCTCAATGTCCAATGATTAAAAGTTACAAGCCATATGATGAGGCAAATAAAAAAAAAAAACACCAAAAAAGAGAAATAGGCCCCACAGGAGATATAAATAATGAATGACCAAATACATACTTTTTAAAAGTTATGATTAAGATGGTTAAAGAAATTGTTTTTAAAAGATTGAGGGGGGCGCCTGGGTGGCTCAGTCGGTTAAGCGTCCAACTTCAGCTCAGGTCATGATCTCGCAGTCCATGAGTTGGAGCCCCATGTTGGGCTCTGTGCTGACAGCTCAGAGCCTGGAGCCCGTTTCAGATTCTGTGTCTCCCTCTCTCTCTGACCCTCCCCTGTTCATGCTCTGTCTCTCTCTGTCTCAAAAATAAATAAAACATTAAAAAAATTTAAAAAAAAAATAAATAAAAGCTTGAGAGAGTTTTCGGAGAATTAGAAACTTTTTTTTCCAGGATCTCGAAAGAGGAAGGAAATGCTGCCACATGATGCAATGTGGGTGAACCCTGGAGACATTATACTAAATGAAATAAACCGGTCACAAAAGACAAATACGGTGCGATTCCACTTCTGTGAGGTAAGTACAGTAGTCAAAACCAGAGACAGGAAGTGGAATGGTGGTTGCCAGGGGCTCGGGGAAGGGGGAATAAGGAGCCATTGTTTAGTGGGTATGAAGTTTCCATTTGGAAACATGAAAAAATTCTGGAGATGGATGGTGGTGGTGAAAGCACGACAGTGTGAATGTCCTTCATGCCACTGAACTGTACACATAAATAATGGTTAAAATGTGTGTTATGTATATTTTGCCACAATAAAAAACTATTTTAAGGGAGTGGAAATTCTAGAATTAGAAAAAATAAAATCACTGGAATTAAGAACTCAATGGATAAGTTAAGGGCAGATTGGAATCCCTTAGATTACAGCTGAAGAGGGATTTGTGAGAATGACAATAGATCATAAGAAAACAGCTGGAATAAATCACAGAGAGACAAAGGCTGAAAAATATAGTAAATTATATAAGAGAGAGAGGGGATACAGGGACATCTAACGTATACATGAAGTTCAGAAAAGGAAAAGACGTAAGAGAATAAGGCAGAAGTAATATTTGAAAAGATAACGAGTGACAAATTCCCACTTGATACAAGTACAATGTACACTTAAGAGTAAACAAGCTGGTGGTGCGTCTGGCTGGCTCAGTCTGGTAAGCAACTGACTCTTGATTTCGGCTCAGGTCACGATCTCACGGTTTGTGAGATCGAGCCCTGCATCGGACTCTGTGCAAACAATGCAGAGCCTGCTTGGGATTCTCTCCCTCCCTCTCTATCTCTGTCCCTCCCCTGCTCTGTCTCTACCCCCCTCACTATCTCTCTCAAAATAAATAAACATTAAAAAAAAAAAAAGAATAGAAAGAACAATGGACCAAATCAGAGGGCACAGAAAGCAGACTCACATATACGTAGACCCTTGGTTTGTTCAAAAGGTAGCACTGCCCATTTGGACAAAATAGGTGAAGGGGATTAAAAAGCAAAACGTTCACTTAGAAAATGAATTAAGACTTTGGGATGTCATGTACAACATAGGAAATATAGTTAATAATATTGTAACAACTTTGGATGCTGACAGATGGTAACTAGACTTATTGTGGTGACCATATTGCAATGTATATAAATATTAAATCACTATGTTGTACACCTGGAACTAATATAATATTGTATGTCAATTCTTCAATAAAAAAAAATTTCTTTTTTGAAAGTAGCACTGCAGAGCATATGAGAAAGGCTGGTGCAGGATTAAGTCAATAGTAATGTGGAAAACACTGAACCATTACCTCTGCCTCACACCATAAACAAAAATTAATCAATTTTACAATCAATCAATCAATTGTAGACTTATATGTGAAAGGTAAAAAAGCTTCCAGAAGAGAGCATGAGAAAATACCAGGATTTGAGAATAGGGAAAAACATCTTCAAGAGGCCCCCAAAAGCAAAACCCAAAAGGGAAAAGATTAATGAATTGGACTCTATTGAAATGATGAATTTAAGTTCATAAAAAGACTCTGTTAAGGTAATAAAAAAGTAGAAGATATTTTCAACCCAGGAAATATGAGTGCACATCCAGAATATATGAAGACCCTAACTGATAAGAAAAGACAGATAAATCAATTAAAAAATGGTTCTCTTGGGGCGCCTGGATGGGTCAGTTGGTTGAGCATCCGATTCTTGATTTCGACTCAGGTCATGATCTCACAGTTTGTGGGTTCAAGCCCTGTATTGGGCTCTGCGCTGACAAAGGGGAGCCTGATGAGGATTCTCGTTCTCTTCCTCTTTTCTCTGACCCTTCTCCACTCACTCTCTCTTTCTTTCTCTCTCAAATACATAAACTTTAAACAGTGGTTTTCTTAAATAGACTCTTCCCAAGAAAAAATATCCGATGACCAATGAACATAGTAAAAGTTCTCAGTCTCATTGAACATCTGGGAAATGCAACACACACATCAGAATATCTAAAATTAAAAACACTGACACCAGTATCAGGTGCTGACAAGCTTATGACACAACAGGAACTTTTATCTCTTTCAAGTGTGGTGTAAATTCGTACAACCACTTTGAAAAACCATTTGCTAAAATAGTCATGCATACCCTAATGACCCTATGAAGCAGGGCTGGCTACATAATTTGTGGGTCTAATGCAGAATAAAAATACAAGGCGTTGCTCAAATAACAGGAGGAAAAAAGTGCTGTTAAAGTTACTAAAACATAAAAATGTTTCCTTTCTTCCACATTCTGTCTGGCATGTCATGATGTTGTTTATTTTCTTTTTAGTGCCATTTTAAGTGAAGAAAAAATAAAATTTTAAATGATTAGCATGAATTTCATCATTGAACTTATTGTGCGATGCCAGTTTTAAGCACAAGTATAAGGACATTTAACCCTGATGTGCAATCACCAAAATTTCCCAACTTGTATTTTATAGCCCATACAAGCACATGCATTTTATTCTACCAAAAACAGTGGATACTGCATAAAACTAACCCTGCCGTTTCTATTCACTTCTCCATACACTCACATTCTCTACCTTTGGAAAGACTAAGAGGAAAAGAAACTAGAGTTTGCCCTGTCTTTCCCTTTCCTTCTCTGTCAGCATTTTCAGCGTGAATTGACTAATAAAGGGAAGTTGTGTTTCTTAGAAGACATTGCCTTCTTTCTGCATCTGATACAAGTTCTCAGTCGAAAGAAAGCACGGCCTCTCAAAGCTGTCAGTGCCCCGCTCATAGTTTATAGATGACTCGTTTTGAGTCTTGTTGAACCCCATGAATATCACTCCCCAGAATTTCAGGCTTGTGGGGCGTTGGCCATATGCCAATGAAGGCACCCAGAGCTCGGAGCACCCATATTGTGCCCTTCTCCTCTGCTTATGCCCATGCTCATTATCTCAACAAACTTTAGTGACAAAACCCAAGTTTCAAGGTAAAATTATTAAGAATTTCAAGATAGTAACAACAAGAGCCTTATACCAAGTGCAGAGTCCTTGGGAGCAAGCACAGCACCCCATGGGAGTGGACAAGTTGCATGCCCATGAAGCCAGCTCTGCCCAGCAATCTGCCCCCAGATTTATAGGCAATGGAAATGCATGTGTATGTGTACCAAAATACATGCTCAAGGGTATTCATAACATCCTTGTTTCTACTAACCCTAAACTGGAAATAATTCAAATATCTACCAAAATTAAGTGAATAACTATAATAAATATAGTCATAAAATGACATACTATATATATAGCAATTAAAATTGAAGAACTGGGGGTGCCTGGGTGGCTCAGTCGTTTGAGCGACCGACTTCGGCTCCGGTCATGATCTCATGGTCCTTGAGTTCGAGCCCCGCGTTGGGCTCTGTGCTGACAGCTCAGAGCCTGGAGCCTGCTTCTGATTCTGTGTCTCCCTGTCTCTCTGCCTCTCCCCCACTCATGTTCTGTCTCTCTCTGTCTCAGAAATAAATAAACATTAAAAAAAATTTTAATTGAAGAACTGTAGCTCATCCCAATATAGATGACTCACGCAAATACAACAATGAACAAAAGAAGCCAAACACTAAAGAGTACATGCTGTGTGACTCCTTTCATATAAAGTCATCAAACAGCAAAAATGATGCTAGAAGTCAGGATAATGTATATTCCTGGGAAGGAAGGAAGGAAGCATTGACTGGAGGCAAATGAAGATAATACTCTGTTTTTTGACCTGGATGGTAATTACACAGCTGAGTTTATTTTGTGATAGTTTATTGAGCTGAAACTTATAGTTTGTTCACTTTTCTGAATTAAGTCAATACTTAATTCTACCTTCTTTAATTAAAATCTGGCAATATGGGAAAATATGAGACAAAGTATTCCTTTATTTTTATTTATTATAATTCTTCAGTGGAAAGTATGGCTTCATAAAAAATTTTTATTTGACAAAATGTTAATGACAATATATAACATTTTCTATGATGATCATAGAAACTTCTTAGTAAATGAGAACATTACAGACTTTTAACTTTGACACTTAGGAAATTCCTCTTTACTATTTCAAATCACCATCAGACATCTTTACTTTTCTAATGACATTATTTACTTCTGATAGCTGTAGGTTGTTCCATATATATCAAAATATCGTGATAATGGAATGATTCGTGACAATTATTGAGATTTTTGTTAATGTTATTATTTCTTATAAGATTATGATTTTGTCAACATACACATATAGTGATTTCTTAAATTTCTGCTTATAAGTATCATCAATTAAGAAAAAAAAGAGAATAAAGCTTGATTTCTTTTATGAAATCCAGGTACAAGAGAACAATACTAACAATACAACCAGTCAATGATGACAACAATGTCTTGATTCCTACAACTGTTGAACACATAAAGCATGTGAACCTATAATAACTAGGTTCCCACTTCTAATGAGTTGTTTGTAGGAGTAAGTAACAGTGAGAAACAATCTTTTATTTCTGGTGTAACTTGGAAGAAGGATCTGTGAGAAGCAGAGAAATTCTATAAGATGATTGAACTTTGGCCACAAGAGGGCGTTGTGAGGTACAGAATAGCTCATTCCCAGGCGTTGAAATCTGTGGCCATAAGCCACAAGTACTAACATCATCTCATCTCTAGCTGCAACCATTCCAAATCCTGTACCATTTGCTGTCCTGGACCGAGGAGGGTAAATAAAGGAAAATAGGCAATCGGAGCCCCTGGGTGGCTCACTCAGTTAAGCATCCAGCTCTTGATTTCAGCTCAGGTCATGATCTTATGGTTTGTGAGATTGAGCCCCACATCAAGTTCTGCATTGACAGCTTGGGATTCTCTCTTCTCCTTTCTGTTTGCCCCTCCCTCTGCTCACTCTCTCTCTCAAAATAAACAAATAAATAAACATGTTTTTAAAAAAGATAAATAAGCAATCAATGACAGTACTCTTCCTGTTTGTTGACTCTATTTGATAAATAGCCCTCTTCCTTTTTTAGGACCCAATGTTGAGTATGCATTTTAAACAGCCCATGTGAATATCTTAGGGAATACTGGAATACGTTCCTTTCTCCTATCCTCAATTCTAGTGAATTCCAGTTCTTACCAAAACAATGTTTGACAACAGAACTGTTCTAGAACCATTCCAACCTTTTTGGCCATTAAATGTTACCTATTTATTGGATTAACACTACCCTGCTCTGCATCTTTGTAAGAGAATAAAAAATGCAAATGAAAATTAAAACTGTCAAGGTTCTATAACAATTCTGTACCTCTCTAAGGAATGAACAATTATACCATCTCTACACCATATCTGTAATAATATTTAATTATAGTTTTTATATAATTTTTGTATCTTTTTCAAATTCATAGAATTTGTCTATAGAAAACGTATTCAGGTTGTAATGCATTGATAGTTCAAAGTTAACTAGAAGTCAACAAAGAGGAAGTACTTATAATTATGACAAGGCAGGTGATGAAAACCCTTTGACCACATATTATTTAGCCACAAACATGAAAGAAAGAAGCTACCAGATAAAGCTAGCAGTAGGAGTTGTCCATTTTCACTGCTGATGCAAGAATGTACTCAATTCACTGATGTCAATGCTTTCTAAACCACACACACAAGATTTCTTTTTCCTTTTCTCTTTGCCTAAGCTAGATTGTGACATTTAGTAATCAATTCCTTTAATGCCTTCATATAACTAATATTAAGTCTTTTTTTTTAGAGGGTGGGGTTAGATGTTTTACATCTTAAATCAGACAACGGGGAAACAAAGAAGTTAAAACTATCTAAAACTGTCTTCTTCAGTCAGCATGTTGCCTGCAGTGGTTTTGAACGCATGCCCGCAAGTTCTTTGAATCTCCTCCCTTCAAGAAGTAAAGCTTAATTCCTTTCCCCTTGAGTGTATGTTAATTTTAAGGACTAATGTCTAATGATTTGGGTAGAACAGATGTGAAGGTATTCACTTCTGAGATTCGAGTGTAAAAAATCTGCAGCTTTCTCATTGGGAATGTGCTTCTTCGGTCCTGGCTCACTGACTTGGGGAGAAACCACGTCATGTACAGCCCTGTGGAGAGGCCATGTAAGGAGGAACTCAAGCTTCTTGCCAGCATCCAGGGGAGCGAGCTTACAAATGGAACCCCAACCCAGCCAAGCCTCCATAGCCTGCAGCCCAGCTGACAATTCAGTACAACTATGTGAGAGATCCTGAAAAAGAACCATCAGCTCCAAGTTTCCTGACCCTCAGAAACTGTAAGACAACCAATATTTGTTGCTTTAAAGTTTCTTACGTTTATTTATTTATTTTGAAAGAAAGAGAGCAAGAAGGGGAGGGGCAGAGAGAGAGGGAGAGAGAAAATCCCAAGCAGGCTCCATGCTGTCAGCACAGAACCCGATTGGGGGCCCAAACTCACAAACCATGAGATCATGACCTGAGCCAAAACCGGGAGTCCAACAATTAACTGACTGAACCACCAGGTCCCCCAATATTTGTGGTTTAAAATTGTTATATTGGGGAGTCACTTATTACACAGTAGATAACTACTATAGGTCTTGGTATCTGGAAGTGGGGTGCTGCCAGAACAAAAATCTAAAACGTGAGAGTGGCTTAGGACCTGGACAGTGGGCACTGAGGAGAACAACGAGCCCAAAGTGCCTTGAAGTAGCTATTAATGGATGCCTCAGAGTCTTTGATAAGTCAGGGGGTGAGGGTTGACAGGAAGTTGAAGTAATGTTACTTAAACATCTATTACAATAGATATGTGATTCCAAAATGAGATGTCAGACCATATATACATTTTCAAATAAAATCAGGAGAACCAGTTACAGCACTTTTAAAACCCCTCACCTAATTGGATGATACAGAATGTTGAGGGTAGACTGGAAGGGTGGAATCATAAACAAATTTCACCTATTGAAAAGAGTTTTGGGGACTCCTGGGTAGCTTAGTCGGTTAAGCATCTGACTCTTGATTTCAGCTGAGGTCATGATCCCACAGTTCCTGAGTTCGATTCCCATGTCAGGCTCTGCGCTGACAGTGCACAGCTGCTTGTGACTGTCTTTCTCCCTCTCTCTCTCTGCCCCTCCCTGGCTCGTGCTCGCTCACTCTCTCTCTGTCTCTCAAAATAAATAAATAAACTTTAAAAAAAAGAAAAGATTTTTGTCCTTCTTCAAATCAGGTGAAGAAATGTTTATATGGAGCCCCTGAGAGACCTAACCCATGCTCGCCGGGCTGGCATGTGACCCAAGCCTGACACTATGGTGGGATGCAGTGGCCACTGGCCTGACGGTCAGGACAGGGAACACTACTAGATTTGCTGCTGTTGGCTCATTAACAGAGAATGAATGAGAGCCCATCCCGGCAATGTTTTTAGGGGGATGTTGCCTGTTCAACCATGACTTTGGCCAGAGGGCAAGAGATCCTCACAGAGTCTGGGCTTGGGCTGGGCTGCTGGAGATCTAGAAACTAAGAAGGAGTGCCCGTCACCAGCAGAATGAAGAGCACTGCACCCCATGAGAGTTGAGGTCAGATGGGCCAGCAGGTGACTTTTCCTCTCTGATGAAAACATCAGCCACGCAGAGAGGAAAAAGAACGAACGTACATGTGAAGTAGGAATTTTCTGGTCCCTTTTGCCTTGTCTCTCCCTCTGTGCTTTATAGTGTAATGTTCAAGGGAGACCTGAGGCTGCCTAGGTGGGAAAAGCAACCTACAGTCCCTCCCCGCCAAGGTGGCTAGGAAGCAGCTAGGGAAAGAAGGGGGAGGGAGAGGGCAAGGAAGTCTTACCTTTAAATGAAAACTAAAATTTGGACTAGACATACTAATTTCTGAATCAAGCTCTGTTTTGAAAGTTAAAGCAACGACGGGACCTTCTGTCATTAAGCCCCCTTGAGCTTTCATCTAGCAGCAGGGAAAACACTTATCTCATTGAATATATTTTGAAGTGACAGCAGGAGACAAAAATAAAATTGCTTTTCTTATTACATTCCTCAAACCATGCTTATTCGATATACCTGTTATATTTACTATAATGGAAATATTATTCAGGCTGAATTATGAAAGAAATTTTAATGGAAAATTGCATTGCTATCATGAAAAAGTGTGATTATAAATAATGGCCACAATGCCTTACATTTAAAAACCTTTTTTTAAAACGGCTTAAAAATCATCTTCACGTCTATTTTTCATTATCTCTACAACCCTTCATAGTAGTAGCAGAATAAGATATTAATTAAGCACCACATCCAGACACCTACATACACACAAGTATCTAAACTCTCAGAGTTTATAAATCTAGTATAGACTAATATAATAGACTTATAAAGGATCCAGTTCAGCCTGGTCCCTCACCTCTGTATTTCTCCCCACCCAGAATCACTGGATCTGGATCCAGGTCTCCCCTGGCTACCTGGGTCCCTAGGCTTGGTCCAGGACAACTCCAGCCCCGCATCCGAGAGCTACATGTTGCTCCTTGTGTTCTGAATCTGCCTCTGGTGGTAGGTACCACCTCTGATATCTGAGCCCTCACTGATTTCCCAGGTTCTGGCATCTTCCTCTTGGGCTTACCGTTGACTTCTGCCCATCTTCATTCCTTGCCTATATTCCTTTTCTTTTCCAGGACTTCTTCTAAAGCTCGTGTCTGAAGGATTGGAGGTCTGTCCTAGAAAACAGCCCAGGGAGGTGAGCCTTTATAGCCCTTGATAAATCTTCCTCAAGTCTTCATTGTTGTATCTTGCTCAAATCCCAGGACTCCCTGCTACTTCGATGTTGGTTCTGTTGCCAACTATTGGCCTAACTGAACCCAGCTGTAGTTTTTGGAAAGTGTACTTACCCAAAAACCTCAACATGTGGCTAAGCATATTCATCAGGGTCCAGCTCCCCCATGGGTGGGTTTACTGTCAGGTTCTATCTGCTCAAATGAGCCTGTTTCCAATGGAAGTAATTGACATGCTCTACTGAATCTCGATAAGAATGAGTTAACATCTATTAATATCTTATTAAGTTCTAGTCACTGTGTGACTACTGTATTTTTTATTTGGTTCTTACAACACTCTATGAAGCAGGTACTATTGCCTTTTACAAATGAGGAAACTGAGGCACATACTGGTTAGGTAAATTGCCCAATATTAATTGCCCTTAAGCAGAAAAAGCCAGACTGGACTCAACCATGTAGAAGTTTCTAGGAAAATTGATAATTTAATGCATACATATTCAACAGGGAAAGAAGGCATCCAACTGATCCAGGCAATGACACAGAGAAACTTAAACCTTGAATAGAAGAAGGCTAAGTGCATTTTAGGAAGAGGAAAGACAAGTGAGAACAAATTTTCTCACACAGGTAAAAAAAGCTATAAAGAGAAAAAAAAAAAAGTTGAGTCTGCTACTGGGCAACATTTGTCAGGAGACACAAGAGAAAAAGAACCTCGAGTTCCCAAAACCCTGGAGAGGGAAGGAAGCCCGACCTTAGCCCTGCTTGGACAAGCGCTGGAATTGACCAAAGTGCTCCAGGAAGCTGTTGGTCTGGCACGTCGAGCACTTTATAACTCACTGTCCAGGAGGGTTTTCTACCACCTAATGAGAAAGAATGTGTGGCGTGGCTGAGTTTGGAGCTGAAGAGAACTAAGGTCCCCAGCAGCCAGGCTCCACCTCAGACTTTGAGAAGATCAACTAGTATTTTCTGAGTTTCTGTTTCCTCAGTTATAAAATGGGAATATTAGCATCGATCATGCAAGATTAAGATGTTGATGAGAGGTATTTATGAAAATAACCACCACAGTGCCTAGCACAACACAAATGCTTGGCAAATACTGAATGATACCTTGATGATGTGTGGAGAGAGGAGGGGAAAGACCACCATGATGCCAAGAAGAGGATTCTAAGCTGTATGCATAGCTCCTGGCACACAACAGATAAGCGATAAATATTTGTTGAGTGAATGACGGAGTAAAACGAGGAATAAATAAATCCTAGTGACTCCATGTCAAGGCCCAGACCATAGTTGCTTATATAAAAGAGGGCAGCATATGTGGTGATATCTGAAGTGCCCCCCAAAGTTGTGTCATCCTCTGTGTCTCATTGGGGCTTCTAGATTTTGCAGGATCTGAGGCGGAGTCCAGTACTGCTGCCACACCGGGATGTCATATAGAATGTTCTGCTTTTCTTTAGCGTATAGGATCCATTCAGAGTAACACGTCACATCTGTTCCATTTCAGAACTTCCAAATGTCTAATGAGTATTTTTCCAAGCTTTTCCCTGGAGGTAGGGTGGGTGAAGAAAAGGATAAACTGGTAATTTCATAGCCTAGGTTCCTCAGTTGCTCGAGTAACCTCATGGTCCATATTCACATAGTGGTAAAAGGGTAGCAAACGGCCTAACTTGAATACGGACACATGGAAGTTCTGAAGTGGCATATGTGACATCTATTACTTCCAAAAGATTTGAAAATTCTGAGAGAAACAACAGAATGAGTTTCCAGAGTAGGCAGGGTGGATTAAAGGAAAGTCACTATAGAATAAAGTCATACAAGAAAAATGCTTAGTCACACAGCAACCGTTTTCATCACATTCTGAGAGATGGGCTGTGCTCACTCCATACAAAGAATGAAATAAACTACAACATCATAATAAGCTAAAGATTTTTAATCCTGTGATCTTTTTATAAAGAAGGAACAAAGAATTATGTATACTGATGGCATTTAAGAATATCTGAAACTAGTAAACTAGTAAATGATGCCCATTAATAAAATACCCAAGGCCAGTGATATGGAAAAGGGAAACCAGATACTTTCAGGGACCCACCCTTTGTGTGAGGGCTGAATCCCCACCCTTTGTGTGAGAGCTGAATCCCCAAAGCAAAAATGAATGCTAATGAAGAGAACTGACTATCATCATAGATGACTGGAATCATCATATGCTGGTTGGTTCAATTCCAACTCAAACAGCAGACCAATCTGTGATACTCTAAGATCTTTCTACAGGCTGGCACCGTGCAACAAATAGCCCATCTGTATTGCTGGGTATGGCACCAATGAGAGCAGATATCTATTTACATAAAGACAGATTTCAACAGCTAAAATGATCCTATATTTGGCATGGCTTACTCATAAAAACTGAGCATTTAATATGCCAGTAGGCTATAATTGGTCCAATGAATTGTTTTCTTCATGCATGGTAAATTTTCATTGTTTTTTCAAGCGGCTAAACCCATAATTTGCAAGGGCTTAATGCTAGCTAACTAGAAAAGTTGTTTTACAGGTAGTTGGAGTGTAACAATCTGGCCCTTGATACTCAAAAAATACTTATTATTTCTTTTCAAAATCAAGGGGGGGGGGGTTTCTCAGTTGTATTTTTTATTTTTACAAAATGTTTTTTTTTCCTTTTTTTTAAAGAGGCATGCACCTTGAAGTCTAGTGGACCTGACTGTAAATTTCTTTCCGGTCCTTACTAGCTGTATAACCATGGTTATTTGTGGGTCTCTTCCTGATCTACACAATAAGGATAGGAACACTCACCTCAACTGTTCTGATGCTAAATGAGACAGAGAGAGAGAGAGAGAGCACTCAGCAACAGCCTGGAAACATTGGAGCACTTGGGCGGCTCAGTTGGTTAAGCTTGGTTTGGGCTCAGGTCATGATCCTGTGGTTAGTGTGTTCCAGACCTACATAGGGCTCTACACGGTCAGTCTACTTAGGATTCTCTCTCTCCCTCTCTTTCTGCCCTTCCCTGCTCATGCCCTCTCTCTCTCTCTCTCTCTCTCTCTCTCTCTCTCTCTCAAAAATAAATAAACTTTAAAAATTTTTAATAAAATCTAGAAAAATAGAGTATTAAATAAATATTAGTTACCTCTGCTTTCTTCTTCTCTATGCCCAATGTTCCAAGAGAATCAAATACAATGTTTTTAAATTTTAAAAAGTAGTTTGAAAAAGTATAATCTGACTCTTGGTTGCATCTCAGGTCGTGATCCCAGGGTCAAGGGATTAAGCCCCATGGCAGCTCTGTACTCAGCATGAAGCCTGCTTAAGATATTCTCTCTCTCTCATTCTCTCTCTCTGTCTCTCCCCGTCCATCCCCCTCTGCCCCTCTCTCTCACTCTCATGCTCTCTTTCTCTCTCTAAAATAAAAAAAAATTTTTTTAAAGTAATTTGACCTACATTTAGCACTCAGTCCAAATGGATGTATTTTTCAGGGAGTAGCTCAAACATTTAAATCTTTGTAGCTGTAATGCTAACAGGTATATCCCTAAAGTTAGTACACAAATTGAATTTTTCAGATGTAATTATTAAAAATAATGTTTAAGGGGCACCTGGGTGGATCAGTCAGCTAAGCCTCCGACTTCAGCTCAGGTCATGATCTCACGATTCGTGGGTTTGAGCCCCACGTTGGGCTCTGTGTTGACAGCTCAGAGCCTGGAGCCTGCTTCGGATTCTGTGTCTCCCTCTCTCTCTGCCCCTTCCCCACTCATGCTCTGTCTGTCTCTCTCTCTCTGAAAAATAAATAAATATTTAAAAAATAAAAATAATAAAAATAATGTTGAAATCAGAGTTTACACTTTAAAAGAATGCTGTAAAATATCCTTGCTTAGAATAAATAACCACCCCTAATCAGTCTGTTTTATAATTCTGGGTTTCTGTCTCCTCTATGAATACTTGGCCTAAAATGGGATACAGCTCCTCTTGGTTCTTTGTAAGCCAATAATTACATATTTATTCATCAATGTCAGTAGACTTTGAAAAAGAGTATAATGTTTATTATATTTCCTAGATAAAAATATAGTGTCATCAGGAAGCTAGTAATATTTGGTTTATTCAGAATCATGAGGTTATTGTTACATTTCAGTCTTCCATGGAGAATTGCCTGGGGTGTGTGTGTGTGTGTGTGTGTGTGTGTTATAACATGAAATATAAGCACAGACTCCATCTAGGATATAGTAGATGTTTAATGACTTTTTGTGGTTTTTGACTTTAGCGAATATTAAGCTATTATCAACCAGTGACACTTCTTGAATTGATTTAATGGGGCAGAATCCCAAGGGTTAGCAAGGGGAAAAATAAGATTGAAGGCATGGAGAGGGTCTTATCCGCTCCAGTCACAGTTGACTTTGGAGTTGTGGGCATTAAAGAGCCCTTGAAGATAAAAATTCACTGCCATGGAACACAATTAAGACATAACAGAAATACTGAAAAATGATGTAGGCAAAGTATAGATTATTGTCTTAATATATTGTTATGGTCTTAATGTGCTGCCCATTGTTCTAATTGCAGCATAAAATCAAAATGATAACAAAAATAAGAGTCAATGATGCGTCAGTCTGATTTTGTAAGGAACTAAACATTAGTAATTGTCATTTAGCAACACATATCAATCATTTGTACCATTGCTTCACAGGTTCTGTTTAATCCAGCTATGAGTTCTGATTTTATTCCAATGGGTAGAGATAAGGAATCATTTCCTAAGGACAATTTAGTTTTAAGTTCTACTAGAAACTGCTGTAAGAAACCTTAAAATATATTGAAATGCCATCTGCTAAACAAATATTCTGGCATGACAAATTTAAACAATGTGAAACCCAAGATACTCAAAATATGATTCAATCATATTACCAATCTTCGTAATATGTTAAAGGAAAGTTTGGAAAATATTCCATTTGAATATATCTAAATTTCTCCCAAATGTCTTTGTTATAACTCCCCCAATATTCATATGTCAATGAGGTCTTTGTGATTTTGTTATTGGAGTTATTAGCTTGTCAGATTGCACTGGTTTTTCTGGGTCTGAAATCATAACATCTGTTTTAGGAGAATAGGAGAGTTGCTGTTTTGTGATTAAAATCACCATTTTTAAATATATCTGTGGTATTCGAATGGCACACTATTTGGAGTCATGAGTGCTATGGAGAGGGTTACTTATCTGCTAATGTATTTTACTTTTTTAATGTTTATTTATTTATTTTTGATATGGGGGAGGGGCAGATAGAGGGAGACAGAGAATCCCAAGCAGGGTTCACGCTGTCAGCACAGAGCCACATGTGGGGCTCAATCTCATGAATCATGAACCATGAGACAATGCACTGAGGTGAAATCAAGAGTAGGAGGCTTAACCAACTGAGCCACCCAGGTGCCCCTGCTAATGTATTTTAAAATAACAAGACAAGAAAAAGTGATTTCTAACTCCCCACTACATGTTCCCTGACATACGTGGGTTTAGTTAGATACCTAACTTACCATCTCATTGGAATTTTATTCTTACTGGATGGTAATTTCTCTTTCACCTAATCTTAAAAAAAAAAAAAAAAAAAGGTTTGAAATGGTTTCTATAATCTACTTCATTAAACATCTTCAGTGGAGGAAGAAAGCATTTATCACACCTAACAATGAGTAGGTTTAGTCTGTCAACCCTCCTTTACTTTGTTCTTATTAAGAAATATCACATGGTCACTTACTAAAGAGAGACCAGGTTCATGCATACTCTATTTACAAAACTATAGCAGCTTCTGAAGAGATTGCTGCAGGGTGCTATCTAAATTGATGTTCATACAGCACCTAACTATTTAGCACTTGAACTACAATGGGGCTTGGTGGTGGGGCAGGGCATGTAGTACCTCTTGAAGTCTCTCCACTGCCAATGAACCTGAAGAAAATATTTGCCATGCAGGGCTCTTGCTTTAGAGAAATAGCTCTACTCCTTGCTAAACCAAATGATGTAAGCATATTGAGTGGAAAATGGGTCCATGGGCAAGGTTCCCCAAATTCTCACTCCTTCGATGATCATATTAACTAAGAGATTACAACATTGTTGGGCTCTGACAAGGCTGACCTCAGAAGGCTCAGGCCAAAGCCAAGGGCCTTTGTACTGAATGATCACTGGGGAAATTGTTGGTCCTGCCCTGACACTCCCATGCATACCCCTGCTTTTTTGTTTTTTTTATTCTTTTCTGTATTTTCTTTATTTTATTCTGTCATTTTGTTACGGAACAAGGCTGGAACGCTGGTGGAAAAACCAAGTGGCATTCGGAGATCTTGGTGGATCGGAGATCTATTTGATGCTGGTGGGCTCAGAGGAGACTGTTTCTCCAAAGGTCTGAGCCCAGAATTCAAGTGGGAAGGGAAATTTATAGTTGTCAGCTTCCATATCTGTGGGGTTTTCGCGTGCACAGCAAACAAAGGAAGAAGAACACAGAGAGGTCTCTAAGCTAGAGACCAGAGTCTGTTTTAGCCCGTCGGCCATCTTTGGCATACTTTATTCACTTCTCCAACATTCCCCCCTTTGATGCCTTTAAAAAAAATGTTTTGGTAGGCATCACCTTTCAGTTTTACAGGTTGATACTCCCGGACGGCTAAGATACGTGCAGTAGTTTGGCGAGCAACAGTGTTTTCAATAAAATGTACCACGGCGTTCAGTATATAGGGGCCGATGGATACAAGTAAAATTATGGAGAGGAGGGGCCCCCGCCAGGGCAGGAAGCCAGGATGCCCAATCGGAGAGATCCCATCCTTTCCATTGATTGATACTTTCCTGTTGTCTACATTGAATTCTTTCCTTGAGTTCCTTAACCTTAATTGTAACTATTCCTGACTAGTTTACAAAATAGCAACATTCCTCCCCCAGAAAGATGCAAGTCCCCCCTTTTTCTGAAGTGAGGAGGTCGAGGGCTCGCCTATTTTGGAGGGTCACTGCCGCCAGAGAGTTTGTTTGGTTTTGTAAGGTTACCAGAGAACCTGCCACCTGTTCCATGTCTTCATTTATCTCTTGAGATAGTCTATGGTATAGTCCTACGGATGAACCTGTGCCCCCTATTCCAGTTCCTATTCCAGTCACAATTCCCGCTCCTATCAGGACAGGTAGCAGGACTGCCCGTTTAGCCCAGGACTTGGGGCTAAAGACTGTTAGGAGCTCATCTTCAGTGTATATGGATATCTCTGGGGTTAAGAAGATGGAATAACATATCTGAGTCCAGTTGGCCTCTAAGCATCGGTAGGCCAAATTAGAACACAGATAGAACACCCCAGGGGTTGAACACAGGGTTGCATTCCTCTTTAAGGTTATATTTCTTCTGCATAGAGAGGCACCGTTCATACCCTCAGGGACTGTACAGATTAGATTGTCGGCCTTTGTGAGACAGACCCCAGTGCCCAGGTGTCCAATTAAGACAGAGGTGTTGGTTTTGAGATTTTCAGGAGCTTCCCAGGCCAAAGGGATGGGAGTGGCTAAGTAAGCCCTCTGGCTGAGGGGCAAGCTGAGGGGCAAGGTTTGGGTGTGATTATCTATTTTATAGAGGACTTGTAGAGTAGTGTGGCCCAATGCTGGAGTGGGGAATTGGTAAGCATCTGATTGAGGCTGCCGGGGGAGTGGTCGCCTTTATGGCTTGTATTACCCTATCCTGGGTATCCATTATAACTTTTTGAAGGGCCCTGTCTTGCACCCCTCCCCCGTCTGAGATCCCCCATTGAGGAAGGTAAGTGTAGCAAGCTCACTTCCCTCTGGAGGCCCTTGTTTTGACATGGGTTCCTGACATTTTGGGTTATCTCTACGGTCCAATACTTAGTCCTTGGGGCACCGAGTGACTGACAGAGAGTGGGTGTTTTTCCCTTGTAGCAATCTTTGTGGAGGGAGGTGAAGGCGCTGAACACCCTTGACCCCCTTATTGTCATATAACAATCCTGGGGGCAAAGTGGGTAAGCGGCAGTTGTGAGGGTGAGAGAGGTTATCATAATATATAGGCAATACTTAATAATCCTCCCATCCAGAGGAGGTATGTGAGACCCAGCATGCGTCTTTTGTCCCATGTCCAGCTTGTTGGTGCAGTCTCTATCAGCCCAACAGTAAGAAGTAAGATCAGGGCTATGGCACCAGTAAGGGGCAAGGGCTGGCAGAGTTGCATCCAAACCCCTGGGCTAGGTTCACACATTGATTCCTCAAGCTTCTGCCATGCGCGGGCCAGCCAGCTTCCAAGGTGTGGCTGGAGCAGGGCTGGAGGTCTCAGGGACCAGTTTCCCTTTTGAGGGTCAGTTTAAGTGGGTTGACTGGATCTGGATCACTTTGCCAGGTTGTGGGTTCTTCGGAGTTGGCCTTCTTAACTCTGGAGTGATGGACCCATGGGGTGATACCTGAAACTTTAGGGCTGTAGGAGTTGTTAGAATAATAGTATGAGGCCCAGTCCACCGTGGTCTAAGGGGTTCCCTCTTCCAATCTTTGACCCACACAGAGTCTCCTGGCTGAAAGGGTGAATGGAGATCCCTAAGGAAATTGGGGCCCTTTCTGTGGTGTACCTCTGTAACTTATTTAGGACTGCCCCAAGGTCTGGAGCTGTTCTCTTATTCCCTTGTCTCCAATCTGGTGTAGGTCTCCTGGGAGTTTTCCTAAACATGGGGCAGGGGGGTGTGCCCGTATAATAACTCAAAAGGGGAGAATCCCAGTGCCCCAGGCATGCATCGGGCACGCAGGAGGGCCAGCGGTAGTAAATCTGGCCATGGGAGATTATCCTCCTGGTGGAACTTAGCCAGGATTTCCTTGAGGGTGCGATTCAACCACTCTCCTTTCCCTGAGCTCTGGGGTTGGTAAGAAGTGTGCAATTTCCAGGTAATGTTGAGGGACTTTGTCAGGGTTTATATAATGTCTGCCACAAATGCAGGTCTGTTAGCACTGTGTATGGTTAAGAGTAGCCAAACTGAGGCACAATCTCCCATAGAAGAGCTTTGGCCACCTCGAGACTTCGTTCCGTTCTGGTTGGGAATGCTTTGACCCACCCCGAATATGTGCAGATTATTACAAGAGGGCACCTGAATCCTTTATTTGGTTGTATGTCGGTCAAGTCCACCTCTAAGTCTTCGAAAGGGGTGGCCCCCATCCTTTGCATGCCAGGTGGGGACCATGGGGCAGACCAAGCATTATTTTTGGCACACGTTACACATTGTTCACTGACAGCTTGGCATAATGCTGGCAGCTGGCTGATATAGTAGTTCTTTTTGAGGAGGGCCTCTAGAGCAGTTTTCCCTAGGTGCGTGAGTTGGTGATATTCCTTCACTAGGTGTTTTCCCATAGACGATGGGACAAAGATGTGCCCATTTGGCATGACCCACCATCCCTCTTTGCTTAGTGTGCCCACTTCTGTCGAGGCCCAACTTCTTTCTTTGTTTGTGTACAGGGGCGGGGAGGCTTCCCTCTGGGGCACAAGAGTCATAGTGTAGGTAGGAGTTTTGTCTGGGTCACCACAGGCGGCCACTCTGGCTGTTTTGTTGGCCAGGTGATTTCCTTGAGTTATGGGGTCATCTCCTTTCCGATGTCCCTTACAGTGTAGGATAGCTACCTTGTCTGGCAGCCACATGGCCTCAAGAAGCTTTAGTATTTCTTCCTTGTTTTTGATAGTTTTTCCTGCAGCAGTAAGGAGGCCTCTTTCTTTATGGATGGCCCTGTGTACATGCACAGCAGCGAAGGCATACTGGGAATCAGTGTAGATGGTAACTTGTTTACTTTTGCCAAGGATGAGGGCTTAGGTTAAGGCATACAGTTCAGCTCGTTGTGCCAACCTTCCTTCCGGCAAAGCCTTGGCTTCCAGAACTTTGTAAGTTGTGGTTAGCATGTATCCTGCTCTTCCGCTGCCCTCTTGTAAATAGCTGCTCCCAGTGCTGAACAGGGTGATCTCCTGGCTTGTTATAGGCTGGTCTTGGAGGTCCAGGTGGCTGGTGTGGACTTCATCCACTACTTTGGAACAGTCATGGTCGGGTTCTCCCTCCTCCGTGGGAAGGAAGGTGGCCGGGTTTAGTGTTCTTACTGTTTCAAGAATGACCCTTGGGTTTTCATAGATAAGGCCTTGGTATTGTGTCAGCCAAGAATTGGAGAGGAAATGATGTTCTTGGGTGCCCACGAGGGACATGACCGCGTGTGGGACCTTAACATTAAGTGTTTGTCCCCGTGTGAGTTTGTCTGCCTCCTTGATGAGCAGGACTGTGGCTGCCAGCACTCTGAGGCACAGTGGCCATCCTGAAGCCACAGGATCAAGTTTTTTTTGACAGGTAGGCCACTGGCCATTGCCAAGGCCCCATGCTTTGAGTGAGCACTCCAAGGGCTATTTTGTCCTTTTCATGTACGAAGAGCTTAAAGGGCCTTTCTATGTCAGGCAAACCCAGGGCTGGGGCTCATCCCAGAGCCAACTTTATTTCTGTGAAAGCGGCCCTTGCCTCCTTAGTCCATGCAAGGGCTCCCGGTCTGGCCCTCCCAACAGGTCATAGAGGGGCATCGCTATGGCTGAGAATCTGGGAACCCAAATGCGACAGAACCCTGTGGCCCCTAAAACTTCACACAAGCCTTGTTTTGTTTGGGGCTGTGGCAGTGTGGTGATAACTTTCTTCCTTTCCGGTCCTAGTTCTCTTTTTCCTTTTGTGAGGAGGAAGCCTAAGTATCAGAACTGCTGCTGACAAATCTGTGCCTTTTTCCAAGAGGCCCGGTACCTCGAGTAGGACAGGAGCTGCAGAAGGGCCTTGGTACTTTTCATACAGTCTTCTTGGGTGTCGCTGGCAAGGAGAAGGTCATCTACATATTGGAGGAGGACACACCCTGTGGTTTCCCTCAGAAAGTCAGTGAGGTCTGTAGCTAGTGCTTCCCCAAAAAGAGTGGGCGAGTTCTTGAAACCTTGGGGAAGTCATGTCCAGGTCAGCTGCATCTGGTACCCTGTAATGGGCTCAGTCCATTCAAAGGCAAACAATGGTTGACTTTGAGGAGCCAGGCGGAGGCAGAAGAAAGCAGCCTTTAGGTCGAGGCATGTAAACCATCTGGCTGACCCCAGAATTTGGCTGAGGAGAGTATATGGGTTTGGAACCACTGGGTGTAAGGAAACAGTCACTTTGTTAATGGGCCTCAAATCCTGTACTAGTCGGTATCCTCCTCCTGGCTTCTTGACTGGCAAGAGTGGGGTATTCCAAGCCCATTGGCACTCAATTAGAATACCTGCTTCTCTGAGCTTGGTCAGGTGCTCTTGTATACCCATTCTAGCCTCGAGTGGAAGGGGGTACTGCCTTGTCTCTGAGGTTGGGCTCCAGGGATCAGGTCAACAATGATGGGTGCCCAACTCCAAGCTAGTCCAGGTGGGTTATCTTCAGCCCATATGGAGGGGAATGTAAGCCTGAATTCTGATGGGCTATAGGGCAAGGCCTGGGCACAGAACAGTCTCCATTCTTCTTCCCTTGGCAGGGTAATCACCAAGACCAGGGTTTCCTTCTGCCTTGGGTTTAATTGGAGGCTAGTATGTCCAGTGGGTTCAAAGGTTATCTGAGCCCCAAGTTTGGAGAGCAGATCCAGGCCCAAGAGAGGAATCAGGCAGTCATGTAAGTAGAGGAACTCATGCCAGACCCCCAAGTTCATATTGTGGCCCCCAAGTTCATATTGTCAAGCTTGACAGAAGGGCTGCTGCATTGCCCATGTCCCAGTAGTCCCAAGTATGGTTGCCATCTTTTGGCTTAACGGTGCCCACCAGGGAAGTAACATGGAGTATTCAGCCCCAATGTCAACCATTAAAGTTATTGTTTGGATCCCTACCTTCATTTCGACTGTGGGCTCATGGGGGCAAAGAGAGAAAGAGCCCGGTCCCCCTCAGTCCAATTCTACCCCAGCCAGACCAACAAGGTTCTCACCTCGAGGTTCCTCCTGATATCGGCTGGGTTTTGAGGGCCCCTTTCAATTTGGACATTCATTCTTCCAGTGTCCCTTTTCTTTGCAGTATGCACATTGCTCCCTTGCTAAGGGGACTCTGGGCTTCCCCCCTTTTGGTAGTTGGGGTCTTCCCATCTTTGCAGCATCTGTTTCTTTTAGTGCTGCTGTGAGAAGGGCGGCCTTCTTTTTTAGTCTGTGACTTCTCTGTTCATGAAAACTATTGGCGACCTCAATCAGCTGAGTGATATTCATCCCAGCAAAGCCCTCCAACTTCTGGAGTTTACTTCTGATAACTGGGGCAGCCTGTGCCACAAAAGAGGTATTTACCATCTGTTGACTTTCTGGTGCCTCAGGCTCAAACAGGGTGTATACATGGTATGCTTCACATAATCTTTCATAGTAATCTCCAAGAGACTCCCCAGGGTGCTGCATGACTGACGATATTTTAGTCATGTTCATGGGCTTTTTGGCTCCAGCTCAGACTCCCTGAAGGAGGGCTTCCTGGTATCATCAGATGTGGGCCTGTCCTTCTTCTGTGGTGAAATCCCATGTTGGGCGTTCTTCAGGCATGGCAGCTTGAGCCCAGACAGCAGGGTCATTAATCCCTGGAGGTGAGTGATCTTCTAGGTACTGTCGTGTTTCTCTCATTCTTCTTCTTTTTCTTCTGTATTAAACAGAGTACGGAGTAACTTGACAATCTTCCCAAGTCAGTCAGTGGATCTGGAAGAGGGGCTCCATCAGGTTGACCATTGCTTGTGGCTTTTCAGAGTATGATGGAGTGTTGTGTTTCCAACTGAGGAGGTCGGTTGTAGAGAAAGGTTGATAATACATCATGGAATGGCTGGGCTGGACTATTTCATCCTCATTCTGTCTTTCAGGCTCTCTCGTCTCCTTACAGGCATTTGGAGAGTGTTATGTCTGGGTCTGGGGCTCAGTCTGGCTGCTGGCCCCTGTGGGGAGGGTTCTCCGGTCCGGGAGGGCTGGGGAGATGGGCGGCACCAATTACAGCACCTACTTTGGCCACGGCCACCACGCGAGAGACAGATGGGGGAGGAGTTTCAGGGGCAGCGGGGAGGGAGCTTGGCAAGTCATAAAGAGGTGGAAAGACAATATCTTCCTCCACATCTCCTTTAAATCTTAGGGGAGCAGTGGGTTGCTTCTTTGGCTCCCTGGGTGAGCCTCTGGATAAAGTGGCTGAAACCTTTGCCTGGCTCTGTTTGCTAATGATGAATTGCACCCAAGGCAGGGGATTTCGGGCAGTTTCAAGCCAGGAGTCGATGTATGGAAATTGATCAGGGTGGTCTGCGTTCCCAGTGACTATTAGCCAAACCTGCTGCACCATTTGACCATCTAATGTCCCTTCTGGGGGCCATCTTACATAGAATATGGGCCATTCTAGTTCCCAAAAGGTCCTTAACTTCCTGGGTGTCATTTTCATCCTGTAATCGCCTGAAAATCCCTTTTTAAAATTTTGAGCATGACTTCTAAAACCGTAGGCTTACTCTGTTTTGATCCCATTATTTTCTTTGTCATGTTCAGTGTGGCAAAGACAGACAAAGGGAGGGTATCCTCTCGGATGAAAGGACCAATCAGATACTCCTCTGGTCGCATTCCCGAGGGAAATTTTAGGTGAGGTTTGGCCGTAGTGGACTCAGCTTTGTGACTTGAGATCAGAATCTGATCGGATACCGGCCTAGACCTTATACTCTCATTATGACAGAGGAGAGCCCATTCAGACTCTGTAGACTTTTGGGGACCTTAAAGGTGCCCGTCCATGGAGCCACAAACTCAAATTCGACTGGCAAGCCTGGCTGAGCCGCACATTCTCACACACACACACACACACACACACACACACACACCAGAGTCTATTACATTCCCTCCTGCAAAATTTTTACCTGTGAGACCTATTAAGGCCTCCAGGGATTGATCAGGTCCCCCTTCCACCCTTTTGGGTGGGCCTGACTTCTTTGGGGCCCCAGCCTTACCGGTTCCAACGTCAGGTCCAGGTCTTCACCTACCAGGTCTCTTTGAGTCCAGTGGGAACACAGAGCAGGGCCAGCCTGAGGCAATTTTGGAGACTGCCAAAATTCAGGCAGGGCATGCCTTCTCCCTTGGGATCCCTCGCTCAGTCACCACTTCGCTGTTGTCCCAAACAGGTGGCAACAATGGGCCAGAGTGGTTGGGTTTCCCGGTCAGGGAACCAAGTATGTTATGGAACCAGGCTGGAATGCTGGTGGAAAAACCAAGCGGCACTCAGAGATATTGGTGGATTGGAGATTTATTTTACACCGGAGAGCTTAGAGGAGACCGTTTCTCCAAAGGTCTGAGCCCAGAATGCAAGTGGGGAGGGTAATTTGTGGTCATCAGCTTCCATATCTGTGGGGGTTTTTGTGTGCACAGCAAACAAAGGAAGAAGAACCCGGAGGAGGGCTCTCTAAGCTAGAGACCAGAGTCTGTTTTAGCCCCATCGGCCATCTTTGGCATACTTTATTCACTTCTCCAACAATTTCTATTTTGTCCACTTCTTGAACTCTTCTTTACCACTGTTGAACTGCACTCTGAATCTCTTTACTAGGACATCCCTAGATGCAATGCATATTGGCTGGTATAGGGTTACAGCATCTCCCTCAAGAGATGCTTGGGGACTTATGTACCCCCATGTCACCACTTCTTTAAATGTTTTCTTCTAAGAGGACTCCCTCAACAAACCACCTATAGGAATGCCCATCTTAGGCCTTGCTTCTGAAATACTAGCCTAAGCAATTATTATTATTATCATTAATGCAAATAGATCTTAGGCCTTTCACTAGCAACCAAAGATATTTCAAGCACTCAGGTAAAGACAATGCTAATCTATACTGGCTCAAAGAGTCCCTTTCTTGGTTCCACTTCTGGCATGATAGCGTGCAGCTCAGGGTCACTCCTCAGCATAACTAATGAAATTATTTTTAAAATAACCATTTAAAAAATGCTTAACTCCATGGGCATATAAAAATGGAAATGGTCCTATGGGCATACAGCAAATGAGGAAACATTTACTCAAGACTATTTACTGAAACTCCATAAAGCTTCAAGAGCCTGTGGTATTTGAACCAAACTCCATACCCTCCCTCCTTATTTCCAGTTCCTGAGACGAGAACTCCACTCTGGACTAGTACAGACAAGAACACAAGGCTCTGAATTCCCCCAGCTTCTAATTGGAGGGCCATTTCCCTGGGAGGGATAAGACACCAGTATTAACTACTAACTACTGGTTGCTACTTCTAACTAGTTGCTGAGGCAAAGTTCTGGGCAAATACAGCCAAGAGGAGGAGACTCCATCCTTCCACCCAGCTCCCACTCATGAGATAAAGTCTCTATCTTGGGTACAGTAGAACACTGAGGTCCCAAGTGCCCTTGCCTCAACTCATAGGGCAGGGGGTACCATGCCACAGGAGACAAGCCAGGGACACTGAGGCTGTTGCCCCTACATCCACTGAGTTCTCAATTCTTTAAGCTGGGGTTTCCCTTAGGGAGAAGTGAGATATTGTTTCTTCCTTCAGCATCAGAGGTGTGGTTCAAAAATTTTGCCGGGGAGGAAAAGCAAGCCATAGAACCAAAAGCTCAAGATCTCTCCCTAAAGAAACCAATTTCATTTGCAACAGGATATGAAGTTCAAGCCTAAGCGTGCTTTCAAAAACAGTAGAGGTTTTGGTGAAAGACAATTGGGAGGAGATTGAGAGATTCATGAAAGATACAGGCTACACAGTGAACCAAAGAGTTGCTGGAGAAAAATAAACAAACAGTTGGAAGAGATTTCCTGAAGTCTGAATAAACCTCAAACACTGATGTCAGGAACTATCCCTTCAAAGGAGTCCACATTTGATTATATTAGTGTGTGAGGCAATGTATTCCCCTGAGCATTATTACAAACAATGCAGCAATCAACCAGCAATCAGTGGAGCTACGTGGGCAGGTAACCAGACAGAGAGCCTCCCAATACTACTGTCCTCCCAGAGTGACTGTGAGCATATCCAAGGATGGACCCATGTCAAACATCAGAGGCTTCATTGTGTGTGTGTATGTGTGTGTGCGCTTGTGCGTGCGTGCGTGCGTGCATGGGTGTGTGTGTGTGTGTGTGTAGCAGGGTGGAGGGGAGAGGTGGGGAAGAGACTTCATTAAAGTAATCTAACCAGTCTCTAATCAAGTCAACCAGCCAACAACAACAAGTCCCAGAGGAGGGGAGAGGTGAAGCCAGTATGCAAAGTTGCTATAATACATGATCTAAAATATTCTGTTTCCAAAAAGTATGAGACATACAAAATAAACAGGAAAACATAGATGAAAAGATGCTCAACATCACCCATCAGCAGGGAAATACAAATCAAAACCACAAGGAGATATTACCTCACACTTGTCAGAATGGCTAAAGTTAACAACACAAGAAACAACAGGTGTTTGTGAGGATGCAAAGAAAGGAGAATATGTCTTCTTAATGTTTATTTGCTTTTGAGAGAGAGTACAAGCAGGGAGGGGCAGAAAGAGGGGTGGGGGACAGAGGATCTGAAGCAGGCTCTGTGTTGACAGCAGAGAGCCTGATGTGGGGCTCGAACTCACAAACCATGAGATCATGACCTGAACCAAAGTCCTCAACCAACTAAGGACTGAGGTTCCCCAAAAGGAGAATACTTTTGCACTGCTGGTGGGAATGCAAACTGGTGCAGCCACTCTGGAAAACAGAATGGAATTTCCTCAAAAAGTTAAAAATAGAACTACCCTATGACCCAGCAATTACACTGCTAAGTATTTATCCAAAGAATAAAAAAATGCTGATTCAAAGGGGTACATGCACCCCAATATCTATAGCAGCACTATAAACAATAGCCAAATTATGGAAAGAGTCCAAATGTCCATTGACTGATGAATGAATAAAGAAGATGTGCTATGGGGCGCCTGGGTGGCTCAGTCGGTTAAGCGTCCGACTTCAGCTCAGGTCATGGTCTCGCGGTTTGTGAGTTCAAGCCCCACGTCGGGCTCTGTGCTGACAGCTTGGAGCCTGGAGCCTGTTTCAGATTCTGTGTGTGTGTCTCTCTCTCTCTGCCTCTCCCCTGTTCATGCTCTGTCTCTCTCTGTCTTAAAAATAAATAAACGTTAAAAAAAAAAAGAAGATGTGCTACACACACACACACACACACACACACAATGGAATATTACTCAACAATCACAAAGAATGAAATCTTGCCATTTGCAACAAGATGTATGGAACTAGAGTGTATTATGCTAAGTGAAATAAGTCAGTCAAAGAAAGACAAATATGTAATTTCACTCATATGTGGAATTTAAGAAACAAAACACACGAATATTGGGGAAGGGAAGAAAAAATAAAATAAAAACAGAGAGAGAGGCAAACCATAATACATTGTTTATATAGAAACAAACTGAGGGTTACTGGAGGGGAGGTAGGTGAAAGAATGGGCAAAATGGGTGATGGGCATTAGGGAGGGCATGTGGAGATGAGCACTGCATGTCATATGTAAGTGATGAATCACTAAATTCTACTCCTGAAACCAATACTACACTATATGTTAACTAACTTGAATTTTAAATAATAAAAAGAAGAGAGAGATCAGATGTCAGATTTACCAGAAAGACCTCAAAGAAGCCATTATAAATATGTTTAAAGAACTAAAGGGAACCATGCTTTTAGAAAGAGAGTATGATGACAATGTAACATCATGTAGAAAACATTAATGAAGAGATAGAAATTATGAAAAGAACCAAATGGAAATTCTGGAGTTGAAAAATGCAATAGCTGAAATTTTAAAATTCACTAGACACACTGAATAGAAAATTTGAACTGGCAGAAGAAAGAAGTAGAGAACTCAAAAATAATCAATAGAAATTACACAGTCCAAAGAACAGAGAGAAAAAAAGGATGAATAAAAATGAACAGAACTTCAGAGAAATGTAGGATAGTATTAAGCACACCAAAATATATGTTATGGCAGTACTGGAAGGAGAACAGAGACAGAATGAAGCAGAAAAAATATTTGAAAAATTAATGGCTGAAAACTTCCCAAATTTACTGAAAAATACAAATCTACACATCTGGGGAGTACAAAAAGCTATAAGAAAGAAATTCAAAGAGATTTATAAATAGACACATCAGAGTAGAAAGGCCAAAGAAAACCTTGAGAACAGCAAGAGAAAAAGGATTACTCACTTATAAGGAAATTCTTAATTAAGAGTCAACTTCTTGTCAGAAACAATGGATGTCTGAAGGCAATGGTATAACATATTCAAAGTCCTCAAGTTAAAAAAACTGTCAACCAAGAATCTTATATCTAGCAAAACTGTTATTCAAAAATGAAGGTGAAAGATATTTGGATGAATGAAAACCAAGAGAACCTGTTGCTAGCAGATCTGCCTTACAAGAAGTACTAAAGCAAATTCAACAGGTTGAAAGCAAGTAACACCAGAAAGTAATCTGAATCCACATACAACAGAAGCAAAGAACACTGGTAAAGGTCATTATGCAACTATCAGAGGATAAATGCTTAGTTCTTATCCATTATTCTCTTAACTGATTTAAAGAGCATAAAGCAATATGTCTGTAATTGTATTGTTGGGCCTGTAACTTTCAGAAACGTAATGTATTTGCCCATAACAAGGAGGACAAGGAGGTGGGGGGAACAAAGCTGTATTGAGCTACAAATTGACTCAAAATGTTACCTTGAGTACACAGGAACAAATATAGAAAACCTAAAATGATAAATAAGATGGTTAATATAACAGAAGCTATAAATTATATACTTGTTCTTTCTTCTCTCCGCTTCTTTAAAAGCCATAAATGTAATAATTATAACAATTTATTTTTGGGTTTATAACATGTATATATTATATATATATACATATATATGTATATATGTATATACATAAAGTATATTATTATATAATGATACCACAACAACATAGCAAAGAGAACACAACTATATGGGAATGATGCTTCTACATCTCGCTGGAATTGTTAAAATAATTCTGAGCTGTTTTTAATATATTAAGATGTATATGGTAAGCCGTAAAGCAATTACTAAGGAAATAACTATATAGCAATAAAATCGTTAAAGAAATTAAAATGCAACATTAGGAAACGTTCAGTTAATGCAAAAGTAAGCAGTAAAGGAGAAGTAAATAAACAAGACTTGAGGCATATGGAAAACAACATGGCAAGTGTATCACACTATATTAATAACAAATGTGAATTGACCAAATAATTCCATTGAAGGCAGAGATTGTCAGACTGGGTTTAAATAAAAAACAAAAAACAACAGGACTCAACTACATGCTGTCTACAGGAGATACAGTTTGTTGCCAAATTATGAATAGATTGAAAGTAAAAGGATGAAAAAAAGATACATCATGCAAATAACAATAAACCTGGAGGGACATTTTAGAATGGTGAAACTATTAATCCATCAGGAAGATATAACAATTATAAACATATATGCACCTAACAAAAATATCAAAGATATGAAATTAAAACTGACAAAAATGAAGGGGCACCTGGGTGTCTCAGTTGGTTAAGCGTCCAACTTCAGCTCAAGTCACTATCTCATAGTTTATGAGTTCAAGCCCCGCATCAGGCTCTGTGCTGACAGCTCAGAGCCTGGAGCCTTCTTCAGATTCTGGGTCTCCCTCTCTCTCTTGTCCCTCCCCCACTTGTGCTCTCTCTCTCTCAGAAGTACGTAAATAAACGCTAAAAAAATAATAAAATAAAACTGACAAAAATAGAGAAATATATATACATAAAACATTCCATATCATTTTTAAGCCCTAGCCAGCATTTATCATAAGTCCAAATGCACAGTTTGGGGAGTACTTGATACAGAATTCATTCTTTTATACATTTTATTTAAAAAAATGAACACACCCGATAGTTTGCAAACTAGAAGGTAAAAAGTTTAAATTCAATAAAACCAAAATAACTGAATTGCTTTTTTTTCTTCTTAATCAGTAATTTTGGCATTATACAAACGCAACTTCAGTTTATTCTTTAGTTGAAAACAAAACAAAACAAAACAAAACAGAAATCACTTGACAGGCTTAGCTCCCTAGGAGATCTTTATATGGCAAAGTACAGGTTTAAAAAAATCCAAGAAAGCCTGAAATTTTATCCTATGGTTATTGCAACTGGATGTATTTAGAAGACATTGATTTTGTTTAATAGCAATTATATTGAGGTTCACCACAAAATTCACCTTTTTAAGGTGTCGTTTAGTATTATGCAGAGTTGTGTAATCATTATCACTATCTAGTATTAGTACATTTCATCACCCCAAAATAAACCCTGTACCCATTAGCAGTTGTTTTCCCACACTTCTCCTGAACCCCTGACACACTACTTTAGTGTGTATGGATTTGCCTATTCTGGATATTTCATATAAATGGAATCATGTGATATGTGGTCTTTTGTGACTGGTTCCTTTCACTGGGCGTGTTTCTGAGGTTCAACTATGTTGTAGCACATATCAATACTTCATTACTTTTTATGGCTAAGAAATATTCAATTATATGGATACACCATAATTTCTTTATCCATTCATCAGTTGATGGATATTTTGGGCTCTTTCTACCTTTTGGTTATTATGAATAATATAGCTATGAACATCCATGTATAGGTTTTTGTGTGGTGATATGTTTTCAATAATCTTGAGGATATTCCTAGGAGTAGAATTGCTAGTTATTCTATGCTCAACATTTTGAGAAGCTTTCAGGCTGTCTTCCAAGGTTTGCATACCATTTTACAATCCCATCAGCAATGTTATAAGGGTTCCAATATCTCCACATCCTCACTGAGACTTGTCACTCTTTTTATTTGAATCATCCTAATGCATTCAAAGTAGTATCTCCTTGTGGTTTTCATTTGCATTTTTCTAATGACTAATGATGTTGAGTATCTTTTCATTTGCTTATTGTCCATTTGTGTATTTTTTTTGAGAAATGTCAATTCAAATATTTTGCTCATTTTAAAATTGGGTTTCTTGTATTTTTTACAAGTCCCTTATCAGATATATGATTTATAAATATTTTTCTACCATTCTCTGGGTTGTCTTTTTGCTTTCTCAACATTGATATTTTAATTAATGCTGTCCCTCTCTTTTTATTTACAATGAATGAGAAAGAATACAAAATTTGTACAAATGTATAGATACAAATGCTCTGAAGAAAGGTCAGAAACAGAAAGCAAAGAAATTAGAGTGCTAATCATATCATATCATCCTTAGTGCCATAACACCAAATATGTACTTGAAACAGCAAAATATGTCTATCTGCCATATCCGAAGTCTAAAATCCAGGACTTCTGAACTCAAATCAGTATCTGCTTCAAAAACTTATCAACTGAATCCTTGCACTATGAATATATCCAATGGAGAGCACTCATGGCATTTGAATACTTTGTGTAAGTAGTGTTAAAAAATGCAAAAAGGCTTAGGAAACAGTTACCACCATTTCTGTTTCCCACACATCTGGGAACATAAGACACAAGGGCATTTATTCCACATGAATTAGCAGTTTATTGAGTGCCCACTATCCCCAGGTACCATGTTAGGCCTTGGGATACCAAAGAAGAAACAATATATTTCCTCTTTCAAGGAATTTAGAGAACAGTGAAGAAGCTTGGCCCAATCTGCCAGTAACCACTTCTTCCATCAATCAAGGAAAGCATTTACTAACTACTCACTTCATCTCTAACCACACAGATATATGTAGAAAAACACGTAGACTAGCTGTCTTATTTGAAAACAATAGATTGAGGGCATTAGGGATAATCTACTCAAGACCTCTCATTTTGTGCATGGAAACTCTTAGCTCAAAATGGGTAAGTGACTTGCCAAAGATCATGATAAGAGGTAAATTAATACGTTTCTGGAACTATTCTACCATATTATTCATTTAAACCTTACCACAACCCATTTTTCAAGTAGAAAACTAAGGAACAGAGAAATTAAGTAATAACACAACTCAAACAGCTCATAAGGGCAAAGCCAACCAACATTTGAATCCAAGTAGCCTTGCTACAGAATCCATGCTTTTAGTCACTATGTTAAATAGGTAGCTATTTGTAAAAGTAGTCATGATTTGCTGACTCGTGTTTTTACATGAGTCATATATCTTATATGCTGTCTTTTATGCTAATCATCATAGTTTCTGGCATCTCCAAAGCCAATCCTCTGGTCAAAAATTATCAAAGAAATCTCAAGGTATTATTAAATTTCAACACCGCAAGACACTCAAGTTAGAAAAAAAAATGGCCCAATGCCAGTGTGGATGTATATGTTATCAAGAAAGAGGAACTGAAAACATCCACAGCCATGAGAATATAAGTGGTCTTGTAACAAGCAATTTTTAGCTAACTTCAACAAATGTTGCTACTTGTACAGTATTCACTCGTCTTGTCAAATCATCCCCATGTATTCCTTTGCACTTCTCAATCCCAGTCTTTAAATTTGTTGATTCTTCAGTCTAGTAAGAACATGTTAAACTGTGGGACATGAAGGAAACAGAGCTAGGGGTTAAATCCTGAGATAACCCTGAAATATACAGGACAGAGAATATGTGCATTTCAGAAATCTCAGATTGCATTTTATTGCATCTCTTCATTTATCATTTGACAAATATTTATTCTGTGCCTACCACGTGCAAAACACTGTACCAGTTTCTGGGGATACACTAGTACATGTGATGGATGGGGCCCTCATCCTCCTGAGGTCCACAGTCTCACAGTCTTCCTTCAGAGGATGTTAGGGATCTGCTTTTAAGCCATTGTCATCTTTCAACCCACTGGGCCTCTGAATGGTGGCTGGGCTGCAGGAAGTTTAGCAGAGTAACTCAGCAAGGCTAGGAACTGTTAATAGATAATAGCACTATTAGGTATACAGAGTATAGAGGTAAAAAGCATATTGTTTAGAAATGACTATAATACATTGGGTGATTTGCATGAACTCTAAAGTAGTTTACGAATAGAAACTATTTGCATTATGATTGTTATTTACTCAGAATGCACACATCTTTTTGTCCTAGACGACTCTGAAGAGCAAAAGATTATATCCGTTTATTGAATTGATAAATAAGTCCAGGAATTTTGTTCGACAGTCAAGTTCATTCAAAGATAAAGATAAAATTGTAAAATTTCCACCCACCTATATACCTGTTTTCATCCTTCAGGATGCTCCCCTCTCATTTCTACTTGAATTCAAGCTGTGTGTAACTCTTCCACCTACACAGGCCTTTGTCAGCTGCCAGAAGCTATTCTACTCACTAAAACAACAGGTTTCCTTTGAAGCCCTGAGTGCTTTAAGTCACTCATCAGTCTTAATTTCTCTGAGAAGTTTTTCCTACTTTAACCCGCCTTCCCCTCTACCAGTGTAAGCCCGACTACCTTGGCCCCTTGGTTTTGTAATGAAAAAAGAACATCCGGTTTATTATTTTGCTGTCCTTTTTCATAAGGTAGCCAAGTTATATTCGGCTACTATACGGGATAATTGAGTCATAGGTTCTGAGCCAGGTCAATATCCTGTGTTAGGAGGGTCTACCAGGCCCCGTGGTTTGCTCACATATCTGGCTACATACTCGCCTCTATTTTTTTGTTTGTTTGTTTTAAAAACTTTACATTTCTCAAGTGTCCTTTTGCTTTTACATGCTCTGAAAACTATTATAGTTTGGTGGAGAGAGTGAATTGGATGCAAAGAGGTTTGCCAAGATATGTCAGCAGAAGACTAAGTAGGTAATTGGAAAGTGTGTTTGCATTTAGATATGCAGGATTCAGGAGACAAAGCCAAAGAGAAGGGCGTTGTGGGGACAGACTGGAGTTTGGTTAGTTAGACCTCATTGATTTATTACACTCAGCCGAAGATTCTCTGGAGGAAGGCCTAGAGAATGTGGATCTCAGGAAGAAAAAAGTCACATCCATCATATGGACCAGTGTATCCCCAGAAGCAGGTACACTATTTTGCATAGAATAAATGTTTGTTGGATGATAAATGAGTGAGTGAAATGAAGTATGAGACTTCTTTTCTTATATAGTCCAGGATAGATATGTTAAACACCTTGTAAAATAGAAACTCCTCCCTAGACTGTTAGGGGTCTGACCTAGGTCATATGGCCATAAGACACCAACAGAACCCGAGACTCCAAGTCCTGTGTTCTTTCTGGCACAATTTCTTTCTTCTCCAGCTCTAAAATGTTCTGAATCCTGTTCTTTTATAAGTAACTTTTTTATCATTAATAAACCACAGAACTATATTAGTCCCTACCCTAATATACATTAGTACTCAATGTATATTATAATTAACAGATGACCTAATATTAGGCCAAGAAATGCACGTGCCTGCATGCATACACACACGTACACACAGCTGCTGAGGGGTAAATAAGGGGAGAAATCAGGGGGTGGCTGCTGTTAGACTTGGGTTACTCCCCACCAAATAAATGGAAGGGCTTACTATGGGGAACCTTAGAAACCAGCCACTTTAACACTACCAGGATACCTCTTGTTCAGGTTCCAACATGGTTCATGGATCACATATTGAATCGTTGTAGGGATCCTAGCAAGCACTGTCTCAGTCACTAGCAGAATTCATCAGAGCTTTTGAAGACCACTTTGCAGGAGCTGAGGAGTACCAGCTCTGCTTTAATTGTAGGCTTCCAGCCTGGCTTCACTTGCAAATATTTTCTTAGAAGTCACCTCCTTTTTATGGATAAGAAAGGGACAAAGTCAATAACTGGCTGGCTGCTCTATGGTGGATTCCAATATGTGACCCAGATGACAGTATATATTCTTTAAATGGGATGCATGAGAAACTTTCAAAGAAATATTTGGACAACTTCCCAGAAGACAGATCAGCTGGGGATGCCGGGCATCCTGCTGCAGGAATTGGTGTTTTTCCTTCAAAGAAGAAGCTAGGAGGTCACCTTCATGGCACCTTTCTCATAAGGAAGGGGTGGCAGAGGGGGCAATCAGCATGGTGGGTGGAAAACAGAGTAACTGCTCATGAATATTCTAGACTGGGACCGTGATAAGGGATCAACTCACACTGAAGTGCACAGCAGCCTTGCACAATTGCAGTTTGGATTTCTAGATCAAGCTACTTTATTCTAAACACAGGCACAATGTCCTACTCATCCTGTCCTCAGAATCCCTACCACTGAGCTCATCCTCAGAGGTTATTCTCAGAATTTTCCCCAGGCCCAAGGAAAACTCATGTGAAAGCTCTGAAACCAGTAGATTGAAAAGGTCAGGAAAGCATGGTGAAGTGTTGGCCAAAAATAAAAATTCTTGATCAATGACAATGTGCTCACCCATATATAGCTGAGCTGGGGGGATTCTGACAAACTTTCTGAGAATGCAAAACTGTGAATGACTTCTAATTTCCGTTCTTTTCTTCTGACCTGACATCTCGGTAGAACTAAAAAACTTGAACTATGATGCTGAAACAATATTTAAAAGTAATAATCCAGTTTAGAATTTAGAATTTTAAATTTTTTTTAATGTTTATTTATTTTTGAGACAGAGAGAGAGAGCATGAATGGGGGAGGATCAGAGAGAGGGAGACACAGAATCTGAAACAGGCTCCAGGCTCTGAGCTGTCAGCACAGAGCCGACATGGGGCTCGAACTCATGGACCGCGAGATCATGACCTGAGCCAAAGTCGGCTGCTTAACAAACTGAGCCACCCAGGTGCCCCACTCAGTTTAGAATCTTAAAGCTAGCTGAACTTCCTGAGACACATGTTCAGTGTGATTCTCCCTCCATCCTACATGGCCCACCAACCCTCCTCTTTAAGATGCTGTATACTATCTGGATATACCTTCCACACTTTAGTACATATCTTTAAGAAAATGACTAATTATATTTATCTTGATATCCCCCCTCACTTCTGTCAAATCCCCAGTGCTTTCTTTTTTACACTCTAGACATTCAATGTTTAATTAATTTAGAGAAAGAGGATTTTTCATTATCATAAATAATTTTTAGAATACAGAATTGGAAAGGAACTGTTAATATTGGATAATATTCTTTCTTCCATTAATCATAAAAATTTTCTCAAGACTCAGAGAAATGAAACTCTTATCAAGGCAGCCACATGGAGCATAGCTTACGCTGATGTTACTCACAGATTTTTTTTTTTTTTCAGAGAATCAGCCGTGAAGTGACCTGCCAATATTTTAGACCTCGATTCATCTGGCTGTGGAAATAGTGACTGTCTTTTAATTTTTTTTTTTTATCAAAATAACTTAGAGTGTCCCTTAGAGAATTTCAGATACTCCTATAATCCTGTAAGGACTGAACTATTCTAAGACTCCACAGGTCCTGTTTTCAAAGAGATTACAATGTAGTGGTGAAAGTGGGTATAGGCATAAAAAGCCAAACAGTATTTGTGTTTCTCATTATAAAGCCTACCCTGGGATGCCAATAGTTTCCAGTTACTAAATACTTTCTCGTCTTTATGGTCTCATGGAATGTACATAGCATTAAAGTTCTCTGAAAACAGCATTAGAAGTTATTCATCTTTCTTCTAGCTGTAATGCAAGCAGGAGCTTATATGAAGCATCACAGGAGGAAGAAGAAACAAAAGAAACATTCATTGATTGCTACAGTTTCAGAAAAGGATTTCTAGAAGCAATATCACAAATTCAGAAGCCCATTATTCAGTAATAAATGTTGTCATCATGGAGGGTGGCTTTGTTCATGAGAATTAGATGAAAATAAACATATTTATACGCTACATATCAGAGATTAATCCAGGGCTAATGCAGTCTTAATACACTTGATCACTTTAACTTCTTGCTAATGGTACCTTGGGTTACCAAGCATGAGGTCACTTTTTTATTCATCCTATCATTGGAATTGGAATCTTAACACATCATCTAGTTTACAATCTTTTATTTTATACCTGAAGAGACTGACTCCCAAGGATGTTAAGCAATTACTCCCAGTCCACACAGGTAGTGATATTGTTGTAATAGAAGATGGATTATTTGTCCATGGATTTGCAAGTGAAGAGAATATTCCTTTCCAAACATTCAAAGATACACATGGAAAATTAGACATTTTCAATATTTTTTTAAGTTTATTTTGAGAGTATGCATGGGTGTGCAAACACAAGAGGTTGTGCATGAGAGTGGGGGAGGGGCAGAGGGAGGAAGAGAGAATCCCAAGCAAGCTCAGTGGTGTTAGTGCAAGAGCCCAACGTGGGGCTCAATCCCACTAACTGTGAGATCATGGCCTGAGCCAAAATCAAGAGACGGATGCTTAACCACCTGAGCCACCCAGGTGCCCCAGACATTTTCAATTTTTAATCTCATCGTTTTATCATCAGCATCGCTTACAGCACTCACTTTTTTCCTTGTTTCATATTTAATTCTGTATATTTTTTTAATCTTCTTCTGCAGATAGTAAGCTGTTTGAGCAGCAAACCTAAACCTAATTGGCTTAATTGATGTGTGCATACACAGTATCTCACCCATAAACTCCATAAAATGAATGACCAAATGCAGGAATGCTCTTTCAACCTTGCCTCCAAGACCCAAGAAGAAACACGGCTGCCAACCCAGAATGGAATGGACAAGGAAAGAATAGCGCAGTGCCCGAAAGACAGCCCTCTTAATCCCTTTCAGAGTAATTCGAATTGTAGTCCTAACCTGGACAGTCTGTGGAACACGACGTGCTCTCCTAGAACTCGGTTGTGCCATTTCTTCATTCTTACTTACCCAAACCCATCAGATATGCCCCCAGATGCTTAGTCTTTTACAGTCTTCATTTTATTCCTTTGGGAGGTCCCTCTACAAACATTTTTTTTTTTTAATGGGAATGTGATTGCCATGGCAACTCAGGGATATAAATGCTGCCTAAGGTAATTGAATCATTGCGTTGAAGAGGTTAGTCTGTGCAAATGGACTGAGATGAATCTGGGGTGGGGATGAGAGTGGGGGCTGAGTGAAGATGACAACGTTATCACGTCCCCCGGATTCCTGGGTTTGGATTTTTTTTATCCTGTAAGGCACATTGTCACTTTTCAAACGCGGGGCCCCAACTGCAGAGGGACCCGAGTGGGGCAGTAGATGGGGTGGTCCTGCAGTTTATTAGCGGCAAGACGCTGGTGATGAGTAAAGTGCGGCCCCTCCAACCAGTTCCCTCTTCGCCCCCAGGATAAGGACCTCTGAGAGAGGGGGATGGTATTGGAGTCCCAGAATCCTAATTTAAGCCGCTTGGTTTGGCACAGGGGCTCGGGCCTGTGGCCTAAGCCCTCAGAGTAAAGAAAAGTAAAGCGACTTGTGTCAGAGATAGGTTCCACGTGGTCCACCTGAGCCTTCCCTCAGGGCCCGACACATTATGTAAATAACAAGTTACTCAGGGTGCCCAGGTGAAAAGGCGGGGCGGGGGGGGGGCGCTACATAAATACTGTACTTCCAAAGTCTTGCACGGCGCGCCCCGCAGACGCCCCTAAGCCCCTGTCCCTCGCGTGTCTGGAAAAGAGTCCCCGCTCTGTCCAGCCCCGCGTGAGTCGTGTAGCTGGGGGAGGGGGGGGGGGGGTTGCTGCTGCCGGCCGGCCGGAGGCAGTGGCCAGCGGGCCGGGGCGGCCACATGGCGCGCTCCGGGCGACGGCAGCCGCGCTTTGTTTCCACCGGCGAGCGGCGAGTCACCGGCCCCCGCGGTCCCGAAGCCCGGCACACGCTCGGGCCAAGGCTGCTGCACATTTCACGGCAGGGGCAGCTCCCGGAGCGGCCGCTGCCTCTTCCCCCTCTCCACCTCTTCCCCCTCCGCCTCGGCCACCACCGCCGCCGCCGCCGCCGCGCAGCGCCGCGGCCGCCGCCTCCGCCTCCCGCCTCCGCCCAGTCCCCTCCTCCTCCACACGCGAACTTAGTCAGCGGTTCGCGCCGCCGCGCGCCGATTGGCCGGCGGAACGCGCCGCGTCACAATGGAGCCGCTCGGAGGCGGCGAGCCCGGCAGCGCTGGGGCTTCCCGCTGAGCCCGCAGCAGCCGTCAGCCGAGAAAGTGCCGGCGCGGGGCCGCCGCCGGCGCGCCCGGAGCGGCGCGGGGCGCACGCGGCGCGGAGCGCGGGCGCCGGGGGCCGGGGTCGCGCAGGTAGGTGGGAGCGGGGCGCCCCCCGCTCCCGGAGGAGGAGCCGAGCCGACCCCGCTGGCGGAGGCGGAGGACGGGGGCGAGGGGACGCAGCAGGTGGGGTTGTCGAGCAGGTGCGGTTACCTGCCCGCGCCTCACCTGCGAGCCGGGCCTGCAGGCAGGTGGCGCGGCCACACACCAGTGGCCGTTCCGCTGCTCCCATGTTTCCGGGAGAAAGGGAGCGAACCCCCCGAGACAACCTCTCCCGGGTGCCGGGGTCATTCGGGGCAAGAGGAGTGGGCGGCCACGACGAGGCGGTCCCCTCTCCACCGCGGCGGTGTCGGCGCCGCACCGGAGTGTGAGTCCTCCGGGTGGTGCGGGAACAGGGTTCTGGTTTCCCAGGCTAGAGTGAACAGACCTCTTCCGAGGGCGTCCTGAGTGAGCACCCCGCGTCTGGTCGCTCTCCTTTGCCCCCTTGCCCTGGCGCTGTTTTTTGACAAACTCGTTGGATACTCATTGTTCGCCTACAGTTTGATGCTGGTGTTGGTGTCCGTTTGCTTGAAGGGGGCGGGGGGGGGGGGGGTCTTGGCTTTTCCACCTCTACCCATGTGGAAAAGCCAAGAGTTTGCTTTTTCTAGGCTACAGTGGAGCAGGTGCTGAGAGGTCAGACGCAGGAGGCTCGGTGTTCGCTCATTACTGTGTTCCCAGCTGACTTCCCAAAGTCCATAGGTTGCCTTGAGTCAGATGACATTTGTGGAAGACTTTTCTTTGTGGTAGCAAGTCTCTCTCTGCAGCTCCCTTTCCCTTCCCAAGAAAAAGACAAACCTAAATTTAAAACAAAAACCTATGCCCGAACTTTCTTGAATACATTTGCCTTGCCTGAAAACTGTTTGTAAAGCTCTGTAAGAAGATAACAGTATGAAGATTTTAAATGGCAAATATGTAGCCAGCTTGAAATACTCAATTTGTTCCCTGCTTTCTAGGAGAAGATTAAATGGCATGTCTCTTAAACCTAAGTGTAGGGTGGAAGCACACGAAAGAAGTCTCGCTGCAGTAGAATTATTTGACGATTCCAGTACCCTCCATGTGTTCAGGGGTCACCTCCTGAGAACCCAGAATGGTCCTTTGAGTTGTGGGTGCCAAGGTGACTTTCTTTTTCCCCTGGCTTTCCTAGCCAGCAGCTCCACTCTTGAAGAGAATGTAAAATGACAGCTAATCCCCCAAGTAATTGGGCCTGTGTGATCTAAGAATGTAAGCCCTAACATGTCTGATATTACTTTCAGTTCAGGTAATAAATGGGGCAAAGTTGTCACTGACTGTACAGTTGAGTCATGACACTTTTCTTATACCTACTCTCCCCTTAAAATGTTTTTATTATAGCAGAAAACAAATTAAAATGTACATCTTAGAATTAAATTTACTAAACTTGTCAAAAAATTTACTGAAATTATCAAAACTTGTTCTGTTTTTCTTCCACTGGAAAGGTGTTCCAACATGTCCAGCCTCACATGTATATTTTCACATTTGGAGTGATTTCATTTGACTACTTGTTAAGATTTGTTTTTCTAAGATGGTTCCCCACTGCTTTTGAGGATTCTTAGAGTGAAAGCACCAATATTAATTAAAATGGAAAGGGCCCTAATCAATGTAACTTGGAAAAGATACCAGATCCTCCAAGTTTTTTGTTTTTTGTTTTTTTAATAGACTTTATTTTTTAGAGCAGTTTTAGGTTCATAGCAAAATTGAGAGTAAAGTGCAGAGGTTTCCCTTAAACTCCCTTCCCCCCACTCATGCATAGCCTGCTACATTATGGACATCCCCCACCAGACGTACATTTGTTATAATCAGTGAGGCTACACTGACACATCATTATCACCCAAAGTCCATAGTTTACATTAGGGTTCAGTAACATGTATCCACCACTATAATATCAGACTATGATACTGTGTCACAACAGCACTGCCCTAAAAATCCTCTGTGCCCCACCTATTCATCCCTCCCTCCTCTGCTAACGACCACTGATATTTTTACTGTCTATGGAGGTTTTTTTGCCTTTTCCAGAATGTCATAGTTGGAATCATACAGTCTGTAGCCATTTCAGATTGGCTTCTTGCACTTAGTATTATGGATTTAAGTATCCTCCAGATCTTTTCATGGCTTGACAGCTCATTTCTCTTTAGCACTAAATAGTAGTACACTATCCCTCTAGGGTTTTTTTTTTAATTTATTTTTTTTAATGTTTATTTTTTGAGGCAGGGGGAGGGGCAGAGGCAGAGAGAGGGAGACAGAGGATCCAAAGCAGGCTCTGGGCAATCAGCTGTCAGTAGAGCCTGATGCGGGGCCTGAACTAACAAACCACGAAATCGAGACCTGAGCCGAAGTCTGATGTCTAACTGACTGAGCCACCCAGACACACCCCTCCAAGTTTTTTTAGACTGGGTGGGTATTTTCTTGCAGTGGCCTGAAACTCGTGATACTATGTTTTATCCTCTTAAAGTTGAAAAGGGCAAATATTTTAATATTTAAAAGGTTCTTGGGGTACCTGCCTGGCTCAGTTGGTAGAGCATGCAACTCTTGATCTCAGGGTTGCGAGTTCAAGCCCCACATTGGGTGTGGAGCCTATTTAAAACAAAACAAAACAAAACAAAAACAAAAATATTAAATATTCTTGCTTTAGCCAAAATCTTTATTTGTAAACAACTTTAAAATTTTTTTCAAATTCTTATTAATGGTATCTGAGTATTTTTATGTGCCTTTCTAATTTTTTTTTACCACCCATATCAAAAATAGCCAGTTTAATCTAATCCTTGATTTTCATTTGGTGTCTCTCAAGTTGAATTTCCAAATTTTACTTTTGTTTCTCCTTTCTACCACCCATCTAGCATACACTGATATTATCAGAAATGAATGCATGCTGAACCTGTCATGTTACTCCAGACTTGGTGGAATGTTTTGCGTTGCCTTCTGCAAAGCATGTCCCTCCCTGTGTCCCCACTTAGAGAATCCTGAATGCTGTGAAGCAATTCAGACCTGTGACCACTCAAAATGAATTTGGGAGATCAAGTTATATCATAGAATTTTTTTGAGCGGTTGTAAAATGCATTCTAATTTCTGTTGTGTGTGTTTTCCTATTCTTGCCCTTTTTTTTTTTATTGTTATTGGCTACTTTCATTTTATTTGCCATCTATATTTTCTTTTTTTTTCTTTATTTTTTTTAACGTTTATTTATTTTTGAGACAGAGAGAGACAGAGCATGAACAGGGCAGGGGCAGAGAGAGAGGGAGACACAGAATCTGAAACAGGCTCCAGGCTCTGAGCTGTCAGCACAGAGCCCGACGCGTGGCTCGAACTCACGGACCGTGAGATCATGACCTGAGCCGAAGTCGGACGCTCAACCGACTGAGCCACCCAGGCGCCCCTCTTTTTTTTTTTTTTTAAATGTTTGTTTATTTTTGAGAGAGACAGAGCACAAATGGGGGAGGGGCAGAGAGACAGGGAAACAAAGAATCTGAAGCAGGCTCCAGGCTCTGAGCTGTCAGCACAGACTTGACGTGGGGCTCAAACTCATGAACTGTGAGATCATGACCTGAGCTGAAGTCGGATGCTTAACCGACTGAGCCATCCAGGTGCCACGTCCCATCCATATTCTCTAAACTTCCTACATACCTTTATAACGAGTTAGGGTTGTTTGGTTTTTTTTTCCTGATGTTTAATATAATGACTTTGGTCGACATAACCACTTATTTTTCTTTTCTGAATCATGAAGATTGATCTTAAATAAAATGAAGCCTAATTCCAATCATTGAATCTCTCTGCTGAGTTCTTACCACTGTTCTTCACTTAGAAACTGAGCAAAGAGTAATAACAAACTCCCTATTCTATGAGGTCCTCACATTTAGGATTCTACTCAATTGCAACACAAGTTAAATTCACTTCTTCAATGCTGTTGTGAACCTGTGTAAAAGAAATGAATAAAAATGAGTTGTCAGAGTTTCATCCTTGACCTTTCCTTTTGCCTTTTTGACCTTTCTGCTGTCTTTGATATGGGTCATATGATTCTGCTTATCCCTTTCCAGACTGTGTATCTTCCAGCTTCATCTCCTGCTTCTTCAGTTTCAGACTTGCTTGTATTCTTTCTTCTTGTCTGTCTCATCCTGTGGCCATGTCCAGGGCTCCATTCTACACTGCTTACTCCTTAGCCGACAGCATCTTTCTCAGAAGCTACCAGCTGCACAGCCTCTATTTCTCTTCTGTTTCTAGCTCTGTGCAGGTGACTGAGCACTCCCTCCGCCCGTCTCTAAAGGAGACTGAATTCTAGATTGTTGAGTAGCATATTCCTTTTGATCATTTCTCAGTTGTGTAGATTTGAGAGCGTATTTGAACCTTATTTCTTTTCTTCTGTCAAATTCCCTCTCAGCATTTTTACACTGCCCCCGCTTCTCAAATCTATTGCAAATTATAAATAGGAATTCTTCAACTTCTACCTAAGAGCATGGACTTTGCAGACTGAGGGGCCTGATGAACCAGTTGCTGGATTAGATTAACTACCTGAAAAGAGCAGTTGTTTAAACAAAATGTTTCTCTTTAAAAACATTTTAAGAAACACAGAACTTAAACTTAAAACACAAAACTTTGGGGCGCCTGGGTGGCGCAGTCGGTTAAGCGTCCGACTTCAGCCAGGTCACGATCTCGCGGTCCGGGAGTTCGAGCCCCGCGTCGGGCTCTGGGCTGATGGCTCGGAGCCTGGAGCCTGTTTCCGATTCTGTGTCTCCCTCTCTTTCTGCCCCTCCCCCGTTCATGCTCTGTCTCTCTCTGTCCCCCAAAAAATAAATAAACGTTGAAAAAAAAATTAAAAAAAAAAACCCACAAAACTTTATGGAGAGACAATCCAGGGCTGGTATAATGTTTTTACAGTCGCCTGAGACATAGGCTGGTTCCACCTTGTAGATCTAGCATACATCAGGAGAGGCCCTCAACCTCATGGTCTAGATGAAACCTCAGCCATCATGTGCAGGTTCCAAGTAGCAGAAAGGAGGAAAGAAGGAAGGTAGGAAAACGGGGGAAAGGCAAGAGACAATGGTTTCTTACAGAAATTTCCTGGAAGCTGTCATTCACTTCTTGTTACAGCTTACTGGCCAGAACTCAGTGACGTGACCTCACCAATCTGGAACAGAGACTGGAGAATATCATCCTTATTCCTGACAACCTTGTGCCCCGCCAAAATGGAGGAGGTTTGAGGTGCCTGGGTAGCTCATTCGGTTAAGCATCCGACTTCAACTCAGGTCATGATCTTGTGGTTCATGGGTTAGAGCCCTGTGTCAGGCTCTCAGAACTTGGAGCCTGCTTCGGATTCCATGTTTCCCTCTCTCTCTCTGTCCCTCCCTTACTTGTGCTCTGTCTCGGTCTCTCAAAAATAAATAAACGTTAATTTTTTTTTTTTTTAATGTGGGAGGTTCACATCCTTAGGAAGAAGGAGGGAAGGAACATTACGGTAGCCAAACACCACAGTTATTCTACATCTCTTTTTTTCTTGGCTATTACCCATTTTGTAGGATTCTTAGAATTAAAGGAAATACTAGTGTTAAAGCATCTAATACAGTATCTGGCATAAAACAAGCATTCAGTAAATGATAGTTCATAATTCTCCTTATTCCTTTGGAGTCATGAACTGTCTAGTTTCCCTGTGACCACATCATTGGCATCCAAATCCTATTTTTTTTAAATATGTAAGTATTTGCCCCAGTTGGTAGTATTAGACCACACTCTCTTACCTTGTCATGGGAGGGTGCAATGCATTATTATTTAGTGTCAGCATTTACTTCTTAGCTTAGCCCCTGGCTTAGATTGAAAACATAGCTCTTGTAATCAAATAGACCTGGATGTGAATCCTGTCTCTGCCACTTACTCTGTATGCAACCTTAGCCTCTTGCACCCTCAATTTCCTCATCCGGGGGTAAGAATCAGATAGGAGGATTAGAGTGCCTATGGGGCACCTGGGTGGCTCAGTTGGTTAAGCGTCCGACTTTGGCTCAGGTCATGATCTCGTGGTCTGTGAGTTTGAGCCATGCGTCGGGCTCTGTGCTGACAGCTCAGAGCCTGGAGCTTATTTCAGATTCTGTGTCTTCCTCTCTCTCTGACCCTTCCGTGTTCATGCTCTGTCTCTCTCTGTCTCAAAAATAAATAAACGTTAAAAAAAAAAAATTAGAGTGCCTAAAAAACTGCCTGATAAAGTAAGTCTAACTTTTTAAAAAATTTGACCTAATCTGTGGAACCTTTCTGAAAATGAACTCTTACTCGTTATTTAAAAACATAAACCAGTTTAAAATTGTTCATCTTCATACATATCCAAATAAGTGTTGTTAAATTGTTACTCAGACTTTTTGAGAACTGTCTCCAAAATCAGTTTAAATCCAAATAGCAAAGTCTTTCCTGTATTTTTATCAAAAACAGAATAGCTCAGCCTTAAGCTTCTTCAACTTTGATTTGAATGATTTTTGGCTGATCTGCTCTCAGAAGCTGAAACATATCCACCAATGAGTTCATTTCATAGTATTTTTTTTTTCCAGCAACTATTTAACAAACAGCTTCTGTGTGCCAGATACTGTGCCGTGTTCTGGGGACAGAAGGTAAGAAAAATGGACATGGCCCCTGCCCCCATAGAGGGGTTACTGGGGGGGACAGATGAATCTATTGCTACAATTAAATTTAAAAAAATTGCCACTACAAAAGCCGTTAAGGAGAAGTACAGGTGCTATACGGAAGCACATGTTCTATGGTCAGAGGTTGAATGGTGACTTTAGGAAGAAAAAATTGGCCAGGGATCTGAAGTAAAGAGATGGTGTGGAAGTGTGGTTGGAAATGAGTGCAGACATGAGATGATGATCTGTCACCATCCCCTAGGCGTGGGTCATAATGTGTCACAGGTTTCCAACACCACTCCAAAGAAGGCATTTCATAATGTGTGGAGCCATCTTTCAAGTAAGTGCGTATAATATATAATTTCTCAATGTGATGCTCTGAAAGGGGCTACATAATTCAGAAATAATTTAGTTCTTCTATAATTTATTCATGCTATGTTGGCAAACTTTAAATACAGATACTTTTTTGGATACACCAAGCAGATGCATCTGAGAAAGTTGGCTATAAAGGAGGATCTTTTCAGAGAGGGTCAGAGGGTTGATCTGCATCACCTTAGCAAGTGGAATTTAAAGCCATTTGGCTGAATGGGGGCGATTAGAAAGACTTGGCAGAGGACTAGTTAGCCCATGAAGCAGCAGTGGAAAATGACCACAGGATGGGAGGCATGGGCAGAGTGTTCCAGAGAGCTGGACTGCTCTCTGAGGGCTCAGAGGGCTCAGAGCCCTCTCTGAGGGCTAGACTGCTGTGCCTAGGGTGGCCTATCTCTGGACCAGTAGGCAACCCCAACATCCAGTACCTCCAAGGCTTTTAGGTTTATGTACACGACAACCCAGCTCAGCACATTGGCAGTGGGGCACCACTTTTCCTTGCCCTCCAGCTGAGCTAACTGGGGATTCTTTAGGGGAAATGTCGCCTTTCCAATCCCACTGAGAACCTTGGAGGGTGAGCAGGGAGGCTCTGCTTCCGTGTAGTGTGTTATGGCATGACCGAGCCTTGGGGGCAGAGCCACCTGCCGTTGTACTGCACATTGTTTCTCACTGTGAGTGGATAAATATAAGATGAATTCTGCTCATCTAAAGATTTTTAAAGCTCATCTCTCTAGGCAAAACTAAATGAGTTTGTTCCTGGCCCCATTTCAATGCCGAAATAGGCAGTCCTCACTGAGGAATGACTTGTCTTCCAAAAGCATTTGAGTCATGATGCAGTTTCTCAGATGCCAGTGTTGTGCACAGTGGTCAGATTTGCAGGCTTCCCTGAGAGAGGGTATGCTACGCCAGTGCTGCCCTAAGGGGCCACATGCCTTTCACTTTCACCCTCCCAGGAATACCCTTGGAACTGGGGCTTCCTCTCACTCCACACTTGCCCTCGTATTTGGAATTCCTCCCTCAGTGGCCCACCAACCACGCTCCTACCTCAGGGACTTCTCAATTGCTGTTCTCTGTCTGGAAATGTTCTTCCCTTGTGATTTGTCTGAATACTTATGATTTGTATGAATACTTCTCCTCAATGAAAGGTCAGCTCCAATGGGACTTCAGAGATACTTTCCCTGGCCCCCTCAGATCGAGTACCCATGCCCCCCACACCTACCCCATAATAGTCTTTCAGATCTTGGTTTATTGTTTGCTTGCTTATTTGTCTTCTACTCCCCTCACCCCCAAAAGAATACAAGTTCTGTTGAAAGTATGGGTCTTGTCTCCCTTGTTTACCGGCTCTTGAGCCTAGTGTACAGTAAGCTTTCTCAACTGCTGCATGTGATATGGGGCAAAAAATTTTACCCCTTTGAGCATAGATTGGGGATAATAGTGCCTGTGCTGCCTGACTCATAGAACAAATGAGGGACCGGAGTCAGTGTACTGAAGATACTTTCTTTTCCCCCAAAACTTGTTATCTGTCTTTAGAGTCCATATTTTTGTAAATAGCAATACTATTTACCCAATTACATAACCTGCAGAAACCTAGAGGTCATTCTGGGCTTCTCCTTGCCTCATTCCCCTCAACTGCTCTTTGTACAATTTGTAGTCAGTTTGTCCAAGGGACACGTACGTCTTTCAGGTTTTTCCCATCTGTACCTTCTTCCACGGCCCCCTTATTGCCTTGAGTCTTTTCCAGGACAACTGCTAATTGTCTTCCAACTGGTAGTTCAGTTTCTAGTCTTCTGTATCCTCCACCCCGCAAATTTATTGTCCACTCTGCAGGAAAGTAATCATTCTGAAAGGCAGATCTCATAGCATGACTGCCCAATTTAATAACCCTTTAATGACTTGCTTTGCCACAGGATCAAGTCCAAGTGCCTTGGTGAACCATATAATAAAGTCTTCCTTTGTCTGCTTCCATAGCTTTCCAGCTTCACCTCTGGCTACCCTGTCGTTTCTAAATCACCAATGCATGCACCATGGACGGTGTGCACAGTCACACTCCCATACCAGCCATCCCAAACTATTTGCAGTGTAGGGAGGAAGGCATGAGGTAGCCAGATGGCTGTACTCTGTGTCTTTGTTCCTTCCCTTTACCTGGGGTGCTGGTATCCTCTTGTCAAACACTTGCCCATCTTTTAAGGGTCAGTTCAAGCAAACCTGTTCTGAAAGACCATTCCAGACACTCTCCGTCTGCCTACCACCCATGAGAGCTCCACATTCCCCTCCTCTTTGCTGCCTCTGAGTTTTGTACACCTGTTATGATACTTAAGCCAGAGAATACTTATGTCACCTCCCAGGTGCTCCTTTATAAGGATTATTTTGCTTATTTCCTGGGCTAGACATCACACTTGGCATGTAAATGGATGTCCGGAAAAGAGTTAGGAATAAAACTCCACGTGCTTATTACTTAGTCCTGGGATTTGTTTGGGTAACATACTTTTGACTAGTATTTGACCCAAATTTGAAAGATCTCCTTGAAGGTATTGTATATATACCTATTGTATATACATATACATACATATATGTATATACATATATACATATATACATATTGTATATATGCTGTTAATAGGTATCAGTTTAATGGTACCTAATTACCTAATTAGGTATTCTAATTAATACCTAATCAGAATATTTTGCCAATGAGCTAGTGTTTATTGAATATTTACTATATTCAGAGTTAACCGATTTGGTAATTTGCAGTGGATGCTTGAGACAGATTTTGCACTTTTCTGAAATAATCCTGGTTTTGTCTTTCTATTAGAAGTCAAAATTTTAGTCAACACAAGCTCTTGGCTTAGAGGCAGTTTAGAGTAGTGTCTCTGAATATATTTTTTCTGGTACCCCTAAGAGGATTTTGAAAAACTATGTGCTTTCCTCATACACTTTAAAACTTTAAGTTAATATCTAAAATTTTTTATTACTTTTAAATTTTTTTAATTAAAGAAAAATTTTTTAATGTTTTACTTATTTTTGAGAGACAGAGAGAGACAGAGCATGAGCAGGGGAGGGGCAGAGAGAGAAGGAGATAGAAATCTGAAGCAGGCTCCAGGCTCTGAGCTGTCAGCACAGAGCCCAGCATGGAACTTGAACTCACAGACTGCGAGATCATGACTTGAGGTGAAGTCGGATGCTTAACCGACTGAGCCACCCAGGCACCCTATCATAATTTTAAATAGTTGTGAAAGATGACATTTCTGATATTATAAGTATTGATTTCTTTAAAAAAATATTCTTTGTAATGTACCTAATGGAAGCTAAATTAAATGCCAGTGATTATATATATATATCTATATATATATATATATATATAGTGATTTCATATCTACTATAACATCCATCTAAAAAACATATATATCTATATATATATATATATATATATATATAGTGATTTCATATCTACTATAACATCCATCTAAAAAACATACCAACAAGCTCTTCCAGGTGTCAGGAATTTTACATAGTTGTTTCCCTCATGGAACTCATTTCATTTCTCTTTTCCTATACAACCTAATCGCAATTAAAATTCTTATGTTGGAAATCTTCCACTGACTACTTTTCAAACTTTTGTGACACACACATACACATACCATATATCTTTTGTTGTTGTTGTTCTTTTTTAAATGTTTCTTTATTTTTGAGAGAAGGTTGGGGGAGGGTTGGAAAGAGAGAATCCTAAGCAGGCTCCACACAGTGTAGAGCCCGATGCAGGGCTCCATCTCACGAACTATGAGATCATGACCTGAGCTGAAATCAAGAGTTGGAAGCTTGGGGTGCCTGCGTGGCTCAGTCAGTTGAGTGTCTGACTCGTAATTTCAGCTCAGGTTATGATCCCAGAGTTGTGGGATCCATGGAAGCATTGGGCTCCATGCTGAGTGTGGAGCCTGCTTGGGATTCTCTCTCTCCCTTTCTCTGCCCCTCTGCCCTGCTTGTGCTCGCTCACTGTCTCTTAAAATAAATAAACATTTAAAAACAGGATTCAGACACTCAACTGACTTAGCCACCCAGGTGCCTTTATATATCTTTTTTTTTTTTTTTTTTAAGTTCTTGTGGCAATAGGCTCTGTTTAATATAATTTGTTTTGGATTGAATTGTTATATTTTTACTAGTACACAATTGATCAGAACAAGTAGAATGTTGATGACTCAGTTTTAGGTATAGGTAAAATTTGGGGGAAAATTATCTCTCAGTGAGATGCATGGTTTTAAAAATAGTTTATACATAAATATTACTTATTGCCAGAGTAAGATAACCTGTATAATCAAATCAAGTATTTCTTTTTTGATGTGGTATTTAAGAAATATTGCTACATAAATAAGTATATTGGGGTGAAGGCAGTGTAATTCTTCTCTATTTTTTAAACTCCTGAGTTACATGCCAAAAGTTATCCAGTGATTGGTCACAAAAAATGATTTTTGGTTTTTCTATTCTATTGCATTCAGTTTCTACTGTCTATTGATTAGGTCTTGGTCTTGCATTTGAAGCAAAGAAATGGAAACTTTCCCCTAACTCCAAAAGGACTTGTTTCTCAGTCATGAAAGTCCTTCACTTTCATAGCATCTGTAATCTTACAGGTAGTTCCAAATCTGCTTGGGTCCTACAGATTTTTACATCCCATAGCAATGTACTGTAAGCAGACTCCTGGAAAGTGAAAGATTTGCCTTTCTTTTAGAATGTGGGAAAAGATAAATGTGAAAAGGAAAAAAAGGAGATGGCTGGAAAGAATCAAGAGGACATCTGGTGTTTTGAAGCACATACTTTTAGACAAGGATTAATTGATGATCTAGAAATAGAATCTACCAGAGTACCCCTCTCTCCAAAAATAAGGACTCCCAAACCTCATGCCCTCTTTAAAGATCAACTGGGTGCTACAGGAAACTTTTCATTCAAATTAAAGGGTCCCTAATAGGCCAATCTAAAGATTTCCTTGTGGTGGGCAGGAACATTCAATAGGGAAACGGAATGGTTAGAGCACATTATTGCTTTCTATATATCTGATGGAAGCTAATTTGATACCAAATGACTTAATCTCCATCATTCATTCTAAGAATACACAAACTCTCCCAGAACATAATTTTTTAGACCTGTTGTTAGACTAAAAAATAGAAATTACAAAAAGATCACGAGACACTTGGCTGATAGTGAGCTGGGTCAGTGGGTGCCTCAATCCTAAGAATAAGTCTCAATCTCATTGTGGAGAAAAAGTGTTTTTCAGAGTTTTATCAAGCATGTAAATTTCTTCCCAGGAGGAGGTTGTGAATTATAGCATGCAAAAAATATTGGTCCCAGGCTACATCTGGGACATTTTTTTTTTCCTTTACAGGGTATCCCCTGCTCTCCTACCCAAAAGCTTATAGCAGATCTCTGCTGAAGCACTTTACAGGAACCCCCACCACATTACTTATTATGTATATGTGTGTACCTCACTTTTAACACACTAAAGCATTTATCCTCCTGCTGACTTGCAGTAGGTGGGGCAGATATCATCTGCATATTATAAATGTGGAAACAGAGTTTGTAAGGGAATAGTCGCTTGTCTAAACAAATCCCACGAGTTAGTGGCATATCTGGTACCTGATGAGGCAGCTTTTTCCACAAATATAGCGCCTTGCTCCTTTTCCCAGATGTGTTACTTTATAAAAGGCTCTAAGGATTGGAAGACTTGCCTTAACGATGAAGTAAAATAGATATGCTTGCAACACACTTAGTAGAGTGCATGGCTCTTTGCAGGCCCCCAGACTTAAAAAAGAGAAAAAGAATATATTTGAGGTTTTTTTTCTGGCATACTTTCTTTTATGGATTAAAAAAAATAATTCATTTGGGTTTTTTTTTTTTTTTTTTTTTTTTTCTGAGCACTTGTTAGGCATTGTGCCAGGCACTGGGAATAAATCCAACAGTGAAAAAAGAAAAAACCCTTTTTCATGGAGCATACATCCTAGAGGAGGGAGTATAGATAATAAGCAGATGCAAGATAAAATGTCATGTGCTAAATGCTATGAGAAAAATAAAGCAATTGTAAAGGGCAAAGGGGTGGTTGGTGTGGGGTTTAGATAGGGTGATACCTGGGTGGGGACTTGAGAAGACCTGAACATTGTGCTCACCTGGTCTGAGTTCAAAGCCTTGACTTCATTTGGGTGGGTTGACTCAAGTCATGGTATTCTAGAGTCACGTGGAAAAGACCTTACAGAGTATCTATTGGTTTTTAATTTTATGTTATAGATATCCTTGAGGCCTCTTTCCCAGAATAATACACACACACTCATGCATAACATTTTAACATGCCTTGAGATCATCCTTAGATTCCTCTCAAGTTCATATCCCTGGTCTACTTTAGTCCTTTCTTTTTACTAATAAGACATTTAGTCTGAGAAAAGCAAAGTAAAAATTGTCCACAGTGTCACAGTTAGTGGCTGAGTCAAGGACCTAAGATTCCCACAAAGTTGCATGTTGCTTTTTCCACTAAAATCTGTGTTGCTAGAGTGTTAAATTTTCTAAAACAATCATAGTCTATAAAACATCTCCTGCCTTTTTTTTTTTGTATATGCACCATTTTTTTTTACATAGAGTAAAACCTATGTACTAAAAAACCTTTGTAGTAAAACAAGTAATTTATGTAGCTAGTGTGGCTTTTCTTATTTCCTGACCAGTAACAACATAAATAACATCTTAAGTATCTCAAATGTGTCCTAGGAAGGACTCAAACTGGCAGCAGGAAAGGAAAAAGATCTTGGAATAGCAAGTTTTCTTACAGATGAAACTTTGGCTCATCATGGCTTTAAAGAGCATATAGGCACAGATAATGCCTTTGAAGGTCTCTGAACCTGCGGAAAACAGGGGGGCTGCATATGGGAAAGGCCTTGTGCCAGTTTCAACAGGGGCAGTGAGTCCCTAAGATGAAACAACAGTCACCCCTACTCCCCACCCAGTGATTTCCTTTTGGGACATTTTATACAAAAACTTGGAAGATACACTTGTCACTTTCAGGAAAGTATTCATTGTATCAACTTATCTTCTCAGCCACACTTCCTTAACAGATGTCTCAACTTTTAGTATTACAAAATAACCAAAAGATTTTAATAGTAATCATCCGCTCTGTGAAATGAGCACATGATTTCCAAAATTGGAGACTGTTATAAAAACTTTGATTTGCACATAAGATTTTCTAATAAAATATATCTGATTTTAAAACCTCAGAAGCCTAGCAAGTCTATCTCCTGTAAATATTGGTACTTATTAAATTGTTAGGCTGTTTTCTACTGTGACTCTCTTAAAGACAAAACCTACTTTTTTTCAGTTAGCTTGCCCATTAATATTGTACTGACAGCCCAGATAGAAGAAACTTGAGCCTTTTCTCTCTTAATCAGTGAAAGGCCCTTTCCCCCTTTTTCCCATCCCCACCCCCATTTTTGGGTATGCCTAGCCTACTTTTCCATCTGTGTGCCTTGTTACTATGGTGATAGGCACCATAGAAATAGAGAACAAAGCAGATGTAATAAGCATCTCCTACATGGTTTACAATGCTAAAAAGGGATCTAGGTTTTTCAGACATGGCTTGTTCTTTATTGGTGGCAGAACTGGACCAGCTCGGTTGGGGGAGGGGGGATACCTGGGGTTACAGCTGATTTAGGCTCCCATATTCCTGTTGTTCTGTACTTCACCAGACCTTCCATGAGTCTTCAATACTTCACCAGACCTTCTCTGAGTCTTCAAAGTGCAGGAAGAGAAATGGAGGCCTGTAGAGAAGATGCAGTACAGAAATTAGTGCAGTATAGAAATTAGTGCCACAGACTCAATTCACTGAAAAAGACAAATATTTCTGCCAAAGCGTATTACATGAGAGGGAATCTTGAGCTGGTTTTAAGGTTAACCAGTCATTAATCCTATTGCTTGATTTTTCATTGTTCAACTGAATATTTCAGTAGAGAAGATCTGCCAGTTTAGATTTTCCTCCCTTCAAAGTACTTAGTTGTTTTTTTTTATTTTAAATTACCATCTAGATTACTACCAACAGCTTGCAGTGTTTGATCCCATCCATTGACTTTCTTTAAAATAAGTGGTTAAACTACTAATGTGTGCTTATTGTGTGCTTGCTTTAGAATTACAATTAAATATGTTCTAGATATTGTATAAATGAATGTTTCCCTTAAGGTCTTGGAGAAGATGCCCATAGGTATTTTTTACATTTTTTAAAAGTAACCTATGTGCCTCAAACTCACAACCATGAGGATCAAGAGTCACACGCTGTACGACTGAGCCAGCCAGGTGCCTCCCCATAGGTATTTTTTAACCTTCTACATGCATGTTTATTCTTTTACATATTACATCTTAAGTATCATATTCTTAGATGCCCTAATGAATTACCCAAAGATTAAATAAAATATTCCAGTTACTCAATTCCATCTTCTGGACAATTATTTTTATTTTTTATTCTTTTAATGTTTAAGAGAGAGAGCATGAACAGGGGAGGGACAGAGAGTGGGAGAGAATGAATTCCAAGCAGGCTCTGCACTGTTAGCATGGAGCCTGATGCAGGGCTTGATCCTACGAGCTGTGAGATCATGACCTGAGCCAAAATCAAGAGTCGGATGCTTAACACAGGCCTCCTGGACAATTATTTTTAAGTTTATTGTTGTTTTTTAAGTTTTTCTTTTCTAGCATTTTTATATTTAAGGGACATGTACAGGGTAAAATCATTTAGCACAGTGTTTTACATATAGAGTCCCCGGACATGAACACATTTTCGGAGCTAAGGAAGTTCAGTGTTCACCGTACCTACTGCACGGTGGCCTGAAGTTCCTTCTAGCTGCAACTTCTTATTTCTTTGGCTGTGTGACTCCTTTTTTTTTTTTTTTTTTCTCCCTTATGGACCTGTATTTTTCCTATTTTGTCACCTGCCGTAAGGGCTTTTGTGCTGATGTGAAAATATGCTGAGAGGCAACCCCAGACTCTATGAGTTTCTTAAATACCTACACAGTGTACCCCTCCCCACCAAAGCCAGCTTTCCCCCTTTGTGGAATTGAAGACAGCCCTGGAGTGGGAGTTGGGACACTCAGTGCTGACTCTGGCTCAGCCTCCACCTGGGGTCGGCTTGAAGATACACTTTTAACCTTGTAAAGAGCACACAGACTAGTCATGACACAGCTTAATCAGGAGTACACACAAGGGTTTGAAACCAAAGGTGACATCAGATTTGTTTAGAGAAGTAATGCCAGCAGCTGTATGGAGGATGTGTTAGAGAGATCATCTTGGGAGACCAAGTAGAGCAGTAGAATGGAAGAGAGGAGACTAATAGCAAAGAAACTTGAGAAAGAAGTCATAAGATTAAATGGTCCCATTTCCTTTTGTCACAAGGATCCTTTGGCAATTACTTAAGATAAGTTGTGGTTACTGAAGTTTTATTAGTTTGACTTACTACTCCTAATGTTTCAACCATTTTTCATAGAAGGGATGGATTAAGTTCTCTCCTGATTACTTACTGGGTCCCCCAAATCCTCAAATTATAGATTACTGGTGAATATACATTATATTAGCAGAACTTTAAAAATCATAACCTCTGCTATAGAATCACTTGTGCCCCCCACACCCAAATTCATATGTTGAAATCTAACCCCCCCCCCCAAGGGGATGGTGTTAGGAAGTGGGGCCTTTGGGAGGTGATGAGGCCATGAGGGTGGAGCCCTCATAAGAGAATCCAGAGAGCTGCCTTGCCACTCCTATCATGAGGACATGCCAGAGAGGTCACGATAGAGAACATATTTGTCTGTGAACCAAGAGTGAGTTCTTACCACACACCGAATCTTCCGGCATCTTGATATTGGACTTCTCAGCCTCTAGAAGTGTGAGAAATCAATGTTTGTTGACGAAGCCCCTCCCACCCCCATCTATGGTAGTTTGTGACAGCAGCCCGAATGGACTAAGATAGCTTCCAAACATGGATGTCCTGTGACTGGAAATGAGACTTGGGAGAAGGAAGTAACGTTTGTTCTGTGGGAAGAATCATGACTCTGGGCACAGGAGAGGTCCTCTGACACCAGGTGATCATTCCGCGCGGGACAGCTCCTCGTCTTCCAGAGGGCCAGAAAAACCTGGGCACACTAGGTGTGTTTCATGGCCTGGGGAGAACAGAGCTTGTCTTTGTAAGGAGTCTACTCCTTTGTGGGAGACTGTTCTCTGATACCTCTGAGGCAGAGGGAGTTTCCATTGCTTTTGATGGTATCATCAATGCGAAGGTAGAAAGTAGGCCAGGTAGAGTGATTTCTATTTTGGCAATTAAGAAGCTGGCATTCTGACAGATTGTGTAGCTTGGCTACAGTCCAGGCAGATGGTGGGCAGGATTCGAGTTCACTCTGCTCAGTCGTTTTGCTCAGACTCTTACTACTACACTTAGTACCGAATGAAGGAGTGCATGAACGAATGCACGTTTCATCTTTTGTTCGGGCCACTGGGGTAAGCTGCTTTTTATTCCTTTCACAGGTCTCTTGGGAGATTACTCCCATTCATGCTAGTTTTGCTTCTAAGAGTTTACCAGTTGTGCAGACTTAGGTAAATCACAACTGCCTCGGTTGCCTTATCTGTGCAGTAAAGATCATCTCACGGAGTTGTTGGAAGCATTAAATAATTGACATAAAGGGTTTAGAAGAAGATTTAGCATATGATTGTGTTCTGATGAGCACCAGCTTCCGTGACTCTTACAATAAACTGCACACATTCAACTGCTTCAGCCTCACATCGGTTCCTTAGGGCCAATGTATTCCCACACTGAGCTTGCTTTGTCTTACATGCCTCGGAGGAACTAGCAGGGCGAGTTCTGCCTGATTCTTTGGATAATTTATAATTTGTCATTTCAGTTAACTAGGCCTAAATGGACTTTTTCCTGGTCATTTTTAAAGTGCAGTCATATTGCTTAATGCTGACAAATTGGGCTTGTATAATTATGGATTGAAGAGGCACACTGTAGACAAATTAGGAGAAAGTAGAGCTGTCCCAGGACCAGATCAGAAAAGGCTCTGAGTTTTTGTTATAGCCCGAGACTTCTTCAATCTTCACATTCTCCAAAATTCAATCTTGAATTATTCAGCAAATGGACAAGCCAAAACAAAACAAAAAACTATGGTCTCACATTTTTATTAAAAAAAATATTTTTTTCAACGTCTTTTATTTATTTTTGGGACAGAGAGAGACAGAGCATGAACGGGGGAGGGGCAGAGAGAGAGGGAGACACAGAATCGGAAACAGGCTCCAGGCTCCGAGCCATCAGCCCAGAGCCTGACACGGGGATCGAACTCACGGACCGTGAGATCGTGACCTGGCTGAAGTCGGACGCTTAACCGACTGCGCCACCCAGGCGCCCCGGTCTCACATTTTTAATGACTATTTGGAAATAGGTAGACTTTTTGACCTTGAAAAATCTTTCATGCAAATTGATCATCATAGTAACACAAGTTACTCGAAGTAACACGAGTCTAGATGTTATAAAAATCTTTGTTAGAGGTCCTAAAATTCCTTTGTAGGGTTTTTTTTTTCTTCCTCTTGTGCATGAAGGTAATGGAATCAGTGATTGGTAGTTTCCTATATGCGAGAAAGTTTATTCTAATAATCTCGTTTTTGGAAAACAGACCATCATTTGAATAATCTCTTGGAGTGTGTGTGTTTATGGAGAGTGAGATGTAAAGATACACAGGGGTTACCTGATATGTGCAGGGGGAGAGGGAGCAGGAGAAGAAAATTCTTGTGTTCTGGTTTCCCCTTTTGATTCTTGTGTTTTTCCTCTCTAGTGAAGTCCTCAGAGATATTACACATGGTGAAGTCTTATAAAAACTTCTCTTTAAACAAAATGTTTCCTTTCCTAATGCGATTCTGCTTTGGTGCCCTTGTCGTCCATGTGCTAGGAATTTTGAAATGCCCTCTGCGTAATTCTGTGATCTTAACCTAATAATTTCATTTGGATTTACCAGGTTTAGCAGCTGTTGTTTTCACCGACTATTGCTAAATTGCATTAATGTCTCAAATTGAAAAACTCTTTTTTTTCCTACCTTGGCCCAAATTATTTAGTTTTATAAAATCTAAGCCTTTTCCCCAACCATTGTAATTTTCATGTATTTGCAAGAAAACTTACAATATTAAAATTCCAATGGACGGCTCAGCTAGGCTGTACATGTCTCCCAGGACACTAGTGCAACTTGTAGTGTGGTGTGTAGAACAGTGTTTTCTTGATAAAGCCATCTATCCTCTTTTCTTCTGGGAGAACACAAGACCTCAGTTCCATTGTAATTTAAGTAGTCTTTGGTGTGATATGATAAATGCTTGCAGTTTGATATTAATGGTTATTCTTCGGCAAAGCAGACTACAAAATTGAGAAGCCAGAGGCTTTGAAAATGTCCTCGGAGAGCATAAGCTTAGAATGACAACAACTTTGTTGGATAATTCTGCAGTTTTGTTTGGAGGGAATCAGATGGTGAATTTTGCCTTTCCATTTAATTATTTCATGTAACAGGATTTTTTTTTAAATTGTTGACAATATATCTTGCTTCCTTTGCAATCTGTTTCTAGGGCTCCTTCAGTTTTTGTGGTTTAATTGCAAGGCAGTGGTTTCTGAAGTCTCAGAAAGAAAAGATATGCTCTTATATTCCTCCCAGGGTTAATTTTGTTGGTTCTGAATCCCATCTGATCTCTATGCTATCATATTCTCACTTTCCCTGTTTGGAGTGTAAATTTTCCTCCTGCATTCAGGATGTGAAGCAATAGTTTTCCTTGTTGTTGGGTCATATGGCCAAACATTTCTGTATCTACAGGTAATGATATGTATCAACAACATGCTCTATCAATTACAAAGGTATTTTTTACATGTGTAATAGCATCTGATTCTGACAATCTGGTGAGGGAAAAGGGGAGATTGGCTGCAGTTAATTCCTATTATATGGATGGGCTCTGAAAAGTCACTCAAACCCAAAATAACACACAAACAGAAGGGCAAGGACAAGGACTCGGGCCTTTTAACACCATGTCCAGTGTTATTTCTGCCCTGTCGTACTGTGCCAACATACCCTGGTCTGTGCATGACACATTTCTCATGTAAGGAATTTGGTCAATATACTATGTAAAATTGTTGGGCCAAATTCTCACACCCTTTATAAAACCAAAATATTATTCTTTAGTTCTTTCCCTACTCAGCATTTATTATTGCTCTATATGTGTAGTGAGAGAAGCTTCCTGCTTCCCAGGCTAAGGACATTGTGAGTGAACCATTTAATAAGGAACAACAGGATAGCAGTAAGAGCGATGTCCCAAGGTGACATGACTAAGTGACAAGTTCAGTGGAAGCAACGTAGGAGGTGAGACCTGAGCTGAGCCTTGCAGGATGACATAGAATTTAGAAAGATGGGTGGGGAGGAAATGTCTGAGCAGAGGTGTGCAGGAAAGAATGCATGTAATTCTGAAATAATTGTGGATGAAATGGTATGTCCAGGATGCCTCAAGATAATCCTGAGCGTGGGTGTGACATGAATTGAGAATTGTTGAAGCTGGGTGAAGGATACATGGAGCTTCCATATACTATTATTTATACTTTTGTGTGTGTTTGGAATTGTGCTCCTGGAATAAAAGGGTTTGTTCAAAGGCATAGTGTGAAATGTTGTTGGAAAGGAGGTGGGGATGAGATTTGGTTAAGAGAGGGTGTTGGAGACTGTACCCTGTAGAGCCTGGGTGAGTACTGGTAGACACTGGTTCATTGACTGGACTAGAGTCTTACTTACCGTGAGGCTAAGGCAGAGTTGGAGTGCAGTCTGGCATCCTTCTCAGAGATGGAAGGATGGCCACAACCGCACTTACATCCGGGTAGGCCCCACCACATCCGATGTGGCATATTGCGTTCTGGGAAGCACATTTAAAGAGGACTTTTTACAAACCTAAGTTTCCATGGTGGGACGTCTCAGGCTCAGAAAAGCATCTCACATCTTCTTGGGAATCTTCCTGGCAGAACACTTCATTAACTTAAGGTTGTCTACCTGGTCAGGGACTTACTTTCCCTTCTGCCAAGTCCCTCTTCTCCTTCCCAAACTCTGTCTCTTGTGGGCCTAAGAATGGGCAGTTGAAGGGAAATAAAATCGTTACCGTGAGTCCCCAGTAATATGAAGGGACTTGTGTGTGACAGAAACTAACTTAATCTCCTGGAAGCAGACTTTAACAGCCAAGTGGGTTATACACAGTGGCTCTGAACCATTTGGAAATCCAGACACTTTAGTGTAGCTTTCTGAAGCAAAGTTCCTCCTTCCTTCCTGTTTAAAATATTACTCTACTGCTGAGGAAAAAGAGGAAGGGCATATCATAGAAATTTGGATAGTTGGTAGTATTAAGGAATTGTTAATTATTTGGATGTGATTCACTGGCATGCTAGAGTGGACAAGAGCTGATTGTTGTATTTTCAGGAACTTTCCAAGCCAACTGTTAAACACATCCATTAAATAATTAAATTATACAAACTTAAAGTATTAAAAGTGATACTCAAAACTGATCACTTCCTAATTATTTTACTATAATTTGCTGTTATCCATGCTCCTAAGGTTGCTTATGTGTCAGGTGTCTGCATAGTGGAAGTACTATATAACGGTGGCTACACATTTCTTCTCAGCCCCACGTTCAGCGCCATCATGTTAGTAGCTTGAAATTGGCCATGGTGGAAACAGTTTTGCCATGCAAGTTAGCAAAGACTGTAAATCAGGACCTTTTTTCCCTCCTCAGAGAACTGGTTGTTGAATATCTACCGCACACCATTGGGTATGATTATAGTATTCTGGTTCTGTGTTTTAAAGATTTTTAAAGACTTTAAACCTTTTAGAGATATGTTCTAAAATAGGTCAGATAAAATATGATATCTAGAATTTATTTTAGGTAATCCAGTGGGGCTGGGTATTTTGATTGTTGTATCAGAGTGATGGGCACATGGGCTTCCTTACACTCCTCTCTTTCTTTTATGTATGTTTAAAATTTCCCATAACAAAAAGTTAACCATTAAGGAATGCTACAATGAAAATAAATAAGTTGCCTATACCCAGTAGATAGTCTGGTACCTGTCGGTACTTCAAACTTTGATGCCAACATCTCTTTAATAAAGTATTATACTCTATAGAGCCCTATTTGTAACCGGTTCACATAGACCATTGACTTTTTTTTGTTTAACGTTTATTTATTTTTGAGAGACAGAGAGACAGAGCACAAGCGGGAGAAGAGCAGAGAGAGAGGAAGACCCAGAATCCGAAGCAGGCTCCAGGCTCTGAGCTGTCAGCACAGGGCCCAATACAGGGCTCGAACTCATGAACCGTGAGATTATGACCTGAGTTGAAGTCAGAAGCTTAACCCACTGAGCCACCAAGGCACCCTTACACCATTGACTTTAAATGTCTGTTTCTTGTTAAATAAAATCAAGAGATCACTATGTGTGGTTTGCCATACCCATAAGGATGGAGGAATCTAGAAGAACCCTCCCTAGGACACTGAAAAGCTCTCTCTTCAAAGTGGGAGAAAAATGCATTTGTTGGATTGCAATCCTGTTTGCAGAACCAGTTGTACAAATAGGGAAAAAATGAATCAAGTTATTGCTCAGAGGGCTACTTCAGATTACATGACAGCTGTGTACCCTTTAGATTTATTTTCAGTCTAGCTGATTTGAGTCATTGCTCAAGAAAGGAGTGCTGTCAAGTGAATTGTCTTCTGTGCAGATGACGAGAGCCTTTCTAAACATTGCCTTGCTGATACAAGTGATGTGTTTAGAGTTGTTGGCCTATGAATTAAATTAGATCCAATCCAGTGGCTTAAGAAGCAGAGTGTAGGCTATGTACTGACTGCATTTCACGAAGAGTACACAAACACGATATTTTTTCCTAACACGTATCTAGACACCAAATGGAAAATGTACAGCACAAATTACATAGAATAGATCTCTCTTTCCCTATGTTTGAAGTCCCTTTCATTTCATTCTTTTTTCATTTTCATTCTTTGTTTATTTTTGAGAGAGAAAGACAGAATGCAAGCAGGGGAGGGGCAGAGAGAGAGGGAGGCACAGAATCTGAAGCAAGCTCCATGCTGTCAGCACCGAGCCCGATGCAGGACTCACACCCATGAACTGTGAAATCATGATCCGGGCTGAAGTTGGGCACTTAACTGACTGAGCCACTGAGGCGCCCCCCCCCCCATTTCATTCTTAATAGGAACTTAGATTATGGTGATAGTTTCTTCTTGTCTTTGTGTAATAATTCATCCTAACTAAATCCAGTTGCCCAGAAAAAAAAAATTATGTTGAATAAGGGAATGCAAGTGGTCACTTTGATTGTCCCATCATCAGCATGGTGAGGATATTATTTGGCTTTATAATGGGGACAGGAAAGGACAGTAAGAACCTTGAGAAAGTAGTCTATAATATCTGTTTTGTAATTTTAACTTATGTGAGTCTCTGGTCTGTGTAGAAATACAAACTTAGACTGTTCTGTAGGTTTAACCACAAAAAAAAAAAAAAAAAATCAAAGTGTCAAGCAATGAAAACAACAGATGTCAAACTCAGGTAACCTGGGTCAGAATACCAGAAGGAAACCTAGACTGAAACAGGAATCGAGAGCAGGAAACCAGAAGTGAGAGTTGCACGGGTAGAACAAGAATCAGGACTCACCCTCCTAAAACGGAGCTAGACAGAGGAATCCCAGGAGAACCTGGGAGAAACTGAGACCTGGCTGCAATTTTCCCCATGTTAATTCCTTTGCAACCACAACGTTCCGTGCCCTGCGTGGTCCCATCACAGTATAGGTCCTGAAAGAATTTCTTCAGAGTCTATAAATGGAAACCATGGTTCAAGATTAAGTTGAAGCATGCAGATGAGACATGATTACTAAGGAAAAACACATGTTAAATTCTTGAAGTATCACGATCACAGGACTATGACTGATTCACTCAGCTATTATTTATTAAGCTCTACTATCTGTGCTAAGTGCTGGGCATACATCGGTGCACCCTACAGGTAAAAGTCCTGTGTTCTCAGAGCTTACTGCCTAGTGGGTAGATCCAGACAATAGACTAAATAATTATATAGCACATCAAACAGAGATAAATTAGAGAAAAACAAACAGGAAATATTCTCCAGAATTAGATTCCCCAAGGATACATTTTCCAACTCTATCAAAGCTAGCAAAGAGAAGATTGAGAGTTATAAAAATACAAAACACAGCACATCTGAAATTCCTTCATGTTACTATTAATTCTGTTGATAAACCAAATGTATTCACTGTTTTACAACCAGTAAGTTTAAAGCACAAATGTGAGTTGGAAGTACCATGGGAGAGGTAGCAGCTTTTTTTTTCTTTAAACTAAAGTAAAATGAAATAGATACACTTACATATTTTGTGAGAGAGTTAGTAGTTCATGATCAGGAAGACAATGGGACGCCTCCAACAATGAGGCTTTGATGGTGCCCAGGCCTCTCTATGTCCTTCATCTCACCTCCATCAGCTTTCCTACTGGGTTCACTCTTGAGAGCAATACTGAGTCAAAACTTAGCTATGCCAAACCCTTTATAAAGGTATGAAACCTTAGGTTAGCAAATTATCCTTGATTTAAAGCTAAAGAGCAAAATTCACGAGATTGCTCACTGGTCTTCCAGTGAATGTTGGCATATTAACTAACACTTTATGATAAAGCCTTTTAGCAGTCGAGCTTTATTCTTTCTTTTCCCCGTCTCTCCCAACAGCCAGTACTTACCAGGTTTTCCCTCATAATGCTACTTAAATTGCCTCATCCCTGGTCATTTTCACTGACACTCTCCTATTTGGGTCTTTGCTACTTAATTATTAAATTACTACTGTAGGGGGAGCCTGGGTGGCTCAGTCGGTTGAGTGTCCAACTTCAGCTCAGGTCATGATCTCCCGGTCTGTGAGTTCGAGGCCACCTTGGGCTCTGTGCTGACAGCTCAGAGCCTGGACCCTGCTTCGGGTTCTGTGTCTCCCACTCTCTCTGCCCTTCCCCCGCTCATGCTCTGTCTCTCTCTCTCTCTCTCTCTCTCTCTCTCTCTCTCTGTCAAAAATAAATGAACATTAAAAAAAAATTTTTTTTTAATTACTACTGTAGGATCCTACCTGGTTCTCTTGCCTTCATTCCGTCTCTCTTCTCCTGCCCCATTTATCTCCCATGCCCCACCAGGTTAGTCTTCCTGAAACATGGCTGGCATTCTGTTTTAGAATCTCTAATGGTTCTCTTTTGTGAGTCAAGTGAAGCCATCCTCTTCATTCTGGAATCTTAACACTAAAAGTCTCACTAGGTCACTTATTTGTGAAGTCATCTCCCTCTGACTAGGAATAGTCTCTCCTCAGGGGACCTGCTACCTCATTGCTCTTCTTATCTCAAGACCTTTCTGTTCTTGCTCTACTGTGACTAGAGTGCTTTCTGATCCAGCTCCTGCATATCCCTACAGGCCCAGGCTGCTTTCTTTAGTCCCTGAACTATGACTTTGTTGACCTTTGTTCGAGGCAAAGCTTTGTACAAGCTTTGGATGGTGAGAAGAACACGATGTTTGGTATCAGTTATGGGATCAAGCTCTTGTTCACAAAATGTGGCTTAGGCTGCTTGTTTTTTCCTCTCTGGGCTGCTATAAAGCCAAGCAAATGATTTGAATGACTTATGGGGAAAAAATGCTCCCTAAACTTTAAAGCATTATGCAGCTGTATCTCATTTCAATCATACTGTGTTTCAACTGTATTGTTTAATTCTTGATAATATATTTTCTTGTTGCCTGATCACTTAGTGTATATTTCCAATCTTCCTAACTTTGATGTGTGTTTTAAGGGTAGATATAAGATGAAATACAAAATAAAATGAATTCTCATTGACAGATTATTATTCCTTTTTGTCTTGTTCGTCTCACACCATAGCAAATGTTTAGTAAAATTTCCCGTGTCGGGAGAATCCAATGAATAAAAGTGTAAAGTTCCAGGTGCTAAAGTAAAGAATAGTATTTGATACAGGGAATGAGAGAGTAACAGGAAGAAAACAAGGTGACCAGAGAGAAAGAGCCCATCTAGGGAACTGGCCTGCCTCAATACTGACTTCTTTCATGGGTCCACTGACAAACTCAGGATTCAACTCCCAGGCAGTCTCTGCAACCTTTTCATACCACAACAGTAGAATTGCCTCGCTTTCTTTTTTTCCCACTTTCTAAAGTTTTTATTTAAATTCCAGTTAACATACAGTGTAATATTAGTTTCAAGTGTACAGTATAGTGAGTCATCAATTCTGTACATCACCCAGTGTTCATCACAACAAGTGCACTCCTTAATTTCCATCACCTGTTTAACCAATCCCCCCAACCACCTCCCTTCTTGTAACCATCAATTTGTTCTCTATAGTTAAGAGTGGCTTTCTTGGTTTGCCTTTCTCTTTTTTCCCCCCTACGACTGTTAGTTTTATTTCTTCAGTTCCACGTATGAGTGCAATCCTACGGTGTTTGTCTTTCTCAGACTGACTTATTTCACTTAGCATATAGTCTCTAGCTCTATTCACGGTTCCAAATGGCAAGATTTAATTCTTTTTCATGAATCTGTAAAAAATCTGTCCATCAGTTGATGGACACTTGGGCTGTTTCCATAATTTTGCTATTGTAGATAATGCCGCTGTAAGTATTGAGGTGCATGGATCCCTTTGAATTAGTATTTCTATATTCTTTGGGTAAATACCTAATAGTTAGAGTTGCCTCACTTTCTTAAGAATAACAGTTCTTGCACAGAGTAGGCTGTCAAATGTTTATTGAGTTCACCATGCACATAATTTTCCTACTGTTATGCATGTATACACACACAGTATGTTTATATGCCCACATATACATGCCAGTGGATTTGTCTGTCACTGCTTGTAATTATCCACATTTTTCTTCCCTTTTAAATTTCATTCTGACATGTAGCAGGAGTGTGTCTGCTTTGTCTGCAGAGTAGCACTGGTACATTTGAAAGGTGTTTGTGTGGTGATTGGGGGTGCCTGATCACTTGATAAAGTCATAGGTATTTCCAGGAACTACCTGATGTATTTAAATTGCTAAAAAGTGTCCATAATAATATTGCATTATAATATTATAATTTACTCAAATCCTACTTAAAATTAATAAGAATAATAATCAGCAAACCAGAATTCATTTTTGCATGGCTATCTTCTAACCCATCTCCCACAGGCAATTTCCTAGGAACAAGAGATATGGTAGTGGTGCGAGGAGTTATGATTCTGCTTAGTGTCCACCACTCGAAGAAAAATACAAACTGTGACAACTCTTGTTGGAAAACACTATCCTTGGACAATAAGAAGAACCATTAGATACTTATAACTCTTACTATGTCTGGGTCACTGAGTCTTAGTACTCATTTAAAAAACAAACTGATCAAGGGGTGCCTGGGTGGCTCAGTCTGTTGAACACCTGACTCTTGATTTTGGCTTAGGTTGTGATCCCAGGGTTGTGAGATTGAGTTCAGTGTCAGGCTCCACGCTGAGAATGGAACTTGCCTGAGATTCTCTCTCTCTCCCTACCTCTCTCCCTTCCTCACATGCTCTCTCTCTTTCTAAATTAAAAAATGTTTTAAACTAAAAAGAAAATGAATCAAACAGTAAAATATAGTCCCTATTTTCAGGGAATTCCTAATTTACAGTAGGATAAAGGGAACAATAGTGACCCCAGCAAAACAATTAGGAGAAGTGGGATTTGCTTGTCACATTAGAACCAAATGGCACATTTCTCCAAAGCAAGTCATTAAGGATTTGTGATTGTTTTGTTTCAGAGTAGATTTAGTGACATGGAAAATGCTAGCTTAACCGTGTTCTCCACTCACCAGGCGGGCTGAGTGAGTGCTCACATTTCAGATGATCTAGCCTGGCTACAGGACAAGACATTTGCATAGCAGTTTGGGAAAATTGCCAAACAACAAAATGAAGACTTATGCTTTTGAAATTCCTCTTATTACTGCTTTAATTAAATTGAAGTTTCCAGAGGGATGGACTTTTAAATGAAATTTTAATAGTGCCTCAGCTAATTCCAGTATATTCTTTCATTTTACTCGGCTTTCACAATGTGATCATACTTGGTTTCACTTCCTGGTTTGTCCACACCAGTCTGTTGTTGCTGGGAAATATTTAAATAAAGCGTTTATGGGAGAAGCATATTGTTTTGCAATGGATGAAAGCATTTGGGTTTGATTTTGATTTAGTTCATGTAGTAGTTTTATAGAACTAAGATTTCTGACGCCTGAACTGGTAAATCGGTTGCCCAAAGAAAACTGTAGGAAAAAAAAAAAAAAAGAAAAAGAAAAAAGAAAAACCTTTGGTGTTGAAGTTAATTAAGTTACCTTGTGGTGAAGTCGTCTACAGAACTGTTTGATTAGGCACCAGTTGAGAAACAAATGAAATGTTGGCCCATAATTAGAGTAATTGTAACTTGATTTTAAGCAGAGGCTTGATTGCGTGGTGAGTGACATAATGCCTAAGGATTTTTCCAGAAGAAGAGCCTGGTATATTCTCAAACTGATGGCCTGCTTATGGCGTGTTAAACATGGCCACTGGTCCATCTGGCACCATTTTGTGTTGTGTTTTTATTTTTTTTTTCAACTTTTTTTTTTTTTATTTTTGGGACAGAGAGAGACAGAGCATGAACGGGGGAGGGGCAGAGAGAGAGGGAGACACAGAATCGGAAACAGGCTCCAGGCTCCGAGCCATCAGCCCAGAGCCTGAAGCGGGGCTCGAACTCACGGGACCGCGAGATGGTGACCTAGCTGAAGTCGGACGCTTAACCGACTGCGCCACCCAGGCGCCCCTGTGTTGTGTTTTTAAAAAGGCTGTGTGTGTTACAGCATTGCATCAAGTGGTGGGCTATTAATTCTAAAAGTGATATTTTTACCCCAAAACTTCTAATTTCATCACAGTATTCAGGTACTGTCTAGTGTAAAACAAAACAAAACAAAAAACTAATCAAATCAATTTCTCTTTTGAAAACACCAAATAAGCAGAAAAGGCTGCTCCCTCAAAATCTAATTGTTCTGTCCAGGTGTACCATTTGACTGGCTAATCTGAAAATTCAATTTTTTTAAGCATAACTATTTTTCTGCTTGAGATTTTAGTTTTGCAGCCCATTTATGTTTAATGAGGTGATCTGATATATACCTTAATATAGAATTAGGGCTCCTGCTCTTGTTGTCAAACCCCCTGCAATGAATTCTCCTGATGCTTTCAGATTAATTTCTCTAATATATACTAACATGCCCTTAAATGTATTTTTTTTAAATTTTTTTTTCAACGTTTATTTATTTTTTGGGACAGAGAGAGACAGAGCATGAACGGGCGAGGGGCAGAGAGAGAGGGAGACACAGAATCGGAAACAGGCTCCAGGCTCTGAGCCATCAGCCCAGAGCCCGACGCGGGGCTTGAACTCACGGACCGTGAGATCGTGACCTGGCTGAAGTCGGACGCTCAACCGACTGCGCCACCCAGGCGCCCCCCTTAAATGTATTTTTTCCATCATTCCCCTATTCAGACACCATCAATGGTTCCCTACTGGTTATATGCTCAAATGTAAATTACTTTCTGCTCTCATAAAAATATTTTGTTATTAATTCTAAAAGTAAAATTAAACTACTATAAAGTGACCCTAAAACAATAATTTCTCAGGACTGAGCTGTGTCTTGAAAAGTTCTTAGCCTGACATTGGAGACTTTCTTTACTATCTGACCCTAATCTACTTACGTCTGTTATTTCTGTCTCAAAAATTCTATTCCATCTGTATATGTCTCTTCACTAACTCCTAAAATTCACCTCAGAATCCTCCTACCTTCTTTGTTTGTTCCTTCATTCCTCCGTATAAAATATGTGCTCTATTATTCTTACCCCTTCTACCTCTTATCCCGAAGGATAAGATTTATGCATACATAAATCCTATGCATCTTCCGTGATCCACTCATAACTCCTCTGCCGTAAGTATTATTCCTTTGGTGTATATTGCCCTAAGATGCCACTAAGATGCCCTAAGATGTAATCCAGTTGAGCTTTCTTGTATTCATGCTTTATTTCACTAAAGCATGAGCTCCTCTCAAAGGTCAGGTCTGTGTTCGACACCCTTCTATTCCCTTCAACATTTGGGCTGATGCTTTGCACCTTTGTCGAAAATAGGTCACGATTGTTGAGGACACCTAGTGTGAGAGTGGATGCAGGATAGGATATCCTATCACACTCTCTGTTGAGGTCCCATCTCTGGCCATGACACAAGTTGGTGGTATATAGGGTCCTCTTTACTTCTACATCTGTTCAGCTAGCAGCAGCTAAGTTGTTGGCTTCCTTGAATGGGTAAGACTTTCCACAATCAAAACAGATGGTGTTGTCAAATATAAACGGAAAAATATTATTTCTTGTGGGTGGTAAGGGGGGAAAAAAAGGACACGGGAAAAAAAACACACCATTAGCTTTCTTGGCACAGTCTTTCTCCCTTTCAAGTTTGGTTGCTAAGAAATGACCGAAGATTCATTTGCTGTGTACAAAGGAGAAACTTAGGTCACTAACCCGGAGATTATGCTTCTTGTGCAGCTGAATTTGTCACTGAGCCAGACAAAGCCCCACCCTGATTTAGAAGTCATGTGTTAAACTTCCAGATGGGGAATGTGATTTCTGTCTCCTGAGAAGCCATCAACACTCTAAAATTCCCAGGTTCCTCTCCTTTGCTAACATCAAATGAAGCCTCAGAATCCTGCTGGCCTCTGAAGCCCAAAGCCAAACCTGTGTGCAGAAACTCCGCCTGTCACCTTTGCAATGTGGCGCATTCTCCCTGATTCCTAGTAGTTATTTGTGGGTTCCTTTAGAAGCCTGACCTTGCTTTATCACTTCAGTATGCCCTGAGCTGCCTGAAATTATACTTAATGCCATGGCTGAGCTAAACCTCTCTTCTCTGCCGATAGGTCTTGAATCTGCTAAATGTCTCAGGGGCTTCTGCATGTCAAGTGGAATTTGGAGAATTGAAGATGATGCGGTGGTTGTAGGAAGTTGTGGTCTTTGCTCCAAGCAAGGAGGTCTAATTTTAACTCTTTTCTCCATTCACTTAATGTTTAATAGCAGCTTCTGCCTGTACGAATACAGGGCCATACAGTGATGAGCATGATACATGTAGACCAGACCTCATAGGCCTTATAGTTTAGTGGGAGAGAAATAAACTTTTTTATTTTGAACAATTTTATTTGAGCCATTGCATGAAGATGTGTGACCAGCACTATGAAAGCAAGGGAGAGAAAACTAAAAGAGCTCGTTGTGACAGGCCTGGTCACAGTGGGCAGGGAAGGCTTCCCTTAGGAAGAAAGTCTGTAAGTCATTGACTCAGGAAGTCCGTGCCTTAATGACTGCTATTTGGGCCTTGAAGGTGAATTTGACCTTCTAAGTGTGCTGCTTTGCACTCTTCCAAATTGCAACTATTTTGAATAGGAATTAGCCCTCCTGTGACACTGTTCTTAGGCAGTGCTGTGCTACCAGTGGTACCATATGTATTTGGTCTTTGCTCCTGGCACAGAGCTAAAACCCTTGAAATTTCCTGATAGGAGTGCCTTTTGTTGCTCATAATGAGCCCTTCTTAGCCACCTGAGTTTAGGCTAATGAGGTGACTCTGGGCCCCTGGAGAATTTCAGGTTGGGGGCTGGTCACCAGGGGAACCAGCCTTGTGATTAGAGGGTTGGAACTTTTTTTTTTTAACGTGGTTTTTTTTTTTTTTTTTTTTGAGAGGGAGAGGGAGACAGAGCATGAGCAGGGGAGGGGCAGAGAGAGAGGGAGACACAGAATCCGAAGCAGGCTCCAGGCTCTGAGCTGTCAGCACAGAGCCCGATGTGGGGCTCGAACTCCAGAGCGACAAGGTCATGACCTGAGCCAAAGTCGTACACAGACTGAGCCACCCTGGAGCCCCAAGGATTGGAACTTTAAATCCGACCTTGGGGGAGCAGGGAGGGGAGAGGGGTTGGAGATGTTTCATTGCCAGTGACCAGTGATTTACACAGGTCAACCATGTCTATGTAATGAAACGTCCATAAACACCCCTAAATGACAGGGTTTGGGGAGCTTCCCGATTGGTGCTTGGGAGGGTGGCACCTTCAGATTGGGCATAGAAGCTCCACACCCACCTCCCCTTCCCCCACCGAGACTACCACCAAATACCATGTGGTGTGCATCTCTTCCTTGATGTTCCTGAGTTGTATCCTTTGATAATAAACCTACTGCTTTGTGTTTTCCTGATTTCTGTGAGTCATTCAAATGAATTGCCAAACTTAAGGAGCGGGTTACAGGAACCCTTGGATCTATTACAAAGTCAGACAGAAGTGTGGGTTGTCTGGGTCCTGGGACTTGTGACTGGGTCTGACATGGGGGCAGTCTTGTGGGACTGAACCCTTAAACCTGTACAGTCTCACGCTATCTCGAGGTAGTGTCAGAATAGGACCGCACAATAGGACACCCATACAATGTCAGAAAAAAGACATCTTGCCATGTTTACTCTAAATGTGAACCAGACATTTTTCTGCTCTGGCAGAGGATCAAGTGGAAACCAGTGATTTTGACTACCAGCAGCCATTATCCAAGTTGCACACATGAAGCATTAATTTAACACCAAGGTGAAAGTGAACTTTCTACCTGAAACATAGATGCCAGGAGGGCTTGTTCTTTCAAAACTGACCTCTCTCTCTGTTAATGCCCTTGCTGGATGCTTCAGTCTTCCACACCTTCTTCCAGGGAAGAGATAAGCAGTGTCAGCTGACTGGAATGCTGTAAAAGGCCTTCTCTGGGTTATACGTAAGTAGGCATGGCTGCACTTCATTGGCATTGTGAGCCAGAGGTTGTGGGTGTTAACGTTGTCTTTTCCTCTTTCTCCAACTGAAAGAATATAAATGGTCCATTATCAGTCCATTTTTGCAAGGTTGCCTTGGGAAAGAATTTTCTACTTACATTGTTGTCTTCTCACTGTGCAGTTCTGTGTTTGGGCCACAAATTTCTACCTGGACCCCTGGGCCTTTCGGAAATATTCCTTTGACTTTGGTAGTGGGACTTCAATGTTAGGAGGTGTCAGTGACCTTGTAACTCTCACTGTTTTGTTTCCTTGGAACCAAAGTGGTATAAGTAAAGTTCACTTCATGGGTTGTTTTGTTTCGATTTAAGATAATATTCCAAGGCCAAAGGCATCCTCTTTTAAAATTATTTTACTGACAAAAAAAAAAACACTGGCTTTCTTTGTAAGAGTTCACCTTTACATTTATGTACCACTTTAATGACTCCAAAGTACTTCCACAATACTTATTTTAACACCAGCATTGACCCATGGGGCCTGTATGATTGTCCATACTGTACAAGGGAGGCCTGGAAGGCCAGATTGGGTGCGTTGATTTGCTAAGCCCATGTAGATGGTGGTGGAGGCAGGCCAGGGACTCATAGTGCACACTTTCCACACTACAGCCATGCAAAACAGCCCCTGCCTCTAATTCTTGCTTGTGGTGGGAATGGAGAAGTGAGGCTTCACTTGATCAGCAACAAGGCCCCAGGGTTGGGGCAACAAGAGGTATAAAAATAAACAAAAGTTGGACAGTTTGCACTTACGTAAAGCTACTCCAGAATACGTATGGGGGGAGCAATCACTCTGTATTCCCAGAATTGACTACCATGGCAATGACTGCTGCTGTCCAGGGAGAAGCAAACTTCTGTAAAAATGCTCAGTATCTGGGAGCATAGACACCGGTAACATGTAGATAGGAACAGAGCTAGAAGCTTTAAAAATCCCTTCTCCTCACAGCGCTAGTCCAAAGTGTATCAGAATCCTCGACACAGGCAGCGTGAGCTGGAGTTAGGAGAGCCATAGCTAACTTGTCAGGTTGAGTGAGTGCCCACAGTGAGCCACAGGGTGAAGCACCCTTTCTTCTGAGTCCAGCTATTCTCAAATGAGTGATGATCACCGAATATGTGACCCAGTCTGCCCAGTCTTTTGGAGTCAAGCCCTGGCATTCCTGGGAAGGAAACAGCAAGAGCCAATAAAACACCAAGAGAAGCTGGATAACACTTGTTCCCATCACATTCCATTGTCAGGCCTCCCAACCCCTCCTTGTGATATTATTTTATCTTTATAATAACAAAAAAAAAATCAGGAGGTAATATGTTTTAGAAAGAGCTCTCTGGCTGCAATTTGGAAATGGGACCAAGGAGGTCAAGAGAGGAAGACATTCAGTTGTCTTCACCAAAGATTCGATGGGCTTTACCCAAGACAGTGGTAGCAGGAATGCAGAAGGGGCTAGTTTAAGAAAAGAACTTGTATATTTGAGGGAATAGAGGGAAAGAAGGTTTTGGAGTAGATTCCTGAGCTCTTGATATTACTACCAACCTTCAGCATCATTCACCTGTCAGGCTGGATGTTGCTACCAATATTCAGGGATCCAAGAAGAGCAGGTTTGGTGTGGGTATGGGCAGAAATGGTGGATTTAGTTTGGGATGTGTTGAGTGCGAGTTGTTCCCACACATCTCAGTGAATAGCCAGGAAGGTGTTAGGGAGATGATTTTTAGGCTCAGAGTTAGGAAGCAGGGTTCACCATATGGTTTTGGGGATCACATATACAGAGGTGGTAGATGACGCTTTCAAGCAGAGGATGTCACCCGAGGAACACATATATGGCACAAGGACCAAATCATGGTGAACTCCGGTGCTTAAGGGAAGGAGTTGTATTAGGACCCTTGCATGGTTTCCAGTTACCTCTCTACCTTCAATTAAAATCAGTGCTTTTGTTAATATGCTTGACCCGATGACTTTCTTTTCTTGCTATGAACCACTTTTACTCTCTTTTTAGCAAGACTGATTTGTTAGTTGCCAATTGTAGACCATTCATTGCTCTCTTTCTAAGAAAACCTACACTGTTGGTCTTTGAGTTCATGTTTTCTCTGGTGCTGTCACTGTTTTCTTTTAAAGACCTCAGTTTTCACCACTCCAGAGGGGTCTTTTCAGATTAGGTGTCCCCCAACTCTAACTGCAATTAATTAACTCAGAGGACAGTGGAATACTGGAAGTGGAGGGTCTATCTATCATTTGGCTTTTCCTTCAACGTGACAAGTAAGTAAAGTCAGGTCAAATGAGGTAAGGTAACTTACTTAACTTATACTGTCAGATCAATGGAAAGCAGGAAGTAGAAACTGGGTCTCCTGACACCTAGTCAGGGGTTTTCTGATAAGCCATACTGCCTTGTGGTCTTGATTCTTCCCTATGCCACTGTGATGGTTACTTTCCTTTATTTAAATATCCAGTCTCATTCCTGCATTCCCTCATCCTCCTGCAGTATACCCCATACAGAGAGGCAGAGCAATGATTTCTCTTATTAAATTAGCTCTCATTTGATATGGATCATTACCTCTGTCCTCTTGGGCCTTAGATGGTCATTTCCATCCCACATATCCAGAGCCCAAGGAAGTAACAAGGCAACTGTACAAAAATGAGTTCATAATTATGAGAGTCTCAGGAACTGATTGATTGATGAGTGTAAGTGCCCAGTATGTATGTCCGCTATCACTAAAGCAAATCGTTATGATTACTCTTCTTTAACTACTTCCCAACACACATACAGTCTCTCCACATTGCCACCAACCTCTCCCTCCACCCCAGCTCCCACCCTGACCCTCCAAACCCCCATCTGCCTCTCTCCCCAGCCCTCCTTCACATTAGGCTATCCTTGTTGACACCTTCTGCTAGATTGACCTCTTAAGAAAAGAAGATTAATAAGAGGCTCAAGTACTTTTCAAACCCATCTAAAGTTATTGGTGATTTTTGTAAACATATGGGTGCTTCAATGATTAGTTTAGGGGGAAAAAAGATCTCATAGGCATGCTTACCTAGATAGTCACTGGAAGATTTTTGAATGTGTTAGCTTCATATATGGCTATTTATCTAGGATAAAAGAAAATCTATGCCTTTTCTGGACAAATTAGTAGGATCATATTCTCTCACACAGCCAAATCCTAATTCAAGGTAACAAACAAAATTGATAATTAAATAGTATTTATTATAATCTATGGATTATGGCTAAAGCAAATTTGGTACAGTAGACCCTTTGTATTGGTGTGCCTTCTAGGACATTGGGGCCCACACTATATTTAATTTGCATAATCCATTTTGTTAATTTAAAGCAGTCAGAACAGTTTTTATGTTTTACATGGTTATAGGTTCTTTGTGGTAAAATATACATGACATAAGATGTTCATCGTTAACCATTTTTAAGTGTATAGTTCTGTGACAGTAAGTTCATGCACATTGTTGTGCAACTATGGATTTTAAAACATGGCCTTTGCTTGGGTGACATTGGCTCTATCTGACTTGCCTGCAGCATGAATCTTGACTCGAAAGACAGGCACTGCATCAAAAAGTGGGGGTTCCTTGCCCAGGCTAACTTACTTTTGTATCAGCATGTATTGTTTTGTCTTCCCTCTGGGCCATATATTAAATAATTGAGGTAAGTTACATTTATATTTCACAACACTTTCTAATAACTGGAGTCATGTGATAGATTGCAAAATCCAACATGCAAATCACTCATTTAGGTGGAGAACGAAACCCCCTAACATCCAGTCTGGTTTCTCTTTACAGGATAAGACTTTAAAGCCAATCTTTAAAAGATTAATTTTGGATAAAGCTGCTACACTGTTAATAAATTACCACTTTTTGAGTGCTTACTTTGTACCTGCTGCTGTGCTAAGCATTTGATTTATGGTTATCTCATTTAATTCTTAAAATAACTCCATTGTCCCTATTTTATAGATGAGAAAATTGATACTTAGCTTATCTAAGATCAAGCAGGTGGTAAATGACCAAGTCAAAGATGGATCTGACCTTAACCATTCTGCTGCAGCTCCCTTCCAGGTCTCTCAAACATTCATGAGAGTTTTATAATAAGAATTAGGCCTAACAAAGGCACTAACATACTAGAAAGTAACAAACATACTGAAGGCATGTGATCCTTCTTTATTAAGTAATTCAGAAGGAATGTCATCTGTAGGGGATATGGTATTAATTTCTTGGAACTGCATTTTAATAGGAAAGCCAGGAACAAAAGCCTCGTAAAATATCATTTAAATACAGATTCAACTTCAGTTAGTTATTCCTCTTGTCATAAAATTGATGGGGGAATGTTTCTTTGTGAGAAGCTGTGCCTGCAGGGTGCACCCTTGCTCTGGCTATCTGGCATGTCAGTCTTAATTAATTACATAATAGAGGCAGGCAGGATGGAGGGAGCGTTTGTTGATTCTGTATGGGGATGGAGTACTGAGTAATGAGCTGGGAAACCTGCAGAGATCGGATTTTTAGATTGTGTCTTTTGGTTCCTCTAAAAGATAGATTGTAATTTTTTTTTTTTTACAGAGAGATGCCACATTCTATATAAAACTCCTTTTTATATAGTTCATTGGAGAGGCGGTGTAGCAGATGGCTCATAGCGCTGGTTGGTGTGAATTTGGGGTTCGCTGTGTGAGCTTGAGCAAGTTTCTTCATTTCTCCAGTCCTCAACTTTCTCACCTTTAGAGCTAAGATCATAATACCTCCCTCACTGAATACATGGTAATGGTAGCCTTCCCTTTTCCATTTCCTACCTCTTAATTCAACAGCTAGTTATTACTAAGAATCTCTTGTGTGTTAGGTCCTGCCCAGGACACTGCACTCTTCAAAGAGCTCAAAGGGAGAGGCTGAAAGGCATCTAACCAGCTCTTTGTGATGCAGTTTAATGGCAGTGTAATAGAACTCTCAGTACTCCCTAAATGCTGAAGAAGCCTGAGGAATGTTTTGAGTACTTTTCTGAGTGGGGGGGAGTGGATAGCAGCATTCATTTTAAACATCTTTTGTGTTTAACGGTCATTTAGTACTTGGTGAACATTAACCCTTTTAGGATTAATTTTAGGGTCAGAAGTGAATTTGATCTAAATACCAGGGTGATTTGCAGTGCATGGCAATTGATATTTATCATTGGGTTAAGAATATGTGGTAATGGATGTAACATTCTTTACAGCGATCCCTATGAGAAGTTACCAATTTTATGAGACTGAAACCATCCAAAAGACATACAGTATTTTGAGCTTGGTCATAGCTCACAGGAATTGTGGAATTACAATACTTACAGAGCATCTAAGATCTGGCATACCCTGAGGAGATGAGAAATATTCTTGCCTTCCCAGGGCCTATGGTCTTGGGGATGGGTGGGAAGGGCAGGTAGGCACAAAACAGCATGATACACACCATCCTTGTTGGGGTGAAAACTCGATACTTCCACTGGTCTTGGTATTATTCCTGTTACATTGTACTTTTCATTTGTACAAAAGAATTGTGAAATCATAACTTGATAAGATATTAAAGCCATTTAGGAGTGCTGTGGCATTTATCCAGTGACCCATCACTGATTCAAAATGACTCACCATCATTATAATGCAGCCAGTCATGGTAAATTGACAGCGGTTCTCCGTTCAGGTTTGTGAGATGTCATGTTTGGTGGTGAAATTGGCAGGTGTAAATTTTTTTCCTTTCTTCCTGAAGAGTGAAGGCTTAGCCTCTGCTTCTGAATCTCTGGATGTATCATGGGGTGATGGAAATGCCAGAGGTTCTGTCCCCTCCCTCTGCTTTGCTTTCTCACCCTTTGAGACTCATCATGTGTGTGGTTGGGTTCACGGACCATTCACAGAGCTGGGTCTCTTCCTCTGTACTTGGTTCCTAACTGGGTGGTAAGACCTGACCTAGTATTATTTGTTCACTCAGTAATTATATACTAAATATTTATGGTGGGAATAGAGGCAAGACTGAAACATGGGGGAACAAGAGATAAGCTAATAATTTGTTACCCTGGGCAGGCTAATGATTTGATGCCACTTCAGACTGTTATTCTTTATATATTTATTCACAACATTTTTTAAGAGGAAAAGCCAAGCCCTGTGTGAGAGGGAAAGGGTAGCCAAAGAACCCCTCAAGTTCCTAGCATCTCAACTGACCAGAAGTAAAATAGCAGACCCCTTCTTTTTCCTTGCAACCACACTCTGTACAATCCCTGAGAAAAGTTCTGGTGGATACTATTCTTATTTAATCTAGTTAAGTTTCCAGAGATGTTTTCAACACCCTGCTGATGAATCGGTACATGCAAGCTGCCGTAACATGCAGGCTTTTAATCTAGCACTGGAAAGAGATACCGAGAGCAGTCCTGGAGATGTCGATAATAAGATGCTGTCCCACCCAGCACTCAAGGAACTTGAGGCAATAGCTTATTGTATATGATAAAACAGTGGGAGAGAACTGTTAGTGTCATAGGAACACAGATGGAGGTCAAGGTGGCTCATGGAAGTGATTCATGGAGGTGATCAGGATAGGACAGATGGTGAAAGGAAATGTCCCTTTTTTAAGTACATCTGGTATTCATAGTTTGAACTTTTCAAACTGATGAAATAGGCTATTATATAACCTAAAGCCTTAAACTTACGGAATTGCCCAAGGCAGGATGAATAAGTGTGATATTGCAGTGACTCTTGCCATATCTGACTTACAAAATGAGATCGGGTTACTATGCAGAGATTTTTGACTTCTTGCTAAACATTAAAGGGAAAGATTTTATTTAACCATCTAAAACACAAATTTGCCCAAATGGAAAGCCAATTTTCAGATCCCAAAGTTTTATAACCGTTCTTTGCTTAACTACAAAGGAGTTCATTTTGTCAGTCTCCCCTATCTCTACTGACCAGAAGGAAATCAGAGCATCCAGACTTCTCTGCTTTCAAAGTAAAAGGCTGGGGGCCTCCTGTTTTTCTGTCATAGTTGATTGTCCCCTATTGTTCTTTAATCCCCAGTCCTTGGGGGGGAGGGGCGGGTATTCCCTTATATGTCCCTCACTAAGAACCTCCCAAAGGGAGATCTTATTTGAGAAAGGCAATTCTTAGTGTTGTGTGTCCTCTCCTAATCTTCCAGAATACGTGTTTTGAGATTATTTTGGAATTGACTTTGTAAGTGAAAGTGAGCACGTCTTGTGTCCTGCCTGGGGAGAGAAAATGTTTTTGGGGGGGGGGGGGGTGGGTAGGTGATGCCAGTTTTATAAAACCTATTAGCCTCGCAAGCTGGAGGAGCCACTGACCCCACAGCCCATGTCAGCACGGGTCGGTCAGCCTTACTCTGGCAATCAGAGTCCTGCCTGTTTTTAAGCTGCCTAATGTGGACTATTTATTCTGTTAGAACAAGCATTGTCATTTAGTATTTTCACATTTCATTTTTCTAACTGGTGCTTTTGTTTGGGGCTGAGGAGGAAGAAAGGCGATAACTTTTGCTGTAGTTTCTAAAATTAGTTTGAGTGATTTGGTTTTAGCCTCGGTACAGAAACCGAGCTACATTCTGTTGTTTTTTTTTTTTACTTGGCAGCAGTCACTTCACTCGGAGATGACAAGCTGTCATTGTAAGAGCTGTCGTTACATTTCCGTCTTCTCAGCAAAATACTCCTCTGGTGTAGGTAAATAAATGTTAATGAAATTTGTTAATAAAACATGTTGAAAAGCGTTCACCTCCACTCCATCAAAGAAATGCAAAATAAAGAAACAATAAAATAACTTAGAATGGAATTAGCACAGTTTTGTGTTTTTGTTTTTTTTGTTTTTGTTTTTTTAATGATGATGACCACATCTGGTGAGGGTGCTACTCATATATTGTTTATAGAAAAGAAAATCAGTGTATATCTTGAGAAACAATTGGTTGTTATATATCAGAGGCCTTAAAATGTTTATGCCCTCTCGCCCATTACTCTCACTTTTAGAGATCTATGCAAAGGAAATCATATGAACAGAGTACAGGGATATTTACAGTATTATTAGTAAAGGGGGGAAAAGGGAAAATCCAAGATTCAGTAAGGAAATATTTTTTTTAACTATGACATACATATGTACTATCACACTCCTAAGAAAAATGATGTTGGGCTCCTTGGGTGGTTCAGTCAGTTAAGTGTCTGACTCTTGGTTTTGGCTCAGGTCATGATCTCAAGGTTCGTGAGATTAAGATTGAGTCTCTCTGTCACCACAGACCTCTCTCTCTCTGCTACTCCCCTGAACGCTGTCTGTCTCTCAAAATAAATAGGGGCCACCTGCATGGCTCAGTCTGTTGGGTGTCTGACTTCAGCTCAGGTCACGAATGATCTCACGGTTCATGGGTTTAAGCCCTGCATCAGGCTCTGTGCAGCCTGCTTGGGATTCTCTCTCTCTCTCTCTCTCTCTCTCTCTCTCTCTCTCCCCTCCTCCACTCACACTTTCTCTCTCAAAATAAATGAATAAGCTTAAAAATTTATAAATAAATAAACTTTATTATAAAAACAAAAACAAAAATGATGTTCAGGGACATGCCTGGCTGGCTCATTCAGTAAGAGCATATGACTCTTGATCTTGGGGTTGTGAGATCAAGCCCCACATTGAGAATAGAGACGACTTCAAAATAAAATCTTTTTTTTTAATGCTATTTAGAGAAACTGTGACAACACTGAGAAAGCCTATGATAAATAATAGGCAAAAATGTTGTGCCATTGAATTTTACAAATGGCATAGTTTGTGTAAAACTAGCAGGCCAGCAAACAACAAAAAAAACAAAAACAGTGGCAACAAAAACTGGAGAGAGAAACTATCCCAAATATTGGCTCCCCCCACCCCACCACATTTCCTCTTTTTTCTATAAGAAACATGGATATTTTCAATGGGTTTTTTCAATGGGATTTTTCTATTATTTATAAAGTGAGTGGTACCTGAGATATAATGCTTATCTCATTCTCAAGTAAACATTTAATGTTCATATTTTATGCCTTGTAAATTGCTGTGGTGATGACATTAAATTGTAACTTGTGCTAGTCCCTGGGTCACTCCCTGGGTATTAGTCGATAACCTTTGCAAGAGATCAGAAGGTGATCTCTTTAACAACACTCACTTTTTTAGTTACTTTTTGTATGTTTCATAAAGTTATTATAGATGTTGGAAATCTTAGAGCTGCATGAGCAGATAACTTGTCTTGCAGTCTGATGGGTAAAATGTAACAATATGTTTATGATTTCTCTTTAGGAATTTTTCAAATAGAAACTAATTGCAGAGTTTCCAGTTGACCACCATTCATAGGGTAAGACTAACGTTCTGAATTGTGAACACATGGTAAAGATAATTACTCTTAACATTGGTAGCTTGGGGCAAATACTGAATACTTAGTATGTAAAAAGAGATTGTTATTTCTACCGACATTTTGAATAAAATCTTTTTTACGTTTTTCAGCCAGTTAATAAACAGACAATTAAATCTCTGTACATTTTGGTAAAATGTCATCTTGCTATCCTTTGTTGGTCTTGTATGTTGCAAAATATATGTGGGTATGTTTGATATTTGTCATTTTTTTAAACCTTAAAGATCTGAGGAATTTAATGTCAATGACAGGCTTAGACTCTGTAACTCCATGTCTATAGTTTTCTGGGTTTTGTTCAAGGTAGTGTTTTTTATGCATGGAATCAATTTGCCATGTTTCCATAAGTAAACGATAGCCATGGTTTCCCAAATTACATAAGTCAAAAATAAAAAAGTCCTATTCTCTGTTGCTTCCTAGAAACATCACTTATCTTTTATAATTGTGGCAAATTAATCTTAAATTAGTTCTGTGGCAGAGCTTTTGACTTTGACGTAATGACCGATGAATTTGTACACTGTGTTAAGTAGCATGACTCTCTAGTATTGTGAATATGACAGATATCTTGAAAAGTGTATCGCCCAGCTCTGAACATATATAATCTAGGTTAAGGAGTGGTGAGGACAGTGCCTCTGTCCTCTAATGTATTGTGAACACCCTTCTTTTTATAGATGAAGGTATAGATCCTTTGATGTCTTCAGTATATCCACATAGCCCTGCTGATCCGCTGAGTTGACTGAGTTTTTAAAAGCTAACATGAGATCAGCTACTTCTCTCCTTAAGGCTCTTCAGTGTCTTTCCCATCACTCCTGGGCTGTTTCTTATCCAAACTCTGTGTATTGTCTGCAGGCCCTCTCACTCCTCTGCTTTCCCCAGGTTCCTGACATTCCAGCCTGGGGCCTCCTTTCTGATCACCCATTCATAAGCTTCTTCCTCCTTCTACATGGAATGATCTTCCCCAATATCATTGCATGGCTGGCTCCATTCAGGTCTAAAGAGGCCTTCCCTGTCTGCCCACTCTAAAGGAGCTCTAGGAGCACCTGGGCAGCTCAGTCAGTTGAGCGTCCAACGTCATGACCCTCAGGTCACAATCTCACAGTTCATGAGTTTGAGCCCCACATCGGGCTCGGGTTCACTGCTGTCAGCGCAGAGCCCCCTTCATATCCTCTGTCTCTCTCTCTCTCTCTCTCTCTCTCTCTCTCTCTCTCTCTCTCAAAAATAAACAAACATTTAAAAATGCTTTAAAAATAAATAAAGGAGTTCTATATTCTTCATGGCATTTCTGATTTTATTATGGTTGTCTGTTTGGTTGCCTCTCTTCCCTTTTTCCTCAGTAAGGTCTCTGAGAGCAGGGATCTTTCTGTCTTGCATATCTATATTTCCTGAACCCTCTGAACTCCCCTGGGCACATAATAGGCATTCTACAGACTAAAATCCTGACCTCTCTTTGAGAAATGCTGCTGTTAAGATATTTCACCCATTCTCTTTGGGTATTTTCTTTTCTTTTTTTTTTTTTTAACGTTTTATTTATTTTTGAGACAGAGAGAGAGACAGAGCATGAACGGGGGAGGGGCAGAGAGAGGGGGAGACACAGAATGGAAGCAGGCTCCAGGCTCTGAGCCATCAGCCCAGAGCCCGACGCGGGGCTCGAACTCAGGGACCGCGAGATCGTGACCTGAGCTGAAGTCGGACGCTCAACCGACTGAGCCACCCAGGCGCCCCTTTGGGTATTTTCTTTATATAGAATCAGATGTAGTACGTTCTAGGTTTAGCTGTCATCCCACCCATTTGATACTGGTGACAGCATGACATGGTGGTGCTGACTTTCAACTATGCGTGTCTTCTGTCCACAACAGGACTGTAAATCCCATGAAAGCAGAAACAAGGTCTCATATTTTCTCGGTATGCTTTTGTAGTCCTAGCCTCCATAATTGAGTGCATATAAATGTTAAGTTTAGAGAAAGGGTTAAGACTAGTGGCTTAATCATATTTTTAGCATTTCTAGAGCACACTGGTTTGTCCCAAAGCAAAAAATAAATAAATAAATCATTTTGATTTATAGTTAAAAAAATATATATAACAAAGAAATATTCTGGACTCCATTTGCAAATTCATGTTATGAAACCCTGTTTATTTTGTTAGGAAGAGCCTATTATTAATTAGGACAGGTGGCCAGAATCAATGCTCTCAACCTCCCAGCTCTTTTGAAATTAGGAAATGTGACCATAATTCCATGCCCTGGAGAAGCAATTTAAACACCTCTAAACTTTAGGTTTCTTACTTGTAAAGAGTTGCACTCTGATCTCCATGGTTTCCTCCTGGATTAAATAGCCCATGTGACTCAGCTCTTGTGAAAGTAAGTAACCAGTGGAAAAGCAGTTGTAATGGTGATCTCAGCTATCAGCCAGACATTCGAAAGGAGAGCATGTAGATTCACAAGAGCCAAATTGCATGTTTACTGTGGGTGGTGGGAGGGGGAGGCAAGAAGACATTTTTATTAACAATGAAGATGGTGGAGAAAGGTCTGAGGTGGCCTTCTGTTTACACATCCTAAGAGTTATGTAGCCACTGGTGGCTTATGTGCTAGTGTTAATATTATAATGTGACTGCAACTTCTTTCATTTTAAATGGATTCTAGAGAATTTGGTAGCTTACTGAACTCATCAAAGAATTGAGATGTCTTTTCCTAAAAGGACAGTCTCCATCTACGTTAAATAAATCATGTGTTCTGTAACTGTTAGAAACAAGGAAAAGTAAAGCCACGTTTTACTTTTTTAAGTTCAGAACAACTCAGATTTAATAAGGAGTTCTAGAGTTACTGTTTTTTATTTATTGTTAGTTATTATTTATTGTTATTGTTACTTGTTTTTTAAGTTCAGAACAACTCAGATTGAATAAGGAGTTCTAGAGTTATTACCATGGTGTTGTCATATTCAGCAAGTGTCTTCTGGGGCTTCAGATGATTAGATTTCCTAGGATTTAGAATATTATTTACGATTGTTTCAGAGACCCATTGCCACTGTACAGCTTTTGGTAAGAAGCTGCAGAATGCTAGTTACGCAGCACATTTTTCCTTTGGTTTCTCTGTGTTATCAACCATGATGTCAGACTCTTTCCTTGAATTTCTGTGCTCCAGAAACACCGCGTTTCTCTTTTATCTCACTGACCCTGCTTCTTTCTCCCCCTTTGTTCCTCTTGGTCTGAGAGCTCTTTCTCATGGGATTTATTATCTAGGAAAGAGATTTTATTCTTCATTCACTCAGTTCTTTCTCTCAAAGAGTTAATTCACTTCTATGGCGTATCTACTACTTAAATATTCTTGAGTCCCTATGGTGAATTAAAGATGTCTGTAAATGCTCCAGTTGGGGTCTGTTACCCTTCCCTTTAAAAATCTGGGCTGGCCCTGTTACCCTTTTTGAGCACTCAAACATGGCAGAGATGTTGTGGAGTTATTTCTAAGGCTGGAATTTAAGGAAGTGTGTAGCTTCTGCTATTGTGTGCTTGCAGTGTTCCTTAGAACTTAGCTGCCTTGCTGTGGGGCAGCCTAAACAGCCATATGGAGTAGTGGCCGGGCCTCTGGTCATTAGCCTAAGCTGAGCTGTAGACCAGCAGACAACCCAAATGCCAGTCCTGTGACTGAGGCATTTTAGAACTTACAGCCCTCCCAGCATTCCAGTCAACACCATGTGAAACAGAAGAACTGCTTCATCATCCCACAGAATCATGAGAAATGATAAATGGTTGTTTTAGCCACAAAGTTTCGGATTTTTTTTTTTTTTTTTTTTGGCATAGCAGTAAAGAACTAAAACAAAAATGTACCCGGGTGACAAGAAACTGTGGTTTATATACACAATGGAATATTACATGGCAATGAGAAAAAATGAAATATGGCCTTTTGTAGCAACGTGGATGGAACTGGAGAGTGTGATGCTAAGTGAAATAAGCCATACAGAGAAAGACAGATACCATATGGTCTCACTCTTATGTGGATCCTGAGAAACTTAACAGGAACCCATGGGGGAGGGGAAGGGAAAAAAAAAAAAAAAGAGGTTAGAATGGGAGAGAGCCAAAGCATAAGAGACTGTTAAAAACTGAGAACAAACTGAGGGTTGATGGGGGGTGGGAGGGAGGAGAGGGTGGGTGATGGGTATTGAGGAGGGCACCTTTTGGGATGAGCACTGGGTGTTGTATGGAAACCAATTTGTCAATAAATTTCAGAAAAAAAAAAAAAAAAAAAAAAAAAAGAAATTGATACAAATTCATAATTTACTATATACACATCAATATGGTATATGTAATAAAAGATTATATTTAAAAAAAAATAATAATAAAACAAACAAAAAAAAAAAAAATGTACCCGGAAGTGAGGTGCTGCCGTGACAAAACATCTGGCGTTGGCTTTGAGACCAGGTGACAGTGAAGGTCTGAAGGGAAGTAAGACAACTATTAATGGTAGCTGGTATGGCGATGAAGAAATTGCTTTTTGAGGATATAAAACAGTACCCTTGTTTCATACTGACAGGAAAACCGACAAGACTTGTATCTCCAATAACACGGAAGATGGAAAATGAACCCAATGGATTTGTATATCCAGCTTAGGGGATTTTCTAGCAGAATGTTGGAAGCGTCAAATGACTTTTTTAACCACTCATGACCAAAGTATTGCAAAAGAGAGATGAATTAAAGAAGAAACTGTTCAGATTTTAAGTAGACTTTAGAGGATGTGTTTCCAATCCAGAATTTTCTAGGGTTGTAAATAAAACTGTTTCTCATTCCCTGCTTCTCGACTCAGCGAAAAGGTACTCAAAGTAAGAAATGGCCTCAGGTGGAAAGAACAGATCCAGAGCAATACTGCCAATAAAACTTAATCTCAAGGTACAAATGAAAGCAAGGGCATAGCGGCAAGACCCTATATTATGACTTCAAAAAGATGTAAGTCTGTGCCTCCTGGGCCTTCTTAACTAGATAACAGGGCTTCCAAGGACCTTAAGAATGTTGTCCCACAGCCTCCTCTACTTAATTTAGACGACAAGATCCTGGACTTCAAGCCTGAACTCGATACCAGAGTTGGACGAAATTTTTAGGGGCTTGGAAGAGAGTGAGTGTGCTTTGCATGTAGGAGGACTTCACAACGTTTGTGGGCAGAGAGACCAGGGAAGGTTAAGCAGAGCTGCCCATCCTTTGCCACCCCTCCCATTGAGAAGTGACGTTTCCCATTCCCTAGAATCTGGGCTGGATCTATGGCTCCTTTGGCTGATAGAGTGGAGTGGATGTGACACCGTAGCTTTGAGAGCCAGGCCATAAAGAACTGCAATTTTTCACCTTCGTGCTTGGGATGCACCATCTTGGAACCCAACCACCGTCTATGTGAGGACCCTGAAACAGCCATGAGGAATCTCACTGAAAGTGCCAGCCAGCAGGCAGCTCCAGCTAGCCCGCCTGATGAATGAGAACATTCTGGACCTTCCAGCCACTTTGTGCCAGCCAGTACCATGAAGTGAAAGAACCACCCACAGAATCATGAGAAATAAAACACTATTGTTTTTTTAAGCTGTTAGGCTTTAGAATATGCAGAAGAGTTAGCCCAAGTCCTTCCTGTCTACATGTGGCTGTGTTCTAGTCTCTCTCAGGAAATGCCCAATTACCTTAGATATACCCTGCCTAACATCTGACCATATTATTTCCTGCCTTCTGATATGTTCCATTTTTTATTGTACAAATATTTGTCGTACACCACATGCTAGAAACTGTGGAGGATACGGTAATACCATAGACTCAAAATGTGAATCCATTTGACTCCTGCTTCTCTATGGACCCCTCTGTTTGATGTTGCTAAATGGTGTTGAATTTTCATTTACAGTGACAATTTCATTCATTGCTTTCTTTCCAGTGCATTGCAAAATTTTCCCTCATTGCTTCCAGCCTACGCAATTTAAATACCTTTTGGCTGGGTTCTGTTGTTTCTGATTCCTCTTCAAATCCACCCTGCAAATCTCTATAGCTCAATGACTCTCTGACCTACTGCTTCGCACACCTGGGGTCTCAGGTCTCTGAAGAGTTTGTGGAGTTACTGGTAGCTGTTACTCGTAGTCTGCAGAGAGGGGGAGGCACTCTAGATACCTAGTGAAACTTCCAGGAAGGGTTAAAAGGACAGTACTTTCCCCAGATATTTCATTGTCAGTCTGTCTTGTGAGCTTTCTCCTCCTGGGGAAATTTGGAGAAAACAAACAAACAGAAAGTACTGGTCTCAGCTAGACCGGTTGAATTGCTTGACCAATCATAGGAGAAGGGCTTGGATTTGAGTTTTTGTTTTTGTTTTACAGAGAGAGTGCACGCAAGTGGGGGAGAAGGGCAGAGGGAGAAAGACAGAGACAGAACCTCAAGCCAGCTTCACACTCAGAATGGACTCCCCCCCCCCCAACCTCCCACCAGGACTCAATCCCACCACCCTGGGATCATGACCTGAGCTGAAATCAGGAGTCAGATGCTCAACCGACTGAGCCACCCAAGTGCCCCTGGATTTGAGGTTTTTTAAACTGCTCCAGGTTGTTCTAATGTGAAGCCAAAACTGAAAACCACTGTCTTAGATTCTCAAAAAATGGTTACTCTACCTACTGGAAGCATCGACATTAACTAGAAATTTGTTAGACACATTCTTGAGGACTACTTCAGACCTAATGAATCAGAAACTCTGAGGGTGGGACCTACCACTCTGCGATTTAATACGCTCTCCAATGATTTTTATGAGCATTAATGTTGAAGATACACTTTACTATGTGAATCTTAATTCCTTCTAGGAAGTCTCAAAACTACAACTAAATTTGGAAAGGGTGTTTGTCACTTGAAAATTACTCCACTGACAAGATCTGAAGCAACTGGTAAGGGACATAAGCTGGCATATCATGTGTCTTGCTAGTGATCATTTAAGTACTTGAGAAATGCTGAACAATCATCAGATCTCTGAAGAACGGTTCAAGGGGTTATTTAGTCTGAAGAAATGGAACAAATTAATCGGGGGTACTGACACACTATTTCCCAGAGAGAGAGCTCCAAGAGGTGAATTTAAACTTCAGTTGGATATACATTAGACCCAAGAAACCTCTTGTTGAGAAGTAGTACTAAACATTTTGAAGGGATATAAGGCAATCTCTAAATCAATTTGCAGTTAGAGCAGAGAGAAACCCCATTTTGAATTGTTTGGTTATATCCTGCCTGGGGTCAGAGACAGAGATCTTTGAAGTAGTGTCCAGTTCTCCGCATAGAATGACTCTAAATACCATCTGATCATCATTTGTTTATTTTTTCACTGGTTATTTTGGAAAAGCTTTCAAAGTAAAATAAGGACTAGTGGGAAGACAAGATGCCTAACTTGAGTGTTTTTGTTTCAATCCTAGAGACTTTGGGGTGAGATTGTCAAATGAATTCATGTGCTTTGAAAAGCTTTTATGATTTCTTAATGAGGTTTAAAAGCTAAAGGAATGGGATTAGGACCACAAAATCCTTTACTCTTAACATTGTGTCTTTGAACTGATTTAGTGCATTTGTATATTAGAAATAGAGATCTGATTTAGACTGAATCCTCATTGTTTTCAAAAATATGGTCTGGAAAAAATTTCCTAGACACACAAACAGTATTAAATTTTGTAATGACAAAGGACAGCTATGCTCTAGCTCTCAAGTTAAAAACTTCCGTTAGAAAAAGTTAACATCATTTAATATATAGGAATGCTTGAGACTTTTCATGCATCATTAGATTTGGATGCTATCTATTTATACATTGAATCTTAGTTCAGTGGAAAATGTTTGGTAGAAAAAGTTCAGCTGAGAAAGTAGATTATATATTATGTTAAAGGGGACATTGCAGGAAACTGTACATTTACATCTTTTGTTTTTCAACAGACTAAAATAAAACCAAGTTACAATGCAACTGTTGGGGTAAATTGATGTCTTAGTCTGTTTGGGCTGCTATAACAAATTACCATGGACTGGGTGACCTAAACAGCAGACATATTTATTTTTCAGTTCCTAGAGATTGGGAAGTTCGAGATCAAGGCACTGCTCTGGCAGATTTTTTTTTTTTTTAATGTTTATTCATTTTTGAGAGAGAGAGAGACTGAGCATGAGGGAGGGAGGGGCAGAGAGAAAGGGAGACAGAATCCAGAGCAGCTCCAGGCTCTGAGCTGTCAGCACAGAGCCCGATGCAGGGCTTGAACCCACAGACTGTGAGATCATGACCTGAGCTGAAGTTGGCCATTTAACCAATGGTGCATCCAGGTGCACCTAGGCACTGGCAGATTCTAATGAGATCTTACTTCCTAGTTAATAGGTGCCACCTTCTTGCTGTGTCCTCAAATGGTGGAAGGGGCAAGAGAGCCCTGTGGGGTCCATTTTATAAAGGCACTAATCCCACCCTCATGACCTAAGGCTTCACCTCCTAATACTATCACTTTGGGGGTTAGGATTTCAAAATATGTATTTTTGGGGGACAAAATATTTAGTCCACTGCAGTTGGGGAAAAGAGATAAATATTTAGCTATTTCTTTAATCTTTGAGAGAACTGAGTGGCACAGTTAATTGGATTTAATGACAATGTGATCTTGTTTCCAGTGTGGACGAGGCTTGAGATTTGAGTCTGAAGACCTCCATTCTAACTGGAACTATTTCTTGCCAGTTTTGTCACTTTTTTTGTTGTTGTTGTTGTTGTTGTTGTTTTTTCAAAGCCAAGCGGCAAGGGTCGTTTATTGCAGGTTCGAACCTGGTCCCCCACGCACTCGTCGCCGGTGACGCAAGAGGCCACGATCAGGGTTGGTACAGCGCTTTTATAGACAGAGACAAGTAGCACAGGGGAGGTTTTAAATTATGAGGTGCCTGATTGGTTGATTTTTTTTTTTTATTTTTTATTTTTTTGATTTTTTTTTTTTATGAAATTTATTGACAAATTGGTTTCCATACAACACCCAGTGCTCATCCCAAAAGGTGCCCTCCTCAGTACCCATCACCCACCCTCTCCTCCCTCCCACCCCCCATCAACCCTCAGTTTGTTCTCAGTTTTTAACAGTCTCTTATGGTTTGGCTCTCTCCCATTCTAACCTCTTTTTTTTTTTTTTCCTTCCCCTCCCCCATGGGTTCCTGTTAAGTTTCTCAGGATCCACATAAGAGTGAAACCATATGGTATCTGTCTTTCTCTGTATGGCTTATTTCACTTAGCATCACACTCTCCAGTTCCATCCACGTTGCTACAAAAGGCCATATTTCATTTTTTCTCATTGCCACGTAATATTCCATTGTGTATATAAACCACAATTTCTTTATCCATTCATCAGTTGATGGACATTTAGGCTCTTTCCATAATTTGGCTATTGTTGAGAGTGCTGCTATGAACATTGGGGTACAAGTGGCCCTATGCATCAGTGCTCCTGTATCCCTTGGATAAATTCCTAGCAGTGCTATTGCTGGATCATAGGGTAGGTCTATTTTTAATTTTCTGAGGAACCTCCACACTGCTTTCCAGAGCGGCTGCACCAATTTGCATTCCCACCAACAGTGCAAGAGGGTTCCCGTTTCTCCACATCCTCTCCAGCATCTATAGTCTCCTGATTTGTTCATTTTGGCCACTCTGACTGGCGTGAGGTGATACCTGAGTGTGGTTTTGATTTGTATTTCCCTGATAAGGAGCAACGCTGAACATCTTTTCATGTGCCTGTTGGCCATCCAGATGTCTTCTTTAGAGAAGTGTCTATTCATGTTTTCTGCCCATTTCTTCACTGGGTTGTTTGTTTTTCCGGTGTGGAGTTTGGTGAGCTCTTTATAGATTTTGGATACTAGCCCTTTGTCCGATATGTCATTTGCAAATATCTTTAACCATTCCGTTGGTTGCCTTTTAGTTTTGTTGGTTGTTTCCTTTGCTGTGCAGAAGCTTTTATCTTCATAAGGTCCCAGTAATTCACTTTTGCTTTTAATTCCCTTGCCTTTGGGGATGTGTCGAGTAAGAGATTGCTACGGCTGAGGTCAGAGAGGTCTTTTCCTGCTTTCTCCTCTAAGGTTTTGATGGTTTCCTGTCTCACGTTTAGGTCCTTTATCCATTTTGAGTTTATTTTTGTGAATGGTGTGAGAAAGTGGTCTAGTTTCAACCTTCTGCATGTTGCTGTCCAGTTCTCCCAGCACCATTTGTTAAAGAGGCTGTCTTTTTTCCATTGGATGTTCTTTCCTGCTTTGTCAAAGATTAGTTGGCCATACGTTTGTGGGTCTAGTTCTGGGGTTTCTATTCTATTCCGTTGGTCTATGTGTCTGTTTTTGTGCCAAGTTTTGTCACTTTGGACAGGATAACTCCTCTGGGCCTGCTTTATTTCCATGTTTTAAAATGTGAAGAGTAATAATATATATAATGGTTTATTATATGAAACAAATTAATGTAAATGAAAGTGCTTTGAAAGTAGAAAGACAGATATTAGATTTTAAACAGTATATTTTTATTTGCTCTTATTGACAAGGAACCCCTCAGTGAAAATCTGAGTTAGGTGATTAGAGGGAAAATTTATAGTTCTTAAAAAGGCAAACAGGAAAAAATTCTTTACTAATAAATTTAAGTTAGTATAAATATAGTAAACCTGTAGTTGGTTGTGGTTCTCTAATGGATTAGTTATAGTAGTTTCTCATATTGATTATTTTAAAATATGTGTTTTAAAATAGTACTATAGTTGGAGGTTTGTGACTCTGTTTCATAGAAATACTGTGTTTAAAGTAGAAAATGTGTTTACAATATTTAAAGGAAACTGTGTTGTATAATAAATATCGGGATGGCTGAGAAGCACTCTGGAATTATGTAATATATTCTTTCCGGATATATTATAGACCCAGTGCAATGGAAGAATATGTAAAATGTTTCACACCTCAAATATTTTATCATGCTTGCTGCACATAAATGCAGGTGTGTATCATATGTTGTAAGCCTTTTAAAAGTGAATTGTGAATGAGAAACTCATACTCCATTGGTCATATCTAATTATGAATTAGTCACAGCTAGATTGTCGTACACACTAACTCTGCTTTCTGGCCTGCACAATAATTTGATACGGGATGGCAGTTATAAAGTAGGCTTTGCACATGGATTGGTAAATCCAAAGTAAATTTCAGACATGCCCAACTTTTTGATCTTTGAAAATGATGAGATCACAAGAGTATTATTAAAAATATCTTAAATGCAATTTGGGGTTAGTACACTGAGCTGGGTTTCAAGTACTTAATAAACCCAAAAAGGATTGTATCTTTGGGGCAACTATATAAACATTCCCAGCAGCTCTTCAGAAGTTCCATAGGCACTAAAAAATACAATTTTCATACCAAATTCAAATTTTTATATGTTTTAGAATATCCTCATATTTCAAACTGATCGATATATATGTAATTTAAATTATTGCAAGTGATTGTTTGAAGTAGATGCTAAGAATGGCTTTTATTAACCTACAAGGTTAAAAAAAAGCTAATATAAAGGGTAGCTACATTTAATAATATAACTTCAGAGAATTTCAGCAAATTTCTGAGATGTGTCTTCAAAAGTTATTAACTTGTGACTATTTCTAATGAAATCAGTAGGCTAAATTTGAAGAGCACAGAGTCTTATTTGGAGAGATGTGTGGTTTTAAATTAGGATGCAGAAACTACATGGTTTGACAGGCCATCTGATAAATGCAAATAAGACCAACTGTGTATGAGGACTGAGTGAGAGAAATTAACATATGTAGGCTGCTTGGAAAAGCTAAGTGTTCATCTAAGTGATGTAAATATGGCATTTTAAAATACATTAACATCTAAGTTTCTGTGGAAACTTCTCTGTAACCTAAAGGAATTCAGGGGCTGAGTATGATCTCATATATGGGTGGGGTCCTGTCTATATATACCTTGCCAAAACGTCCTCTAGTGTAAAAAGTAAACTGATCTATGAAAATCTATTTGCCATATCGTGTCTTATGATGGAGAGGGTCTCTGAAGACAGTGTTTCCAATTTTGTTTGAAATACTGCAGCTATTATAAGATATCTGTGCTTTCTCATAGAATGAAGACAAACACAGAGATGGTGTGTCTAAGAAATTTCAAAAGGTGTCGGCCTCCTGATTGAAGCACAGTCAACTTATTGGATTCATTTTTTTTTTTCATCCAGTAAGTGTAAATATTTAAAGTACTTTATTTTGGTCATTGTTGACTTGTGTTCTTTGTTCAATGAATAACCGCTGTCTGAATATCCTTATCTCTATTTGTGTTTATATTCTTTTGCAATTTCAGTTTCATGTCTTAAATGAATTTAACTTTCAGGACCTTTAAGGGGACAAATTCAGCCATAAACTTTGAGGCTGGCGGTGTCCTTAGAGATGATTTGGCATTCTCTTTATCCATTAAAAAAACATGCTGCTGTGATTTTTTTTCTTCTTTTTTCTTACTAGATATGTTATTAGACCCAAACATTTCCTTTTATTTCTCGTACTCTGTGCCATTTTATAGGTTGTCCAGATTTTACTAATTAGCAATTTTTTAAACAATTGATTTATATAAGGTTGAACGTTACATAAATCATTTCTGTAAGGAACACTGCCTGAATACTTTTTAATGTGAAAATGGAAAATCTACCTCTTGTTTTTCTGAGGCAAAAAATAATTTAGTAATAGAGTATACTCTTACTTATTTATCCTATTAGTTATTTGCCATCAAAACATTAACCACGAGTGAGAATCCCCCCATAGTAGCATGTTCTGAGTTTTTCTTCCCTATCCCGTGTTAAGCCACTAGTGTTGCTTCATCAGCTTTTAAATACTCTAAGTTGGACATGAACTTAAGTTACAAAGCAAGAGCTTGGAGGGAAAGGAGATAATGCATTAACTTACAGTTTGTTTTGAATGTAGAACTGGTAGATCCCTCTAATCCTAAGGGATAACTACGTAAAGCAGTGCTTGCTCAAAAGAGGTTCCCCATGGTGGTTGAAACACAACTCTTAGGCTGTAACTGATGCGCCAGGTGTGGGACAGGCTGTGGAATAGAGCTTACTCAGACCATTTGGAAGGCATAAAATATGGCTTCTGGTTTTTAATAGCTTGGGATGGAGTCAAGATCCAGGAGGAAACTAGATAGTTGCTTCACAATCTGCCCTAAATACCTTTATAGATCCAGTCTGGCTATCACCAAATGGTGTCTCATCTGAAGGACTTTATAGTGCACAGTTGGGATGGCCTAAGGTTTCAAATGAAACCAGAAGACATTTATATCCTTTGATCAGCCCTGCCTCCCAGATTTTGTCCCTGAGCTAGATCGTACTTGGGTACCTACAAGCATTAGAGTTAAATGCTTATTTTGGATGCTCCCTTCAGTGGTTTTTCTTTTTATTTTCCTCTCCCAGTTTCCGTACTCCTACAAGGGAAAGTCATGATTACGCTAACAGAGCTGAAATGTTTAGCAGACGCCCAGTCATCTTATCACATCCTAAAACCATGGTGGGACGTCTTCTGGTATTACATTACCCTGATCATGCTGCTGGTGGCCGTGCTGGCCGGAGCTCTCCAGCTTACACAGAGCAGGGTTCTGTGCTGTCTTCCATGTAAGGTGGAATTTGACAATCACTGTGCCGTGCCTTGGGACCTCCTGAAAGCCAGCGCAAACACATCCTCTGATCCTGGGACACCGCTCCCACTTCCCCTCAGAATCCAGAATGACCTCCACCGACAGCAGTACTCCTACATCGATGCTGTCTGTTACGAGAAACAGCTCCATTGGTTCGCCAAGTTTTTCCCCTACCTGGTGCTCTTGCACACACTCATCTTTGCAGCCTGCAGCAACTTTTGGCTTCACTACCCGAGTACCAGCTCCAGGCTCGAGCATTTTGTGGCCATCCTTCACAAGTGCTTCGACTCCCCATGGACCACGCGTGCCCTGTCCGAAACAGTGGCCGAGCAGTCGGTGAGGCCCCTGACACTCTCCAAGTCCAAGGTTCTGCTTTCGTCCTCAGGGTGTTCAGCCGACGTCGATTCCAGCAAGCAGTCATTGCCCTACCCACAGCCTGGCTTGGAGTCGGCCAGCATAGAAAGCCCAACTTCTAGCGTCCTGGACAAGAAGGAGGGCGAACAGGCCAAAGCCATCTTTGAAAAAGTGAAAAGGTTCCGCATGCACGTGGAGCAGAAGGACATCATTTATAGAGTGTATCTGAAGCAGATCATAGTGAAAGTCATTTTGTTCATCCTCATCATAACTTATGTTCCATATTTCTTAACCTACATCACTCTGGAAATCGACTGTTCCATTGACGTGCAGGCTTTTACAGGATACAAGCGCTACCAGTGTGTCTACTCCTTGGCAGAAATATTCAAGGTCCTGGCTTCATTTTATGTCATTTTGGTTATACTTTACGGTCTCACCTCCTCTTACAGCTTGTGGTGGATGCTGAGGAGTTCTCTGAAGCAATATTCCTTTGAGGCGTTGAGAGAGAAGAGCAACTACAGCGATATCCCTGACGTCAAGAATGACTTCGCCTTCATCCTCCATCTGGCCGATCAATATGATCCTCTTTATTCCAAACGCTTCTCCATATTCCTCTCGGAGGTCAGTGAGAACAAACTAAAACAGATCAACCTCAATAACGAATGGACGGTTGAGAAACTGAAAAGTAAGCTTGTGAAAAATTCCCAGGACAAGGTAGAACTGCACCTTTTTATGCTAAATGGTCTTCCAGACAACGTCTTTGAGCTGACAGAAATCGAAGTGCTCAGCCTGGAGCTTATCCCGGAGGTCAAGCTGCCCTCCACAGTCTCGCAGCTGGTCAACCTCAAGGAGCTTCATGTGTACCATTCGTCCCTGGTGGTAGACCATCCAGCGCTGGGCTTTCTGGAGGAGAATTTAAAAATCCTCCGCCTGAAATTTACTGAAATGGGGAAGATCCCACGCTGGGTATTTCACCTGAGGAATCTCAAAGAACTTTATCTGTCGGGCTGTGTTCTACCTGAGCAGTTGAGTACCATGCAATTGGAGGGCTTTCAGGACTTAAAAAACCTGAGGACCCTCTACTTGAAGAGCAGCCTCTCCCGGATCCCTCAAGTCATTACAGACCTCCTGCCTTCTCTGCAGAAGTTATCCCTTGATAATGAGGGAAGCAAGCTGGTTGTGTTGAACAACTTGAAAAAGATGGTCAATCTGAAAAGCCTAGAGCTTATCAGCTGTGACCTGGAACGCATCCCACACTCCATTTTCAGTCTGAACAATTTGCATGAGTTAGACCTAAAAGAAAATAACCTTAAAACCGTGGAAGAGATCATTAGCTTTCAGCATCTCCAGAACCTTTCCTGCTTAAAGTTGTGGCACAATAACATTGCTTATATTCCTGCCCAGATTGGGGCACTATCTAATCTAGAGCAGCTCTCTTTGAACCATAATAATATTGAGAATCTGCCCCTACAGCTTTTCCTATGCACCAAACTACATTATTTGGATCTAAGCTATAACCATCTGACCTTCATTCCAGAAGAAATCCAGTATCTGAGTAATTTGCAGTACTTTGCCGTGACCAACAACAATGTAAGTATATCTGTTCTTGCCTTCATTTAGCTGGTGTTTTGAGCGTCTGTTGTTGTAGCGTATAATGCGGGTAAAGAAAATGGACTTGTAGTCATACTAAGCATCCTCCGAGCCCGGCCTGTCTGCCACTTACCAGATATGTGACCGTGGGCAAATTACCAAAACACTGAGCATCAGTTTTTAATCTAACTGATAAGTTGTCATGGAGATTTTATAGAAGAAAAAATTATATTTATATTTATATTTATATTTATATTTGTATTTGTATTTATATTTATATTTATACTTATATTTGCATTTGTATTTATATTTATATTTATATTATTTATATTTATATTTATATTTATAATTTATCTAGTTAAAGCACCAGTTCCTAGCACATAGTAATGCTCAACGAATGTTGTCTTTATTCTCTGTCCCCATTTTTCACATAAACATCACAGCTGAAGTATTTTAAACTAATTGTAACAGAGCTTACTTTTCATTCTGGAAAGATCTTAAGTATTTAGGAAGCTTCATAAAAGTTTTTAGCTTTCCAAATCTGTCACAGGAGAAGAACTTTTTGTTAAAAATACTGGGATCATGAATTATTCATAAATCTTTTTTGTGATGCAGTAAGAAAAACTGGAAATCTACATGCATGTCTAGAAAGACAATTCAAAATGAAAGGCCTGGTTCTATAATGCAACACTAGAGCTTCTTAGAAGCTTTTTCCAGCATCCATACTTTAAAAATGAACCATAATTTGCAACAGTAAAGCCAAGTTAAGGAAAACTTGACTTCACTGAAACAAGAAAAAACAAAATAAATGACTAGTTTCCTAGGTTAAAATGTGAAGGAGGAAGAAAAAGAAAAAAAAAAATCATGCTAGCCAAAAGGGCAAGAGAGTGATGGTAATGCCCCTATGGGAAGAAGAAAAATAATCTTCCAGAAATCAGGTCTGCCAAAAGACGAAAGTGGTCTTCCAGTAGTAGAAAATGGGAACTACTTCCTTCTACCCCACCCAAAAAATGTACTATCTCTTAGACTTTTTGTAATTCGCATTTCATGCTAAATATAGCTATGAGCATGCTGTTGGCTAATAAACATATTAATCACCAGACATTATTTTCAAAAACCATGGATTGGAAAAACACCAAAAAGTTGAGGAATGAGAGCAAAATTCATGCCAATTTTTAGAAAATTGATTTGACTCATATATGCAAAAAGCTAGAGCCCATTCTAAAATAAATGAGAAATCTTCAGGTCTTTTTTTTTTTTTAATGTCTTTTTTTTTTTTTAAGTTTATTTTGAGAGAGAGAGTGAGAAGGAGAGGGGCAGAGAGAGAGGGAGAGAGAGGATTCCAAGCACGCTCGAACTTGCGAACCGTGAGATCATGACCTGAGCTGAAACCAGGAGTCAGACACTCCATTGACTGAGCCACCCAGGCGCCCCTGAGAAATCTTAGGGACTTAAAGGATTAGGAGGCTGTAAAACTCCTTGAGGGTTGATCTAGATTAGCAGTGTTCATCAGAATTACCTGAAGGGCTTGTTAAAACACCGATTGCTGGACCCCACTCCCAGAGTTTCTGATTCAGCAGGTTTGGTGTGTAGGGTCCAAGAGTTTGCATTTCTACAAAATCCCAGATGAAGCTGATGCTGCTGGTGTGGTGACCATACTTTGAAAACTACAGGTCTAGAGATTTATCATTAGTGTTGTTTAATTATGCAGTAGATTAATATTAATATTTTGGCTATACTTTTCCATTGTTAAATCAAAAATTAAAAAATTATTAATAATTATTTTGAAAGGCACTGGTTCCACTAGTTGTTGTATAGTTATATCACTACATGAATTTTTGAAAGTTGAAGCTGATTAAATTGTTAGCTGGTCATGAATTACTTAAATGTATAGGCAGGTTAATGTTTTTTCCTAGTTTAATGTAATAAAACCTTAAGACCATTGGTACTTTTGACACCAAGTTTATTGACTTCTTTACCATATGTGAAAGAGAAACTAGGTGTGAGTATCAGACACATTTTATTTTGAGTTAGGGAGGATACTTGGTTGACATGTAAAGTCTTATGGTGAAGGCAGTTTATGGCCAAAGTAGAATGATATCTTAGGCTGGGTTGTCTCAGAAGTCTAATAACCAGGGGCACCTGGGTGGCTCAGTCAGGTAAGCATCCAACTTTAGCTCAGGTCATGATCTCATGAGTTCAAGCTCCGCATCAGGCTCTGTGCTGACAGCTCAGAGCCTGGAGCCTGCTTCAGATTCTGTGTCTCTCTCTCTGACCCTTCCCCACTCATGCTGTCTGTCTCTGTCTCTGTCTCTGTCTCTGTCTCTGTCTCTCTCTGAAAAAAAAATTTTTTTTTAAAAGAAGTCTGATAATCAGCAATTGTTAAGCATCCCAGAGCCATAACAATGACCATGACACCTTTGAATGGTTGAAGGACACTGTCCTCAGAACTCTGAAGAGACTTATTTAATCAGGATATGGAGAAAGTGAAACTCACTCAGAAGACAGCAGCCAGAGAGATGAAAAGTTCTCTGATGGAACAGCCTAATAATAGGAAATATTGGAGAGGGAAGGGAAAAGAATAGTCCATGATATTGGTCTTTAAATATTTGTAACACTTAATAGAAAAGAAATCTTCTGGAAAGTAACCATGAGTGTTTGAACCAAGACAAGCAGGAAAAGATTTCTCATATTTCCAGAAATCTTGTCCAAAAATTGAACCTTTGAGAAGGGAGAAATGATTTTTATTTTCTTCTTTTTTTCTAAGTTTATTTATTTATTTTAAGAGAGACAGAGAGACAGAGAGAATGAGTGGGGGAGGAGCAGAAATAGAGAGAGAAGGAATCCCAAGCAGGCTCTGCACTGTCAGCACAGAGTCCAATGAGGGGCTCAATCTCATGAACCATAAGGTCATGACCTGACCTGAAACCAAGAGTCAGATGCTTAACCAACTGAGCAACCCAGGTGCCCTGGTTTTCTTATGAATAAAACTGTCCAGATATGGGTCGTCAACTACTTGGTAGGAATATTGTTAAAGGGAATCAGGGATTCATGCTTCAGTTTCAAGTTTCCTTCTAACTTTGAAATTCTTCAGATTCTATGAGGTAGACCAAAATATTTATTAAAATTAGAAAATAAAACATCAAATTGGATGCATAAATATTTAGGTATGCATAGTCTCAGAAATGTAGTTGATCTCTCCATTTGGAATAGAAATTAGTAAAGATTCCTGAAGGAAGAGGTTTTAAAATACTCTTCTAAAAAGTTGGGGAGTATACCAGGTTCATGGATGGAGGCAACAAATACTCTCTGTGGTTTAGTAGAAAAGACATTTATTGAAATGTCATATTATCACTGAAAAGGCTGAATAATTGAGCTTGGAAAGCAATCAAGCATAGAGTTAGATAGCCAAAAGGCCAAAATTATAGCACAAAAGCAAAATGGTGAGGATACCCTGCCGTTGACCATACCAGCACTGGGCACAGCATTGCCCCTGAAAATTAGATGCTGCTGCTAATGCACCCCTTGCCCTCCCACAAAATAGGTTCTTCATGGTTTCTGCTGCTTTGTGACAGGAGCCCCAATTTAAAGTCCAAGTCTGGGGCGCCTGGGTGGCGCAGTCGGTTAAAGCGTCCGACTTCAGCCAGGTCACGATCTCGCGGTCCGTGAGTTCGAGCCCCGCATCAGGCTCTGGGCTGATGGCTCAGAGCCTGGAGCCTGTTTCCGATTCTGTGTCTCCCTCTCTCTCTGCCCCTCCCCCGTTCATGCTCTGTCTCTCTCTGTCCCAAAAATAAATAAACGTTGAAAAAAAAAATTAAAAAAAAAATAAAAAATAAATAAAGTCCAAGTCTGAGAGCTTATGAACGCCCACCCACACTCAAGCTGTAAGGGAGCTGGGAACACTAGAATCTGGTGTTGTCAGTCCCCCCAGTGGGAAGTGGACTCCGCTTCCCACCAAGATAAGGTAGGGTATTCTCCAGACATTGAAGATACTGGGCATCCCCCAAATGACAGACATTCCCAGAGAGGGCACTCTAGAGTTTCTTCCACAAGGTAGTAATCAGTGTTACCACACAGAACACTAAACACTTCTTTTTGTCATATTTTTTGCTGCAGGATTCCTCAGAGCCTTTAGAATTTGAATATGCATTGTGCTTCTCTAAGAGAGACATGACATGCAACGTTTACCAAACGTATTTGAGCAAGATACTCTTAAATATTTTAGTTTTTTTTTTATTTTTTAATTTATTTCTTTTGAGAGAGAAGGAGGGAGCACAAGCAGGGGAGAGGCAGAGAGAGAGAGAGAGAGAGAGAGAGAGAGAGAGAGAGGAATCCAAAGTAGGCTCCACCCAGCCAGGGCACAGCCTAATGTGCAGCTCAAACCTGTGAACCATGAGATCATGACCTGAGCCAAAATCAGGAGTCAGATACTTAACCATCTGAGACACTCAGGCATCCCAAGATTTTATTTTGAAGTAATCTCTACGCCCAGTGTAGGGCTCAAACTTCAACCCCAAGATCAAGAGTGCATGCTCTACTGACTGAATCAGCCAGGCGCCCCAAGATGTTCTTTTTTACAGTAACTCTTGAGAGGAGTGTTCCTGAGGATGGGGGGTTGGGGAAATGTAAAAGGACAGAGGTCATGTGCAGAAGATTACAACAGGCAGGCTCAGATGCAATAAGAGATGAGAGCATTTAGAAGGTGCGTCAGAATGGAGAATGCTTTTAACTTTGCGAGTCAAGTTCAAGTTTGAGTTCATTGGATAGTAGCTGGGGTCAGACTTGAACTGGTTCCTTCAAAAGAGGCTCTGATTGCAGTATTTAGAAGGGTTGGGAGAGTACAATCAAGAAATAAAACCCCATGAAAAGACTTAATCAGTTATGATTTAGAAGTAGGAATATAAATTAAACACAAGAAATGAAGATTTATATCTTAGAGGAACACCATGGGCCAGCGAGTCGGCAAATTACAGCCTGGGACCAAAACCCACCCACCGCTTGAGCTAAGAATGCTTTTTAATTTTTTTTTAAGTTTATCTATTTATTTTGAGAGAGAAAGAGAGCACAAGTAGGGGGAGAGGCAGAGAGAAGAAGAGACAGAATCCTTAGCAGGCTCCACACTGTCAACGCAGAGGCAGACACAGGGCTCAAACTCACAGACTGTGAGATCATGACCTGAGCCAAGATCAAGAGTTAGACACAGGGTGCCTGGGTGGCTCAGTCGGTTAAGCCGCTGACTTTGGCTCAGGTCATGATCTCATGGTTTGTGGGTTTGAGGCCCGTTTTGGTCTCTGTGCTGACAGCTCAGAGCCTGGGGCCCCTGTTTTGGATTCTGTGTCTCCCTCCCTCTCTGCCCCTCCCCCACTCATGCTCTGTCTCTCTCTCCTTCAAAAATAAACATTAAAAAACAAAAGAGTCGGACGCTTAACCAGCTGTGCCACCCACGCACCCCTGCTTTTTGAATTTTTATATAGCCTTGACCTACGTATGGTTTTTAAAATTTTTGAATGGTTGGGGGAATTTTTTTTTAAATAATATTTTGTCTCACATGAAAATTATATGAAATTCAAATCTCATATAATTTGTCCATATGAATAAATTCCATTTTTCTCATTCAGGGGCCTATACAACAAAAAATTTATACTCAGTTATTATATTTTGAATTTAATCACTGAAAAATGTATGAAATTTTTTCTGTCTTGTTGTAAAAGTATCTACATAATATTTTCAGTTTTGCCTTTTAACACAAAGCCTAAAATATTTACTGGCCTGCTCATGTAGAGAGAAACTTTTCCAACCTCTGCTCTAGTTATTACCCTCACTTACCGAAACTGAAACTGACGCTCAGGATGATGTTCCTGAAGTCTGAAGCTCCTAGTGATGGACCTAGGGTGGAAGGCAGGTGTTCCAGCGCCCGCTCTGGCACATCACAGGTGCGTCAGACCAAATGCTGTTACGTGGGAAGCAGTGCTGTGTGGGCACGGGGGATGGGAGAAGGGGAGGCAGCGTCTACCTCTAATCCAATGCCAAAGTGTGATTGCATTATGATGGTACCGAAGGTGATGGAGAAGCAAGGAAAAGGAGGACTTCATAGTTTCGCTCAAATCTTAGAAACCACTCCAATTTGCACCCAGGTCTTCCAATTTCGACATTTGTGAATTTAATGCATGTCTTTTCTTAGTGCAAAGACTTCTGGCTGGCAGTAGAAATTCCTTCAGAAAATCGTTTATGCGGTAGTACTCGTTTTTGACATCACTCCTTAGAAATGGAAATATTTCATTTCTGTTTCCTGAAACAATTGGATTTTATGGATTTGGTTAGCATGTTCTGAGATGATGTGTCAATGGCCAGGGAAAAAAAACGGGGGGAGGGGGGAATCTGACATTGAGATGGATTCTGAAATAAGGTCTCAGCCTCTGGAAACAGGGGAGTACTCACTGTCTGTGTCCACAATAGACACAGGAGGAGGACCTTCCTTCCCTGGATGTTCTGGGGGCTCCACTACATTTTGTTAAAGATACTTTGTTGCTGGAGAATTCTAGGATGTAGCTATTCACTTCTGTCTTTTTTTCAGTTGATTTCATAGCTGTGTGTGTGTGTGTGTATTATAGGTCTATAAAAACATTCTGTTTATGAAGTTTATCATCTCCCTGATACCCTGAAAACATTTCTTATGATCTTATAAAAGAAATCAGTAGTCCATTAGGGTAATTTTTTCATTTTTGGCTTGTGTATATTGTCTAGCAAAGAGCATGTTACATGAATTCAGTATAAAGAAAGGCTATCTAACATTTTTTATAAAATGAATTGGCCCAGGAAAAATATTTTTGGTGTTTTTGTAAGTTTCAGGGCAAACTGTTTTTAAAGGTTTGTAAGTAGATTTTTTTTTCAGTATAAAATTGCTTAATTGAAAGAAAGTCTTGAGTCTCTAACACAGCTCCCCAGCCTCCTTTAACATAATTCAAGTCAGGCAGGTGAATAAGGGTCTTGTGCCTCAGTTGGACGCTGACGCTGAGAGAAAGTCCCTGAGGTGGACACTTGGCACTCAGGAAGCAGCACCACTAACCACAGCTCTTGACTCACTTTCATGACAGCAGCACAGCTGAGGGGCCTCTGATGAGGGCCCGGCCCAGTAGCTCACTCCCATCACATTGTGAAATCCTCCTCTGGTCTTTGAGGGCTGAGAAGTCACTAAAAATGACAAATTTAGAGATTTGAATGTGTGTTTCTTTTGAGAGAGAGGGTGAGCAGGGGAGGGACAGAGAGTAAATCCCAAGCAGGCTCCATGCTCAACCCAGAGCCAGCCGCAAGGCTCGATCTCACAACTGTGAGATCGTGACAGCAAGATCATGACCTGAGCCAGTCTCGAGAGTCCGATGCTTAACCGAGCCACCCAGGTGCCCCACAAATTCAGAAATTTGAAAGAAGATTTGGTGAGAACATGGTAGTGTGCTGATAGCCAGGCAGGACAGTGATGGCAATGGCTTCAGGGTATTTATTCAGTGGAAAGGAATCCAACAAAACAAGGTACTTGCTGGGGATCTGGAAGCTGACTGAAGAAGGGAGATGGGGGAGTCCCTGATACAGCCCTGAGCAGGACACTCCTTCCCAGCCGAGACTAATTATTCACAAAATTGTCTAGTATTTCCTACTTATTAGTCCAGTGCTACTCAAATGGGGGCACTTTGCCCTACAAGAGACTTTTGTCTGAAGACATTTTTTATTATCATGGCCGAGGAGGGGGATAGTCCTGGCATCTAGTAGGCAGAGGCCCGGGATGCTGCTAAACAGTGTATAATACACAGGGCACCCCCCACAAAAGGAATTATCCCACCCAAATTGTCAACGTTGCAGGTTGAAAAACCCTGCATTAGACCAAGGTCCTTAAAGACTCATCTGTCTTCTCAGCACTTTAACCCCAAGACCTAACTGGGAGCCTGGCACAAAAGGAGGATCTCTGCATGCATTTACTGAATACAAATGAGCCAAGCCTACCCTCTATTCAACTGGTTTGCCTAAGTCATTGTTTAGACACCAATGGACACTCTCAACTCTGAGCACATTGCAGAGGACAGATTGTTTCCTCTACTTATCCATCGCTGACCCTACTTCTGAGCTGCAGGTATATGACCAGAAGAGGTTGCATTAGAAAGGGGCTACATTTCCCCTGTCACTTATCCCTCTGCTACATGTCTACATTGAAATCCACGGATGTGGGGGTTTACATCTGCATTCTTGAAAGGAGAGTGAAATAGGAGGGAAGATATCTTTCCTTTGCTTATACCTAGTATTTTGACATACAATGATGAGTTATATTGAATGCCATTCTTAGCAATGGTGATCATTCGATCTGTTTTCTAGGATATCCAGCATTGAGTGTATGTGTGGGGAATGGAAGAGAGGGTAATTTCCAATATAATGAGCAGGTTTGAATGCAGTTTGACCATTTTTTAGTTTGTGTAGAGAGTATTTATCCTTCTAAGGAGATAGTTTTGGATGGTCCTGGAAATTCCAGCAGAGGGCTGGCTCGGTGGGGCTATGTTAGCCCAACACAGGAGCAGACTGAGCCCCGAGTGCCCCTTTCATCCCTTGTCTAACAAAGCCACTTCCTGATCCAAGGAGCCTGCATTACTTCATAGTTGAAAAGATGCCCCATCCACAGGTACATAAATATGTGGAGTATTGTAGATTGCAGCGTGTGCTGTCCAGCGCTGCCTGGTGCAAACTCACATCTCTGTAGCATGCCAAGAATTGAGAATGCTTACTCTCAGCTCTTCTCTGGATGTCTTGTCCGATAAACTATCTTTCGTGTATGCAATGGGGCTCCCTTAGAAATTCACGTGCAACCTACCCACCACGAGGGGGGGCAGCTCCTTTGAGCATCTGTAGGAGTTGACCTAATTTCAGGCTGTTTATCATATTTTAAATTACTTCTTTGTGTTGCATGATTTAATTGAAACTGCCAGAGAGCAGGAAGAAGGGTAAATATTCACGAGTGTGTATACAGAGGGGAAAGAAATGTGCATGAAATGATATATGATCATATCTTCCTGTTTCTGTTTCTGTTGACTTTTTTCTTTTAACAGAATAAAGTTTTCAGTGTGTAGTCTGAAACCCTGAGAAAGAGCCTTGTGTCTGTACTCACGATGTTTTTGAGGATGTTGCTCATTACATTACACAGTAACTCCGCCTCAAGAATAATTACGATTTTCCTGAAATACTGTTGTTGGTTTTTTTTTTTCCTTAGGGACAATGAGTATGTGACTAATTAGATTTTATTTGAGACTGCTTGTTAGAATGCTTAGAATCAAGTCTTTTGCCCACCCATATGTACAGCAAGGGTTTGGAAGTTCACGGTAGGTCTCAGTGCTGACTTCATGTCAGGATGTTCTTACTTTTCCTTTATCTTTTCCATCTACTTCGAATGTATCGTCATTGTTCTGTGTATCCCTGTAAATGTCTAGAAGTGTTTTTGGGGAAAGGTAGGGGTATAAATAAATAAATGCGTTATCATAGGCCATGGAAAACCAGTTTCACTGGCTTCTTTTTTTCCCTTTCCAGATTGAGATGCTACCAGATGGGCTGTTTCAGTGCAAAAAGCTGCAGTGTTTACTTTTGGGGAAAAATAGCCTGATGAGTTTGTCCCCTCACGTGGGTGAGCTGTCGAACCTTACTCATCTGGAGCTCATTGGTAATTACCTGGAAACACTCCCTCCTGAACTAGAAGGGTGTCAGTCCCTAAAACGGAGCTGTCTGATTGTCGAGGAGAATTTGCTCAACACTCTTCCTCTCCCTGTAACAGAACGCTTGCAGACGTGCTTAGATAAATGTTGACCGAAAGGGGAAATACCTTTTAAATGTTTGCCCCAGGGCTTTAAACGAGAGCTAAAATTTCCTAAGTTATAACGATGAAAAATGGGTAATAATTATGACTAACTATAACCAGATGTCTTTAAGGCAACTCAGTGTCTAGCCCTACATTAAACAGGTAAAAAGTGTTAACACTGAACTAAAAGTTTTGTGAATCATTGACTTTTAACTTATTAAGATGTGAGAAGTACACTTGGAGGGTGGCATGGGGGACATGAAATTCCTGAGTCTCTCCCTTGCAGTTTTTACCTTGAAGCTTAGGCATTCTTTCATCTCCCTCCCCAATTCCCCGCTACTTACTTATTTGCACACTTGTTTTAACTGACTTCCTGTTTTGGTATTTATCACCTTGCCCATAAATTCATCAATATAAATGTCCTTGGTGTACACTCCACACTCTATGATTTATTCTTAAATATTTTTAGGCAGGGTGTGCATTGTGCTTGGCAGAATTCCTTCTTGGCTTGATTTTTACTTCCTGTCCCAGCTTGCTCGAGTCTTACTCCATCTTGTTTTCTCTCAACAACGGTGAGCCCTAAAAAATAAAACAAAACAAAACTGTGGTGAACCCTGAGAAAGTGCTTGCCTTTGGCCCTTGCATAGAAAAGGACAGGGTGCTTAGGGCATGTCCTCCTCAGGGTCTCCTAAAAATTCATGTATTCTCTAAAATCTCTTCTTGTGTATCATCAAAGCCTTTTTTATTTGCTAATAATTTTTATATTAAATGTAAAGCATATAAATATTTTCTATTGTATAATCTTGGATTCAAAATCTGTGAGAATAATTTTTGTAAGGTACAGAGAACACATGCATTTCTTTAAGAATTTACTATTAATGTGCTTGGTTTGGGCTACTTACGCGTCTCCTACTTGTGTGCATTCTGCTCCAGAATGTTTTTGTACTCTGCAACTCATTACTTTTGGATAACAAAAGCCTTGTGTTTCATGCCCTAAAATATTTAGGGGGTTTCCTTATAAGAGGATGGCCACATCATCTACCTCTCTCTTCCCTAGTTGCTGTGCTATTGTACGGGTACAATTCTTAATTACTTCAAAAACTGTGATGGAGGGGAGAGGTACAGATTTGACTCCTTAAAACTGACTTCAAAACACTTGGAGAAATTAAGACTTAAAGCAAAATACTTTTCTTCTCCAGCTGCATGATCTCTAGATATGATTATAATGTAAAACACTCGGCCTCTATTCAGTATTTAAGAACTCTCAGAGCTCACAAAGAAGTAGATCCATTTAACTGAAATTCATCTCATGCCTTTGTCTGACTTTCCTGGAATACATTTTGCTCTTTTTTTTATAAAGAGCTTTGTGTTTAGCCTTTTATTATCATGCATATTGTAAAATGAATAAAATCAAGTGACTCATTTTTGGGAAAATGTACAGTTTTACTGTGTTTTTCTCCAGCGGGTCTAGGCATGATGATGCCTGTCTCATTTGGGGTGTTAATGATGAAGTAACCTACTAACTGCACCCAGACAAAACTGGAAAACACTATGGATAAAGAGTACTGTAAACATAGAACTGTGATGTATGGTATGTTGTGTCTTGCTTTGCCTGTTCCAGGAAGATGAAGATGAGTCTTGAAATTGTAGCAAAATCTGCAGCCCCCCTCACCCGCCACATACCCCTGAACTGCAGCTCAGAAAAAAGAATTGTCTGCATCAAATGTAATTTGAATAATATTATATAAATCTATTAACGCCAGAAGCTGCCTAAAAGGTTATTTTTATTCTGAACGAGACAGAGCAGTGTAAAAATGTTAATTCCTACCAAAACTTGCCTTTAGTCAGAACATTCAAGTTCTCAGGGACCCAGGCCTAACTGACGAAACTTTCTTTCATCTAGGACTTTAGAAAACAGATTCTGACTGTATCTAGGGTTTTTTGTTTTCTTTTTTTTAACGTAAGTTAATGGCCATTTTAATGTTTCACACTAAAATTGTCAGGCGTACTAATTCCAAAGTTGGCTAGGATTTATCTTAAGTTTTGGCTGTGAATATGATACACAAAGAGGTATCTAAATGGTTTTGGCCATATAATTAGCCATAATATGAAAAATCCCACCCTCCTCCATAAAGAAGAGTTTTCGAAGCAAATTTCAGATTGGCTATCATTCTCACAAACTACATATAACTTCTCCTGCAAAAGTCATTGACTAAATCTTCCTCATCGCTTCTTTCAATTTCTGGAAGCACATTACTATCAGGGTGAATGATAAATATTGTAAGCTGCTTTCCAAACACTGGGGTACAGTTACTGGTGCACGCTTTGTTGTTTGATGCCATGGTTTTTAGATTTCTGTTTAATCCTACATACCAGTGTTGAGGTAGCTTTTCAATTCACACAGCACTGATGGAATGAACTGTGAGGCCACCACTTGACACATGAGGACGTGGTGTTTGATGTCACCTTTACTGCACTCTTGGAACAGGTGTTTATTTTGCAAGTGTTCAAATTCATTTCAGAGGCTTTTCAATGAGGAAAATGCAGTTTGTCCCATCATGAGACTTTAGTTGGCATTTGACTTCCAAGAATGCACAGTGCATGTTCCAAAAAGTCAATGTGGATGTTATTCAGAACAAAGTTGATGGCTTATGCTAGCAATGGCATAGGTTCGTTTTATTTACAGACCTACCCAGACGCACATAGCTAAGCTTGTGCACACATAGGGACACACACACCAGAGCAGTTTTGAGCACTCCTGGTGAGGTATAGTGTTCTTTCCCTAACCTACATAAAGATATGTCTGTGTGGCACATAGATGTGTGTTTTCATTCTTCATCCTCAGTCTTAATTTTTCTCCTGGGATGTCACCATATTTCACTGTCCCTTAACAAATGTTTGTGTTAAACAGGGTAAGTAGAGATCCGTAGGCTCTCAGCACTGTGGCATAGCTCCAGTTTGTGTGGTAAGCTTACCACTGTGCTATGGTAAGCTGCAGTGAGTTATCTGCATAATTTTATTGTTTGAGAGTGACAATATTTGTTTCTGTTCTTCATGTGTTTCATGATGTAAATTTTGTATGTTTAAAATATTGCATACTGACGGGTTCAGAAACCATTAAAATAATCAAACAGTTATTCTGTGGATTTATAGCTTTATTTCCTTGTATTTCCAATAAAACCCTCCTTCCATCTTTACATTTTCTCTTCGTATTGTCCTAACTGCATAGGTATGTTGTTGTCCTTCTCCACTCACTCATCTCCTTAAATTTGGTCAGCACTTGTACATAACAGAATATATTTGTGCTAGAGAACTTGGAGTCGTACTTGAGCGTGTATTTATTTGGGGGGAAGCCAAGGCCTATAATGATGCCTAATATAGAAGCCCCACTTTACCCATCCCTGCAGTATTTAGAGCTGATTCAATCAATGATCTCTCATGCCTACCAAAAGCATGAGAATATAACTGTAAGTCCACTTGGTTTCCCAGAACTGTATATTGCATCAAAATCTGTGTTTATTTCTTTCTGGAAACAAGAGGAAGGCCGGTGGGAGGGGGAGGAGCTATTTTGTATCCTCACTTGAATTATGAAGACATTATATACATGAAATGGGATAAACTAATGACTGTTGGAAATGCCCTGGATATAATTATATCTTACGTTCAGTCGAATGTGAAAGCAGTGAAAACCTGCGGTCCTATTTAATTGGTTTCCTCTTGTTCCTGATCCATCACTTCTACATCCACTGGGAACTATCTCCTCAGTACCTTTGGTAATGGACTACATTCTCTTCAACTTTATATATATGTATATATATATATATGTATATATATATATATATATATATATGAACAATTTCATCAACACTAAAGCATTAACGCAGAGTATATGAGTTAACGTACTGAGTTGAGATGGCTTCCAGTTGACCTTCATTCATATTTCAGCTTTGCATTTGACTTGTAGAATACCCCACTGCTGAGAAAAACAATTATGAGTGTCTCCTGCATGTTATATATTATCTCTAACAGAGATGGTGCAATTTAAAAAAATACAAAGGGGCATAGAATTAGAATGGATATGTTTGTGCATATGTGTTGTGTATAAGCCTAAATATTTATGTTTGAAATATTTTTAAAGCTCTTCAAATGTTTCACTCTGAGTGAAATAACGGGCCAATCTCGGGTGGAAACATTTGCTTAGGTTAGCTTCACGGTGAAAGCTAGCATTTATTATTTCATCTTTGTCACGTATTTTCTCAAACACGTACGTGCTCGGGTTTTGCTTCTGGTAATGAATTATTAGAAAATATAAGATCATGTTGTGAGTTGAATGTTTTTGGCCCTCAGGTTTACCATGTAGTAAATCTGCATTTTGGTGGTGAATCCCTTTGCCTGAGATTCAGTGGTTTTTGGTAAACTTTCCTGTTTTAAAGTAGCTTTTGTGTAAAGTAAAGATTCCGTTTTTATAACAAATGGCAAATAAAAAGAGATTAAATGTTGGACGAAGTTCACTGTACTAATTTGTCCCTGTGCAGCTGTACTGTTATGTTGTTCACCAGATGATGGATTTTAGATTTACGTGTGAATCTCCTAACAAGAGTAGGAGTTTTCAAAATATGCTACAACGCTCACAAAATAACAAGCCCCTGGAAAGAGCCGGATTGATTCTAGAATATAATATGTTGGAGCAGGAGGCAGGGAGGGGTGAAATCTGTCACAATCCTAAATAGTTCCCTCTCTCCAATGGTGCTCATCCTTGGGGACCCATGCCCACAAAGCAATCCAGGTTTCCCCCTCTCAGCTCTCATTTCTCCATTTACTGTTAGTTTAGCACTAACGCTGAACAGTGGACCAGAAAAATAAAAAGTAGAGAACTGCGAGGTGAAATTTTGAGGTTTAGTAAAAGAGGAAAAATGGAATTCTTGGGTAGAATAAGCACATGATAGTTTGACCTTTTGGATACAAGACTTTCTGTCTCTCTTTCTCTCAAACTCCTACCTGCCGCCCCCAGCCCACCCACCCTACGCACACACTTTCAGGAACACATTAGATGCCTGATAAAAGCCTTTCCTCTGCGGGAAGACAGAACTCGACATATACTGAACCAGATTATGAAGGAAAATGACTGCTGAAACCAGATGGCCACATTTTTCCCTGGAAACGAAGTACTTCAAGGGAGGCATTCACCCACCTGGAAGCGCTTGAGGAATGGGAGAGACACGGAGGAGAGGAAGCCAGTGTGTGATGTAAGGCGTCAGCAGGCATTCAGGGACTGCTAGGAGCCTTGGGACCCTGGGGTCCTGTGCTGACAGCCTACTGGGCACTGACCAGGCCCCCAAGCATGCTTAAGTGTAGCTTCACATTCTCCGGCATTCCCTTCCACACTACAGAGTGGTTTTTCCAGAATGCAGTGAAGGCCTGATGGCACGGGAGAGGCTGCGCCCACCCATGCCTTTGTGGGCTCTCTCCCCTTCTCCTGAGAGCTGCAGGCTCAGTCCCTCTCCTCTCTGAGGTCTAGGGAAAAGCGGTTTCTCCAAAGGCACAGCGTCGCACCTTGAATTCAAGCCCCATGTTTACAGAAGAAAACAGATCTGTAAGCCAAACGAGGATCAGAAAAAAAAGTCATTTTTTAAAAATACGTAGTCTTTTTTAAATAACAAACCTCTTTTCATCCTGTGTGGTCTCATCATCCTCTAGACTAGAATTATGAGTCTTCCCTCCTAAATACCAATGATTCTAGAGAACTGCTTGTGTGCTACTCAGAAGCTTTTCAAATTCGTTCTCATAATAAATACCTTAAATTTTGTATGCCTTTTTACACATGCCTATTGTTTGTGTAGGGCTTGACCCACACCATTTTTTACTCTCTGCCTCCCTCTGCCGCTGAGATGAGAATAAATCAAATAACTTCAAATAGAAGTTGACCAGCATCTACTTCCTCCCCTGTTACTCCATTTCTCCTTGCCTTGCCTTGATCAAATGCAGCCCCCAAGATCTTGAGAATTCCATGGCCCCCCACTGAAGCTCAGTGACTCCATTTCAAATGAGATGTGCTCAGAAAGCCTCATGTAGCACCCGGCACCAGGACCAGACATGTGGGTGCCCTGGGCAGGTAAGAATTTGGCACCCCCTTTAAAAATATGCTTTGAGTATTTATATAATATGCATTTGGTAGAGATAGGGGACTTGGTCTCCTATTAGTAAAAATCATGAACTTTTGGTTCAACTGTCTATTCCTTTCTCCCAAAACAAAACTCCCAAGAATGAGCTAGAGACAGCTGGGGGCAGGAGCTATGGGGCAAATGAGAGCTCTCTGCTCATAGCATTGCTGCTCTGAGTCTCTTCTCCTGGGACTCAGGAGCAGACCAGCCAGCCACTGGGGCTCACCTCTTTGTTCCCTGGAAGTACAGAAATATCCCCTCTCCTGGCCCCCGTCCTCTCCCTCCCCACCCCTCTCTGCTTGTGCTATTTAGCATTTTCCTAATTACGTCCTCCCAAGTTCCATATCCTCACCCGTTACTAAATCCCATCTTTGAGAATATTAAGTCATACTAAGGATGACGTTTTAGCTTGTACTCACCAAAATAAATCCCTTTCACTTATCAAGATGCTTCCTTCCTAGAATGGGGTTTCTTGTCACAATTTCAAATTCCAAATAAGAGACTTCTTCAATATACTGAATGGCAGTAGGACCAATTTGCGTCCCTTAGGCTGGTGAACCTAAAGAATTACAAATGGAAACCTGAGTTGACTGGTCCCCTAATTCTAATTATTTCAATGACATTTGGCGGTCCATGTAAATTAGTGCCCCAGGCAAGTATTTAAACCCCTGGAAGACCGAATGCCACCCCTGTGAGGGGAGCCTCCTTCTAGTCTTTGCCTGAACTGGACTGGGATTCCCATCCTTGTCTTAGTGTCTCAGTAGCGCTTCCCAGAGAAACTACTTAGATCATTATGGAGGGAAGAGAACAGTTCTGTAACCCTCGTCATAATAGAGCCAGTATCCGGCAATTGATCTGTGAAAAGGGAAAGGCTGAAGAAGTAGCCAAGTAAAGGGAGAATTGATTCAGTCTGCTTGAAGAGGCTTGAGGAAAATTTACCGGGCTTGTGATACCTGGGCAGAATGATCCATCAGGAGCCTCATTCATGATTTCAAATTGAGAAAAGATAAAAATCTAATCATTTGTCCCAGATCCTTCAGCTTGGTGCCCATCACTGAAGGGGGAATAGCATAATGGAATACAACAGTAATGTTACTGAACACCTGCCACACGCCAGGTGCTCTACGAGCTTGTTCATGTGCACCGGCTCAATCCAGCCAACAACCTTTTGGTGTACTATTCCTATTTTACAGATGAGAAAACCAACTTGAAAAGTGTAACATTTGCCAAGGTCTCATGACTGTTTCAGAAGAGGAATCCTATTCAACTCACAGGTCTGCAAAGCCTATTTCTACAGAGGTGGAGGTAAAGAACACTTAACCTCAGCCCCACCTCCTCTCTCCCCACCTTGGAGTTTGAAGACTCACAGAGGACTCCGGTTTTCAGAGCTCACTGGTCTCTTCCCATTGCTTTTAGCCCAGTGCCTCCTCCTGCTCGATATCTGTCCTAGTTTGTCCTCTCCTGAGCCAGTGAGTCACTTCCTGTCCATTTTATTTGCTCCCTCATTCCCGAATGCAATCCTAGAATTTTAGAACTTTCCAATCAGAAGGAACCATGTAGACTTTTCTGTAGAGGAAAGCCTAACTGGCTTTTTTAAGATCACAGACCCACCGTCAGAGGGAGCTGGCACCTATCTGCATGTCCCCCTGTTGAATACTTTCTGCACTCGCGCTGGCTGGCTCTCAGAAGCACAGCTAATCTATAACCCAAGAGTGGAAGTGCCAAGATTAGCATGCAGGCCTCCTCCCTAACCCCAGTCCTGTGCATTCCCTAACGAGCCGCATTCATTTCAGCTGCATCTTACGTCTCAAGAACAATCCCTCCTGTGCACAGTGCATTACTGGACGCAAAGCACTTTAGGCTCCTGTCCCCATTTCACTTATAAGAAAACGAGGCTCTGAAAGAGACATCCTCAAGTGTTACCATTATTGAGCATCTGCCAGAGACTTCGTCAACTTTAAGGCTTAAAACATATTAAGGCAGGCATTATCTCCATTTATAGAAAAAGAAATCGGTCCAGGCAAGTCAAACAACTTATTATGTCATATATGAGGCTGTATGGTTGGTGGCAGAGCCAGGTTTTGAACTGGGGACTCTGTGGCACTAAATCTCCACTTCTTGTATCGTGCACACTGTGAAGGTCCTATGGCAAGTAAGTGATGGGGTTGCGAGGACAGCTGAGGAGTTCGGCATCTCATACGGTTTTCTGCCCTTTATGATGTGCAGACTCTGAATATTCTGGGAAAAAGATAATCTGCACACAGACACACATATATGCACAAACACAGTTTTAAACACCCTTTGGTGTAAATACAAAATTTCATCCAAAGGGCTAATGTATTTTTAAACTTGATGGGTTTTTTTGAAAATGCAGTTTTTATTTAAATGTCCTAACCTAAACTATGGTACCATTCTGAATTTTGAATCCTGTGGGAGATGTTGGATAAAGACCCTCATCTTGTTAAAAAAAAGAAAAGAGTTGTTAACATTTTGGTTTTCGTTTCGAGGTACAGATGAGGCTCGAAGCGAGTTTGGGTTTTACTACAGAACTGCAGTTGAGCTCCCTGAGAGTCCTGATTTATGATAGGGAAATGCTGGCAGGCATTTTAGACTTGCAAAAAGACTACAAATCACAGTTCAGGCTAAATTCGTTCTAAATTCATTCTGCTGATTTAGACATTTGGAGGAGCGGGTTCTGCTGCCCTTACTGAATTCGTGCCATGATCCAGATAAAAAGCTGTGTTCCTCACCCCAAGCTGATGGTGTGTCCCTCCCCGGCTTTGCCTTTTGGCTGAATGCGCTGCTGAGCATGGAAAAAGCCTGAACCCAAGCGAAGAACCCACTCCTTGAAGCACAGATTTCCTTGGCATTTGCTTCTTCAAAATGCCTGCCTTTTAAGGCAAGTGGCACGTCAGGCCCACTGTGAGTCACCCGGATCAGCTGTCTCCATACACACAGTGGGACTGCAGCTCTTGGATGCTGCCTGTGCCCCACCCACCACGGAGCTCTGCTGAGGAAGGGAACATGACTTACCAAATAACTTTGTGCAATCGCATTCGTTGTTTTTCTATTCTTCTAGAAGATGAAAGAAATTGGCCCTCTTCCCTTTTTCTTCTGGTGGTGAGTCTAATTCCTCCAGCTTAGAAAAGAGTGCCCATAGAGAATTTTTTTGCAAGGCTGGAAATGAGCCAGATGGCTTGGGTGCTGCCTTGGATAAGCAGCAAAGGCCCTGGCTAAGCCCGTGACTAGAAGGCCTGCAGGAAATTAACATGCATCTCTTGCAGGGGGAGCCGTGACTCAGGGAATTTAGTGGTGCTCAGGATGCTAGAGGCCAGCTCATCAGGGGAGAGAGTATGGGGTCCTTGTGACTTCTGGAATTCAGCATCTACCCTTGCCATGTCACTTCCAGCATGATCTGCATATGTCAGCATGCTCAAGGGCCTGGCCTAACTGAGCCTAATGGGAGGGTGAACTGAGGTGTTCTCTAGGGCGCCTGCAATTCTAATATTCTCATCTACATAAAATGCTCAGTGAGTGGGCTGATGTTAAGTCATTTTCTTAAGAGTTCGAGCACATCATACATTTATTTTTGAGCTTTTGAAACGACTCAGTTTTATGACTTTTTCTCACCAAAGAACCTAAAGCATAATATAGCAAGTGGAGGAGGATGGGATTATTTTCCAGGGCTGTTCTGCCATGCCTCCACATCAGGAGAGCTGGGTGTATGAAGAAGAGGAACTATCTAGGTCAGGGCAGATGGGACATTCCCATGAGGGCCTTCATCGTGCTCAGGTTACAGATCCCAATAATGAGAAATGTCCTGAGCCTGTGCAGGTAAAAAGGTGACCCGTGAGGTTCTTGACCCTCTTGGGCTTTAACACCAAAGCTTGCAATCTGAAGCTGATCCATCACCGCTGACATTGAGCCCAGAGTTTGACTTGGGACTGATGGATGCCTGCAAGTTTTCAGTTCTCAGGTTTCTGTTGCCTGGGGCTCTGGGTCTAAGTGTCTGAGCGGCAAACAGGCTTCCAGTGGGAGAGACACACACACCCCAGTCTTAGGTGGACTGAGACATGTCCGCTTCTCCCTGCACTTTGGGTACAAATCCAACTGGGTGCCAGCTGCCATGGCAGACTGTGTGTCCTTCAGGCTCACCTGACACATGATAAGCTGCCCTGGAGCTGTGTGCTGTGCACCTCCTCTGTGTCCTGGTGCCCAGCCCTACACTCGGGCTCTCTTGTGTCTAGAAGAAGAGAAAGCAAGATCTTTGCCCTACACAGAGCCAGACTGTGTGCCAGCCGCTGGGAAGGCACTCAGCTCCACGCTTCAGGTGGGATTGGAGTCTCATCTCTACCAGTAACACTTGAATAGCCTTATCTCTCTGAGCCTCAGTGTCCTCTTCTATAAAATTTACTCTATCCTACAGATATTAAGTGTTTGCTTCTAACCAGCCGCTGCCTTAGGTATTGAGGATACAGTGAGATGACGGGGATGAGACAAACCGGGCCCCACCCTCGTGGCAATACGGTTTTAGGAGGATTCCATGAGGTTGTATAAAATGCTTAGCATCTTGTCTGACCCTGGTGGTGCTCACTACTGGTTAGCTCTAATGACTTTTCCTCCAAATGTGGTAGAAAATCTTTTAAAACTTGCCCTTTCCCACCTCAGTCTCGCATATGTATTTCTCTTTGCCTAGGAGTTTGTTCCTTTCTCCCTTTGCCTAGTTAACTCCTGTTCATCCAGTTCTTGGGGTAAACGGTCACTTCCTCAGTGTAGTACCTCCCTGACCAGGTCCCTGTTCAGGTTCCCCTGTCGTTCGTTCTCATGGCAACTGGCACTCTGCTTTGAAGTATCCGTCACTTTGGTAACTACTATTTGTTTCATGTCCGTGTGCCTGACTAGGTTGTAAAACTGGTGTGGACAGCATCCATATCCACTGGAAGTCTCAGCTCCCAGCTTTGAGATTTTCCATAAGTATCTTCCCATCCAACTGGCTGCCATGTGAAGGCGATGTTCTCTTCCAAATGAGAAAAGTATGCTGGACCAGAAAAAGGAGAATCAGGCCCACCAGGAGCACTGGGGCCCTTTATTTCCTCCCTCTTTTTTCTGGCCTCATATGAAGGGGAGGGACAGCCAAGAGATGGCTGAAAAAACAGGCCAGGCCCTTGGGCAGCACCTACATCTCCCTGGAGGCAATCAGGTAGCCAAGTCACAGTGCAAAGGATGGCATGCAGGGTTGTCCATTGGTAACAAGACTTACCCATCACCACTCAGGGTGCTGCCGAGAGCAGGGCAGTCTCCTTCGTACCACAGTCACATCCTTACCTGCCCTCCCATAGCCAGGCAGTGTGATTTAAAGGAAAAGGCCTATCTCTTGTAACTAAATAGAAGAATCTTGAAAAAATGAAATCCAAAGCCACATGGCCAGAATGGCAGTCACAGAAACGTAACCGTGTTGACTTTTTACCCTCACGCAGCATGGAAGGTGCCCCCAGCCTCAGTACAGCAAACACTGTCATTTGCATGTGACTCAGTGCAAATGTTAATGTTCTTGCCCTTTGGGGCCCTTTGGGACTTAACAAAGCAGTGATGTGACCTGACCCCAATGTTTTTTTGTGGCTTTTTGGCCAGCATCCAAATCCTCTGGGCAGTGCTGGACTTCCCACATGCATTCCAGCAAGCCCACCATATGGAACTGCATGGCAGTCCTCTTTGCCAGGCCTTTCTAAACTTCCATGTCTTTGTCCATGCTGTTCTTTCAGTCGGAAGTTCCTTCCTTCCATAGAAATATGGAATATTATCTATCATCTCTCTCCCTATCATCTATCTGTGTATTGGTCAAACCTCCATTCATGCTTTAAGACGAAGATGAAGTATCATTTTGTCTCCAACACCTTTCCTGACCACCTTCCTTCTCCAAAGTTGGAGTTAGGTGCTTTTATTCTTAATAACTATGTAGTGAAGCTTATTTGTAGATTTCCTCCTCACTAAACTGATGACCAAAACCACATCTTGCTCATTTTTTTATGCCCTTTCACCAGCAGAGTGCCCGGCATGTTGCAGAGGGAGAATGAGTAAAAGGCAGAAAGCCAGACATTGGCAGACTATGTCATGGGGCCACTGGGTCAGCCAGAATGCCTAACAGCAAGTGTATGTGCCAGAAACTACAAGGGGGAACCTTTGTGGACAGACCATGAAAATGAAGAGGAATCATTCAAGGCTTGAGGGCAAAGAAATAGCAGGAGGGAGTAGAACTGTGGGTACATTACCTGAAGGTATAATAGGTATGGTGAAATTAAAGCATGAACATCTTGTGCCCATTCTACAGATGGGAAAACTAAGGCTCAAGGAAGTTAGATGTCTTACCAAAGCACACAGAGCTAGTAAGCAAAGGAATCAGCTTCAGCACATCTGACTTCACGGAGTTTGTGCTCTTAGATGCTATGCAAAAACACAACCAAATCTGCAACCACTACCTTGAACTTTTGTCCATCAGGACTTTGGGGAATGCTCTCTCAGCTGTGTTAAGTTAGACTCCAGAATGTAACTAACCCTCTCCGGGTCCACTTTGGTTTCCTCCTCAATATAATGAAAGACATTGAGCTAGGTGATCCTAAGGCCAATTTCAGTCTGCTATGATTCTCCATAGAATTCAACGGACTTTCTCGCCTGGAAATCAGCTTGGCCAAAATGCAAGCACATTGGTGTATTGGCCCTAAAAACCTTCTTGTAGGCTGCAATCATGATCCCATAATACAACAAGCCTGTGAAATATTATCTTAGGCGTCTAACTATTCTTCCCAAATAGGCCTTTAAAATATACCCAGACAACAACGTAACTGACAGTATCTTTATCTGAATAGTCATACCTAAGTCCAAGTTTCCACTCCCTCTCCACGGCCTTAGGGACTTCATTCTACCTGTAATTCTGTATCATACTGAAATCAAGTCCAGCAGCAGTCCCCAAACCTGTGACCCTCCCCCCCCCCCCCACACACACACACATCAATCTCAACCAGATATATGTGTAGTGCTCGGACTTCAGGCTGAATCTGAGGGTAGAACACATCTCAAAATGTGTGTGTGGTTCAGGACGACCTCTGACATGAAAAGTTCCCACCCACAGCACTGAATAACATCCTGTTATTTTCCTCAAATCTATGCAGTAACTCCTTTGATTGGGCTTTCATTTGGAATAATCTGTCCAATGCCATTTTTCGGAAACATGCAGAACAAGATACAATCTCATTATGGTCAGCTACATAGAGTGGACCTTTCAGAGCATAAAGAAACATCTGTCCTCCATCTGCAGTGCCTAGAAAATAGGGCTTTCAATAGAGTACATTGTAGGATGCTAGTGCTTCTAAAAGGGCAAGAAATCCATTTCTACTAAGATCTCAATAAGTATGTCTGACAGAAGATTTTCATCTTACATACCAAAGAGCATTTTCCAAAGAGCATTTCTCATCTGCAAAATGGGAAAGAGTTTTTCCAGAGAGCATTTCAAAGAGCAGAAGCTTTAAGAACATAATCTCTAGATTCAGCCAGACCCAGTTCAAATACTTGTTCTGCCACATAGTAGCTGTATGATCTGGAAAAGTGGCTTAAACCTGACAATTGTAAGTTTTCTCAGGGATGTAAAATAGAGAAAGTAATAATACCTACCCTAGGAGATAATGTTTTCAAAGAGACTGGCTCGAAATAAACATCAGTTCTTGTTTCTGCTTTGTTACCACTGTTGTTCATACCAGAGGCGGAATGGCCTGGTTCCTGCTGCAGCTGAAAGAACACGGGATTTGAAATGAGAAGCCCTGAATTTGCACTCCACTGCTGCCACTTACTAGGTGTGTGACCTTGGGGAAATCACTGAATCTTTCTCAACTCAGCTTCCTCATCTGTAAAACAGGGAGACTAGGTAACTCACCTGTAACAATCATGAGGTGCAAATGAAGTGATTTATGTGCATGTACTTGGCCAGCTGCTGAACTCTGTGTGTATGGACTTATTTGTTATTGGTATATTATGAACTGAATGTTTGTGCCCCCCCCCCCCCCAGTGCAAATGTGGAAACTCTAACCTCCATTGTGATGCTATTAGGAGGTGGGGACCTGCAAGTCATTAGGTGAGGTCATGAGGGTGGAGCCCCCATGATGGGATCAGTGTCCTTATAGGAAGAGGAAGAGGGGCGCCTGACTGACTCAGTTGGAGGAGTCTGTGACCCTTGATGTCGGGGTTGTGAGTTCAAGTCCCACGCTGGATGTAGAGATTACTTAAATAAATAAAAACTTGAAACAGAATGAGAGGAAGAGTCCAGAGTGCTCTCTCTGCGTGTCTTGTGATGGCAAGAAGTCGGCTGTCTATAAGCCAGGAAGAGAGCCCTCACCAAGAACCAAATTGGTGATACCTTGATCTTGGGCTGCCAGCCTCTCGAACTGTGAGAAATGTGTATTGTTTAAGCCACTCAGTCTATGGTATTCTGTTAAAGCAGCCCAAACTGATTGTGACAACAACACTACCAGAACCGAAGAACATATCTAGTTTTGTTTTGTTTTGTTTTGTTTTCTCAGGAATTTTGATTTACAGAAATCTTAGTTGTATGCTCAAGTGATTACAACTGACTTCCACTTAGCCACAAAAGTGAGGATTCTGGGGATGGACTAAGGCATAAAAGTAGAAGGTCTACTTTTCCAACAAAATGTCACCATCTCTGTGTGTTTGTCTTAGACCTGACCCCTGTGAACATTTAAAATGTGGCCTGGTAAAGAGCCCACATGTCTGAAGAGGTGCTGAGACAGAGAAGGGTTGTCGTCTGTGGTTTCTGCTATTGGGTTTGGTTTTGAGGTTGTAATTGTTCATTTTTTGTGGGGTTTTGTTTGTTTGTTTGTTTGTTTCAGATTTCACCTCCCACCCCTTCCTAGAGCATTTAAAACAACTGGCAGTTCAGCCACTCTCCACCCTCCTGGGTACCTGCTCGCCTTTGTCTTTCCAGTAGGGTGGAAGTCATTGGGCTTGGGACTTTGAAATCAGCCAGACTTAAGTTTAAATCTTGCCTCCAAAACTTTCTAGCTGTTTTACTTTGGACAAGTCACTTGACCTTTCTACATCTCAGTTTTCTCATCTGCAAAATGGGAAAGAATAATAATCATCTCCCCAGGTGGTTGGGAAAATTAAATAAAACAGTACCCTGAAAATTCTTAGAGTCATATCTGACACCGGATAGGTCATCCGTTTCCCCTTCCTTTCTCTGAACTCTCTTCTCACCCACTTCTCACTCCTTAATTGACATTTCCCTGGGACCTTTGGTAAGGCAATTGCTAATAGCGTCAATAGCTATGGTGAGCCTGCAAGAGAGTGTCCTGGGGGAACACTTCTAACTTCTAAATTAGAACTCCTGCCCCAAGTCTTTATAAATGCTATGACTTTGGAGTATCTCAGTTAAAACAATATACTCCTATTGAATATATGTGCTAATTGAGTATTTGAAAGCGTGTGTGTGTGTGTGTGTGTGTGTGTGTAAGTTTGGGTATTCACAGAAGATCACATGAATCATGTGAACGATGAAATGAAATGGGGTCAGTTATGTCAAGGGGTTTTTAAATTAAGCCAGAAGGTCATTAAGGAGATGGGCCATATGCATGTTTTCATCTGATAAAACCCTGAATTTTTGAACTGGGCCAAAGTGCAAATATTCCAAAGACTTAGCCTGAATACCTGCAACTTCCTACGTAAGAGACTTTGCTTGGTGATAGCCTTAGTGACTAGGTATATTCAGCCAAGATTGGTTTTATGCCACCAACGCCAATCAAAAAAATTTTTTTTTATTTTGTCAATCAAAAATTTTTCTAAACAATATATGCAGGCATTCCTTTTTGTCTTTTAAATCTTTGGCGGAGGTGGGGGGGGGGGTGAGGGAGGCACTATTTGGGTTGCTGCCCAAATCTGTGTTCCCCTGAATTGTAATTCTGAACCCCAAATAAATGCTTTTGTTTTTATTGTAGCTCAGCCTCTTTTCTTGGTTGGCATTTCTGGTGTCTGAAGAAGTGGGATCTGAGGTAATAGCGTCTCACCTCCTGTGCTGATGTTGGACCAGCAAGGTACCTGCTTGAACCTTCTGTGCTCTGTTGTCTCCCCACAGCCCGAGTGCCTGTGGTGAGTTCCCCGGCTCTGAATCTCCCTAGTTGGTTGAGGTTCTAGCCTTTCTTTTGGTGTCTTTTTGGTGCTGGCTCATACAGAGGACTAACACTTCTCTGACCCAATTCTGTTGCATAGAATTTCTCAGAGGGGAGTCACACATCCCTGTCTGATGCTGGCCAGTACTTGTAGGGGATTAACACTTTCCTGTGAGGATTCTGTTTGGTAAGGCTTCTACAAGGTATTAACGCTCTCCTATCCAGAGTTATCTGGTGAGTACTCTACATTTAAAATTACAACGCTCACAGGGTGCCTGGGTGGCTCAGTGAGTTAGGCGTCCTACTCTGGATGTGACCTCAGATCATGATCTCACAGTTGGGTTCCTGAGTGAGAGGTTCCTTGGGCTCTGCTCTGACAGCACAGAGCCTGCTTCAGATTCTCTTTCTCTCTTTCTGCCCCTCCCCTGCTCCTGCTGTCTCTCAAAATAAATACATAAACTTAAAATAAAATCACAGTGGTCACTTTGGGGATCCTTTGAAATTCTAAAATTAATTTATTTGCGTGTACAACTGGAAAGGGGGTATAAAATCAAGCAAAATAAATGAGAAGCATATTTCAGTTGGTATTTGGAGGGCTCCAAGTAGCCAATCAAATGATTCAAAACTCTCTTCCTTTATGAGAAATGAATTCTGGCTCTCCAAAGACAACTTTGACCTTTCTCAGAGGCTATCCAAACTAGAAAAGCTCTCTGGAGCTCCTGAACCAACCTCTGTCACTACTACTTCTCTGCCTTCTTTCCCCCAACCCCCACCCGTATACCCCAATTTAGCTGAGCTTCATATACCCCAATTTAGCTGAGCTTCTCGCCTATAACAACAAGCTTGAAACCCGCCCCTGAATCCTCCAGTCATTCAAGCACACTTTGAGATAAAACCTAATGAACGGGGGTCAGGAACTCCCTCTGTTTCTTATCACCCTTGGACTACAGCTAAATTGTGAGCTATTGCTAAAGAATTGCCTAATACCCTTGAAGACCCTCTAGAGTTGGCTAAAAAAATAAATAATAACAATCTGGTCATTCAGATTTATAATCCTGGTTATTCTGATTTCTACCAACGTATTCGTATGCTTGTAAGTGAAACCCATGCTGGGGAAATTTTAACTTAGATAAATTCACCTTAAAGGGACCCTTAGAAGAGAGGAATCCAAACTTCTGAGAGACAATAGAATGTGCTCCTTGATTGATGTACAGAAGCTTCTAAAAGACACAAATGGCTTCAAAAACAGTTCTATAAGGATCCTTATAACATACAAATAATACAAAAGTCTTTAGTAAAAGACTTGGGCCATCTATGCCAATAACCCTAACGTTTTTTGTCCATCTGCCAAAACCATAATTTGGATCCAACTATTCTTTTTGAGTTTCATACCTGAGACATGGCTAAAATTCAAAACAAAACAAAAAAATAAGAAGCATAAGGTCTTTGCTTCTGTTTGCTTATATGTGTATGTTAGAGATATGTGATATTGTTCTACCTCTGGTTGGTATTGCCAGAATTAGTTTGTAAAAGAGCTCTATTTAATTGGCTTGAGAAAAGTCAAGTGCTTATAAATTAAGTATTCTTAAATTTCTCAGAAGTATAAAAAAAAAACTAATGCAATTTTTTTCAAGTTCATATAATCTAAAATAACCTTTGATAAACAAAAGCTAATTCAAGTTTGTTGGTTTAATCCTGTCTTCAGAATTATCGGTGTTAAATATAATGAGATAAACAACTTTTTTTTTACCTGGATTTACTAATCAAATAAGCTCATTTATCTCTATGATGCACAATTTGTCAACAGCGGAAAAAAACAAATAACTTAAAATGATGATTAGCTGTGTAATAGCTAATCCACGTATAATGACTAAAGACAAGTAATTTAAATAATTATAAATAAAATCAAAGTTTATATTAAGTTAAACTAAATAATGGATATTCATTGGCTTTCTAAATCATCTTTCCAAATAAGATAAACATCAAATGCTAAACATGAGTTGATCTGCTTTTGGCTTTTTAATTTAAATTTTAAAATATTATGAGAAACAATAATTTCAAAAATGAAAAAATGCATGCATGGGGCAGACTGAAAATAGAAAATATGTGTCCATTTATTAAACTCTTATTTTAGTCACTTTCATGGTGTTATAAGTGTATGTACTGGGACCTAATATACACTATATTTCCTACTGTGAAATGATCCAACATGTTTAAAAGCCACTGCTCTTAATATCCCAGTAAATTGAGCAACAGAAGGTCTATGTGGCCAGCTGAAAAGGCCAATATCAAAACAACCACCCTTTCTATCCTATAGACATAGTGGTAACTCCTCAAGACCAAGCTGTAATCACTCTTTGATGGGTTTATACTTTGTTGCCTTGTCTTTTCAAATTTTCAGCCAGGCAGCAATCTGTTTAAAAGAACTTCCCCCAGGGCGCCTGGGTGGCTCAGTGGGTTAAGCGTCCGACTTCAGCTCAGGTCATGATCTCACAGTCTGAGAGTTTGAGCCCCTTGTTGGGCTATGTGCTTACAGCTTGGAGCCTGGGGCCTGCTTCAGATTCTGTCTCCCTCTCTGCCCCTCTCCTGCTCATGCTCTGTCTCTGTCTCAAAAATAAATAAAAACATTAAAAAAAAATTAATGAACTTCCCCCATTTCTTACAACTACTTGCAAGGCTGGGAATTCTGGTGGTGGTTTCCCTTGTAAATACAGCTCTGCCATCAGTTTAGGAAGTTGTCCTACCTTTCTAATCTTTCTTCTGCCTAATTCAGAACAACCCTCCTCAGCAATGATATGGGGCTCCTATTGTCCTTGCCTGTTTTATCATTCCCATTCTAGCGGAGCAAAGGCAGGATGAGTCTGCTGACAAATAACTCTCACACTGTAATTTCCCTAGAAGTGTATGGTTTACTTTCATGATCCTGTATAGAAGGAATTTATATTCATTTAACGCAATGCATAAGGAATTACACCATCCTCTAAGAGTAAATCTGCAATTATTCTGTTAACAACTGCCTTATATCATTTCTTTTCTAGATAAACTTTATAAGTTTTGGAAAAAAAAAAAAAAAACCACTTGAGGGGCACCTGGGTGGCTCAGTCGGTTGAAAGTCTGACTCTTAATTTCAGCTCAGGTCATGGGATCAAGCCCCACCTCAGGCTCCACCTCAGCATGGAAGATTAGGATTAAGATTAGGATTCTCTCTTTCTCTTTCTCTCCCTCTGTCCCTCTCTCCCATCACACACACTAGATCACTCTCTCAAAACAAAACAAAAACAAACAAAAAACCACTTAAACTAACAAAGTTGAAACTGCCAAAAAGATTTTAAAAAAGAAAGTAACTGTGTCCTAAAGTAAAATGATTGTTTCAAAATAAAAAAGGGAAACAATAAGACAAAACCTAAATACATCTAAAAAGTTGTAGAAGGATTATAGAAAGGAATATTCAAAAGGAAATTTTATAGTCAAGCTAAGATTTGAGCGGATTTATTTAAATTTTAAAAAGGGAAAATGTTAATATCAAAAATACACTGCTACATTATAATTCAATTTTTCTCTCGGTGAAAAGGATAACATTTCCTTAAATTATGGGAATAATAACTGCCCTTAATAAAAAATTATGAACAAAGACCTTTCTTTACCTTTCGTATAATATATCTACAAAACAAAGATTCTATGTTTTGTCTTCACCAGATCTTTGATTATTCAAGTAAACCAAGTTTTCTGGTATTAAGAGAGTCAAGTTTTGCTTCCAACTATGCAATCCTTTGTATTTGCCTTTGAAATCTTTTATTGTCACTTTGGTCAAAAAAACACTTAAAGATTGCTTTACAATAGGGGTGCCCGGGTGGCTCAGTCGGTCAAGCATCCGACTTTGGCTCAGGTCATGATCTCACAGTTTGTAAGTTTGAGCCCTGCACTGGGTTCTGTGCTGACATGACAGCTCAGGGCCTGGAGCCTGCTTTGGATTCTGTGTCTCCCTCTCTCTCTGCCTCTCCCCTGCTCATCCTCTGTTTCTCTCTGTCTCAAAAATAAATAAAACATTAAGACATTAAAAAATATATATTGCTTTACAATAATCTTATGATCCTATTTGGTCAAATATTCAAAACCTTTCTGACAAACTTCCCCAAATCGCATTCTAAATAAAGTCTTTTTGACTTAAAAGTAACTGACAATGTCTAGAGGGTCTGGAATTTTTCAAAAGATCTGTTCCCTCTCCTTATAAAAAGAAAAATATTACATTAATTAGGATTATTTGATATGCCCAATTACATGGGAAACGATGTCAAATAAAAAGAAATACGAAACCTTCTTTATGTTGTATTTGTATAAATAGATATTATAAATGTTGTAGAAAGTATATAAAATTCCTAAAACTCTAATAAAAACTGATTTCTTGATGTTTTGTTTTCCAGGTTTAAAGGACCCCCCCTTTCCCCTCTCCTTTCAGCTATCTGTGACTTACCACAATTTGGTACATTGTCTTTACAACAAAGGTTAAAACATTTATCTTTTTCTCCCAGAGAAAAAGAGTTCTAAAATTCTTGTTAAATATTCTTATTTGTCATGACAAGGTATGTATTTGCATAAGCTCAATAGGAATCTGTTCTTGTAACAGGACACCCAATACTCATAGCCTCTGTTTCTTTGATCCACAGTTGACAAAAGACAATATACTTCACCGTGGTAAGGGCCTAATTGCTTCTATTAAAAATAACAACACTTTAGTTGAGCAACCTTTCACAGTGTGCTCTTGGGGAATGAAAACATTAAACATCACGAACCTTACAACCTGTAGATTTCGTCTATTAGAAAAGACATCTCCAAAAAGACTCCATTCGGTCTCATTGGCAAGACTCCCAACAAGTACAATTTAACCAATCCTTGTGCCAGAAAATTCCAAGAAATAGGCTCCTAGATTCACATGTCACATCTAAAAAACAAAACAAAACACCAAATCCTGAACAGACCTATACATAACAACTGACCTAAAAATAAAAATTCCAGGAATTGAAGCAGATGAAAGCCGAAAGAGACAGCTTTCCCAGGATGAGCCCACCAGGCCTGTATACCACTTTTTCACTGTTGCTTCTACCTTGTTTGTTTCCCCCCTCCTCTTTCTCTTAGAGAAACAATATTCTTATCGACATTTCTCAGTCTACTATAAAAAGAAGAAACCTCTCTGTTAGACCTGTCACCAAAAAACTCTGGTATGTTCACAGTGTCAGAGACCCCTGGGTCTTGCCTATAACTAATTTCTCTTTCATCCCAAATGCTACTATTGATTATACCCACAAGCCTATAAATGTTACCTATTGGGTTATTACAACCAGGTGTTCCCATACCTGCTTCAACCTTTCCCCAGTCATATCTGTACTAGCTCAAGTGAACACGGTAAAAAAAGAGTTGCCTACAATGACTCCATTTTTGTACTTTATAATCAATCTCGTTAAAAAATGAAACTGTACTGTCGCTTCTGTTTTGCCAAAATTAATGTAAGGTTTTACTTCCTTAGATCTGCTCTATCACTTTGAAAATTACTGAACCTTTACTTAATGAATATTCCATCATTCTTCACAATTTGTTAGATTAATGCCTTATGTCCATGATGTTTATAAAATATTACTTTTCCTAATTGCTCTTTTTATGCTTATCGTCTTGCTAAGGTCACTCTGAAACCTCTACAAGCATCTAATTATGCGCTCCACAAATTGATTCATCTGAAACTCCAGGTGGCTTCATAAAGCCCCAGATGAATAAACTGTCTGAGAACCATTTCCTGACTGCCCCCTTGTTGCTCAAATGTGGCCGGATCCTAATGACAGTGACACCTTAAAACAACCATCAATGATTAAAAATTCTCCCCAACATCAGACATGACTTCCTGGGACAGGTCCATCCCAGCAATGAGGGACTAAGTTATCTATGGTTGAAAAAGTTAACGTCCCATTTATTCTGTGACTAAGAGCTCCACATTTGTCAAGACAGGTTTTCCTTTGGTTTTATTTCCTGTGAGTGCCTTTTCTCTGTGTATCTTTTTGCATTTTCTTTTAAGTTTGCATCATGTCCATATGTCAGCTATTCAAAAATCACTTTAAAAATTGTTAGTGATGTTGGGGAGCACCTGGCTGGCCCAGTCGGTGGAACCTGCAACTCTTGATCTAGGGGTTGTGAGTTCAAACCCCACATGAGGTAATAGAGAAATTACTTAGAAATAAAACCTTTTAAAAAATATTTGTGATGTTGGAATACATTCTTGATTTATATACCCTACAAACAATTTTGGAGTATACCCTCCAAAACTTTCTAGTATATGGACAAGGGAAATTGTGGCTCTTAAAACTGAAAGCCACTGTTAATAGCCTTAATAGCCAGAAAAAGAGATTCTAACCCTGTGGACTCCTTGCCATAGAATATTTGCAACCACTTTCCTTAAGATTTGTAAAGTAACCATTTGTCACCAATAATGGTAGCAATGTTTATGGAGATCTTCCCAAGTGTCAAGCACCGTGCAATGTACATTTCACACATTTCGAGTTAATTTTCACGAAAACCTAATTACATAATAGAAAACTAAATCTCAGAAAGTTTCCTAGCTAGCAAGTGACAGAGCTGAGATTCAAATCTGTTACAGGTTTATTATCAGGGGCATAAGACTTAGAAGGATTGAGCACATCAATGCATTTAAAGTGCTTAGAACAGTATTGCTTGCAGTAACTCTCTCCGCTCGGTACGAACACTAAGATTCTGGCATCAGGGAGGAATTTTGTAAGTTAGAGATATGACTGAGTCTGCAAAACTACACGAAGTTATTTTGATGAACTGAAATGTGTCCCAGTTATTCTGTGACTAAGAGCTCTACGTTTATCAAGACAGTTTTCCCTTTGTTTTTATTTCCTATGAGTGTCATTTCTAAGAAGATCTCCTGCCACCAGTTCAAAGTGATTTGTGACCCCCTCTACCACCACCATTTTTATGCTTTTTTTATCATAAAGATTCTCAGCATAAAATAAGAGGAAGGTAACATTTTAAAGTGCAGCCATCAGGATGACCACCCACACAAGCACAAGTTTTGCTATTGGATCTTTCCTTTGTGGGTTTTCTTCTGTTTTGTTTCTACCCAAGGGAGATAAGAACAGGTGAAGCGGAGATGCCATTTTCCATTCCTAGGGCATAAAGACAGTCTGAGATCCTCTGTTTCCATTGTGTATAAAAATAGCGACCTCATAACTGCCTACTATATAAAACAAAGGAACAAGTAATATCTGAGCCTGACTGACTGAAAACACACCATGTTTCTGTAGTTGAATGTCAGGTGCATAAAAACATAAAGCAAGAGAAAAAAGTACCTCCCTTTTGCCGCCAGAACCACACTGTCCGGTATGATAGTCACTAGCCATGTGTGGCGATTAAGCTCTTGGATTGCAGCTAGTTTTAATTGAGATGTTAATTGAGTTATTTAGTTGAGGTATAAGATGCACACTGGATTTCTAAGAATTAGTTAAAAACAGAATAAAATACGTCAATATTTTTATGTGGATTACTTGTGGGAAGGATAATACTTTGGGTTAAATAATACCATTAAAATCAATTTTATTGCTTTTCATTTTTTAAAATGTGTATACTAGAAAACAAAATTAACTATGTAGCTTGCATTATATTTGTACTTGGGAGCACTGCTCTCGATTGAAGTCTTAACTCTGCCTTAAGTCTCTAGTACCTTAGAAATATTAATATACATTATTAGTAATATATAACATAAACATATTAATATCGAAGGTGGCTACATTCGAATCTAGAAATAAGTACATTTATTATGTACCTACTAAGAGTACAAAGATTCATAGTACAGAATTCTTGTCCTTAAAAGCAAGTGAACTAAGATTCATTGAGTCCTACTATGAGCCAGGCCCTGGGCAACCTTGCAAGCTAGATATTATCATTTCCACTATACAGCTCAACTCCAGCTTCACAGCCTTCTCTATCTGGGAGCCAGAAAGCTTCTTGCAACCGAAATGAGCATAGGCACTGAGTTCTTCTCTGCACCCTTAGTCATAAATACCCTTCTTCTAACTCTGGCCTATATGTCTCAGTCTTTTGGGGCTACTGTAACCAAATACCATAGACGGGGTGGTTCTACGCACCAATTTTCTCTTACAGTTGTGGGGACTGGAAAACCCAAGATCTGATGCCAGCATGATTAGGTTCTAGTGAGGGCCCTCTTCTGGGTTGCAGACTGCGGACTTCTTGCTGCGTTCCCACCTGGTGGAAGAAGCAGGAAGCTCTTGGGGTCTCTTTTACAAGGGCATTAATCCATGTGAGAGGGCTCCACCCTCATGACCTAATCACCTTCCAAAGGCCCCACCTCCTAATACCATCACATTGATGATTAAGATTTCAACCTATCAATTTGGGGAGGGGTGTGGATACAAACATTCAGACTATAGCGCTGTGTAACTTTCCCCAAAATGGGTGGGTGGATGTGTGCTTTCTGTATTGTATGTTCCAGTGACCAGACCTTTCTTTACCTTTAAATTTGTGAACTTTGCAATCCCGCATTAGGTAATTAACTGCAGGAGATAATAATGATAATAGTGCCCAGGCTAGGAAAGCACAGAAACTTTACTTCTCAAAATGATTTACTTCTCAGTCACCTTGGTTTCTCACCACATGGCATCACCAGAGGTTACTCTGATTTTTCTTGAAGACAAAAGCTATCATTCTTTTACATCGAGTTCATCTGATAAGTTCTACTGTTTGCAGAGTCACATGTTTTCGTTGTGTCTGTTTGGATTTCCAACTGGTGTCTCAAACTTCACGTGCCCCAAACTGAGTTCCCGAGGTGCCATCCCTCCCCACCTGTTTCCCCTTACGCTATTCTCAGTCTCAGAAGATCGACACTCCACTCTTCCCGGCAACCAGGCTAAAAAACTGGGGAGTTCGCCTTCGCTCTCTTATTTCACACCCACATGTAATCTGCCAGCCTTGACAGCTCTCCCTTCAAAGTAACGTATAGCTACGCTTCAAGCACTTCTCACCACCAAATGCCAATTGCCCTGGTCCAACCCATCATGGGCCCTTCCTTCAGTTACGGCAATGGCGGCCAGACTTTGTCCCCTTTCAGTGTGCTCTCCACATAGCAGCCAGAGTTACCGTAACACATCTTAGATCGTTTCTCCTCTGCTCAAAACCCTCTGAGAGCACCCGCTGGCGAATCCTCTTTGGTGGCTTTCAAAGCCCCCACACGCAGATTTGAGCCATTTTGGACTTCTTGCTGTTTCTCAAAAACAGAGGCAGTCTCCAGCTTCAGGGCCTCCCCACAAAATACTCTTCCTCTGCCATCCACCCAGAACACCTTCATAACGTCCTTCAGACCTCTCCTCCACTGCCTCCTCTCTACTGAGGACTTCCTTGACCAGCATGTTTCACACCTGTAATTGTTCTGCACAAACACTCCCTTCCCTGTTCTGTTTTTTTCCATGACCCTATTGCCGACTACCATACTGTGTCCTCTACTCATTTATCTCCCCCCACAAAGAATTTAAACTCCACAAAAGTGGGGATCCTATTTTATTTATCACTATCTTCCCAGTTCTTTGAACAGTGCCTGCCACAAAATAGATGCTCAATAAGTACTTGTCAGGTGACTGAATGACATTTTCAGATGAGGAAAATGAGGCCCAGAGAAGCTCAGTTGTAGCCCAAGGTCACAGGATTAGTGAGGGCAAGGTCAGGCCTAGGATTTTCCGCCCTCACTCAGTCTACTCTTTCCGTCTGGGTCAGGAGGTAAGAGGGGCAGCCGTGCCTTGGGAGAAGCACACACTGAGGTTCAAATGTGGATTTTGCTGGAAGCGCTGAGCTGAAACAGAAACAACTATTTTGGCAGCATTTTTGACAATCTGTGAGATTAAGGAAAGTAATGTGAAGGTATATGCTGAAGCTTTCCAGCTTTAAGACTGGCTTTAACTATTTTTCTTTCAGCTGTAGCTTTCTGGGGTAATGAATGTACCATATGTCTGTATCTCCAGGTTCTCATACAAATGAGGAAACTAAAAATGCCAGATGATTAAAACAGATTTCTGCTTGTTTCCATGGGAAATCAACTGCTGTGAAACCTTCAGAGATGAGAGAGAGAGAGAGTGTGTTCGGCTCAAGGCGTTCCCTGGTGAGTGGCTGCACTCTGTCTTCAGCCCAGGCCCCAGCTCACAGGTGAGACACTGTCCCAGGCTGCCCGCTGTGCTGGTGGCTGCATGAGACTGCCAAGGTCAGCATGTCTTGTCCAAGTGTCCTTTGAGCGTCCACCACCACGGCCTGCAGTGTCAGGGCCTGGCCAACCGTGCAAGAAAAGGCACCTACTAATGACAAACAGATGCTTAATAATGCAGGTCCCCCAGCCTCAACCTCCCAGTGTGGTCTCAGCTCATGGTGAACCCTCTAGGGAATCTTCTGGTGGTCAGAAGGACGCACCATCAAGGATTCTTGCTGGAAGAGTCACTGTTTCCTACTTGCAACTAGATGGAGCTAATTCAGGGGAGTGGAAGGGGCACTCTGTAAACACAGCCACGTATGCCCTGGGTGGCGGCACCAAAGAAGTCTCCAGGAGGCCATGATGGTTACTTGTTCCTGTCTGCCCCAGAATTAGCACCAATTTGCCCAAATGAGACAATGCTGAGGAAAAAAGGCTGCAAAAGAGTCCCGTGTTGTCTTGCCACTGGCAATCTCTGGCTTGTCTGGGGAAAATTGGTTCAGGAGCTTACTCTATACTAAGTTGAGAGGGAAAAGATAACCTTTCTCGGCTTTCCTAACCCAGAGTGTAACTCGGGCATGCCAGGGTGAGGCCCAAAGCTGGCTCGTCAGCAGTGATGGAGAATGTAGAGTTTAAATTTGGATTCAGACAGCCCTGAATGCTCACGCCTCTTCTCCAACTTACTAGCTGTGAGAGCTCACAGCACTTGTAGCCAGTTTGAGTCTCTGTAAAGTGGGATGATAATACCTCCACCCCCTCCACGGGGGAGGACAGAATCAGCTAAGTCAAGTAAAAGCACTCACACGGGGTCTGATAGGCAGGGGCTGTGCAGCGCCTGGGGACTTCTCTTTTCTTACCCTCTGTTGCTAGGTTTTACTGCCAACATTGGAAACAGCTTGGTGAGCAACAAGTAGACGGTGACCTCTCTCTTGCCATAACCACCGTCACCAGCACCAGCAGCTTGATTCTCCTCAGAAGTGCTACCAAGGATGTCGACAGTGCAGGGGTCTCCAACTCTTCACATACTCATTTACTTATAACTGCTCAGCCAGGCTTGGCCGTCTTGCTTAGGTAGAATGTTTCTCGGAGAGGCTACGTGGAGGACACTTAGGTTGTCTTCTGCCCAAATAAACCACCAGTAGGACCCCATGGAATTAAGACCATAGGTCATAAAGCATTTCAAATGTCTTGCCCTAAGCTCATTAAAATATTTTGACTCCTCTTTCTTCAAATGACTCACAGGCATGATTCCTTAGCACGGGGCCAACCTAACAGGTTCTGTGTAAGCCAGACCATAGGAAGCAGTAGTGCCATTTTGTGGTCCTGGGGAAGCTTTTAAATCAATCTTTCCATTACAGCCATGATATCCCAAATAATACTCTGGTAACACGCTCTATTTCTGTAGATTCCAGTAATAGCTACTGAATGCCGTCTCTATTCTGTTTCCACCCAACCCAGTCCTGATACTGATACTATCTAGACTTGGCACAGGCTCCACAAGTTGAGTGCAGAGTTCTCCACAGGACGGCCCTCCCTTCAGATGCTAGTCACAAGCCCCCCAGGGATTCCCAAGGCCAACCACTCATCAGTCCAACTGGCTACAAATCTGGAGGTTCCATGACTCCCTCCGGTTTGATAATTCACAAGAATGACTCACAGAACTCAAGAAAGTGCAAAATTATGATTACAGTTGTTTTTGAAGAGAGCTTAGGACAGAACTCAGCTTCTGTGCCCTCTCTCCATGGGGCGAGACTGTGTCTACCCTCTGGGCATTTCTATGAGTTCACCAACTGGGAAGCTCCAATGAGCCTCGATGTCACAGTTTTTACTGGAGTTTCATTATGAAGACAAGATTGATCTTAATTTCTCTCCTCCCCAGTTCCTAGTTCCCCCAACCTGCCCTCCACTCCAGGTCAGGTTGGGCCAAAATCCAACACTCTAATAGCAGGGCTGGCCTTTCTGATGTCCAGCCCACATCCTGAAGCTTTCTAAAGGCCCACATGAGTCATCTCATTAGCTTAACAAAGACACTTCTATCACTTGGGAAATTCCAAGGGCTCTGTGTACCAGGAACCAGGGACAAAGACCAAATATATTCTTTATTATATAATAATCTCTCATGATTATTTACTAAACATAAGGGCTTTGAGTTGAAGTTTTTTCCTGTGGGCAGTGGGAAATCAAGTGATTTCTTGAGCAGCTACTATGGGCCATAAATAATATACATGCTGAGAGCTGTACTTTTTTAGACAATTGCATGGAAGGTGGTCTGGCTGAAGTGAAGACAGGAAGGGGGAGACTAGGAAGGAGGCAGTCACCCTTGTGTAGCCATAAAGCGATGAGAACTAACATAGGGGAGCACAAGTGGAAATGGAAAATCTGGGGGACATTTGAGAGAGGTTTTGAAGGAAGATTTCAACTTGCCATCTAACTTTTTTTGTTTTCATTTTTATAGAACATCTATTAATCTTTATGTGATTTGACAAAATCTGCATTATTAAAAGACGGGTAATAAAATTTAGGCTTATATCGAATCTGACATATTAAGTTCTATAGTATCTAGAATATTATGTAAGAAATGAGGGGAAAACTGAGGTGGAAACAGGATAAAAGCATCATTATATCTGCAGGTGTGGTCCATAGTGCACAGCACATAAAAATAATCCTAGAGAAAATGCAATTGACTTACTTGGATGAAGCGTTTTTCCTTTTGGGGAAAGGAAGAGGGAGCAAAGAGGGGCAAGAATTCAAAGGCATAAGCAGAATGGTTTCTCCATTTCAAAATGGTAATAAAATATTTAGATCATTGCTCTAGGGCATCTTTGAGAAAAAGAACACCTTGACCAGAGCAGGTTCATTGCATAATTCTTTAGTAATATGTTCAATTTTCAAGTAATGGAGAGGACTTAAAGAATAATTTTACTTTAACTGTGGCTATCTATTTCTCTTCTCACCCTCTGGGGGTTGATCTGTTTCAGCATCACATGGACTCTTCTCTACACAGTTTCTAGAAAACCAGATTCTTACTCTTGAAACACCTTTGATAAAGGAATCATCAAGAATTTTATCTCCATACAATCAGGGCTAAAATGAACTCCCCTTTCTGTAGCCTTATTTAAGGCTCTTCAGTGCAGGTGGCTCATGAAGATTTCACTTCCTTTATTCAGAGGACAGCAGGTACCACTATAATCTTCTATTGCTTTACACTGAACCCTTCTGATTTCTCTATTTGCTTTTTGTTTTAATTGTTGTATTGTACTGGTGACAGCCTCCTCTTATTGGCCACTCTAGCCCATCTCCTTCAGGGAACCCTGACCATGTAAATACCTGTTTAAAGTTCTTCCACCTACTTCCTATTTCATATGGTAAAACAGAGACCTCATCTAGTCAGTAATATTGAATTAGATGTTTAGCCTTCAGTCCATGATTCAATAGAAGTTTTGTTTCTGAGAATTATTTTCATCTGGCTACAAAACGACATCCCAACAGCTATGGTTGTTCCCAAAGCTAATCCCAAAGCAAATAAGCTTCCTACAAGTGCCACTAATTCAAAGGGAATAATTGGAAGAGGGTCTCTCTGGGCTGCCTTCCTCAGTCTTTACCGTGTTCCACCCAAAGGAGAGCCAATTGTAAAGCCATGTAAACATAGTCGTAACAAAAATGAAGGCAGCATGAATGCAACCCAGCGGTGCTAAAAGGAGATGTGGGGTGAACAAGGCATGACTTTGGTAACCAAACAGTTGTTGACCCAAGGACAGTGATGGTCCAATTTCATCACACATCTGTTACACCTTCTGTGGCGATGCAACTGTGGTGACTTGTATGCGTGGCAACATTTTACTATCTTGAGCATTTTCAAGTTTCCACCCCAAAGGGGCAAAGCCAGGACCAATAAACTAGCATGGAGGTCATTATAAAGAATTTTATAATTTATAATTTATCAACATGATAAAATGAAGTCATGCTTCCTCCCGTTGTGTGTCAAGACCAAAACCGTGACAGAGTCAATCCTGGCCATGATAGAACGTGCTGGTATGTCACCAAGGGCTATGATGGAAACTCAGTGACATAGACTCTGTCATTCTTGGAGATTTTCAACCTCGATAACTGCTTAGAATGTACCTGGTTTGGTGAGAAAGAATGAATGCGTTCCTACTTTTAGAAAATTACACATCTCCTTGTTCTGTGCCATGTTTCCATGTGCCACAAATTCATGTGTGTTCCTGAATTGTCATGCCTTCAAGTCATGGGACGTTACTGCAGCGTATGCCATTTTCACTGTTACACATGCAGAGTTCTGTATCTTAACCAGGAGAATCCAGTATCTTGGCTTGAAACCCAATCTCGGTCTGGTCCCTGGTGCCCACCCCTCGGCCATGTGATTCCAGGGCAACGTGGGCTCACCCAGAACAGGTCTTCTCCTCAGATAACTCTGTCATGGGTACCTCCGTCCAGCGCAAGCAGAAAGCAAATCCTGGTTGTGAGAGGCTAGAAGGCAGGCCAAGCTGTGAGCAGTCTGTCTTTCCACCAGTGCTCTCCATTTTGTCTTCATTACAAAATATAACATGATGACCAGAGAAAACTATGGGAAGAGTTAAACTACTTGCTAAAGAAATCCAAGTAATCTTGATAAACTGGCTTCTTTGCGATGAACAGAGCTTTGTGTTCTGAACATTAAAAACTGACAGAAAGATCTTAATATTTTACCTCCTGAGCAAGCTTCAGCACCTCTGTCCTGATTTTTAATGCCATATTTCTATTATTCTTCTGAACAAAAATGTTGCCTCCTCTTGTCTTCGAATGGCTGACCTATTTCTGCTTTAAAATGAACATTGTCAGTTTTTACTCTTCAAACAGACTTTTGAAATGTGTTCTCTTTTGAGTACAAGGCCCTCCCTCCCCTTGTAGATCACAAATTCATGAAGCAGCCGGGGGAATGTTGGGATGAGCCCCTGTATAAATCATGGGGCAGAGAGAACCTGTAACACTGATGTGTTAAAACTGGTTATTTCTTCAGTCATGCAGATTTCAGTAAACAATAAAAGCACTATTTGAAAATTCTGTGTGTACTCTTTTTTCCATAATGTTAATTAAGACACTGAATCACTCACATCAGCAGAAGTTCTGCAACAGGCTGGAAATTTTACATAAGAATTTCTCAAAAAAATAATTTCATGGGTTTCAACTGGTGGGGGGGAGAAATGATTATTTCATGTATCATGGGTGATATGTTACATTGAAATAGAAAGGAAAGAGTAAAAAAACATATATACTTTATTCCTGCAAGAAGCACTTAGTAGGCTTACTTTTTAAAAGAAATTATATATCAAGCTGCAAGATGTTGACTTTTAAGAAAACTGGCAACTGGCACTTCCTCATGTTTATCTATTTTTTTTTAATTTGAAGGAAACACTCCTCCTTTAACTTAATATTAAAATAATTAAGTTAAAAAATAATTTTTGAACCTCAACCATGTGGGAAACAAAAAAATTCCAAGTGTCAAAAAAAGAGAAGATGTCATTATCTGTTTAATATTAATAAAAATTGGCACAATGCACATTTATGATATGTCAGGCAGTTCTAAGACATGTATCAAATCACCTAATCCTCGGAAAGAGGAACCCTTTTGCACTGCTGGTGGAAATGCAAACTGGTGCAGCCCCTCTGGAAAACAGTATGGAGGTTCCTCAAAAAATTAAAAAAAGAACTACCCTATGACCCAGCAATTGCACTACTAAGTATTTATCCGAAGGATACAGGAGTGCTGTTTTGAAGGGGAACATGAACCCCAATGTTGATAGCAGTGCTATGGACAATCACCAAACTATGGAGAGCACCCAAATGTCCATCGAAGGATGAATGGATAAAGAAGATGTGTGTCATATATCTATATCTATATCTATATATAGATATAGATATATATGAGTATTAGTTGGTGATCAAAAAAATGAAATCTTGCCATTTGCAACAACGTGGATGGAACTAGAATATATAATGCTAAGTGAAATTAGTCAGGGAAAGACAAATATATAAGTTCACTCACATGTGGAATTTAATATACAAAATGGATGAGCATAATGGAAGGGAAGCAAAAATAATATAAAAACAGGGAGCGGGACAAACCATCAGAGACTCTTAAATAAAGAAAAACTGAGGGTTGCTGGAAGGTTTTTAGCAGGGGGATAGGATAATTAGACAAGAGGTATTAAGAAGGACCCTTGTTGGGATGAGCACTGGGTGTTATATGTAAGGGATGAATCACTGGATTCTACTCCTGAAATCATTATTGCACTACATGCTAACTAACTTGGATGTAAATTTAAAACAATTAATGAAAAAAAAAAAAAAAAGAGGCGCAGGCTGCTTCCTGTAGGCTCCTCACCAGGCAGCAGCATGCAGTGGTATCTCCTCCAGATCTAGGCTGGGGGACTGAGGTAGGCTCCCCTCCCCGCCTCAGGTAAGGCCTGTAAATCCAGCCTGGAACTGGAGGGACAGAAGGAGGAAATTAGGCTGGGAGTAGAAGTGAGGGAAGGAAATGCATGGTTTTCAGATCCTGTGTCCCCTCTTGTGAGAAAAGGCAGCCTCTGGGAAGGAGGTGCTGTTCTGTTTTGGGTGACAGATGAAGGCCTTGGGGTTGGGGTGCCTGACTGGTCAACCCAAGAAAGGAATCGGGGGGAAAGGAAAAAGGAGGAGGAATGATCAGTTTGCTGTAGAAGTTCACTCCTGCTCCATCGTTCTTTCTTCTGTCCTTGAGGAAACTTCTAGAAAGACATTGTATGTTTTCTGTGGATCAAAAATGTCTTTTTCACAGATTCCAGAGAGTCTACCATTATAGACTGAATTTACATTAGATCTGTTCCCTTCTATATTAAAAATCATAGACAAATATTTCTAAGGGGGAGGCACAGATATTTAGAAACTATAGTATAATTTAATTTCTATGTTGTTTTTTTTAACCATTTGAGGATGGAGCTGTACCCAAAGTGGTTGGGGGTGGTCAGTGCTGAGGAGGGCGAAACAAGTTTCTTTCCAGTCTTCCTTAACTTTGGGTTTTGTGGCTTTCCTGAAGGTTCTTCTAGGTACCCCAAACAGCAGTCAAACAAACAGAAATATTTTATTTCAAGGACTAATGTGCCCAGCGCAGAACTGGCTACTGGAAGATTAAAAAAAAAAAAAAAATTGCCTAATCCTCACAACACATATCAAGTACTATAGTTATCCTCATTTATTTATGAAGAAACTGAAGCTCAGAGAGGCTAAGCAACTTATCCAAGTTTTCACAGCTATGGCAGGAAAAACATGGTTAATTACTATAAGAGTTTTCAGAAAAGAAAGTGTTAAAGAAGCTTAAGGAAAAAGGGTTCAGATGGGACATTTAAAGACTGATGTAATTTGGAGGGAAGTGAGAGAGAAATGAGAAGGTGCTGGAAAGATATGTACAAAACAGAGGAGGTGGTAAAGAGCTGTAAAGCCACTGAAGGCATGTGCAACTTTGCGGGTCCCCTCAGAGTCAACAAGTGCAACATTTAGGAAAGTGATTTTGCCTGAAAAGTTGGGTCTGTAAGAATTCCGCCGTATACGTTTTTCAAAGAGCAGTGCCAGTTAAAACGAAGGTAAATCCAAATCCTTTCAGTTAAGGAGTTAAAACAATTCCGTGCAGCCGTGTGGGATCCCAGAAAGATCAGAAGATGGATTTGTGTTGACTCCTCTGGAACCTCTAGATTCACTCTAGACGTGAGGAGCAGACAGGCAGGAATCTCCACTCACCTCTTGGCTCTTCAAGGCCTTAACAGGATGAGAGAAAAGTACTCACCCGTCTGCACAAAAGTTGTTCGGCCAAGACCATGCTGACTCCCTCATTTGCCTGTGGAAATAGTGACGGGGCACGAAGAGGTGTGTTTTGCTCTTGCATCTGAAATTTGTACCATATCGCTCGTCTTCAGAACGCTGAACAGATGTAACCTTGCAGAGACTTTTACGTGAACTTTGCTGTCGCTGGTTTTCAGAAATCTTTTGGGGTGTCAGAGCCTGGGCAGCAATCAACAAATGCTCTATAGTAAATTATTTCCTCACCGTTCTGAGAAAGATAGTCCTTTCCCCTTCAAGCATTCAGAAATTCCCTTGTCTTCCTACCTCCCATGCTCCCTGGGAGACTGGAGAGGATGAGGGACCAGTCTGAAAAGCATTGTGATGTGACTGTTGGTCTAGACAGGGTCACAATGTGCCCCTCTGGGGACTGTGGCAACTGTGGGTGACTTGAGGGCTGGTATTACAACTCCTGATCATGAAAGATTTAAGTTTGTCCCAGCAAAGAACTGACAACATCACTTCAAAATATTGTTGCTTTTACCTCCTTCTCTGGGTACAAACCTAAAGAGAAACACTCGACATCTATTGTGGATTTGTTTTAGATTATTAGAAGATTTTTCAAATGCATCTTATGTTAGGAGTTCAAGACAAATCAAAACCCTACACAGAAGATCTTATGGTGGCTTAACTGCAACATCTCCCTTCTCAAAAGGGGCTACGTAGTATCTCCCTTCTCTGTCAACGTGGGCTGATGATGGACGTAATTCACCCTTAATGGTCCTGAGATATATTCTTCATAGAAAAATGATGAAGAGCATTATATGTAGGACGATAACAATCTAGAGATAAAAATCCAAAGAAGTAAGAAAAGTGATGTTGATTTCTTTTAAGCATTCTAGAAAAAAATCACATTTTCTAGCAGTGTTTAAAAAAAAAATCTGCTATTATAAAGCAGAAAGGGAGCATAGGTTTTAGAGTCAGATTCCCTGAATTCTGTTCTTGGCTCTTAGGCAAGTGACATTACCTATCTGTGGCTCAGCCTCCCCATCTGTGAAATGGGGACATTGAGAGTACCTATTTCATAGTGTTGTCACATGGATTAGTGAAATAATACATGTGATATTCTTAAACCATGCCTGGCATGGAGTGCTCAACAAAGCTTAATTTACTACCCTATTTGGGGCTTTCAAATCGCTGTAGCAAGTTATCAGATTACCACATAGGATTTCCAGATTGGGTTCCCCAAGTCCCTAAAAACACTTTCAATCAGAAATTATGTGTTTCAAAGCAGTTTATCTTGCTTTGTTACAGAAGCATTGTTACAGAAAGCATAATTTTGAGTCGTGGTTTAGCCAGTGAAATCAACAGTTCATGTGACATGACATCAGGTCAGACTGTTGTCAGAAGCATTTTAGAAGCTGAAGAATATTGGGGACGTTCAAGAAATCTGGATGTTTTCAATCTCCTAAATAAGGCCACAGTGGCTTTCATGTTGTGGTTAAAACGGTCCTCCCCTTGGTCACATGAAGAAATTTATCTTATCTGAACTCAAGCCTCTTTCGACATTGCTTTTGGGAGCAATCAGTGCGATTAACTCAGAAGTTTCCCCGTCTCCACCTCACCCCCATATACATGTCCATTGTTTACTATAAGATATTTCCTTTTCATAGAGGATTAAATTTTAAATTTCTTTTAAAAAACAGGATAGACTGCAAAATATTTTCGGGGCGCCTGGGTGGCGCAGTCGGTTAAGCGTCCGACTTCAGCCAGGTCACGATCTCACCGTCCATGAGTTCGAGCCCCGCGTCAGGCTCTGGGCTGATGGCTCAGAGCCTGGAGCCTGTTTCCGTTTCTGTGTCTCCCTCTCTCTCTGCCCCTCTCCCGTTCATGCTCTGACTCTCTGTCCCAAAAATAAATAAACGTTGAAAAAAAAAATTAAAAAAAAATATTTTCTAATCGTTTTAATGAAATGTTCTCATGCTGGACAGAATTCATAGTGCCTTTCTTTGAAATTCCATAATCACAGTGCATCACTTCTAATAGCCCTCTGCTGAATGTTCCTCAGAAACAAGGATGGATAACTGTAAATGCTACAACAGGCTTAGAGAAGCATTCAGAGGAGAGAATAGTCACAAGACCAGGGATGATTCAGGGAGGGACAACACCTAAGGATATAAAGTTATTCTGCCAATGTCCAATTCACAGGGAGGAAAAAGCCAGTTATTGTCAGAATTGTGAAGGATCTGAGATTTGATCCCGTGTAAGCTCAAAGAAATTAGCCTGCCATGGTTTCTTGGAGGGCGGTAGAAGACAGGAAACCCCCGGATCAGATAAAAGTTTATTACTCAGCAAAAGCAGCAGCCAGAGTATTCACATTTTTGTGTCAGTTCCTGGAGTTCCTAACATAGTAATGACAGGTTGTGTTATAGGAGAGGAACCATGAGCTTAGGGAATGTGAACGTTTTCTAATGAGAGTAAGCATGCCTGCCTCTTGCTCTGAAGAGAAAGTGTCTTTATTATACTGGACAATAGGTATGCTTGCCTTTTGCTCCAGGGTGACATTTCCTCTATCTTCAAAGGCTGTTCACTCTACAAGTACCCTTGAATTTGAGTCTGAAAGAAAAAGCAGTCAGTGCCTTGCTTATAAGATGTGCGGAATTACTAGAGACCCATGGAGAATTGTCTTCCAACAGTTCTTAATAAATAAACTATTTTATGCCAGCACTTTGAGTACTCAGCATGTATGTTTGACTTACACCAGTTTCATGTTTCTGAAAGGCTGCCAAAGAACCCAGAAGCTAATAGGAATATGTAAAGGTAGAGCGTCTGACTCAATTTTGGCTCAGGTCATGATCCCAGGGTCGTGGGATTGAACCCCACACAGAGATCCAAGTTGAGCGTCAAGCCAGCTTAAGATTCTCTCTCTCTCTCTGTCCTCATCTTCCTCCTTTGCCCCTCTCCCCTGATCACACTCTCTCAAAGAAAGAAAGAAAGAAAGAAAGAAAGAGAGAAAGAAAGGCAAGGAAATATTCCTCAGTGTAAAGGAATAAGGCTACACTATTACCAGTGAGAATGGGTGCTCTTTGTTCTATTAAAGATGACAGATACTCTATTCCAGCTGATGTTTGCAAGGGAAATAGCTACCGAAAATGTCTACCAAGAGGGTTTATCTTGGTAGGCATTAAGTGAATTAATAGGGCTGATGATTTCCTGCTCTTTCCAAAGAAAAAAGGCCATTTGAAGGCTCTGCAGTCTTTAACTCTAAAATAGCAATTCAAATATTCTGTTATGAGAGATTACAGTCTTCCTGGAATGTTGGTAGTTGTGACAAAGGAAAACAGTTCCATTGTCAAATAAAGTTAGAGAAATGCTAGGCTCAGCAAAGTTAAACAAGTCTTTTTAACTTGCGACTTCTCAGATTTCTAAACATGTTAACATGTGTTGTGAATCTCCAAAAGAGATATAGTATTCTCCAAGGGATTTGATCATAGACCCCTATTTCTCAGGATACTCCAAGGGGAGAGTTCCAAGGAAAGCTGCTTGCAAATGCCTCCGTGGAGGAATGACCCTAGCTCACTGGCCATGGATGCTGAAAGACAAAGGTGCTTTGGGAAGATGTTCCCTGATGGGTCAGACATGCTCTAGGCAGATTCCCTATGGATAGCAGCAATGGGTACCTTCCTGCTTCTTTTATTAGGTGTTGGCGATTATATTCATCACTGACTAAAATCTAGGGAGGATAAATATGTATCATTTTGAGATCAATGTGAAAAGTTTTAGCACTAAGTCCTAAGAAATCATCTATTCCAATCCCTTCTTGCAGATGAGACAGACGATGCAAAGAAATTAAGAGACTTGTCCCAAATCACAAAGTTAGTCAGTGGCAGAACCACACCTGGAATCCAGGTGTCATTAATCCCAGTTTATGCTCTTTTCACTAATAGCAATAAAATTGACCATTAATGACTGCTATCATTGATACTGAGAAGGATACCAGGCTTTCTTGGTGTTTTGTTTTGTTTTGTTAAACAACAAATAAACAACATGAGTAAAATCAGAGAATTAATAAATGAATTCAAGAAAATGCATCATGCATCAATATGGGTGGTGGCTTTAAGAAGAGATCATCTGGGCGTGGTTATAGTATTTTCTGAGTAAACAAAGCATCTTCCATGACAGTTTTCCAAGGAGAGTCATGTTCATGTCAGTAACAAGAGAATCTTCAATTTCACCTCCCTGGTAGGGTTTCTTGAGCCATCAGATATCCATGCCTCAGAGAGACAGCAGCTTCAGCTTCATAGTCAAAGGGAAGAAGCAATTCCTTAGGCTTGAAATTAAGGGCTTTGTCAAGGCTGATGTCACCGAAATTGGAAACAAATCAATGTTTAAACTGTGATCTGAAACGTTTTATGGTACATTCCATATGCATAATAAGATACAATGCTAACAAACTGGAAATTTTGAGTCCTGGGAAAATTGAGTTACCTTCCTTAGGAGGTATATCTTAATGTTTTGTTTTGTTTTAATAAATTTAATAAATAAATAAATAATAATAAATAAATAAATAAAGCCCCTTAAGAATGTTTCATTATCTTTAGAATAATTCACTTCATAGCTACAGCTAGTCATTTCCAGATTTAATTAATGAGTTAACACATATAAAGTTCTTAGAGCAGTGGCTGTACATGCTTAATAGTGACAGGAAAATATTACTTAGTAATATTATTGTAACAGTGATATTTAGGTACAAAAAATAAAAGCCACTCTTGAGAAGGTCAAACTCATTTTTTGCTTTAAGCTATATATGTAGCATGTGAAAGTTATTTATCATTAGCCCATATGAACAATAATTATTATTTTTTAATTTTTTGACATTTATTTATTTCTGAGAGACAGAGAGAGACAGAGCATGAGTAGGGGAGGGGCAGAGAGAGAGGGAGACACAGAATCCAAAGCAGGCTCCAGGCTCTGAGCTGTCAGCACAGAGCCCAACGCAGGACTCTAACTCACGAACCATAAGACCATGACCTGAGCCAAAGTCGGACACTCAACCAACTGAGCTACCCGGGCAACCCGAACAATAATTCTAAGAATGAGTTTCTCTGGTATATTTCATATTGTGTAAACTCAGAGCTACAGACACTTTATGATCTTTCATTAAGAAGTTTGCTTTCAGTCATAAAATGCTTTTCAATTAAAGAGGAAGCTATAAAATCGCCTCATGAAGACACATTTGGGATGTGAGCATGTTATTGGGAAAAGCACAAACTAATGCAATTGCAAAAACTTCTGAAAAAGGACCTTACTGAATATACTTGATGGATTCAACTTAAAAATAAATATTCATTTTCCGTATGACTGAGTAGTGCTTAAGCAAGAGAACTCTGAAATTAGACTTGCCTGGGTCTAAATCCTAATTCTTCCACTCAATGGTCATATGACCTTTGATTAGTTACTTGTTTAAATGTGCCTCAGTTGTCTTCTCTTCACAGGAGAAAATAATACTGCCTGGATAGCAAGGGTAAAAAAAATCAGACAATGAATAGAAAGCTAGTACTTAGCACACCATATGTACCTAGTAAGTGCTTATTTATTATTACCATTTCCAAAGTATATCACAGATTAGTGGGGCTAACCGCTTCAACCTTATGCGTCTGTGTGTGTTGGGGAGGGCTGCAGGGGGGGTAAATAAACAAGACTGATTTTATAAAAATTCTGCCCAAAGTTGTGTAGTATCCTATTTTTAGGTCCTCAGCACCACCACACTCTCCTCTGGCACAATTTCAACTGCCATTTTAGGGTTAAGACCACATTTGACCACATTACCTCTTGGGCAACTTCCTGCTCACACGACATTTTCTAGGGGAGGTTTTATTCTCCTGTCTTAGCATTTTTAATGGCATAGAGACAAGGATTTCAAAACTGTTGCTAAAGGTGATTTTATCTGGCAGCTATTAATTCAGAAAGTGCTAATGGTTGCAACAGTGTTAAGAGCTGAAACTTAAAACAAAGTATTCTGTTAGCTCAGGACCTTCCCACAAAAGCTCAGAAAGGATCTGGGGAGCAGATGTGTATAGGGTGGGTAGAGACTGCTGGGTAAAACGCTGCTGGTGGTTTTGGTTTAGAATTTAGATTTTACTTTCACTATTACTAGGCAGAATCAACTAACATCAAATATAAAATAAAGCAAGCATAGCAGGTTGGTTTTCAAGAACAAACCCAGCATTGAAAAATCAAGGTTTAAGCAGACACATATGTATAATACATAATTTCAATATAAACTCTATGTGCTAAAGGATTCACATTAAAAAAAAATTTTTTTTTTAATTTTTTTTTCAAAGTTTTTATTTATTTTTGGGACAGAGAGAGACAGAGCATGAACGGGGGAGGGGCAGAGAAAGAGGGAGACACAGAATGGGAAACAGGCTCCAGGCCCCGAGCCATCAGCCCAGAGCCCGACGCAGGGCTCAACTCCCGGACCGTGAGATCGTGACCTGGCTGAAGTCGGACGCTTAACCGACTGCGCCACCCAGGCGCCCCTAAAAAAAATTTTTTTAATGTGTATTTATTTTTGAGAGAGAGAAACAGAGTGTGGGGGGGGGAGGGGCAGAGAGAGAGGGAGACAACAGAAACCGAAGCAGGCTCCAGGCTCTGAGCTGTCAGCACAGAGCCCAGCGTGGGCCTTGAACTCACGGACCGTGAGATCATAACCTGAGCCAAAGTCAGACGCTTATCCGAATGAGCCACCCAGGAGTCCCAAGGATTCACATTTTAGAAGCTGAAGTTTTGGGTTTTTTTTAAATAAAAAAAAATTTTAATGTTTATTTTTGAGAGAGAGCACAAGGTGGGGAAGGGCAGAGAGAGAGAGAAGGAGACACAGAATCCGAAGCAGGCTCCAGACCCTGAGCTCTCAGCACAGAGCCAGATGCAGGGCTCGAACCCACAAACTGCGAGATCATGACCTGAGCCAAAGTCGGATGCCTTACCCACTGAGCCACCCAGGCACCCCTAGAGCCTGAAGTTTAATACAAATCACTGTATACTGAAAGTCAGAACCAGTACAAAAAATGGAAACTTTAGAAAACACATTCAACATTTAATGGGAAGCTCTGTGCCAGGTGTTGACATAGGGATGAATAAAGACAAGGTGGTGAAACAAAGCTGTAAAGAGATAAACGGCAGCACACCATGGTAAGTGAGTGCTGTGCGAGCTCAGGGAAGGGAGCATTACCCTTGCCCGGAGCCTGCAGAGGTTTCACAGAGAAAATGACTTTTGAAATAAGCTTTCAAGGAATGCGATAGCCCAGCCTGCATTTTCTGGTAGCTAACAACAAAACGATATAAACCACTTCCATACAACCCACTAGAGAGGTTGCAGATATTCTGTCACTAGAACCTTAAGAGAAGTAGGTATTGCTGTTCTAATAGATGGATGGAGAAACTGGGTTCAAAGATTAAGAAGCTCAGGATCAGAGATGGTAAAGAGTAGACCCAGGACGTGAAGCCAGGTCTGTATCATTCTAACTCCCTTACCATGGTTCTGCACTGCCCAGAAAGATCTACTTCAGCTCCCTATTGCCAACCAGTACAGGATCAAGTTGTAACTATCTGGAGTCCAAGTGTGGGAACTCACCCTGAAAGCCCATTGAGAATGTCAAATTTTGGTCTATAAAGAATCGGGTAAATGAAAGGTCAAGGTGGTGGCTCTGTATATATGGTTCACCCGGGCCGCAGTGCCCTCTCTTTTCTCTGAGATTCAATCACATTTAGTTCAAAATGGTTTATTTGGATTCGTGTGCTGCCAGATTCCCTCTCTCAAGCTCTGTCAACACCTTGAAGTCAGGGAATGAGCCTTATACAGTAGTCTCCCCTTAAGGGAGGTTTTGCTTTCTATGGTTTCAGATACCCATACTGTGGTCCAGAAGGATATGACCCTCCTGACAATTTGTCAGAAGTTAATAGCAGCCTAACATTACGTCCATGATGCCTACATCACTCACCTCACTTCATCTCATCACGCAGGTATTTTATTACCTCACATCATCACAAGACAAAGAAGGGGGAGTTCAATACAATGTGATATTTTGAGAGAGAGAGAGACCATATTTATATAACTTTATTACAGTATATTGTTGTAAGTGTTCTATTTTATTAATTTTTGTTGATTTCTTACTGTGCCTAATTTATAAATAAAACTTTATTATAGGTATGTATGTTTAGGAAAAAAACATACTATATAGAGGGTTTGGTACTATCTGCAGTTTCAGCCACCCACTGGGTGTATGGGAGCATATTCCCCACAGATCATGGGGTCTACTGTACTTCTTTGAGACCCTCAAGGTCCAGCACTCACAGGAGTTGGCTGATTATGGATTCACCTGGTGTTTTTCCTAGGGCTTGGTGAGTGTGGATGTTGATTTGAGTTAGGCTGACTGAGGCAAGTGACCAGACTTAGAGTTTGTGTTCTAAAATAAGAAAAGGTGACCTAAGCAGGATAACATAGCGGTTTGCAGACTAGTGCCTCTCAGACTTCAGAGTGCATGTGAATCACATCACTGCATGTTGACCTACCCAATGCACCCTATTAAAAAGCAGGTAGCAGACAAAAGTATTGTAGTTAAGCATCCGGGGGAGGCAGGAGACTCAACTTGCAGGGTTCATGCCCCATTTCCAAATCTTGTTGCTCTTCCTCATCCTTCTGATTTCAGGTCTGTGAAGAGTACAGTAAGCACATATTTATTGTAAGCTACCATTGATAGCAGCTACCGTTTATTGCGTATTTATAAAGTGCTTGGCACTGTTCTTGCTGCTTTAAGCATGTTATCTAATTCACACAGCACCCATACCCATATTGCCGATGATGGAAAAATATAAAATTAGCAGTAACTCCCACAGGAAGAGTAGGGATTTATTCCTGGTGCACCCCAGTCCAAAGTCTAGGGTGGAGTAGTTAGTTCCTTGCCACTGGGTAATGAGGGAGCGTTTCGGGGATGCCTAAGCTTGAGGTCAGGGTGACAATGGTACAGGAGGACAGAGATGCTCAGAAAGCACTTGCAGAATGAAGCCCTGGATGGGAGGTTTGTGCCCTTAGAGTACTCGCCTCATTGAGTATTTAAATCCAGGTAAGCTATTTAAGAGGCGGAACTACCTCAGATAGTATCTGGTAGCGTGCAAGGTGCTCACAATTTTAGCAAATTGCCACAGTCAACTCTCCCTTTTCCAGAGGGACTTTTCAGGAATTTTTACACCTGCTATCTAGGAGAAAGGCCCCACCCTTTCTCCTAGACTTTTGTGTTGATTTAGGTGAATTAAGGCTGTTGTTAGAGTCATCTAAAGCCTACAAGGGTTTAAGGTTGACTTCCACAACAGTACAAGAGTTGGAAAAAGTGTGATAGTTCTCCAAGCAAGTAGGGGGAAAATAGTTAAAAGCTAAGAGAACCGCTTCTGGACAAATTTTCTTTTCATTTTGACTTGGAAATAGAAATGGGGTAAAAGGAAATACCTGCCCTCTTAAGGCTTCCTGTGTAAGAACAAATCAACTACTGAAAGACAATTAGAAACATCAGCCTTTTCCTGACTGCCAGGACAGAGCAATGGGTTAATTTTAGGTACTCTTAGAATAACTGATATTACTAAGGCATCCCTGGAGACTTTATGTAACTTAGTAATCTTGTCTGTACATTTTTCACTGGGCAGAAGATTTTCCATACAGATAGTTGTCAGCTTCTAAGAAGACAGAGTTTGGCTTTCAATCCTGAAATTGGGTGGGAGGAGAACGAGAAGAAAAACATACTTCAGATCAATCAGTAAGGGAGAACCCCTCCCCCATACTCTTTAAACAACAGGTGGTTTTGACGAGTACCGTCAACTCTTCTATACACAGCTCACAATTGTAGGCGGAGCGCTCAATTTCAGCGTCCCTAGAACCTACTGCTGAGAGACAGGGGAGCCCAGCTGTCAGTGTCCAGGAACATGGGGGTTCCTGCTGGAGAGGAGCCGGGTGTCCTGGGGCTCGTGGGCTTCATGGTGCACGGATACGGGCTTTAACCTTTCTCCTCCGTCTCCCTCAGTGCGCCCCTTCCCATTCTTGTGTTCTTATGGGGTCCTTCTGTTGTCACGAGGGGCGGGAGACGAGGAGGAGGGATTATCTCTACCCAGACCCCAGTCTAGCAGGGGAGTTGCCAGAAGGGCTATTTTTAGTGGTAGCTGCTCCCCTCTAACACCCAGGGGAGGAGCTGCGGCAGTGGAGTGGCCACAGAGCGCAGAAGAGCCTCGGTTTCCCGCGCCCAGTTAGCGATGGGGGAGGTATTAGACGCAGCCCGCTCCCCGGGCAGAGGCCGCCAGGTGGCCGCCTCGGAGGCCGGAGCGGCCCCGCGGGAGAGCGCGGGAGGGTTCGTTTCCCACTTGGAGAAGAAAGCCTCCGGCGGCCGGCGGCAGCCTCGCCGACCAGTCCCGGCGCGGGGTGGTCTCCGCAGGGGAGGAAGTTCCCGGGCACGGCGGCCTGCGTCACAGCGGGGCTGGGACCGCGGGGCGGGCGGCGGCGGCGACCCCGGGGCCGGGCGCTGGGCGGCGCTGGCTGCCGCTGGCCCGGCTGCGCGCGGGGCGGCGCTGGAGGCGGCTCCGTCCGCCGCCGGGGAGGCGGAGGGGAGGAGGGCTGCGGGGCTGGGGCGGTAGCTGCGTCCCGGCTCTGAGCCCGCGAACAGGACGAGGAGGAAGACGCCGCCGTGGCCGCGGCCGCAGTGCTCCGGGCGCCACTCGCCCCGAGCAGCGGCCCCGCCGACGACCCCGCTGCCGCTGGCCGCCGCTGAGTCCGACCGGGAGACCGCTCGCCGCTCCCCAGCGCCCTCCCCGCCGGCACCCTCGCGCCCAGAGGTAAGGGCGGGGACCGCGGAGGGATGGAGAGGGGCGGCCCGCCGAGGACCGCGGGGCTCGGTCCGCTAGGTGCGCGGGAGCCACCGCTCGCCCCGCCTCGCTCGCGTCCCTGACTGCTCCCGCTCTCGGGCGCGCAGAATATGTGGTCGCCTGCCCACTGTGTGGTCCTTGGAGCCACCCGCTGCCAGGGCTCGGGGACCCGCCAGCCCCTACCCCACCCATCCCACGCCAGCCCCAGCGGCGGGGCCGGGGACCCCAGCCTGGCGCCGAGCACAGAGCGGCCGCCGCAGGTCCTGCGGACTTGGTGGGGGGGTGGGGGCACCGGGGGTGGAGGACGAGGAGGAAAGGCGGCCACCACCGGGGCGGTCGTCCTTCTTCCCTACCTGAAAACCTCCGGAGACCCCACAGCCTGGCCCTTCTGGTCTGCTCTCCCCAAGCCCCTGAAGTTAGCACTTTCAGGGAGAGAGCAGTCTGATGGTGTCCAACGCGAACGAGAGCGCGGCGCCTGCCCCTTTGCGGGACCGGAGGGGAGAGAGGGTTTAGCCGGATCCGGAGGGCCAGGTGTCTAGGCCGGCGGTTGAGACCCAAGCCAGGGTCGCCGGTCCTTCCCCTCCCAGCAGCGAGGTGGTTAGGGATGGAGTTAGCAACACCGGAACCTTAGGATGTGCTCTATAGACTCCAATTCCTTTCTTTGCTGCTCAGACAGTTCTTTCCTCCCCCACCTTACGCCTGCCGGTGTGCATCAGATTATAGTTCCTTCAAAAGCTCACACCTTACCTAGCTCTGAATAACCACAGACACCCAGCCCACGTCCCAGGACGGATATTTCAAAGTGTGAAGACCAAACTTCACTTGGTTTCAGATTCTTTTTAAGCATTTGAAACTCTCGGCAAACCAGTTAGGAAAACACCTGCAAGTCCCCATCCTCCTTAAAGTAAAAAAAAAAAAAAAAAAAAGAATCTTTGTGGGAGTGCAAATGCTGGACAAGGGGAGGCTTGAGTGACCTTATTTGTCGCAGCTCTATGGAGGAGGAATTAGTCACATACCTCTTATAATGTAAGAAATGGAGCCTCAACCAATGGGCACATTTCCAGACAGGTATGGAGTGGTGTCCTAAGGCATCCATGAGGCTACTTCATGGACAAGTCAGGAAAATGGCATCTAGATGGGACAGGAGGCAAAGTGATGGTAACCCTCTTGTTTGGCACAACACTGCAAAATCACCCTTATGTGTGTATACATTTTTTTCTTCATTTTTAAATTATTTTTCTAAACCCAAAATGTAAGTTGAACTTCCCCAAATTTGCTCAGATCGATAAACCATGTGCTGGATGTGTGGACACAGATGTATACAACTCGAATCTAGTATTTGCATTTCTCCTGACTTGCTCAAATAGTGAAGACCAAGAGTGTAACCCCGATTTACTTTGGAGTGATTCATTTAAATCCTGTCTTGAGGTCAGTTTGTTTTTGAGGGGTGGGACCAGCTTTGCAAGAATGGATATTTTTTGATGGTTCACATGATGGATTGACCACAGATCAGTCCTACCGATTTAACAATGGTATCAGAGATAGCAAGCACGTTTAATGATTTCTTAGTAACAAAATTATCAAAGTCTTTGTTAACAGTACTATTCTCTTATTTCCCAGATTGACTAAGTACTTTGTTTCATGGCATGTTTTGGAAGGGAATGCTTTGGGGGGTGGGGGGGATTGATTAGAGAGCGTAAGGGAAAAGACTGAATGATTTTCCACTTATGTGAAGTTTCTCTTTTTAAAACAATATGAAGTTAGCAAGTTTTAAAAATTCCTGAGGTGCCCAATTTTTACCAAGTTGTTTTTATGATTTTCCAATAGTCTGTAGCATTTTTAAGTTAGTCACCAATAACATTATAATATAGCCCAAGTTTAGAAGCAAATAGGGTGGAAAGTTATACATATTTTTCCACACATTGTGTTAATGATTTAATATGGTACATTGCTATAGTGTAGCTGCTCTAGGTACCTAACATACACTATACTCAGATTCTTACAACAAATGTTTAGGGAGATGGTGACTGTCTACATTTTACAGAAGAGAGTTTGTGACTTGCCCAAGACCAGAGAGCTAACTTAATGCCTGAATGAGACCAACTCTCCTTAGCCTTAATGATGTACTTTTCTATTATCCAAAGTGGCCTTTCTTATTTCTACATAAATTTACTGTTAATTTGCCGTAATGACTATATGAGGAAACTGAGATTGAAGAAGTAAAATCACCTGTCCATGGTTTTCCATGTAACTAGTATAGAGTAGACTTCAAATTTGGAATCCAGGGCCTTCTGTTTCTCAAACCTGTGTTCTTGCCGTTGATCTCTATTGCATGACTGATTAAGAACTTAAGGAAACATTTTACTCTTTTTCATCAGCTGTTCTCATCCACTTGACAATGATGTTCTCAGGCTGCAATACACTCTCAAGTTTTTATATTCCATCCCTGAAGTGCAGGCTGTATCTCCAGCCCTAGATCACTATATGAAATGCACCCATAACCAATGAGGGTGACATTACTATGGACGTATCCTTGAATCCACTTAATTTTTCTTAAAATATAAATCAGTCTAGATTGGCATGGGGGAAAGAGCATGGCCTCAAGATGGGAAAAGCTGGCCAAAAATTTGGCTCTGCTATCAAGGAGGAGTGTAAATGAATTCATGCCGTGGAACTTTTCTGAGCCCCAGTTTCTTTATGTATAATGAGGTTAATAAAACCTGCTTGGTTGGATTATTTTGTGGACTAAGTGTAACAATCCATATAAAGGACAGCTCCTGTCACCTGGTAGGTGTTCAGTAAGTGGTAAGGATTAACACCCCTGTATCCTAGCACTGATTGAAATTTCTGCTGTATTTAACTCCGTGTATATTTTACATGCACCTAGTGATTAGTCATTGCTATCAGTGATTCATTCTTCAACTATACAAACATCTAATCAAGTGTTTAGCATCTTTAACTTTTGAATCACATCCTTTTTTTGTAGTCCTGACTTAAAAACATTTGCTCACCTAATGCAGTTTTTTCTTTGCTCCATTCTGCATATTTTTTTTTAGAACTTCACTAGCCATATTTCAGTGAGTTGGAATTTGTAATTTTTGGCAAACACACTTTCCTGTTTTCTGCCTCTCCTGATTTCTCAGCCTTGCTTATCACTCAAGGCACCATGACAATCCCAGTATCTTCCTACCACATACCTCACCCTTGACCAGATCTCTACTAGCTGTATCTTCTTCGAGGCCCAGCCTAAATGCTGCCTCCTTCCTGAGCCCATATACCTCCCATTGCAAATCCTTTCTCAGTTGAGGGCATCTGGGTGATTCAGTCGGTTAAGCGTCCGACTCTTGATTTCAGCTCAGGTCATGATCTCACGGGAGAGTGGGGCTCTGAAGTCATTCTTGGCTTTCTCGTGTTCTGTTCCTTGCTCCAGTTCCCTGGGGATCATAGACTGGGCTTCTGGTGTTCGGTCTCAGAAGCCACGAGCATTAGGGGAGCTTGGCTTCTTTGTATATTGACTTCTTTCAGCATCTGGAGCTCATCGGCTCTGTACGCTCCCTTCCCTTCAAACGACTCATCCTCATCACCTGTAGCTTTTGCTTTGACTATAGTGTTCTTTTTCCTTTCCTTCACCCTCAAACCTCCAGTAATATATTTATTTTTCAGCATCTTTTCTCTTGATTTTTGGAGCTGCACTGAAGCCTCTCCCTCAGGGCAGAGACCATATCTGCCTTGTGCATGTCTGTATCCACAGCACCTGCACAGTGCCTGAGACATAGCTGCTCAAGATATAGTCACGGGATAAGTATATGGTATATGTGACAGGAACGTTTCTAACCTACTAGCTGGGGATGTATCTTTTCCCCTTTCTATTGCTTTAAATTCTGATTATGAAATTTGATAGTGTAACTAGAAGTTATCCTTCTTAGGGTCATGAAATATGTATATGGAAATACTTCTATGTGTGATTGGAAATTAGGAGCAAAATATGAAGTCAGGACTCCAAAATAAATCCTGGACAAATGTCACTAAATAAGCTAAATATATGAAAGGTCATGAGTCCTATGAGTTCATTCTGTGTATTTGAAGACCTTGTCGCATCAATACAAATTAAGTAGTCTTTCTTAAATATTGTTGAGGCTTAGACAATTGAAGCCACTTTAAATATGTTTTTTTTTGAAATGGGAAAAATATAATCCAACTTCTGGAAAAAAATATTATAGAGGATTAATCTAATAACACCTTGATTTTTTTCAAAATAACTGTGAGAATAGCTTCATTAGGAAAACACCATCAGGCTAATTTGTATTATTTCCCTTGACCTTAGGTCCAGGATAATGTTATTATCAGCAAAGTTAGGAAATACTGTCCAGCATACACAACTTTGTAGTTAATGCAAAGCTATGTGGATCTGTGAAATCAGAGAGTGGTTAAAGTTGAGGAGCTAGCCGGAGGTATGTCTAGGCTTTGGATCTGAGTTGAGGGCTTAGGCATTTTATCTACGAATCTGGATGGCATAACAGAAAACATGTATCTGATATTTCTTTAAATGGCTTCATGGTGAATAGAGTAGCTTGGTGTTGAAGCAAGGATTAGAAATAAGCTTGGCAAAATTAAAATAAAATAAAAGGAAACAGTCAAAAATAAGCAATAAAATTTACTTAAGGAAAGCATATGATTATATCTTGAAGAACAATAAACAAGCCTACCATACGAATATGCCAGAGTTTTGTTTGGGTATGTTCATTTCTGTATCACCAGTATTTAGAATAGTGTATTTGTTAACGTTTTATTTTAGTCTGACATATAAGAAAAAAGGTTTCTGGTATGTCAGCTTGAAAATTCATTCTTGGGGCGCCTGGGTGGCGCAGTCGGTTAAGCGTCCGACTTCAGCCAGGTCTCGATCTCGCGGTCCGTGAGTTCGAGCCCCGCGTCAGGCTCTGGGCTGATGGCTCAGAGCCTGGAACCTGTTTCCGATTCTGTGTCTCCCTCTCTCTCTGCCCCTCCCCCGTTCATGCTCTGTCTCTCTCTGTCCCAAAAATAAATAAACGTTGAAAAAAAAATTTTTTTTTAAAAAGAAAATTCATTCTTACTAAGGCCATTTTATAAAAGTAATGGATGGTCAGACACAATTGTGAGACCAAATACAAAATGTGCATTAAAGGTTACTAGACTCTTGACTTACAATCAGCAATTAACTGGGTCACTGGGTAGCTGGTTTCCAAGCATAAGTCTTATCCCCACTCCACATTATACAGGAGGCTAGCAAATGTAATAATGATGAAAAAATTAAAGACATAAAAGATTAGAAAGGATGTAGCAAAAATATCTCTCCCTATAACTTTGTGATTAGAAATTAGGATTCCAGAGGCACCTGGGTGGCTCAGTCGGTTGTGTCTGACTCTTGACTTCAGCTCAGGTCATGATCTCATGGTTCATGAGTTCAAGCCCAGCATCAGGCTCCGCATGACAGTGCAGAGCCTGCTTGGGATTCTCTCTGTCTCCCTCTCCCCCACCCCTGCTCATGGTCTCTTTCTCTCAAAAAAAAAAGAAAGAAAGAAAGAAAGAAGAGAAGATTCCATAATCTAAGGAATCTACAAAGCAGCAACTAACAATAAGTGCCCCACTAATCTCTAACTGAATTGCAGGTATTCAAAATTTACCAAAAAAGCTTAGAAGTAAATATGTTGTCAGTCACTATTTCAGTCGGCCCTTGTATGTAAACATGTAGATGATTTTACTTGTCCTGAGAGTGTACCTAACATTATAGTCACATTAATAACATTTTACCTATCAGGACGCCTGGGTGGTTTAGTCGGTTGAGCTTCCGACTCTTGATTTGTGCTCAGGTCATGATCCTAGAGTTCTGGGATCAAGTCCTGTGTTGAGCTTCATGCTCAGCGTGGAGCCTGCTTGAGATTCCTTCTCTCTCCCTCTCCCTGACTCATGCTCTCTCTGTCTCTAAAATAATTTTTTTTTAAATAACATCTTACCTATTGACTTTTTTTTCTGCTTGATAGCTTTCCCCATAATGTGATTGCAATACACAGAGCAGCCTACTGTTGACCTAATTAAGGAATTAGGGAGCAAATCAATTAAAGCTAATGATTGCTAGCATCTCTATTACTTATGAATGCCATAATCTGGCTTGTAGGAGAGGGAGCAAACCTTTGATGCCACCTGGATACTGTCTAGTGTGTATCAAATATGTCCTGAGTATAAAAAATCTTTATTGCTTCAAATTTGGAACATAATCTTAAAAGAACAATTATAAAATGTCATATAAGAATACAGATGCTCAGTGACAAGAGAAGCCATATTGTTGGTAGTCGTATTTACTAACAACTAAATCGGAAAGTTATACAACATGTCAGAATTTTAATATCTCTCGAGGCCAGGAATCTCTTATTACTCTGCTTGTTTGCTTTCAGTTATTTATAATTTAGGAATACCAAAAAGCAGTACAAAAGCAAAAAAGCTAATTGCCCCTTTTGAAATAATAGATGGGGCTGGGTGAAGAAAAAAATAACTTGCTATCCGGGTAGGATATATAAGCAAATGATTTTACAGCCTCATACTGAGAAAAGGTCATCTCAAAAATAATTTTTCTTTTGGGGCACCTGGGTGGCTCAGTCAGTTAAGCATTCAACTCTTGATTTCAGCTCAAGTCATGATCTCATGATTGAGCATGGAGCTTGCTTGCAATTCTTTCTCTCTCACTCTGTCTTCCCTCCCCCCATACATAAATAAACTTTAAATAATAATAATAATTATTTTTCTTTCTCAGTTATCAGTTATCTATTAAGCTCTTTCAAAAAATAATTGTATCTCAGTATATGTTATTTATCATATAAATCGCATAAGCTAAGCACTGGGGATGACAGTATTTAAAATGGGAAACTTTACTTTTTGAGATAAAATTAACTTTATAAAGCGTGTTATAAAATAGTGTTTATAATCATTATTTGAATGTTATGAAGAATAAATTATGTTTGTATATATGATATGTAAATTTAAATTATCACATGATAGTACTTTGTCAAAGATTATTCATTATCTAATTGTTTTTAATGTTTGTTTATTTTGAGAGAGAGCACATGTATGCACATGTGTGTGCACAGGGAAGGGGCAGAGAGAGACAATCCCAGGTAGGCTTCATGCTCGATCTCATGCAGCTCAGAGCCTGCAGCCTGCTTCAGATTCTGTGTCTCCCTCTCTATGCCCCTCCCCTACTCGCACTCTGCCTCTCTCGCTCAAAAATAAATAAACATTAAAAAAATTTAAAAAAGTATATATATATATATATATATATATATATATATATATATCTCAAAGAAATACAACATCCATTGTTTCACATTATTGTAGCATTGCCTAAAATTTACAACCATCATTAGAGAAATAGTTATAATGGTTGTATGAATGCTTATACCATTGAATGGTTATAATTCAATTTTGAACATATCTACAAGCACTTAAACTTTTAGTGTAGATAATGATCTGATCTGTGAGATAAATACAAGGAATTCAGTAACTTCCAATTAAATATACATCTTATCAGAGAACGTATCAATCATACATAAGCTAAAATACATTTTAACAACTTTATTGAGATATGTTGTATACTATAATACTTGCTTAAAGTATACAATTCAGTGGTTTTTTAGTACAGTTACAGAATTCTTCAGTATAATCTAATTGTACAACATTTTCATCACTCCAAAAAGAAACCTGTACCCATTGGCTATCACTCCCCACTGTACCCTCCCACTTCTCTTCCTCCTGAGCTGTCAAAAGACACCAATCTGTTTTCTATATCTATAGATTTGCCTATTGTGCACACATTTCATGTAAATGGTATCCTACAATATGTGATCTTTTGTGAGTGTCTTCTTTCATTTAGCATACATTTGAGGTTTATCCATGTTGTAATATCTATCAGTAGTCCTTGCCTTTGTACTGCCAAACAATATTGTATAGATATGCCATATTTTCTTTATGCATTTATCAGTTGCTAGACATTTAGGTTCTGAGAAATACTCCTATGAATGTTGGTATACAAGTTTCTGTGTGGACATAGGTTTTCATTTCTCTGTTGGATAGATGCATGTAGAAATAGAATTGGTGGGTTGTATGCAACTGTGTGTTTAAAATTTTGATGTAAATGAGTTTGATGTAAATGAGTATAATTTTTGCATCATATCCCAAATTAGAATAAAATCAGGGCTGAGGCATTTAACTGGCTCTTTAATGAAAATTAACAAGATAGTTTAATTTGTCTAAGTATTCATCATCAGAAGTATCCGCTGAATTTTGAATTTTAATATAATTCAGCCACAGTTTGCAAAGTACTAGTAAAGTGCAACTAAAATCTCTTTAAATTTTGGAATAACAGTTCTGGTTAAGAAATATGAAAAGGCCTGCTGAAGACTGACTACATAATTATTTGTATATTTTCTGGTTCCTTATCCTTAGTGACCGGGACACCACCCATTAACGCCAAACTTCCCTTTTGTGCATTTTTTTCCTCTTTTTATTGTAGGGTGGAGGGGGATATTTTTCATATTCCCTTAGTCTAGAAGTATGTAAGTGTTTATTAGCTTCTGCCTAAAAAATGTGAACTCCATTCATTTGAAAGTCTACAGTCTTGTTAGTTTCTCTCTGGAAAGAGGGAAAGTCACCTGTGAAAGTAAAATACCTCTCATTGGTTAACATTTTTTCCAGGCACTGCTCTTTTGCAGGGGATGGTGATGGAGAGACTACCTTGGTTAATTGGACCCGTTTCAGTCTATTTAGTACTATTCTTTTAATTCACTGTCCGACCAAGACCTGGCAGAAATTTCCCCTAACCTTTTCTCTTCACACCCTTGTGAAATCACCCAGACAGATTTCCCTTTTCCCTTCCTTTCAAAGTGAATCTATTTGTTTAAACAGGTATTCTCCTAACACACAAAAGACGAACTCCTGCAACCACTGAACCTTCATTCTTAGAGATGTTCTGAGCAAGTGGGAAGCTAACGCTTCATAGGGGCCCAAAGGACTCACTCACCATAAAAGCAGAACACTATAAATAACCACTTCCAGATACAGGCAAATGAACAGAAAACCCCTGAATAAATTCCTACATGCAATTTTAACTTTTAGACAAATGTAAATATATGCACAAACCCACTGCAACCAAGACACAAAATAACTTAAGGCTTCTGTGAATGTTGTCAAAGGATAATTTTCAAAAAGTTGAACATGACTCTTAATATAGAATGAACATGTCGAGGAATTATTCAGGTTCTTAATAAAGAAGCCAGCTGGTTCAAAGAGCGTTCAAGGAACTATCTGAAAAAAGAATGTTAGAATAACATTTCTCAGTTAGATACAAAAATTAGGTAGAGTCCTTCAGGGCTATTAAAACACACACACACACACACACACACACACACACACACACCAGTGTTTGTTTGTTTGTTTCCTACTGGACAAAAATCTACAAGTCTGGAATTGAATCAGCAGTAATTAGCAAGTCAAAGAAAGCTATATTCCCTAAATAACCTTTGGGTGAGCCAGTTAAACAGTTCTTTAATATTACCTTGAAAGAGTGTACTGCCTTCCCTTTGTCTCATTTCTAAGTTTTGGATACTTTGTTTCTTAACAATGCATACGTTTGCTCATCCTCAACTTTCTTTCTAAGGGCTTTGATTGTTCTTAGTAAAATAACAGACATTCAGCCATGGAGTGTGTCAAATACAAAACACTGGCCATAGAAATCCTCAAACTTCAAACATGGAACAGAAACTTTGGGTTCTACCCTTGACTTCTCTTCTAGGGAATCCTTTGTGTCAGTATACCTCTCTAACCTCATTCTGGGGAGGAGTTCTATTTTAACTTCACCCCCAAGTGCAGCCAATTCTTAGGGCCCAAACTGCTCTCCAGGCTCTCAACTTGGATGACAAGTTATCTAAGTCTCGTAGGGTGAGATTCCTTTCCGATGGCCTTTAGACTTTCACATTGAAGTGCTTAAATTGCAGCAAAAACTCCAAGGCTCAGGAAGAGAAACATACAGGATCTCATTGGCAAACATGCCTTGAGGGTCCTTGATCCAGAGGCTGCCCACAGCTCTGCTTCTTTTGAGTCTCCATTGAAACTTCAAGACCCATTCCACTAGGAATTGGCAAACTGTGACCCATGTAGTTTGAGGTCTGCAACCTGTTTTTATCTGGCTCACTTGCTGAAATTAGTTTCTACATTTTGGAAGGTTGTTTAAAATTTTTTAAAAAGAATATGCAACACAGATTATATGTGACCTGAAAAGCCTAAATACTTATTGTCTCTCCCTTTATAGAACAAGATTACTTATCTCTTCATTTACTAAAAACAAAAACAAAACAAAACAAAACAACCCCCCCCCCCCCCCCCCCGACTTCATTGTTAGTATGTAACAAACTTCTTGAAAGGGAAAAGCTCCCTAGTAGGCTAATTGAAAGATTTGCTCTTGGTAGGGACATTTTATGGGAGAAAAGAATGGTTAGAAAAGCATTAGATTCAACATCAGAAGAAAATAATATTGGTTAAAGGCTACTAAACGTGGTTGACAGCCGGTCAGCTGTGTGGGTGGTAACTGATTTCCGAGAACAAATCTTAATGTCATTAAAGTTCATGAGACTCAACTACTTAAGCATTGTATCGAGAGCACATTTCTTTCTGGGAGGAGGTTGCAAGTTATATCAGACAAACAGATTAGGAACAATTTTTCTTTTACAAGGCAATGTATTGTATATTTTAAAAGCATACCCAGGATGCAGTAAAAGAAAAGCAGACTCTAGGAACCTCTGACGCCACACTAGCTCTTACGGTTTAATTTAGGACTACACAAATAAGCAGGAAGATGAAAAATTTGGAAGGAAGTCAGAAGACCATCACAAAGAGGATTAAATTAAAACATTGAAAAACTGAATCTATGTGGAAAAAATGAAAAGAATTGGGATGTTTCAGCTCAGATTAAGAGGATGAGGAGAAATGTTACAATTCCAAGGGTATAAAGGGGTCTCCAACTGAGTGTGAGGAGTGATTATACATCTCTTCTCAAAAGAGGTAAAAATTTAATCTGCGGAATGAGGATGACATCAAGACATCAGCCTTTACACGAATTTTCATAGAGGTTGGGTCTTTAAGATACTTTAAAAATAGAGTAGCATTGGGGCTCTCTGTCATGGGTTGAATATGGTCTTGCCTGAAGGTTTAGCCAGATAATCCCTCGAGATCATGTATTTTTCATTTAAGACTATATTGGGTGCAAACCACCAGACCTGCTATCCTTTGAGGAGATTAAAAACCAGCCATTGTCCCTGAAGACTTACTCTGTGGCAGAGGGGGTAAGGCAAACAAATACGTGCATGGCAAAGGTAAGGGACAGTACTACCACAGGGGGACAAGGAAATATTTGCATGTATTGAATTATCCAGAAAGGGAAACAATTAAAAATATGGCTCGGAAGGCGAAGACCTGGACTCGGGGACGGAGCCATCCACATCTGCGGAAAGAGCAATCTAGGCAGAGTGAACAGCAGGTACAAAGGTGTATCCTTGGCATGATGGAGGAACAGCAAGAAGGCCAAAGTGAGAGGAGGGCACTGAGCAAGGGGGAGAGTAGTAGTTGTTAAACGAGGATGTTGTAGGCTCATGGAGTATCTTGTCCACTTCTTCTAAAAAAAAAAATTTTTTTTTATTTTTAAGTTATCTCTACACCCAGTGTGGGGCTTGAACTCACAACCCAGAGATCAAGAGTCACATGCTCCACCGACTGAGCCAGCGAAGAACCCTCCCCTTTTTAAAATATTTATTTATTTTTGGGAGAATGCAAGAAGGGGAGGGAAAGGGCGAGGGGGACAGAGGATCCAAAGTGGGCTTTGCGCAAACAGCAGCCAGCCCGATGTGGGGCTCAAACTCAGGAACCGTGTGATCCCAACCTGAGCCAAAGTCAGGACACTCAACCCACTGAGCCACCTAGATGCCCCAGCAGCCGCCCCCCCCCCCTTTTTAAAGATTTTATTTTTGTCCACTTCTACTCGGGTGAAATGAGGAGCCATTAGAGGATTGCAAGGAAATGAGGGTCAAAATCTGACTTGACTTTTAAAAGGATCACTCTGGTGGCAGTGTAGAGAAGCCCTTAGCTAATTTTTTGGCCTCAGGGCCTTTCACTCTTAAAAAATTATTTGGGAATGCAAGCTGGTGCAGCCACTCTGGAAAACAGTATGGGGGTTCCTCAAAAAAACTAAAAATAGAACTACCCTATGACCCAGCAATTGCACTACTAGGTATTTATCCAAGGGATACAGGTGTACTCTTTTGAAGGGACACATGCACCCCCATGTTTATAGCAGCACTATCAACAATAGCCAAAGTATGGAAAGAGCCCAAATGTCCATTGATGGATGAATGGATAAAGAAGATGTGGTATATATATACAATGGAGTATTACTCCGCAATCAAAAAGAATGAAATCTTGCCATTTGCAACTACGTGGATGGAACTAGAGGGTATTAAGCTAAGTGAAATTAGTCAGAGAAAGACAAATATCATATGACTTCACTCATATGAGGACTCTAAGAGACAAAACAGATGGACATAAGGGAAGGGAAACTAATATAAAAACAGGGAGGGGGACAAAACAGAAGAGACTCATAAATATGGAGAACAAACTGAGGGTTACTGGAGGGGGTGTGGGAGGGAGGATGGGCTAAATGGGTAAGGGGCACTAAGGAATCTACTCCTGAAATCATTGTTGCACTATATGCTGACTAATTTGTATGTAAATTTTAAAAAATAAAATTAAAAAAATAAAATGAAGTTATGAAGTAAATCATGGAGACCCTGATAGGAATCCAGGACTCCAAGCTCATAGGCCAGGGTTCTGTCCTCTTCATCAGTAGCTACCAAACATATGAAGGGTATGGATTGTTAAACGCACAGATTTCTCTTAACTCTAGAGAACAAACTGATGGTTACCAGAGGGGAAGTGGATGGGGGGATGGGTGAAATAGGTGATGGGGATTAAAGAGTACACTTTTCATGATGAGCACTGAATAATGTATAGAATTGTTGAATTGCTATATTGTACACCTTAAATTAATATAACACTGTATGTTAACTATATTGGAATTTAAAAGCTTATTTAAAAAGTGGAAAAAAATTTTTACAATTATTGAAATTTTTATATAGTTAAAAAATTATATAAAGACAGAGCTTTGTGTGGTTTATATCTGTAGATATTTACCATATTAGGAATTTAAAACTAAGTTTTTATTTTAAAATAACATTAATAAAGCCACTACATGTTAACACAGAGAACATTTTCTAATGAAAATAACTATATTTTCACCCAAAAAAGAGAAAATGACAGTGTTTACATTTTTACAATTTCCTCAGTGTTTGGCATTCAGTCTGTTCACTATCACATGTCATGTAGCTTCTAGAAAACTCCCTTGTATACTCATGAGAAAATGAGAATTAAAAAAGCAGGTAATGTGTAGTATTCTTTGAACTTACTGATTTCCTGAAAAGGCACACTTTGAGAAACAGAGGCAGAGAAGAGACTAGGTTATAGGAGGCAAGCAGGTAAGCACGGAGACTGTTAGGAAGCTGTTGCAGTAAACCACACGAGATATGTTGGTGGCTCAGGTCCTAGTGTAATGAGAAATGTTCCTATTCTGGAGATACTGTAAAGGTGGGCCCGGTAGGTGTGCAGACACAATAGACCTGGATTTGAGAAAATAAAGTCGGAATTCAAGGTTTTGGACCAGAGGAACTGAAATGTAGAAGATGTGGGAAGAGCAGATTTGGGGGTGAAATGAAGGATTGTTTTGGACTGATTGATTTTGAAATGCCTAGTAAACACTCAATGGTAAATGTCAAGTCTGCAGCTGAATATCTATTTCTTTTTTAATTTTTTTTAACGTTTATTTATTTTTGAGACAGAGAGAGACAGAGCATGAACAGGGGAGGGGCAGAGAGAGAGGGAGACACAGAATCTGAAAGAGGCTCCAGGCTCTGAGCTGTCAGCACAGAGCCCGACGCGGGGCTCAAACTCATGGACCGTGAGATCATGACCTGAGCCGAAGTCGGACGCTTAACCGACCAAGCCACCCAGGCGCCCCAGCTGAATATCTAAAGCTGGGATTTAAGAGAGGGATTTTTTAATTGCCTTTACATCCCTCTGTACTTTTTTTGTTTGTTTCAAGTTATTATTTAAATTCTAGTTAGTTAACATATAGGGTAATATTGGTTTCAGGAGTCAAATTTAGTGACTTACATGCAACACCCAGTGCTTTTCACAATTGCCTCCTTAAAACCCACCTGTCACCCATCTAGCCCATCCCACTCCCACCTCCCTCCATCAACCCTGCATTTGTTCTTTATAATTGAGAGTCTCTTATGGTTTGCTTCTCTCTTTTCCCCTCCTCCCCCTATGTTCATCTGTTTTATTTCTTAAATTGCACATGTGAGTGTAAGTTTTCTGAACATTTCAGAGTCTAAAATCTATTATTTATTCTCTCAGAATTGAAAGTTAGTTTGGCTGGATACTGAACTCTAAATTAACAATTACTTTTGAGGGCACCAGGTAGCTCAGTCAGTTAAGCATCGGACTCTTGATCTCAGCTCAGGTCTTGATCTCAGGGTCGTGAGTTCGAGCCCTGCATTCAAAACAACAACAAAAAACTATTTCACTAAGAGTTCTAAAGTTGTTTTTTTTTAACCATTATCTTCTGGTGTTCAGTGTTGTTACTGAAAAGTCTTATGCTGATTTGAATTTTGTTTCTTTGTATGTACCCTCTAACCTCCTCTCTCACAGAAGCTTTTAGGATCTTCTCTTTATGCCTAAAATTCTGAAATCTCATGATGGTACAGGTATTTATATGCATTCGTTGTGCTGGACACTTTAGTCAGCCTTTTTAAATATTGAGTCTCATATCCTGCAGTTTGGGGAAATTTTCTTGCAATAATTCCCTGCTCATTTTATCTTTTTTACTTTTTACAAATAAGATTTCCATTTTCAGCTATCAGACTCTTTACAAGTACAATTTCTGTTTTCAGCTATCAGATCTGGAATCTATATTTCTGGTTTTTCTTCCCTTTGCCTTTTTGACTTTACAGTGAATTTCCTCCAGGTTGCAACCTAACCCTTAGATTGACTTTTTTATTATCTTATTTTTAATTTCCAAGTTTCTTCTGATGTGTTTATTTTATGGACACAGTATCTTCTGCTAGCGCTCTGAGGATATTAAATATAGGTTGGAGTCTTTTAAGTGTGATCTGTTACAATCTGCTTTGTGTGTTTCTCCTGCTTTTGGTTTTTCTGTGTGTTCATTCACTCTTGATTATGTGTTTGTTTAGATCCGTCTTTCAGGTTGGAGGCATTCCCCAGAGATGGCTGGTAATCTGTAATGGTGTGTTCATATTTAATAATGAAGCATAGAAAGCTGTTTAGGAGTACTGTGGGAGTTGTAGAATTTTTCTACCAAAGAGCTTCATAATAGGTGTTAAGATGGTAAGCAGCCCTTTTCTGGAAGGCTTCCAGTTAGACGTCATTGTGCCAGAATTACAGTACCTCACATCTCACTGCCTTTCAAGATCATGTCTACATTATCTTTATCCCTCATGCAACCCATTAGTCTGTGTGTGTGTGTGTGTGTGTGTGTGTGTGTGTGTGTGTGTGTTTAATAGTGCATATTGGCTGAACATATAGGCATGTGGTTCTGTTTTATTTTTGTAACAAGCACCAGGGCACTAGGACTGGTCTAATACAGTATAGTCAGTAGTAGAGTTTGGTCTAGAACCTTGAACGTCCAGTCTAATGTTCTTTCTACAAGTAATGCTGTTCATACTGTCTATCAGAGCCTCCCTCGGGATAGAAGAGATTTTTCAGAAATCAGACTTTCAGAATTTCAGCTCGTTTCATAAATCTGGAGTAGAGCCAGAAGCATTGTTTGAAGCACCAAATTTCATTTATTATCTTGTATTTTAACTCTAAAATGCACATTAAACCACACCCTAGTTGGTTTCAATGTGACACTTTCTTTTCATCCAAAATCTTTGAGTAGAGGGACACCTGGGTGGCTCAGTCGGTTAAGTGTCCGGCTTCAGTTCAGGTCACGATCTCACGGTTTGTGAGTTCGAGCCCCACGTCGGGCTCTGTGCTGACACCTTGGAGCCTGGAACCTGCTTCCAATTCTGTGTCTCCTTCTCTCTCTCTGCCCCTCCCCCACTTGTGCTCTGTCTCTCTCTGTTTATCAAAAATAAATAAAGGTAAAAAAAATTTTTAATCTTTTGAGTGAAGCCAGTGTGCCTGGAAAATAGGCCGTGTGGAACCTATGACTTCTCACACTCCCTAGCTGGCATGCATTCACCTCCTCCAGTGTGAGCAGTGTCACATGCAACTAAAGAGTTAAGTTATGAATGCAAGTACTGTCAAAATCTCTGCCTCCTCCATCCCTAATAGTGACAAACAAGAAAGGACATTCTCTCTCATACTAGTAGGAACACAGTCATGTGGATCTATGATGTCAAGAGTTCATCCTCCACATGTCTTGATGCTCTGCTCTTGCTATTGTGTATCCCTCACTGGCATGGTTGAAGATCCTGAATACTAAACCTTCATCCCAGCTTAGAAGAGGGGAGGAGGATATGTTAAGGGTAAACTCCTTGCTTTTAAGGACACAACTCCGAATTGACTATATTTTTTCTCTTTATATTTCACTGGCTAGAACTAAGTCACATGATCACCCCTGCCTGCAAGGAGGTTGGAACAGGTATTCTCTATTATGTAAAAAGGAGAGACTAGATACTGGAAGGCAATAAGTGATCTCTCCCACAATGGTACTGCTATCTTATAGCCGAAGGCACAAGGAACATAGGAGCACAGCTGCTGACCATGCTGTAGACCTCAGAAAGGCAGCTGTGTTCGTAGATGGCAGCACTCAGACAGCCTTTCCAAAGTGCTGTGTTCTTCACACTAGCAGGTGTAACCACCTGAAGGTGTGGGGTAGGGATGGGCCTTTGTTCTTCAGTTCAGTTACTCAGTTGACCTTATCATTATCATTAAGATCTTCTTAAACTCAAGAGTTTCCTAAAACTCTGTGTCATACTCCAGAGATGCTAGGTGCTGAGTAAGGTCCAGAAGCCACATAGTCTATGGAGGATCTAGCAGATTTGTACACCTGAGACCTCTGTGTTTGCAGATATCTACTTCAAGAACCGGCATAGGTTGGCATTTTCATGGGGTTTTGTTTCATTATATCATACAACAAGGACAGATAACAAATGGAATTAGAGATGGTTGATTTGAAAAAACTGGCCTTTTTTTTTTAACATTTATTTTTTTTTATTTAAAAAAAATTTTTTTTTAACATTTATTTATTTTTGAGACAGAGAGAGACAGAGCATGAATGGGGGAGGGGCACAGAGAGAAGGAGACACAGAATCGGAAGCAGGCTTCAGGCTCTGAGCCATCAGCCCAGAGCCCGACGCGGGGCTCGAACTCACGGACCGCGAGATCGTGACCTGGCTGAAGTCGGACGCTTAACCGACTGAGCCACCCAGGCGCCCCTTAACATTTATTTTTGAGAGACAGAGAGAGACAGAGCATGAGCAGGGGAGGAGCAGAAAGAGGGAGATACAGAATCCAAAGCAGGCCCCAGGCTCTGAGCCATCAGCACAGAGCCCGATGTGGGGCTAGAACCCACAAACTGAGGTCATGGCCTGAGCCAAAGTCGGACGCCCAACTGACTGAGCCACCCAGGTGCCACAGAAACTGGCCAATCTCGAGGCAAGGGAAAAAATTAGCAAATGTTTTAAAGAGGTCACCACAATTTGGGAGTACTTTTTGGGCACATTCTATGAACATTAGATATAAAGAAACAGAGTAAATAGGATTTTTGAGGATCCAGAATCTTCCCAAGAGAGAAGCCTAGCTAATATTTTCTTAATTAAATAATGAGGTTGATAATTGTCATATTTACTGCCAGGCACTTTTCTAAGTGCACGTAATTTAAAGAGGTTGGCACAGAGCTAGATTTCAAACCCCCTATAAATTTCTAGCTGTAAAATTTGCATTGTAACCAGTACATCACGTTGAACAAAATGAAAGTAGAGATGACTTTTATTTTTTAGATTAATGTGGTTGTTTATTACTAAACTTAGAGTTCTGGGAATGTAGATGTTCAAAGAGGTAATATATACATATAAGGTAATAACAGGAATATTTTTATTAGTTTTATTGTGGGCATATACTGTTTTGGAATAAGGACTTTATATCACCCTAGATGTGCGCAGCAACTGTAATCACTGAGAAGGAAATTTATAGAAACTACCTTTAAGTTTTCTATCAAAATACTATTAAAATCATGCTGGTGTCCTGAGTAGGAGCATATCATATCTTCATATGTCCACCTGAGGATGGTAGGGGGCTCAGTAAGCAGTGGCCATTGTGGTTTAGAAGAAAGATGCTTAATATGACCGCATGCCTCATCCGACTTCAGCCAGGTCACGATCTCGCGGTCCGTGAGTTCGAGCCCCACGTCAGGCTCTGTGCTGATGGCTCAGAACCTGGAGCCTGTTTCCGATTCTGTGTCTCCCTCTCTCTCTGCCCCTCCCCCATTCATGCTCTGTCTTTCTCTGTCCCAAAAATAAATAAACGTTGAAAAAAAATTTTTTTTTAAATAAATAAATATGACCGCATGCCTCTGCAGAGAATTTTAGGGGGTCTAGTTTGCTATAGAAGAGAAGAAAATTTGACACCCAAACTGGAGCCATGCGCAAAGGACCATATCACATTAGAATTTTTTTAATTTTTATTTTTTAATTAGAGAGAGAGTGCTTGCATGCGCACAAGCAGGAGGTGTGGGCAAAGGGAAAGAGAGAATCTCAAGCAGGCTCCATGTTCCGCAGGGAGCCTGACTCAAGGCTTGATCTCACTACCCTGGGATCCTGACCTGAGTCGAAATCAAGAGTCGGACACTCAAACAACTGAGCCATCCAGGCACCCCTAGAATATTTTATACGCAAAACCAGAAATGTAGGTGAGACAGTAAGGCGTGTTATCAGTGTGAAGGTCAAACATATTTATGGTGAATCTCAGGAATGTAAGCATATGCCTGAGAGCATGTTTACGTTTACCCAGCTGCGTTGAGAGGTTTTTTTTTTAATCAAAATATGCTATGCTTTTCCGAAAGCCCCCTTGTGCCACATCCAAATACAAGCAGAATAGATCCCTTATATGAGGGAACCACAAATCTTGAGAACAGTGGTGTTCCTTGATGTTCTTTGGCCACACTACTGTTTGGTTTAACTAACATTTCTGGTAATGGAATTGCCCAAGTCTCCGAATTAGTTTGCTTAGAATTTTTATGTTTCTGCCAGACCTCTTCCTGTTGACATATTCAAACTGAATCAAAATTATTTGTGTGACATCATAAGCAGTGTATAGCATTGGAAAACAGTCTAAGGGTCTGATATATTAATCTATTTGGGTGTGTTTGCTTGGAAACCTGGAATGAAGCCTATTGTAAAATATATTTGTTTTTAGAATATAATCTAAAAAGTTAGAAAATTTGTAACCTCCATGATGTATTAAAACAGCCATCCACCATCTCACAGCAAGAATTTATTTAGTGGAAGTGAGGAAGGTGGAGGAACACAGTGTTTTAAAAATAGACAGCTATGTCCTCACCTTTAAAAAGATTCTACCTAGGGGTTCCTGGGTGTCTCAGTCAGTTAAGTGTCGGACTCTTGATTTCGGCTCAGGTCATGATCTCAGGGCCGTGAGGTTGAGCCCTGGATTGAGCTTTGCACTGGGCATGAAGCCTGCTTAAGATTCTCTCCCCCACCCCCGTCCCTCCTCTGATCTCTCTCTCTCTTAAAAAAAAAAAAAAGAAAGAAAGATTATACCTAAGCACCATCACTGTTTTTATATTAGAGTCACCTATGAACAGGATTAAAGAAATCCTCATTGTCTTTCTAAAACCAAGCTGTGGATATAAAAATTAAACCTGTATATTATTCATTATCAAGATGAACGATGTTTATTAAAAATAAAGATATACAGTATGCTGAAAATAGGCACTTTTCTAACAGGAAAATGGACTATCCATACTCTGACTTAGCTGTTGGATGAAGTAGATTTTACCCTTTAAATTCTTTAAAGTTAAGTGTTTGACCAAGAGACAGAAGAGCTAAGAGTTTTAAAGGCAGGGAGTTAGGAGCCACTGCCAATGGAAAAGCAAAGAGAAATTAAAAGAAAACACACACTAATATAATACACAGAGGATATATTACACCTTAAGTATATTATAAATTTAAAAAAATCTCTGACATTATAATGTAAGTTAATAGGAAATTTTAAGTGATATCACTACCATTTTTAAAGAAATCTTTCTATAGAGGAAAACACCCTTTCTTGCTAACCATTTCCAAAATTAAATCTAGAAGGAATTCAACTTTCAATTCTATTGTTTCTGTTGTCCATGGAATGTTAGGTTTAGTGACTTTGAAAAACTGGCTCTAAAAACAGATTCCCTGGGTTGTATTGAGGCTTCTCTGCTTACCACTGTGTGACGCCAGGCAGGATATTTAACCTTCCAAAGACTCAGTTTCATCTGTAAGAGCAAGCTAATGGTACCTAGAGCCTCGGAATGTTTGGGGATTAAATAATATGTCACATGTGAAGTGCCAGGCACTGTCTAGGTGCACAGTAAACCTTAGCTCCTGTTATGTTGGAAGTGGAGTTTTCCTTTATACATACAGAGATCCTTGCCAGGTAAGATCGGTACTCACCGTTATTCTAAAGTAAAACACCTATAAAATAAAAATAGATTGCAGTTCTATTTACAGTTTAAAGCATCGTCTACATTCAGAGAATGTTCTAGAGAGGCAAATCATCGCCTTCTTGTCATGTAAAACCATTACTGCTCAGACAACCAGGTCAGAGGCGAGGCGTGCCAAGATGAGCTACACTCCGCCCACGCAGGATTTATAGTTGGGAGGGGAGATAGATGGGTGTATAAATAACCCAGGAAGGGGAGTGAAGGAGTGAGCAGAGCAGGTAGGGAAGGTGTTGATCTTGGACTGCATATGAAAATACTCAGCCACAGGCTTCCAAAATAGGACACTGCCCTTATGGTCTAAGACCCTTGCAAATCCAGTCGCATGTATTTCTCATGGGAAGGGGGCTGCAGGGAAAGCCTGTCTGTCTTGATGTGGTGATCCGGGGAGAGAGAGGGTCTGAGGTATGTAGTAACTAAATACGTGATTAACTTATTCCTTACAGCTATAAAATATAAATTCATAGAGTACTGAAGTCATTTTAAGTTAAGTGAATTCTGCCTTGATAGGCCCAGAGAAAGTTCTGATTTTTCTTTAAGATTTCATCTGATGCTTGGGTTTACGTTTTATCCCAAGAAGAGGAATCAAGATGTTTTCTAGGGGCACCTGGTGGCTCAGTCAGTTAAGTGTTTGACTTCAGTTCACGTCATGATCTCATGGGTTCATGAGTTCGAACCCCACATCAGGCTCTGGGCTGACAGCTCAGAGCCTGGAGTCTGTGTCTTCCTCTCTCTCTGTCCCTCCCCTCCTCACTCGCTCGCTCTCTCTCTCTCAAAACTAAATAAACATTTAAAAAATTAAATTAAAAAAAAGATGTTTCTAGAGAGATAGGTCTCAGCCTCAGCTACTCAGCTATTAGAATCACCTGAGAAACTTCATGCCTGGATCTCACTCCAGATATACTGACTTACTTGGACCCAAGTGTTAGTATTTTTAATGCTTTCTAGCTGATTCCAATGTGCAGCCAACATTGAGAGCCACTACTCTACCTACCCAGGGTTTTGTTTTCCTCAAGATGTTCTAATATAATAAGTTTCACAAGACTGGCTCAGCCCGGATTCTGTGAACAGATTTTCCTATTGGCAGTTTCCAATTTCATATCAGTCCATGTGTTTTCCTTTTGGAAACACATACCGTTTTCTGCTGTTTCAGTGACATTGGCTCAGACCTTAGGCTCTATCTAAGTGGAGCAACAGAGGGCTTTCTCCACTAGCATTCTGCTTCCAGAGAGTCTTGCCTATTTTCACATCTCCATGGCATGACCAACTGACAGGTTTTGTTCTAGAGCCTCTGTTCAATCATTTAATAACAGGTTCTTCTGGTCTGCCCTAAACGTCTCATGTAAGCAGTGTGAAGTCTGTGTTTATACACAGAGGTGAAGCATCGTTGTATTTGGTACCTCAGTCTGTCCATATGCTTCCAGGTTCTTGACTCATCTGTTAGACTCATTAATTCCTTTGTTTATCTCTGTTCATGTAATATTTCTGTATAGGTTCTGTTTCCTCTACTTTTTCATTCAGCAAATATCTCATGAGTGACAAATATGGGCCAGACACTCTCCTAGACGTTACAGACAAAATAGTGTCCAAATCAGGCAAAAATTCCTGCCCTCGTGGGACTTATGTTCAAGTGGGGGGAAACAGAAGAGAAACACATAATTAACAAAAATATGTAGTATGTTCAGAGGGGTTAAATGCTATAAAGAAAAATAAGGCAGGACAGGAGGCACGGAGTGCTGGGGTTGGGCCTGGGTTGTGATACTAAATTGGCTTTGCTGTGTTATCCAAGCAAGAGCTGGTGAAGGCTTGGACCAGAGTAGTAGTGACAGAGATGATGAAAACTGGTTGGAATCTGGGTAAGTTTCAGCAGGGCCTAAAGAAGGCCAGGGACTGAGCCAGGCAGACATCACCAAGAGGAGAATTCCAGGTAGAGAGTACTACAAATGCAAAGTCCCTGAGGCAGGAGTTAACCTGGGATGTTCAAGAAGCTGCAGGAAGGACCAGTGCTGCTGGAGCAAAGTGAGAGTCAAGGAAAGAGGGCTCTGATACTGGTATTGGAAGTGGGAGGGGTGCAGATGGCAGGGGACCTTACAGGCTTTTGGTAAAGATATTGACTTCTTTTTTCTCTCAGCGAAATGGAATTCTTAGAAGGTTTTAAGCAGAGGAGAAACCCGACATTCTAATAGGATCATCTGGCTGCTCCATTGAGACTAATCTGTATGGCTCAGTGGTAGAAGCAGGGAGACCAGTTATGAGACTGTTGGGATAATCTAGTTGAGAGATAATGATGGCGCGGACCAGGATAATGGCAGTAGAGTTGAGTCAGAAACAGTTGAATCTGGATGTACTTTTGAAGGTAGAATTTGTGGCTCTCAAATAAGTGTCTAATGTTTTTCCACATTCCCCTTAAGAGAGTCTTAAACCCCAGGAAGAGACCCGAGTAATTCTAGTTACAGAAAAGTTTAGGGGTGTCCGGGTGGTTCTTTCGGTTGAGGGTCCGACTCTTGATTTTGGCTCAGGTCATGATCCCACATCGACTCTGTGCTGAGCATGGAGTCTGCTTAAGATTCTCTTGCTCCCTCTGCCCCTCCCTCACTTGTGGATGAGCATGCTCTCTCTTTCTCTAAAAAAGTTTAAAAAACAAAAATAAAAATAAATAATAATTTTTTTTTGTTTTTAAAGTTTAACTTTCAGGGCACCTGGGTGGCTCAGTTGGTTGAGTGTCTGACAGTCACAGTCAGCGAGTTTGAGCCCTGCGTTGAGCTCTGTACTGACAGTGCAGAGCCTCGGGCCTGCTTTGAATTCTGTCTCCCTCTCTCTCTGCCCCTCCCCTGCTCATGTTCTGTTCTCTCTGTCTCTCAAAAATGAATAGGCGTTAAAAACAATTTTTTTATAATATTTAAAAAGTTTAACTTTCTGGCTCCTGAACACACCAAATTCAGTATCCTGTTGGTTTTTTAAAGGACACCAGCATTGCTGATTTTTTCTACTTCTGATCTACCATAACTTCCCACATTTTCCTGTGCTTGTGCATTGCTGTCATTTGCCACTGAGTATTTTGACCCAAATTATCAATGATCACTATTGTACAGCTGGTGCTTTTCTTCCCTTCTTTGTGGCCTTTACCTGAGTCCCTGGAAGGTAGCTTAGGCAGGCAATAGGAGTAGAGGAAAGAACACAATACTAATATTTTTATTTTTTTTAATTTTTTAAAATGTTTTTATTTATTTTTGAGACAGAGAGAGAGCATGAGCAGGGGAGGGGCAGAGACAGAGGGAGACACAGAATCTGAAGCAGGCTCCAGGCTCCAAGCTGTCAGCACAAAGCCCGATGTGGGGCTCAAACTCACAGACTGTGGCTCTTTAGCCTACTAATCAATCTCTCAGTGGGCCTTTGATGCCTTCTATGCTTCCCCTGTGCCCCTAAGCAGAGAGCAGATAGCATGAGAAAATGCAGAGTGCCGCAAAAGAAATCTGGTGGTTCTCTTCCCCAAAACGAAGTGCTCTTAACTCTAAATTCTGGTATTCACGGAACTATTTCTGTTACCCATTTTTAACAACTGGAAGAATTTCAGAATAAGCATACACTCGTCTTTATTTATTGAGTACTTTTTATGTTCCAGGCACTGTTTTGCACACTGGGAGACAGGAATGAACAAGACAAAGCTCCTGTTTATTATGGAACTGGGCTTATAAATGGGGAGACAGACAATAACACAAGGAAACAAGTGAATACGGTGTAGTGCATCTGACAAAGATAATGCTGTTGAGAAAAGTAACTTAGAATGAAAAAGGGAGTGCTGGGCTGCTGTGCTACTGGCAGTAGCCAGTTAGGATTAGTATTTTAAATAGGGTGACCAGAGAAGGCATCTGATAATAGGACATTTGCACAGAAGCCTAAGGAAGTGAGTGACTCAGTCCCACATCTGGTGGGAAAACGCTCCTTGCTACCGGAAGTCCTTAGGTAGTTTTCTTCTCTCCATGCACTTCCTAAGTGACTGCATCCTGCCCTGTGGCTTTACCCACTTCCTGTCATGTGATAACTACCACATTTGTATCACCAGCCCAGATCTTCCTAACTTGAGCCTCATGTATCCAGCTGTTAATGGAGCCCCATTGGATGTCTGATAGTGGGCTCAGATTTAACACATCTCTAACCAAGCTCATCGCCCCCTCCCCAGACCCGCTCTTGCTGTGGCTTCCCTCTCCCCTAGCAAATGGCAGTTCCATTCTTTCTCAAGTCAAAAACCTTGGTGTCCTCTCCCTCTCACTGAAACCCCATATCCGACCAATCAGATGATCAGGATTACTCATACTGGAGAAAACTAGAAAACGAGGAGACTTGGAAAGTTGGGACAAAGGAATTGGGGTAAAGTAGAAAGCAGAGCAGTAATAGAAGTATCCGCAGGACAGTATTTGGTGCTATGGAGAAAATTGAAGCTAAGGGAATGTGAGCCCTGGAAGGCAGGTTGATATGAAAGCGCATCGTAAGCCAGATGAGACCCTAGGAGAGCTGGAACTTCAGAGTGGTCCACTATGTATGCATGTGTCTCAACATCGAACATTAGCTGGACTTTAGGTACCCACGACAATGTTCACGTAAAGTTCACCTGAGGTAGTTTCTGTCCCCTGCCTCTGGAAACTTTGTGGACCTGAATGGGGAAGCCAGAAATCCAGAGTCATAATTTTTAAAAGACTGAATATTTGAACCATTTTGTTTTAGAAAAACCAATTCTCAGGGCACCTGGGTGAGTTAGTCCGTTAAGCATCTGACTCGCGATTTTTGGCTCAGGTCATGATCTCTCAGTTCATGAGTTCCCGCTCTGCATCAGGCTGCATGCTGACAGTGCAGGGCCTGCTTGGGATTCTCTCTCTCCCTCCCTCTCTCTCAGTGCCTCTGTCTCTCAAAATAAATAAATAAACTTAAAAAAATTAAAAAACAAAAAAAGAGGGGCACCTGAGTGGCTCAGTCGGTTAAGCATCTGACTTCAGCTCGTAGTTGATCTCGTAGTTTGTGGATTTGAGCCCTGTGTCGGGCTCTGAGCTGACAGCCCAGAGCCTGGAATCTGCTTCAGATCCTGTGTGTCTGTCTCTCTGCCCCTCCCCCACTCATGCTCTGTCTCTCTCTGTCTCTCAAAAATGACTAAACGTTAACAAAATTTTTTGAAAAGAAAAAAGAAAAGCCAATTCTCTTTGTGGGCTTACTGCAGTAGAGCAAATACACTTTGCTGGAACATCAGGGAAGGGAAATCCTGATAATTTTATAGGGGCAAGTGGTGGTTAATATCTAAGAGTAGTTAAGTGTGTTGACCAAATTAATTTGAAAAAGAACAATGAAAAGGAAGTAAGTAGTCGCTGTCCTTCTATTTTCATTTGGTATACATTTCCCAGTATTCAAGTTTTCAGTACAGAAGGTTCTTGCTATTTTGCTGCTCTGAGTTCCTGGAAATAACATGGAGATTCCTCCTGAAAGAGTTTGGAACAGTATAAAGTTGAGGACTGCATTTTCAAACCAAGGGGTTAGTGTCAAATGAAAAGTAGGTATAACCCAAAGTAGAACATTAAAAGCTTTCTGTGGCTCTGGTAAAACTATGTCTTTCCTAGCTGTTTATGATAGACGGGTAAGTCTCTTACCAGTTACACCTTTTTGGAGAGAAGCTGAGTCCTTTCTAACGTCTAAGGAGATCTGACTTCAGAGTGGATTTCTCTCTCAGTGCCAGATTTTAGGCCAGAGTGTGCACATCACAAATATGATTGTCCTGAATTCAGTCCTCAGACACCTAATGCCTCAAATAGGTGTTGTTGCCAGTGGATGACAAGACGAATTTCCCATAAAGGAAGTTGTTAGAGACTGAAATAATTTCTCTCATAAAGTGGAATGAGCTTGGGCACTGGAATTTGACGGAATGGGAAGTTTTGCTCTGCCATTCACAGCCTGTGTAACTTTTGAGAAATTGTTTGATCTCTCTTTGCACACTTCCTCATCTGTAGGGCAAAGATAATACTACCTCATGGGTATAATGTGGAAGGTCCACAGATAGCACATTTAATGCCTGGTGGTTAATAGACACAATAATATTAAGTGTTCAATGTTATTGTACTTTTACTTTCCCATTAAAAATGATTCAAAGTTCTGTTTCTTCTGTTTTTATAAAGGATTATTTTTTAGTGTGATACCTCGAGTTAGAACCAAGGCGCCAAACACCAAGGAGTTCTTATTTTGACTAGTAAAACTCCCGATCGCACTTACCAATTTGGTTGTTCGCTTTATTGCTTGAATTAGTAGCAGTGCTATAGCTCTGCAGTTACTCTGTATCTACAAGTAGTTACTGTAGTTACTGCAGCTACAATTACCTCTTCCATACTCCTCCCCGCCATCCTATGAAGGAAGATACTATCCTATTCTCTATTTTAAAGAAGAAAGGGGCACGTGGGTGGCTCAGTCAGTTAAGCGTTCAACTTCAGCTCAGGTCAGGATCTCTTGATCCGTGAGTTCAAGCCCCGCATCAGGCTCTGTGCTGACAGCTCGGAGCCTGGAGCCTGCTTTGGATTCTGTGTCTCCCGCTCTCTGCCCCCTCCCTCACTCACACTCTGTCTCTCAAAAATGAATAAAGGTTAAAAAAAAAAATTTTTTTTTTTAAAGAAAAAACAAAGATTAAGCACCCTGACTGTTGTTATCCTGATCCCAAGTGGCAGAACCAAGATTCACACTCAGGCACTTGGACTTGAGTGCTGTGCTCCTAATCACTGTAATTCTAAAGGAATACTTTAAAACTCTAGTACTACATTAATACGACTATCTGTTCTTGCCTTAATCACCAGGGACGGATCACCTCCAAAAAAGTAGAGGTTGGGCATGCAGAATGTAACCTATTTTATGTTTGTCTTTTCCTATAATAAAACCAGAGCTCCAGAATGTGTGGAAGTTCCATGTCGTTTGCAGAAAAGTAAGTGGGTGGGAGATCATACATATAGCTGAACTTCTAAAGTCATTTAAGATCACATGTCACTGAAGAAAGTCTCATTTGATCCCTGTAGACCCTTTGAGAGTTAATTCTGGGAGGTAAAGAAAAGAAAGGTACAGAATGTTTATTAGATTAGCTTAGTCCTGATTACTATGGTTCTACTCCCTTGGATATTCTCTTTCTTTAATCTGTTTACATGTTTTTTTGCCTGTTGCCATGGTAAAGCTCATTCCATGAGTGAGAGACCTCAGTGCTGAAGGAGGTTTTCTTAATGTTAAATCTTGCATTTTCACTTCCACGTTTTATCTTGGTGTTACTAGGGCAACCCAAATAATTTCATTTTCTCTTTGAAGTTGATGCCTTTAAAGCTGTTATACCCTCATGCTGACTCATTCATGTTCTTACTTTTTTTCTAGTTTAATTCCCGCAGCTACTTTCTTTACACAGATGTTTTCTGCTTTTTTGTAGCCATGATAGATGAGGTCCTGTTGGTATAGTAGTTAAGTATTTGGGGGAATTACAAATCCCACTGAGGATTAGAAAGGAGCTATGGACCTTCTCACCAGAGGGGGGGGGGGGGGAAAGCCAGTTTAAGCAATAATGGATGAATGTACAATGGGAAAAGACAGTTTCTTCAATAAATAGTGTTGGGAAAACTGGACAGTGACATACAAAAGAATGAAACTGGACCACCGTCTTATACCACACACAAAAATAAACTCACAATGAGTTAAAGGCTTGAATGTAAGACCTGAAACCATACACTCCTAGAAGAAGGGAGATAAGCTCCTTGACATCAGTCTTGGCAAGGGTTTTTTGAATTTGACACCAAAAGCATAAACAAGTGGAGACTACCTCATACTAAAAACTTCTATATAAGAAAGGAAACCATCAACAAAATTAAAAGACAACCTATGGAATAGAAGAAAATATTTGTAAATCATATATCTGATAAGGGGTTAATATCCAAAATATGTAAAGAACTCATATAATTCAATAGGAAAATGAAGCAGTTCTATTAAAAATGGGCAGATGGTCTGAATAGTTCTTTTTTCCAAAGAAAAGGTACAAATGGCCAACAAGTACATGAAAAGATGCTCAGCATCACTAATCATCAGAGAAATGCAAACCAAAACCACAATGAGATATCACCTCTTGTTATCCATCACTTGTTATAATAATTATTATCAAAACACTTGTTATAACAGTTATTATTAAAACAAGAAATAACAAGTGGTGGAGAGAATATAGAGAAAGGGGAACCTTTGTGCACTATTGGTAGGAATGTAAATTGATATAGGCACTGTGGAAAACTGTGAGGTTCGTGAAAAAATTAAAAACAGAACTATCATATGATCCAGCAATTCCACTTCTGGGTATTTATCTGAAGGAAACAAAAATACTAACTCGAAAAGATACCTACACCCCCACGTACATTGCAGCATTGTTACAATAGCCAAAACATTGAAACAACCTAAATGTCTGTGGCTGGATCAGTGGATAAAGCAAATGTGGTGCATATATGCATACAATGGAATATTATTTTGCCATAAAAAGAAGGAAATCCTGCTATTTGCAACAACGTGCATGGACCTTGGGGCATTATGCTAGTGAACTAAGTGAGACAGAGCAACACAAATACTGTGTGATCTCACTTACATGTGGAATCTAAAACAAAACAAAACTTGTAGATACAGAGAAGAGATGGGTGGTTAACAGAGGCAGGGGTGGGCAAAATGTGTGAAGGGAGTCAAACTTCCAGTTATAAAATAATTAAGTCCTGGGGATGTAATGTACAGCATGGCAACTATAGTTAACAATACTGTATTGTATATTTTAAACTTGCTAAAAGAATAGATCTTAAAAGTCCTCACCACAAGAAAAAAAGTGTAACTCCATGTGGTTAGTGGATATTAACTAAACTTACTTGGACAATCATTTCACAATATAGACACATATATCAAATCATGTTATACACCTAAAGCTAATACAATGTTATATGTCAATTATATCTCAATTTTAAAAAGACATGGTGGATGAAAATATTGAACAAATAGTATCTCTTATCCAAATTTATTTGGGTCTTAGGTTTTGAGTAGCAAGTTGTAAGAGTTGGTATAGCAAGGGATTCATCAAAAAAAAAATCTGTCCCAATCTATTCTAACTTCAGATTGTGAAAGTTAAGGCACCTGTTTATTTCTGTTTTCATTTTTACCTCATCCCAGGGCAGTCTCCTGTTTGGTTTTATATCTGTCATCTGGAAAACCTCTTGGCAAAGTACACGCCCGAGTTAAATGGCTAGTTGGCATGCATCATTCCCAGTGCTGGTCTGGCTTACAAGCCCTTTGGGTTTGAAATCATACAAAAAGCTGAGGAGCAAAGAGGAAAGATACCAGATTTTGAATCTCCTTGTTTAACAGATCTGTTGCCCACACATTTGACTATAGCTTCTTTTTGTCTTTTATCCCTAGTTCTTGACACATAATAGTTGGATAGCAAATGTTGAAAGAGGGAGGGAAGGAAGAGAGATCAAGGGGAGGGGGAAGAAAGAAAAGGAAAGGAGGAGGATATATTCGAGGGAAAGAAGACAAGGAGGAAATAAGTAGACCATAGGAGACTATCCTCTGACCAAAGACTGAATTTCTTGTGTGTAACTTGGAAGTCGGCTCCTGAGGGGGAATTCTAGATGGATTTTGAAGGGAGGGGGTGTAGCTCAGTGGTAGAGTGCGCGCTTAGCTTAGATGGATTTTGAGTGAGGTGACTACACTGCAGGCTGGCACGTGTTTGGACAGGTGCAGGAGACAAGAGCAGCCCTAGGCTTTCATGCTTGCCACCTGTGCTCAGTTCCAGGAAGTTACTCAGCAGCCCCCTCACTGGTCATGACTGGCCTACTGAGATTCTAGAAGAATGTTTGCTATTTGTGGTGAGAATTTGGTGAATTCAATACTGAACATAGCCTACCCAGCCAGAACTTTGGGGCATCGTTAGACAGTTAACAAGAGAGTGAAGGCATTGTGTGGGGGATGATTCAAGAGATCCAGTGGTGGGTTGGTTCATGTGTTTAGAAGGCAGTTCAGCAGCAAGGTACAAGGTGAAGCTGAGAAGGTCTACCTTCCTCTACAAAAAGGTTGCTTTGGGTGAATTTTTATGTACACTTTAGAAAGACTTGGTGAGTCTTGGTGCCTTTTGGCATTTCAGTTGCCCACTTGGTCTCAGAATCTGGACCAGCTCAGGCTACCCTTACCCTGTGTCTTCAGACACGGAAAATATCAGCTCTAACCTGATTCAAAATAAACAGAAACAAATCATTTCTGGTGAGTGATGGAAGCCAAAATGATACACCTTAAAGTGGGAACAAAGAGCCGTCATATTATAGACCTTACGTTGTGCCTGAAATGTTCTGGCCCTGGCCTCCAACTTTACCTAGATGACTGTCCCTACCTATACTTCATCTTTCTGTGCAGGCACCACTTCCCAAGCCCCCAGTGGCTCAGGTACCTCAGTAAATATCAGTGTCCTAAACGTCCACTTCATCAGACTATCACAACTGCGATGAAGTGGTTGTATGTCATTACTTCTGTCTGTCTCTCCACTATAATGTAAGATTCATAAGGACAGGGGTTATATCTGGCTTACTCACTGGTATGTCCACATCAGTGAGCTCAATACCTTGCAGTTTACTTATTTTTGAGAGGGAGAGAGAGAGCATGAGCTGGGGGAGAAGCAGAGAGAAGGAAACACAGAATCCAAAGCAGACTGTAGCCTGTGAGCTGTCAGCACAGAGCCCGACGTGAGGCTCAAGCCATGAGATCATGACCCGAGCCGAAGTTGGATGCTTAACTGACTGAGCCACCCAGGCATCCCAGTACTTCGCAGTTTAAAACTACTCTAGGACTTGCAGAAAGAATGAATAAAGCTGCCAGGCACTGTGATAGGTGCTAGGGATTTAAAGCTTTCAAAGACACTACATCCAGCCTTGAGAAACTGTGCTTCTGAAGTAGGTATCTCCAATGATAATTTATCCCTCTCTCAGTTTCTAGAGGGGAAAGACCAAGGGCGAATCACAATGGTATGGCTTTTTCCACCTCACTTCCCCAAATTCTACCTCTTTGACCACAAGTATCCCAACACAGACTTTGTTTGTATCTAAGGACTGGCATAGAAATGAACCAACCTATCTTTCCACCAATTTCTGTTTCTTTGTTGAAATGGATATTTATTTTGTTTTTACCCAAACAATTTAAATTTATGTCTATGTAGCCATTTATTAGGTTCCTAAAACATTAGTCTGTTAAGTTTTTAACAGGGGTCATCTGAAAATAGGATCAAACATTACAGAAGGAACAAAAACAAACAAATCCCCACAGTTGTTGTTCCATAAACCTTGATTTTCCCCTGGACCTGAGCCACCTAAAAGACCATCCACCCATTTCTAAGTCCCACTTTACTTCAGAACTTTTTTTTTTTTTAGAGAGAGACAGCAAGCAAGCAGGGTAGGGGCAGAGAGAGAGAGGGAAACACAGAATCTGAAGCAGGCTCCAGGCTCTGAGCTGTCAGCACACAGCCCAACGCAGGGCTCAAACTCATGGACTGTGAGACCACAACCTGAGCCAAAGTTGGACACTCAACCAACTGACCCACCCGGGCACCCCTACTTCAGAACTTCTGACGGTCTGTCAGCTTTGAAATGTTTGACTTTTAAATGTAAGTTTTTTCTTGTTTCTTCCTTGCTCTTTCCAACTAAATCTAAGGTTTTAGGTAAATTTCTGTGACCTTTCTACACAGCTTCTCATTTTTTTAATGTTGGTGATCACTACATAAAACCTCCCAATTCAACAACCACTGAACTAGTTTTATTCCTTCCAAGCACCCCTAGTCCACCTTTTCATCCTGCTGATGAAACTGCCAAGCAACTTTAGGTAACTAAATGGCACCCTGCAAGTTGACAGATTGTGGGGCTTCAGGGTCTTGTTTTCTAGGTCTTTCTGCCATTTTTGAAAACGCATTTGGCAGGGCTCTCAATGTCTTTGAGATAGTTTTCTCAGGAAGACTTCCTTGGCCCCAAGCCATCTTTCTTTCTAAAATTAGCAACTGCAAGCAAACGATTTTCAAAATACTATAGTTTGTCTACAAAGAGGGCACTGCTTTGGGTCTTATTCCAAGTTGGCTAATGGGTTCTATTCCTCCCACCCCCTGCCCCCACACCACCATTTTCTTTTTGCCGACAAAGTATTCAAATGAGTAAGTCTAGGTCTCACACTTAGACTGGTATTATAACTTTCTTTTTAATTATTTATTTGATGACTCTATACTGAGCACCTATGACATGCCGAAGACTGTTAGGTGATGGGAAAACAATAGAGACCAACATTAATCCAAGAACCATGCAAATGAGTGGAAAATGGAGTCTATGACAGGAGTCCAGGGTGCTCCAAGAGCCTGTGGGCTGGATTTGACCCAGTCAGGGAGATCAGGGTTGGGTCGTGGTGCTAGAGCTGAGGTCTGCAGGATGCATAGGAATCTGCAAAGCAAGGGGGGTTGGAAGAACATTCCAGCTTTAGGACTAATACCACAAGGCCCTGCCATTGCTTGAATCTCCTTCATAGTGACGTTTCGAGAGCCACACAGATCACTTGACTTTTGCAATCATGCAATGTATACCACCTTATTTCACTATTTCTTTCTGGTGGGGGGGGGGGAGTTTTTTGTTTTCATTTTTTAACTAAAGACTCTATTTAATCTTCAGAAACAGATGTACTTTAACAAGTTGATTCATATTTTCCAAGCATTTCTTTCATTTAAATTTTTGGCACATTCTAGGTCCGAGAGGCAAGTAGCCTTTGACCATGTTCTCCTAGAGCCTTCATATAAAAAAACTTTTATTCCCTCCTTCAGTTTCTAAAATGTGAGCCTCTAGTATTGAATATCATCGTGTTAGATTTTATTTAGCTTTGCTATGAGAAAATAAGAGTTGAAAGAGGGAAGTCCTGTAATGTCTAACTTGGAAAAGATAGGCCATTAAATCAATATGTTAAATTTAGAGCCAAACCCAACAAATATTTTTCCTATAGGCAAAAAGCCTTGCATTAAATATTTATTGGTCGGATGAACAAAAACCTAATATTCAAATTTTAGGTGTATTCACATCCATTTTAATATTCTGACAAAAGTATGGTGGTTGTTAATTTCTTTATGTAGAATTGTTTCTTCCTGGGGGCTGGAGGGCCTGGATTTCATTCCATCGTGGATTTTACTGAGCACATCCAACAGGAAAGACAAACCAAGAGCTAACTTTTTCAAAACAACCTTTTTGAAAAGCCCCTAAGAGGATTAACAGTTAATGTTTTTTTTACTGTTGTAAAATCTTCTCTTAAAAGAGAAATTTTAGGGGTGCATTGGTGGCTCATTCAGTTAAGTGTCCAACTCTTGATTTCAGCTCAGGTCATGATCTCATGGTTCATGAGTTTGAGCCCCACATCAGCATGGAGTCTGCTTGGGATTCTCTCTCTTTCCCTCCCTCCCTTTCTGCTGCTCCCTTATGCTGTCTTTCTAAATAAATAAACATTTTTTAAAAAGAGAGATTTTAAATGGTAGATTCTTGCAAACATGAGCTTAATAAAAAAGGCCATAAAAATATTCATACTACAAATCTATTAGTCTTTCAGTCTCTCACTTTAAGTCCCAATCTTTTGTTTCCTGAGCAGTGTTACTTTGTTTCCTAGTTGTTAGATTTAACATAGCTGGAACTTTTAAATCTTACCAAGAAAGAGAGAGAGAGAGAGAGAGAGAGAGAGAGAGAGAGAAAGAAAGAGAAAGAGAAAGAGGAAGGGGAGAGGGAGGGAGGGAGGAAGGAGGGGAGGAAGGAAAAGAAAAAGAAAGAAAGGAAGGAAGAAAGAAAGGAGGGAGGGAGGAAAGAAGAAAGAGAAAGAAAGAAAGAAAGAAAAGAGAAAAGAAAAGAAAGAGAGGAAGGAAGGAAGGAAGGAAAGGAGGAAGGAAGAAAAGAAAACGAAAGAAAAGAAAAGAAAAAGCAAGCAAGCTTAGTGGGAAAGTTTTCATAATAAGTTTTTCAGCTGCCTGTTGCACTTTTGCTGACTGTTTTTAAAAGTATCAATCCCTCTAAAGAAGACATCCGGATGGCCAACAGGCATGTGAAAAGATGCTCAATGTCACTCCTCATCAGGGAAATACAAATCAAAACCACACTCAGATATCACCTCACACCAGTCAGAGTGGCCAATATGAACAAATCAGGAGACTATAGATGCTGGAGAGGATGTGGAGAAACGGGAACCCTCTTGCACTGTTGGTGGGAATGCAAACTGGTGCAGCCACTCTGCAAACCAGTGTGGAGGTTCCTCAAAAAATTAAAAATAGACCTACCCTATGACCCAGCAATAGCACTGCTAGGAATTTACCCAAGGGATACAGGAGTACTGATGCATAGGGGCACTTGTACCCCAATGTTTATAGCAGCACTTTCATCAATAGCCAAATTATGGAAAGAGCCTAAATGTCCATCAACTGATGAATGGATAAAGAAATTGTGGTTTATATACACAATGGAATACTACGAGGCAATGAGAAAGAATGAAATATGGCCCTTTGTAGCAACATGGACAGAACTGGAGTGTTATGCTAAGTGAAATAAGCCATACAGAGAAAGACAGATACCATATGTTTTCACTCTTATGTGGATCCTGAGAAACTTAACAGAAACCCATGGGGGAGGGGAAGGAGAAAAAAAAAAAGAGGTTAGAGTGGGAGAGAGCCAAAGCATAAGAGACTCTTAAAAACTGAGAACAAACGGAGGGTTGATGGGGAGGTGGGAGGGAGGGGAGGGTGGGTGATGGGTATTGAGGAGGGCACCTTTTGGGATGAGCACTGGGTGTTGTATGGAAACCAATTTGACAATAAATTTCATATATTGAAAAAATAAAATAAAAAAAAAATAAAAGTATCAATCTATGTTTATGAAAAGTATTTGTAAAACAGCCAAACTGCCTATTGGAATAGACAAGGCAACTTTCCCCCATAGGATCGCTAAGAATTTAACTCAAAACTATGGAGCATTTTGGGTCCTGGAGCTAACAATACGAAATGGAAGATGGCCTCTGCCTTTTCAGACTACTTTAAACTCCAAAAAGTGAAAACTAAGTAGGAACCTTCAGTTTTAATGTTCTGAAGGGCAGGAGCCATCCTGTCTTCTCCACCATCCTCTCCTTGCTTTCCTTTTGTTAGAAAGAAAGTTGCCTTCCAGGTAGACCTACCACTGATCCTACATGCATTTTGTCTGGACTCTCTGACCTGCACCATATGTTCATGGTGCTTCTGCTGCTTAGAACTATTGCTCTTTCTTGGCTCAGGGGGTAAAACTGGACTGGAGATAAATTTCTTTTTGTTAGAAAGAAAGTTGCCTTCCAGGTAGACCTACCACTGATCCTACATGAATTTTGTCTGGACTCTCTGACCTGCACCATATGTTCATGGTGCTTCTGCTGCTTAGAACTATTGCGCTTTCTTGGCTCAGGGGGTAAAACTGGACTGGAGATAAATTTCTTTTTGTCCATTGAAGGAAGAAGATAGTCTTCAAAACAGTCATTATGGATTTGCTCAGTTGAATCCTAGACTTAGTTTTTGGATGTCAGGACTGATAAGATGAGCTGAAATCTTTTCTCAATCACATATAAATGATATCAAGAGTTGGAGGGGAAACACACAATCTTCTCAAGGGTTTAGAATCTTGTCAGGGAAGGAGTGGAGGCTGACATGTACAGTGTGCCTCCTGCAAGACATGTTTCTGGTTTAAGGGAAAGAGAAACGACATGAAACAGAAGTGACCAAGAATGCCAGTGGGATGCAGGGAGCTGGAGCCATGTTTCTCGGAGAGACTTTTAGTAAATTCTGAATGACAGAGATGAGGAAGGCCTTGATATCCTTTATGATCGCTTTTTGAGACTGTTAGATCACAAGTTAGTCTCATTTTAGAAAATGTTTCTGAATCCAAATTTACTTGAAATGCACAGAATAAACCTTAAATTATTATTACTGTCATATAGATGAAGCTGAAGCTCTTGGACAGAAATTCCCAAAGAAAGCAAAGCCTTCTTTTGAGATCTCACTAAGATTTAGAAGGGCACTATTCCAAACCATTATATCATAAACAAGACTATTATGTTTGGATCTGTTTTCTGTCTCTTGTTTCTTAATAGAGCAATGTTCTGATAAGGGAGTCACAAAAGTTGGCCATTGGATACAAGCTAAACCTAAGAAATCATTATCGATCGACACATCCTCTTTAGCACCAGTGACAGAACATTGTGCATTAAAATTGCAATGATCCTTAACTTTGAAATTATAAATTATTCCTGACTCTTTTCTTCTTCTCACTCTCTTCATAGTGCATGTTCTTTGAATAATCACTATTTATAATGTGAATAGTTAATGGTAATAGTCATTTATTGCAGTGTCAAACTTTATAACAGGATAATAATAGAAGAAAGAATTTGGTCTTTACTACAAAATGCTTGAATGGGTGTGTGTATCTTTGTGTATGCTTGTATATGGGGGCCTGGTTTGATTTACCAAATAGGAATGGAGGGTCCACTCTAAGGCATTGTGTTGTTTTCTAGAAGACACAGATATAAACAAGATATACACTCCAGCTTCAGTGAAATAGAAATAACCTCTTTAAATGCACCACTGGCACAGGGAACACTAATCAGTCACATTTACAAAGCAGATCACTTACAATTCATGCTTTTATAGGAATTTCTTTAATACACATTCTCCCATGAGAGTCCATGTGGGTGAAGGCAGGTACCTTGTCCTCTGTTTTGTTCACTTGCATTCCCCTAGCACAGGACCTGACATATTTTACGGTTTCATTATTCTACAGCAAGTGCATAAGTAAATGAAGGTAATCTGTGCTTGTGAGAGAAAAAAAATCCGCTGTTGATCATCATATATACTAAATTTTTAGTGGATTCAGAAGCTTCTGGCTACAGTATAGGTAACTGTGGAAACTATCATGTGAAGCAAAGTCCTTGAGATGTATGGCCTGAAGTACAATGATTAAAGGGATTTTTCTTTAATATGTGAAAGGTATAATGAGGAAGAGAAGATATGATATCTCTCTTTAAGAATGAGAATTGCTAGGTAGGAGTAATTTTTGCTTCCCACCACCACCACCACCCTTAGACAAAAGGGCAAGCTCAATTTGAATATTTTTGAAATAATGTGATTGGGCCATTAATTTAATGTATGACATTGTGGAAATATGCAAGGAGTTAATAATACAGAAGTATCCACTGGGTTCCAAGTTTCACTTGCCTCTTTCGATTCCTTCTGACTGCAAAGTTCTTGCTTTATGGGGCTGTAAGGGCAGTAGAGTTCAAGAATCACTTAAATGTATTAATAATAGGTTTTTTAGAAATTTCCTGCTATCAAATAGGGATATGAAAAGAGAAGTTGAATACAGGAGAACTTCTACTTAAACTGTTTGTTTCCTAGTATATTTTAATTGTTTTGCATTTGAGTCATCATGATGTAGTTTTAACTAGGAGCTGTATGGGGTAAGGTTTGGTTAGAAATCATGGCTCACCCTTGGCCGTGTTCCTTGGGCATGAGTCACCTAATCTGTCAACTCAGGTTTTTCACTCTTAAAATGAGAGTTATGGACGAGATGACCTCTGAAGTGCCATTCAGGTTCTAAAATTTTATAACTCATTTCTTACTTCCTTTTAATTAGATATATTTCTATAGAACCATGTAATTATGATCTTGTTTGGTGGACTTTTCTAGAGATATTTTGTCATGTGTGCCACAACTACAGAATAAAATACAATCTAGAGTCACGTTCTCCCAAGAGAGAAGGGTATCATTTTTAGGAATTGGAAAATTTGGCATTTTCTCGTTTTTTATTTCCATCTTTGCACTGCTAGAAGAAAAGCAGTTTGCTTTATTTTTATGATTGATGTTTTGAGCATATCTTGAGGACTTTATTTTGATTTATGGAACCTTTGGGTACAGCTGAGAAGAATCCCTAAATAAATCAAAGTATTTCTGTGCTCTTCCTCACTTGCACTCCTGTTCCACAGTAGCCTCAGGACACCAGCTGATGTCCTGGCCTTGCACCATGGGATCTTCCTCCCATAACATTATCCAGAGACACCCTTTGCCTTTACAGTGATTATTTCTAAAGCTAAAGGCAATTGTACTTCCCTTTCCTCATTAAAATTACCATGTATCCACTATTTACTCAGCAAATACTGAGTGCCTACTATATGTCAAGCATTATTTTCTAAATAGTTGAGATACGTCAATGTATAGAGTAGAACTGAAAAGAAAGTACCTGCCCTCATGAAACTTATATTCTGGTAGGAGACAGACCATGAAGGAGCACAATATGTTTTGGTAGATTGGATGTAGGATATAAGAGACAAAGAAGAATCAAGGATGACTCCAAGGTTTTTGGCCTAATCAACTGGAAAGATGGAGTTGCCATATTTCCTAGAGATAGGAAAGTTACAAGAAAAATAGGGCTGTGTGGGGTTGGGGGAAATAGGAATAAGGGAAGGGACCTGGAGTTGGTTTGGGACATACCACATTTAATGTGTCTGGTGAATATCCAGATGGAGATGTCAAGTAGACAGTTGGGTCCATGAGTCTGGATTCAGGTTTGAATTTGTGTTTAGTTTGGATGCTATTTAAAGCAGTGTGACTAGGGGCACCTTGTGTGGCTCCATCAGTTAAGTGTCCAACTTTGGCTCAGGTCATGATCTCACAGTTCGTGGGTTCGATCCCCACATTGGGCTCTGTGCTGACAGCTCAGAGCCTGGAGCCTGCTTCAGATTCTGTGTCTCCTGCTCTCTCTCTGCCCCTTCCCCACTCATGCTCTGTCTCTCTCTCTCAAAAATAAACATTTAAAAAATTGAAAAAAACTAAAGCACTGTGACTAGATGTGATCGCCAGAGGATGAATGACTTTGGGAAGAGAAGAGGTCCAAAGACTAAGCCCTGAGCACTCCAAAGTCAGAGGTGAAGGAGAAGAGGAAGAAACAGCAAAAGGGTTAAAGAAGGAACAGCCAGGGAAGGAGGAGGAAAACCTAACAGCTATGGCGTCTTGAAAGTCAAGTAAAGGATGGTCAGATTCTGCCCATGCTGCTTATATGTTCGTAGAGCAAATAGGTGAGGCCTGAGCATTGGCCATTAGATAGGTTTAGCAACATAGATGAAGCATATATGTGGATTTCTTCTCTGTAGAATCCATATTGCATGTGCTCAGGAATTATTGAACTTTTATTTTTTTTTAACTTTTTTTTTAACATTTATTCATTTTTTTTTTAATTTTTTTTTTCAACGTTTATTTATTTTGGGGACAGAGAGAGACAGAGCATGAATGGGGGAAGGGCAGAGAGAGAGGGAGACACAGAATTGGAAACAGGCTCCAGGCTCCGAGCCATCAGCCCAGAGCCTGACGCGGGGCTCGAACTCACGGACCGCGAGATCGTGACCTGGCTGAAGTCGGACGCTTAACCGACTGCGCCACCCAGGCGCCCCTAACATTTATTCATTTTTGAGAGACAGAGACAGAGCATGAGTGGGGAAGGGAAAGAGAGAGAAAACACAGAATCTGAAGCAGGCTCCAGGCTCTAAGCTGTCAGTACAGAGCCTGATGCAGGGCTTGAACTCATGAACTATGAGATCATGACCTGAGGTGAAGTCAGACACTCAACCGACTGAGCCACCCAGGCGCCCCAGGAATTATTGAACTTTTAAATTCATTTTTGTAATGGTTCACTCACCACATTACTGTAATTTGGAATTGGCTCTTGTTCCCTTGAACGATGTCTGTCTAAAGGTAATGCCATTTTCCAACTGCCAAAAAACTGTGGAACAAAGCAAATGTTGGCTGTATCCAACTGATAGGCATTGGAGAGCAGTGTTAGCAATCAGGTTTGAATCAAATAGAGTAGGTTTCATATTCTTAGAGCCAAGGGTTAATAGAGCAGAATTTGTTCTGTGTAATTAATTCTGGAGAAAATAATAAAACTCTCCTGAGAGGGAGGAGGACAGATTGTTCAGGAAGAGCCAAATAAATGAAAGAAAGAAACTCTGGGTTTGCAACTAACTTTACCAATATTCTTTACCAGAGGATTATATCATATGATCTTCTGAGAAGTAAATTTTATAAAGCCATTAAAATGGCTTTCGGAAATAAATATTTCTAGTAAAGGAAATGCACGTGGATTTCTGCAAAAGGACACAGAAGCAGCTCTATAACATAATGTAAAATTTATATAATTTTAATTAGGACTCCAGAATCTCATGATTGAAATGCAATGCCATATTTCCAAAGGCATTTTTTAATTAGGTAAACTAAGCTCTTACATAATAAGTTGGAAATCAAAGTTGGACAAAATTCCAAAATAGAAAAAAGTTAAATAGAAATAAAATTATGCTGATTGATCTCTAGGGGAAAAGACTATATTTAAACCCAAGCAGTTGATTCAGTGGTGACTCCCTGAGCTTGAAACAGTAACTCTTGAAATGGTAACAAATCCATTGGAAGCCACAATAGTAATGAAAGAGAAGTCCAGGGTAGCCACTGATAATGCAGGTCTTCAGAGCTGCTGAAATTTTTGAAAGAAGAATACAAAATAAATTTTTGTTTTCAATCAGCAAGCACAAGGTCCATCTGCTCTCTCCTTAGTTTTTGGAGTTTTTTAATCAACTTCTTTATCCCCACCCTTTTGTTGCGTCAAAAATAATTACAAGGATGAGCCCTGTGATATGTAAAAATAATAAAGTCTCTGTGTGTGTAGGGTAGATCTGTGTATGTACATTCACGTGGAGTATGTGTGTACACGCATATATGGCATGGCCATAAACATGGACACATACATACACTTACCCAAAAGCGGTGAAGTGTGTTAAGAGCTCTAACAAAAAGGCTGTGTCATCTTGGCCGGCAGCTTCTCTAAAAACCCATCTTAGTTAGGTTGTGCCAGTATGGGGAGGCAGTACATACTATTTAAGTTTCTTAGATTCCTTAGTTTGTCTTTATTTTCCACATTAAAAAGACTAATGCCTGTGAAGGCAATGTAGCCAAGGACTCAGAGAACATGGCCTTTGCTGAGTGCCTATGCTTTGCTTTCTCAACAAGAGCTGTCGATGAAAGAACAGTGAGCCTCTACCTCAGTGCTTCTCAAAGTGTGGTTGATGGAACCCTGGTGGCCTAAACCGGGAGTCCACAAGGTCAAAACTATTTTGTCATGCTCAGATTTATTTTTATTTTTTTATTTTTTATTTTTGCCTTTTTCGCTTATGGTGCCAAAGCAGTGGTGGGTAAAGCACCTCAGCACGAACCAAGATAGAGGTATCAGACTGTGCTGTGGTGATTACATTCTTCATTAGCATACACTTACAACTTAAATGCCAGTTTTATTTAGTCTCCTCATTGATGCATTAAAATTATTTAAATAACTCATAAGCCTTGGCTACACACTGTATTAATGTGCTGTACGATGAAGGAGAAGAATACATAAAGCATTTCTGGTACATTCCACAGTACAGCGGTTGTCTCAAGGAAAAGTCCTCATTTGAGTTGAAAGTTGAGTTAGCTCCTTTATCGTATTATGTCACTTTTACTTGAATAAAACAACTGATTACTCAGACTTTAGCCTGTGGAAGATATTTTCTCGAATTGAATGAAGTGAGCGTAATGCTTTAAGGAAAACATCTGATACCATTTGCTACCACAAACTTCAAACTTTCAGGTGGTGATTAGAATTTTGGAAAAATTCCCATTCCTTAAAACTTTTCTTGTGAAAGCAGTAATGATATTAATGAATGTGATGGTTTTTTTTACATAATTTTCAACATTTGGAAGATCTGCATAACTCAGCAATCCAATATTTTCCAGATGACCAAATACCAACATATCATGAAGTTTGAAAAGTTTGTTGATATAGTTTTCAGATTCCATATTGCAACTAACTAGGTCAGTTTGATATCAAAAGTTAATATCCACAATTATATGAAAAGGCTGTTAAGATACTCTATTTTCCAACTGCCTATCTATTGGATTCATAAATTTCGATCAAAATAACATTGCAACAGACAGAATGCAGAAGCAGATACGATAATCTAGCTATCTTCCATTAAGCCAAATGTTAAAGAGATTTGCAAAAGTGGAAAGCCATGCTTCTCTCTCTCTCTCTCTCTTTTTTTTTTTTTTTTTTTTGTTACTGTTTTGGAGACTAGTTATAATCAACATGTAATGGGTTTATTTTTAACTTAGTGTATATATTTAAACTTTCTTGGTTTAAATTTCTAATACAGTAAATATTAAGTGGTGTGATCCACATAAAAAAATGCTCCCTGGGGCGCCTGGGTGGCTCAGTCGGTTGAGCGTCCGACTTCGGCTCAGGTCATGATCGCACGGTTCGTGGGTTCGAGCCTTGCGTCGGGCTCTGTGCTGACAGCTCAGAGCCCGGAGCCTGTTTCAGATTCTGTGTCTCCCTCTCTCTATGCCCCTCCCCAACTCATGTTCTGTCTCCCTCTGTCTCAAAAATAAATTAACATTAAAAAAATAAAAAATAAAAAATAAAATTTAAAAAAATGCTCCTTGGGGTCCTTCTACATTTCAGAGGGTGAAAGTGACCTGAGATCAAAACATTTGAAAGCCACTGCTTTACATTGGTGCATTTTATTCCTGAGATTGGTCCTTACTTCAAAGAACAAGCCCAGTTCCTCCAAAGGTGTACAGGAACTCACCATGAAGGAAACAACCACCAAATCTGTCAAAGAATGTGGACTAGCACACAGGTATACTGCCCTCGTTAGCACTGTCACTGCAGCTGGCTGGGGTCACCTCCAATCTCATTTGGGTGAGCAGAGCTCCATGAACAAGCATCTGAATTCAGTCATTCACTTACTCAACAGCAGTTGTTCAGGCCCTGCTCCTGTTTGCCAGGTGCTGTGGTCAGTGATGGGAATGCAAAATGGAATGAGACAATGTGGCTCAGTCGGTTGAGCGTCTGACTCTTGATTTTGGCTCAGGTCATGATCTTGTGTGTTTGTGAGATCAAGCCCCACATGGGGCTCTGTGCTGACATCGCAGAGCCTGCTTTAGAAGCAGAACTCGGAAGTTAAGATGAGTTAGAGCCTCTGTGACTGTCACTGGCCCAACCGTGAGTAGGAAACACTTGGGGCAGTGAGGTTGTAATGACTCACTGGGAAGCAAAGCAGTCATGAAGTGTTAGGAAATATGAACTAGTCTGAAATGTCAAGGACACTAGGAATCTGCAAAGTTCTTAATTTAGCTTGTATGGCTTACCTGCAACATATGTTTTGAGAACGCACATGCATAGCATATAGGTTCTTCCTTCAAGAAGCTTGCAGCCTAGTGGTAGTAACAGAATGAAGTTAGGGAAGTCGTGTTTTGATAAAATGAGAAAATTGTATCAAATGCTGCATGGATGTCAAGTAGGCAGGTCACAGATGAGAGCGGCAGCAGGCAGTTGAAATTTTCAACACTGTGTTAAGGAATAAGCCTAGAAGGAAGACAGATTGCCGCTTTAGGAAGTCAGCTAAAGCAACAAGACAGAATGGATAATTAAAATCGTTTCCAAAGATAACCACCTGTGAACTCAAAGAGGAGGCTTGGCTTGGCTGTGGGCTGTTTATTGTACAGCCCTCAATTCAGTATGAGGGAAGGGAAGATCCACAAAATAAACAAGGCTTGGGAGAAGAAGCAGCAAAACACAGCCTTGCTCTTGCTCTGTAATTAGGACTGAGTAATAAGGACAGGTGCAGAGAGCTAGATTCTTGGATCCAAAGGTGGCAAAAGGGAGAGAAATTTTCTTTTTGTCCCACACTGGCTACCCTTATTGTCATAAGAACAGAACATTTCTTCTCACGTAGCAGGGTGATGAACTTCAAGTCCCGGACCATAGGAAAGGCAGTGGGACTGAGCCATGAGAAAGGACAACACAGTCTAAGAAGGATGTGTCTCTTTCTCCTTTTTCCTGGAGCCTCAGTTGCATCCTACTCATTTATCTTCTGTCGTTGAGATAGAGATAGGCGTTTCCAAGGACAACTCATTTCTCAGAGCAGAAAATCAGGATAAATGTGAGGTTCACGGTGAAATATGCAGAATACAGAAAATAGAGAAAAATAAATCAAGTCAAAAGCACAGGCACAGGATGCCTGAGTGGCTCAGTTGGTTGAACATCTGACTCTTGATTTCGGCTCAGGTCATGATCTTGTGGGTTCATGAGATCAAGCCCCACATGGGGCTCTGTGCTAACATCGCAGAGCCTGCTTGGGATTCTCTCTCTCCCTCTCTCTGTACCTCCCCACTTGTGCTTTCTCTCTCTCAGAAATAAACAGGAAAAGAAAAGGAAAGGAAAGGAAAGGAAAGGAAAGGAAAGGAAAGGAAAGGAAAGGAAAGGAAAGGAAAGGAAAGGAAAGAAAAAAGAAAAGAAAAAAGAAAAGAAAAAAGAAAAGAAAAAGAAAAGAAAGGAATGTTTTACAAAGCACGGGGACAAAAAATGGGAAGCAAGAAAAAGTGAAGTCCTTTGCAAACCATCCCCTCCCCCTACCAGAACCACAACCACAACCAATGAGGTCCTTCCATCTTACAAGACCAGGGCCAGGTGGCAAAGCAGTCTGCCTTCCCAGGGGGCAAGTAAATGCTTTACAAATAGAGACTAGTAAATAATTAACACAAACCAATGCTGAGATTACATTTAAAATAGTTTAAAGCAGCAACCCAGGATGCTAAGATAAATAACAGAAGCGTTTCAAAGGCTGGGCTCTGTTCTGTCTGGCATCTTCATGTTTTGTTTAGGGGAAGGGAAGGTCCAGGAAATAATGGTCTGCTCTGGCCATGGTCTTTCTGGTCATGCGGAGCCAAAGGCAACCCACTTATGGGATAATAGTCAAGTATTTGCCATTTCCGTGTGGGGCTTATTTCCTCTACCAGTGGCGTTATTCAATGGTTTCATAAAACACCAAGGTGCCTTGACAACTCCTGGACTAATTCAGGTCACTGCTTCTCATGGGTTGAAGCAGCACATCAAATGCTGTTAATGCGGTGTGTTGTACATGAAGAGAAATTAATTCACAGCCTTTCCTTTCTCAGAAACATGATTCCGGTGACAGAATTCCGGCAGTTCTCTGAGCAGCAGCCTGCCTTCCGTGTGCTGAAACCATGGTGGGATGTGTTTACCGACTACCTTTCAGTAGCTATGCTGATGATCGGTGTGTTCGGATGTACTCTGCAGGTAGGTGCCTAGACTCACATCAAAATGGGAGCCAGAGCAAGACACTGAGCTGTTGAAACCTTTAAAAAGAGCTGGTGGTATGATTTTCAGCCATGTAAATACTAGTTGTCCTGCTCTACTTGTGTATGGTGTTTGTAGTCATGGAAGGGAGCCCAAAACATATTCACTGCACTTTCATATATGTATATATATTTGTATAAAACTAAATAAACTGGCCATCAAGTGTTCTACTATGATAGGGGCATCCATAAAGCACTAAGAGAGTGCAGAGGAGGGGCCCGTGGCTTGGGAATAAGAGAAAAGGTGATGGTTGTATTAAAACTTGGAGAACCAACTGTATTAAGGGAGACAGAGCCAGGGGTAGAAAAAGATGCCAGGAAGGAGACAGAAAGCTTGAAGTCATGGGTGTGAGGAAGAACATGACACCTTTGGGAAACTGTCAGTAGGGCTGGCACTCACTGGGTGTCATCAGCGTGACAGTTGAAGCCATGCCTGTGAATGGAGTCACCAGGGAGAATGTGGAGAGAGAGATGACGTCAGGAATACCAACGTGTGAGCAAAGGAAAAAGGGGTGCCTCTGAAGGAGACTGAGAAGGGGCAGCCGTATGGAGAGGTGGAACCCAGGAGAGAGTGGAAAGACACATGTGGTCAACGATGGCAGGCATACAACTCACTCACGGACTAAGGAGAAACAAGTAGCACCTGGGTCATTCGAAATCATAGTTTGAGTGGTTGGAAAAGTGAATGGAAATTAAAGACTGGCGTAGGTGTGACTTTCAGGTCGATCAGCTGAGAGGAAGAAAAACTTGGAAGAAAGGGAAATATCTAGAAGTGGTGCAGAGTGGAAACAAAGGCCTTTTAAAATTTGATTTTAATAATGGTTAACACATAATGCTTCCTAAGTGACAGGTACTCTTCTGAATACTTGACACATATTTTAACTCGTTTCATCCTCATGGCAACAGTGAGATATCGGTGCTATTATTATCCCCACTTACAGAGAGACAACAAAGGCACTGAGAGATTAGGGAAATCTCCAAGGTGAGTGGCAAAACCTTTACTGAGACCCAGGCAGTTTGGCCTGTGTGTTAAACACCATGCCCCTTTGTATTTGTAGGCCGAAAACATTTGGCCTCTCTCTACCCCCCAAAAAAGGATACCAGTGAAAATTCAGAATTTGAAAGACAGAAAAGACATACATTCATTTATAAATAAAACAAGTAGTTGTTGAAGAACCTACTGTGTTCCAGGCACTGTCCTAGGTGCTAAGAATTATCAGTGCAGGAGAAAAAAGACAAATACCCCAGCCATATAGACTTTAAATTCTATGGGAAAACAAAATAAGCAAAACCAGCTCATAAATTATATATATTAGAAGGTAATAAGGACAATGAAAAAGAAAATACAGCATACGTGGATGGTGTCAGCAGGTGATATTAGGAGTTGCAATTCTTATGTAGGAAGCCTTCACTGGGAAGGTGACTTCTGATGAAGGAAGTGTGGGAGCAGACCACGCGAATGTCCAGGGAAGAGCGTCCCCGGCAGAGGGAACAACAAAAGCAAAAGACACATGGACAGAGTGTTCACAGACTCCTTGCCCTTCTCCAGGAGAACTTGACATTTGACTTCTTCAGCTTTCTAGCTCTGTTTCCCTGGAGACCTGATAAAAGTAGAATGTTAGCTGTGTTACTAGGCAACGTTGCTTGTGATATAAATGACTACTGTTTGGTCAACTGCATCTGGACTGGAAGAATGATAAATGCTTGGTAGGAAGCCACACCACCGGACTTCTGTGATTGTGGTGACACCTATAACAGGGCATGTCCCTTGACACACAGAAAGTGTATCTATTGAGTTACACCAGAGATTAGTCTCTTTGGAGCATAATAAGCCTTTTAAGCCAGGGTAAATGCAGACCCCCATGTCCAGTGGATCTCTTTTCCTTGTGCCTGAGATGATCCGGAGAGGAGGGGCCTGGGGAGAGACGAGGTCCTGCAGGCAGGGTGTGGATTCCACACAGACAGTTAAGAAGGTTCCTCCACGGTAGAAAGCCTGATGCCACATTGCTGGCAAGCTGTGACTTTAATCCTGGATCTTTCTAAGTGATTCTGGTACCACATGAGTGTTAGGATAATCTTAAAGTCCGAATGTTGAGATAAACCTAGAAGGACCCCTGGTGATGTTATAAGCCTGAAGCAGGGATGTCCCTGGCATGCTGAAGAAAGCCAGGCCAGTGGGCTAGAGCAGAGTGAGCTAGGCACAGAGTAGAAGAATAAGGCCTGAGAGGCAATAGTTGCAGATCACACAGGGCTTTGTAGGTCCCTGTAAAGGTTTGGGCCTTGCTCTGAGCGAGATGGAACATGTTTTGAGGTTCAGGCAGAGGAGTGTCATTATCTAACTTGTATTTCAACAAGACCACTCTAGTTGTGAAGAATACAGTAGAGGGGGCAAGGACAGAAGCAGGGAGGTTTAGAAGGCTAATTTCAGAAGGCTAGTGCAGGGGCACCTGGGTGGCTCAGTCATTTAAACCTCCAACTCTTGATTTCGGCTCTGGTCATGAGCCAAGGGTCATCTGATTGAGCCCTATGTCAGGCTCTGCACTGTGTGTGGAACCTGCTTAGGATTCTCTCTCTTGGGCACGTGGTGGCTCAGTCAGTTGAGCCTTGGACTGCAGCTCAGGTCGTGATCTCACTGTTCATGAGTTCGAGCTTCACATCAGGCTCCATGCTGACAGCTCAGAGCCTGAGCCTGCTTTGGATTCTGTGTCTCCATCTCTCTCTGCCCATCCCTCTCTACCTCTCTCTCTCTCAAAAATAAATAAACATTGAAAAACAATTCTCTCTCTCCCTCTGCCCCTCTCCCTCACTCACATGCTCTCTCTCTAAAAAATAATAAATAAATAATTAATTAATTAATTAATTAAATTTTAAAAATCATTAAAAAGAAGAAGAAGAAGGCTAGTGCAATAAAATCCAGGCAAGACATGAATCAGATGGCTTGCACCAGGATTGAAGCAGTGGTTCTGGACATATTTTTAAGGAAAAGCTGTAAGATTTGCTGAAACATTGAATGTGATGTATGAGGGAAAAAAAATCATGACTAAAATTTTTAGGCCTGAACAACTGGAAAAAGCTTGTTTTTGAGCATAAGTTTGAGTTATATGTTAGATATCCAAGTAGACCTCTTAAGTCAGAAGTTGGATAGAAGACTCAGGAAGGAGCTCAGGGTAAGTGAAGGATGGTCGTCTTCACAGAGGAGGAGGTGATGGATCCAGGATCCAGTGGCAGGACAACCCTTGATTTGGGGGGAGGGGGCATCTTCCACCACAATGGGAATGATGGCTACAGATGCATTTGGTTGGAGGGGCAGGGGCGAGGCACAGAAAGATGAGAGTTTGCACCTAATAGCTTCTGTGAGGTAGAAAGCAACACATCTGGAGAGAGCTTGTGAGGGTGTGGGAGGCCATAGGATGTGGCAAGAAAGGAGGCCTGGAGTAGGGTCCTTGAGGAGAAAGGCAAATATTTAGAATGGCCAGTTTGGGAAGTCACAGAGGGAGGTGACATAGATCAGCAGGAGGACTCTGTGCCTGTTTTACTTTATTACCATGGCAGGGCCTGGAATCGTTTCTCTTGTTGGCATATCCCATGGCAGGATGAAATGCAGAAAAGAGAAACCACACAGACTATCCATAAAAACTAGTAGTTAACCTGGAACAAAATGAAAACGAGCAAGAACCGATGAAAATATCTACAGTGAACATCCTTTAAGAAGTGCACCCATAGCAAGTTCAGAAGGGACAAGTGAGTTCAAGCACAACTGGAGCACCTGTTCCTGTGTCATGGTCAGAATTCTGTTCCTGGAGCACAGCCCTGTTGCATCTTTCTGCTGTGCTGTAGCTCTTGGAACTCCCCACCTAGCACCCCACCCAGCATCACCGCGTATCAGATACTGACCTAACCTGGTCCCTTCACACACAGGCCTGTTTCATTCTCATAGTCTTTAGAAGAAAACGGACCCTAGTTATCTAGATATGGGAAGTATAGTCTGAGAAGTCAAGGCTGTAAACAATGTGAAATGCCTCAAAGGAAGATTGTGTCAGAATATGAAGGTTACCAGTCTCAGAATTCGTAGGAGGTGGACCATTTGATTCAACAACATCCCCAAGTACCCACAATATGTCAGGCATTGTGTAGAGTGCTAGACACTGAAAGAGAAATATAATACAGCCCCTGACCTCAGATTGCTAGTAGTCAAAAGACCATAGAAATCCATAAGCAATGCCACTCAGCATGTAAGCACCTCAATGGTGATAGACTTCAAGAGCATTAAATATGGTGTCATCTCAGCTGCTGGAAGTTAGGAACTTGAGGAAATGAAAATTGAACTCAGTCTCAATGAATAAATATACAAAACTAATATATATATGTATATATACACACATATATACATATGTATATATGTGTGTATATATATGTGTATATATATGTGTATTAATATATATATACACATATATATGTGTGTGTATGTGTATATATATGTGTGTATATACATGTATATACATATATATGTATATATATATGTGTGTATATATATATATTTAAAGGAGTGGAAGGAAAAATCAGCACAAACAAAAGATTTAGTGTGATCATTTCACAAAGCCCTCATTGATGAGTATCAATGGCGTTACAGAGGGCGTCTCATGGTGGGTGGGACATTCCTGCATAGCAGAGGAATTGTCTTATCTCCAATGCTAATCGCATCTGCATTGAGTAACCCTGATAAGGGAACCTGTTCTAGAATCTGCATGTATTTTAGCTCCCAGAATGAAACTGTAAAAGTAAATTAGTCCCATTTTTCAGATGAGAATTTTTATCTGAAAGGTTAGGTGACTTGTCCCAAAGCCAAGAGGGATACAGTGGATTTTCCAATCTGCTGTTGATTCTCCAGAATGGGTCTTTTCATGAACGCTGTGCACACTGCTCTGGAATAGTATGGAAGCATTACAACTGCACAGATCATATGGCCAAATTTTGGATTGTGACACAGGATCTTAAGAATAAAAACAAGGGCAAAATGACCAAAAGGGAAAATAGAAAGTTAGAAAAAGAAGGAATTTCCTGAATTACATCTTAGATTTTCTCAAAGATGATTCACTGTACACCTACTATAAGAAAGAATAACTTTTAACCTATAGTAAACATTAAAGAAACAAGAAATAAAATATGGTATAAATTACTTAAAGTAAAACCATCTCATATATCCATATTACACATGAAAGTAATATTCTTTAGGGGGAGAATTTGCACTCTTATTTTAGTTCTGATATCATAATCCTCTGAAATTGACTTGATGACTGATAACTTCATAAACAAAAGGTTCTCTGTGAAGCTCAAATTCCCTTCCCGTTCCCAAGGCAATAATTTAAATAATCATAAAATCTTATCATAAAATGTGTTTTTATGCCTTGGGTTTCCCTTTGTAAAATGAAAGTGTGATAATTTTTTCCGATCTTATTTACAAAACAAGTTACTCTTATGGTTCAAAAACATGACAAAGCAAAAAATCAAAGGTAGGGTTACAAGAGTGCTCAGTGGTGGTAAGAGTCTCTTTGACTCTTCAAATGGCTTTGTCCAGTGGCAAGTTGATTATCTGTTTATTCCTATAATATTGTGTTCATATAGGTTTAACACTATGCATTTTGAAACTACTGGGGAAAGGAAGAAGTTGTCATCTATCAATAAGTTGTTATCAGTGTTCATTCTTTTTTGCTCTGATGTAAAAGGATTGTCGTCAACACTCTGGTCTTACTCTTCTGACAAATATTTGTCCATTTCCAAGCAAGTAGCTATTTTCAAGGCTGCCATGGAATAAGAGAATGTATAAAGAGCATTCCTTAGATTACGTCCGTCCACATAAGAAGCAAATGTAAACTCATTGTGAACCGGGAGACTGTGCATATCCTATTCCTGTATAGTCATACACCCTTAAGGACCAGTAGTGTAAACACCCAACTTTTTGCTATAAACAACACTATTCAAAAACTCAACACACTCAATAAAATGGAACAAATCCTGAAAGGTCAACACATTGCTTCCTGGAAAAATAAGATTGCTTTAGATCTCTGCTCAGTGACTCCAGGTTATCTTATTATGACCAAATCCAAAACAGCCCCCAGGCAGGCTGTTCCAAATATAGAGTTAGTAGTTAGAAACCAGAAACAGGAACTGGAAGAAACAAGCCCCCTGGAAGCCCAAGGGGACTGCTTTGTGACTGTTACACAAGAAAGACATTTCCTGCTTTCTGAATTAGGAAAGAAAAAAAAGCCAAGAGAATGATTTCAATGACTTGAAAGCACCTACCAAAAAATCCTCGGGGACTTAACCCAATCCCCAGGAGCAGTCCGGCCAGCAGAGTTACACTGGAGAAGAGTTTGGGACATCTGGCTTATTGGTGGGAATTGAGTCCCACCTTGATTTTTTGGTACATATTGAAGGTAAGTTCCACCTCTCTGAGTTACAGCCGTCCGTGTCAAGTGCACGACAATGGCCTTCAGGTGAAAATGCTTACAGGCAGTTCCCAGGAAAGTACAGGTGGTAAAAATTGTAGACTCCAGAATGATTTCAAAAGAGTTCACTTTGATAATGTGCCCTGAGTTCTGGCTTCTGTCTCCTTCCCCCATTCTCTGTCCCATACTGTCTGGATTTCTAGTTGATCTTTTTCTTTTGTCAAATTTGAATTTAAAAATGGAGACTCAGAAATTCTTACTTAGCCTGTTGTGTTTGGTGAAATTCAGAGTCCTGGTGAAAGAGCAGATGGCACTAATGGGTAGGCTCGAAATGAAACCCTCATCTAAGATCATGTTTTATGAAGTTTCTGTGTACCCTCATGTCATCATTCTGCTCTGAGTCTTTGGGGAATATAAACAGAAATCATTTGGTGGAAAAAATAATTTTAAAGGGCACCCTTTCCCATCTCTGTAAGATGGTGGTGGGTCCTGTAAGAGAAGCACTATTTCAAAGTCCCTGTTACATCTAAGTAACAAAAATATGTCTTAGTTAGGACTTCCTTGTTATGGTGGTTTATTCAGACTGATACTTTTGATCTTCCCTAGAACATGACTCTTGTCATCTTTCACCTTGACAACTGAATATGCAGTGAATCCCTGGCCACCAGAATAATATATGAGTGCCTTTCACCTCATCCTCTTGGGTTTAACATGGGGTATGAATCTAAATGCTTTTCTTAGGTCGTCTAATGCCGTCCAATGCCAGTCAGTGAAGGAGGAACATTTCCCTTTATCTCACTATTATTGATTGTTATGATCGTGTTGCCTATTGATTGTTTAATAATACACCTTTCCCCTCAATAGCACAGCACTGATAGGCTTTAGGATTTTTTGTGGGTTTTTTTTTTTCTTCCTATAAGAAGCAAAGGAGATTTAGTCTCTGTTGTTGAGCCTGGATTGTAATTCACCAAGACCTATGTTTAAAGGTCTCTGTTGAGTAGGTGTGCTCTGATATGGAGGGCATGATCTTGTATTTCTAATCAGGGTCCTGAACTTGGAGACCCTCCCCAGTCCTCTAATCCTCCCAACCAAACACCGACTAGCCCTCCCCTGCCCTCACTTGGTTCCTCTTCAAGTCCCCTTCTTCCATTTCACTGAGGACACCACACTGATGACATGTGGGTCATCTCAGCCACACAGGGGCCCTGAGATCAAAAGATTTGGCTAGCACTGGGACTGCATTTTAATTGTAAGGCTAGGAAATTTCTAGTTTATATCTGGAGTCTTCTGTTTAATATAAAGAGTGCTTGCTGTGTCTTCTCCCTCTGTGGTAATGTTTTCTCTATAAACTCTTACATTTTTGTTATATTTAAAATTTCTGTTGTTTGGGAACATTTAGCCTTTGTATAGTTAAAAAAATTTACCCAGTATTATTGTTTTGTGCTCACTTTTTAAAATATGTAATAAAACACTCCCAACTAGAAGATTTAACAAAAAAATAAGATACCATTCAAAATAGCACCAAACCTATCATGTATGTAGGAATTAAGCTAACAAAGGATACACAGGAACTTCACAGAAAACTTTAAAATGTCTAGTAAATGACATAAGAGACAATTTTAATTAAGGGGAAGATATTATGTGCCCTTAGCACAGAATTGATATTACAAAGAGGTCCAGTCCCCATGAATTATTTTATGAAATAAAAGCAATATTAATAAAATTCCAGCTTGATTTTTTGAGAAATTTGATAAACTTATACAAAATTTATATGACAAGTGCTCATTGGGGGGGGGGGGGCTAGAATGGCACAGGGGAATAAAGAAAGAGATGGAGGGGGAAGAGGAGGGGAGAGAGGAGGGAGGAAGAAAGGGGCTTTGAGTGAACTGATAATATACTGTGCACTGAAGAATATGGGTAATTCAAGCCTCTGCCCTTGAGGTTCCCCTCTCCCTAACACACACACACACACACACACACACACACACACACACATGCATACACGCGCGCACACACACATTCAGCCCACCCCAACTATATAAACTAATTTATTCAAATGTTCTTTATAGAATATGAGTCAGGTGCTCCATTTAAATCTCATCCTTTTTCTTTCTTTCAGTTATAAACTTCTAAATCTCTGTACAAATATTTCTATTGGATTTCATAAGCTGGAAATTTCTTAACTCCAAGTTTTACAAATAGAAGAATCACTAACTCTAAGATTTATCATCCTTTTGTTTCAAAAGCAAAAATCTAGTAACATAAATTCCTAGTAACATAAATTCCATAAGACCATGCCTCATCTGTCAGATTTATCCTATATCCCCATGACCGAGAGCAGTAACAGGCAGGTGTGAGTGCTCACCAGAAGCCATCCTGCGGAATGAAGGGGTGAGTGAGCAAGGAAGAGTAGATGAGACATGTTTTGCCATGTGCTAAGGTACAGTGAGCATCCAACAGCCGTGGGAAGGAGCTGAGACCTTTGAATCACAAAGATACTATACTCATTTGTGGGTGTTTCACACCTTAACTTCAGAGACTGTGACCAGTACAAGAGAGGAACCCACGGCCCCTGTCTGAGGCCTGATGGAAGTACACTTAGCCTAAAGTTGAGAAGATTGAAGGGAACATGAGAATAGACAGCAGACACCTGAAGGGCTGCCTTGTGGAAAGTTGAAATGGCTTAAACCATTCCATGTGTCCTAGAACACCAAATAGAACCAATAGCAGAAGTTTTAGGAAAGAAGATTTGGGCTGAGTACAAACTCAGACTCTCAAAAAGTCAAGAACTTTCTGAAAATGTCATGCAAAGTAGTGAGTTTTCTCTTCTTAGAGATGCCCTTCCAGAAAGTGAATGGCTCAAGAGTCCATGTGTCATGCAAACAATGTTCCTTTGTTCTCTACATATAATAAATAGTGCCAAGCAGTGAGGTTAGGTGGTGATAAAACATGACAAGTCCCTGGCAAAAAAAATGAAAAATGTAAAGTGCAACATTAGATATAAGTGAATTGTGAAAAGTAAAGCCATGTTAGGAGAGTGACAAGTGTCCTACTCTAAATAGGGTGGTCAAGGAAGTTCTCTCTGAAAAGGTGCCATTTGAGCAGAATTAAAGGAACTGAAAGAAGGAGGTGTGTAGGTATCTAGAGGAAGAAAATGCCAGACAGGAAACAGAGGAGGACAGTGTTCCAGGTACAGAGAGAGAACAGGGAGTATGGTCTCTTGCAGTTTTTCTTGCTTGGATCCTCTTTATAAGGCTTGACATCACTATTAACCTAAAGTGAGCATTACCACTAATGCCTTGGAGCACTGTGCTCCTGCAAATAGCATGTCTTAGGTTGACGCTTCCAGATTTAAGTCGACTCCGACATCAGACGTAAGACAAAGAATTTAATCCTACAGCATTTGGAACCTAGGACCTTATGAACTGCTAAAGCAATTAGCATGACCCTTTGTTGACACTTCAGCCACAGTGTGTGGCAGAAAATGTCAAGAGCATATCTCATCACGCCTACTTCAAGTCTAAAAGACTTCAAGTTGCTAAAAGGCAGGGTGCGTGTCTAATTCATCTTTGTGCTGCCCACCTGCATGTCTTAGACTTGACATACACTCAAGAAATGTGTTGAGTGGATGCATTAATATGCTTCAGCAGCTCTAAGGATTCAGTGACTGTCATAATAATAAAAACAATTATATGAACTTGCAATTTAAAACTGAACCAAAAACTGACAGAGGAAAGTTTTGTGTGGGGTAATTAATAAGGAGGTGATAAAAATCAGATCTTCCCCCAAAAGTAGAAAAAGAAGCCAGTAGCAAATAATTTTCCTTTAGTAATATCAGAGAGTAACCACGACCTTCTAGAACTGCATAAGACTGGGGGAGCACCATCCTTAGAATAATTAGCATAAACCCAGTGACAAAGAAGTAAGACTGGCTCTGTGTCTGAGCAACAAACTTGGGGGGAAAAAGTCCTTTGAGGATGTTTTGCAATAATGGACTAGAAAGAGATCAACACACCCTGACTTATAGGTGGTTATGTGGCTTCATGTGTTAGAAAACTAGAGCCAAAATTTGTATACAAAAAAATAGCATGCTGTTAGAGCAAAGAAATTTACAGAAATTGAGGCACCTCAGCAGAGCAAGTTATAGAGTCAATCCAGTGAGACCAATGAGTATATTTTACAGACTGAAAATTTGTTATGTTTGGCATGTGTGGTGGTTTTTTAATACAATTGTAGTTGACTGTCATGGTGAAAACCAGGTTTTTCTTATCTAGACAATTGCCCATTTATTCAGATGTTGTACAGAGAAGTATACTGCCAGCATCCCAAAATAAACCATATTATGAGCAGTGATTAAGTTCCAAAGCAATATTAATACTTGACCTTCTACCCAGGGATTGGATTTTATGAGCTTCCCTAAGAGTCTAAAAACCTCCATGTTGTTTTGTGGGAAAATGGTTTCTTCATTCTAAACAACCAGTTTTCAAATGGACTTTTGAGGGGTTTTTTTATATTCATTAACTCTTTAGTATACGTTAGTCTTTCAGGGGGTTTTAAAAATTAACATTTACTGGTTCTTGAGTAACGGTGATACTTCCATGATATCGGTTTATTCTGTTCTTTGAAGTTTGTAGTCCCGCACTAATTAAGTTTCTCTAAAAAATAAAAATAGAATTTCAGAATTAGAGGAGAATTTAGAGGTGAGTTAATACAAGTTCCCATCCAATATAGAAATCTCTTCTATAACATCCTTGACAGATTAATACCTAGTTCCTATTTGAGTATATGTGGTGATAGGGAGAAGTGTTTTGTTCAATGAAATTTTTGCCATGAAACTGCAAGTAAATCAGTACTGGCTGTTGACTAGGTGCCCGGGACTGTGTTAGGTACTATGGGGGATACAAAATAATTAAGGCTCCCTCTCCTTAAGGAATAGTTGAAGAAGCAAAATAACAGACTTTCATTATACCGTTTTGTTTGCTATGCTGTGTTACATGCTAAGTTCTGACAACACAAAACTTGCTCTTGACTCTGAAGGTGTTTAAACTGTTGCAAAGATAAACATTCACATACATCCTTCTAAAACGCAAGATAATTGCTGCAGTGTGTGTGCATGTGCGTGTGTGTGTATGCGTGCATGCTATATGGTCATATTTCAACGACCAGTTATTGCAATGACTACAAAGCAGGAAAAACAGTTAAGTCTACCTGGGGAAATCAAGTTTGTCTACATTCTATATAGGATGATTTAAATTATATTCCTGGGGGAAGAAAGTATTACGCTGTGTTACAGAAAATAAGACTTGTGAGGCAAAGTAAAATTTAATTATATGTTCCCTTGGAAGATTATAGCAAATAAAGACTCTTAGATTTTTTATTTAACAGTACTTCTTCTTCCTAAAGAATAAAGGAGTAAAGGCTTTTAAATCCTTTATGCATAGTGAGTTTTCATCAGGTAATAATAGCAAGGTCTAAACATTAGCTTTCTCTAAGAAGTAAACTTTGCTAACTGGCAAATTAGGGTCAGCTATTTTTAAATTGAGCTGTGTCTCCCTACTCAAAATATATTAGTCTGTAAGAGCTGGTGAGATTCTTGGCACTGATACCTTAAGCTAAGGCTGTGTAACTTTAAATTCAAATATGTTAGCTTATGTTTTGTGATGTTGATGTTAACTTTTTAAAGTTTTTGTTTGTTTGTTTTTGGGGGGGAAGAGAGAGAGAGGTAGAGAGAGAGAGACAGAGAGAGAGAATTCCAAGCAGGCCCCATGCTGTCAGAGCAGAGCCTGATCTGGGGCTCAATCCCACGAACCATAATCAAGAGTCAGACACTTAACCGACTGAGCCACCCAGGTGCCCCGATGTTAACTTTTAAAATGTAGTTACTGTGGGTGATGTATGGAATTGTTGAAATACTATATTGTATGCCTGAAACTAATATAACACTGTATATTAATGGGAATTAAAATTAAAACCTAATTTTAAAAAAAGAGGGAAAAAAATTAAAATGTGGGTGCGAGATGTTGGACTCAGAAATGCCTACGGCAAAATGAGGAAATATGGTAGAAACATATCTTCTAGTTCACTTTTGTGCATGATCATACTGGTTAGTCATTTAGTTTTATATTTTTAGAAATTCTGCACTATCAGGGCACCTGTGTGGCTCAGTGGGTTGAGCGTCCAACTCTTGACTTCGGCTCAGTTCATTATCTCAGTGTGTGAGATCGAGCCCTGAACCGGGCTCTGCACTGAGAGCAAGGGACCTGCTTGGGATTCTCTCTCTCCCTTTCTGCCTCTCCTGCTCACTCTCTCTCTCTCCTTCTCTCTCTCAAAATAAATAAATAAACACTAAAACAAAACAAAAAATTCTGCACCATTAACCACAAATCTTCTGTCTAATAAACAGGCCATCAATTACATCACCATTTTAACAGAAAACATGAACTCTCCCATAGGTTTTTAGGTGAAACACATGGTTTTTCTGAGCCTCAGTTTTATTCAATGAGCAGGATTGGCATCATTTCCATTTCACAGTTTATTGTGAAAAAAATGGTGGTAAAATAGAAATGTATTCTTTTTAGTCTCTTTAACTATAGACTTCACATGCCTTCATCTGGTGCATTTCCTTCAGCCCTAGGTGTGATTAGTTGGGTCTCTGGCAAACAGATTGAGAAAGGTCTAAGAGAAAGGACCAAATGCTCAATTCTTCCCTCTCCCAGAGGACCCTACAGGAGCTATATGGACAGAGGACAAGACCAGGCAAAAGAACATTTGATAAAAGAAAAAAAAAGAACATGTAATAAAAGAACATTTGATAAAAGCCCCACTCTGTCCCCAAACTCACTATATCAATCTCCTGGTGAGCTAAGCCAGGCCTCAGATAAGTCACAAGGCCTTCCTTTGCCTAACCACTGAAGGCTATGTGATCTGGGGTAGGAGGAGGGGGAGGGCAGCTCAAGAAGCTGCCTTATCCTCTTTCCCTGCACTTTAATCCCTGCCTGTCCAGAGTTGGAAAGGGCAAGGAAGACACTGAGATCGGGACAGTGGGGGGAGGAGATTGATTGTCGATTCTCCCTAAAGCCAGGGGGAGAACTTGTCTGAGCTATCCTCCCCAGGCCCTCCGAGGAGATGGTCCGCTTCCAACAGAGGCAGTTCCAGAGCCATCATATCACATCAGCTTCAAGAAAGAAGAGAGACTTCAAAGTGGTGACCCCCAAGGGAAGCTCTAAAGAGAGTCCAGAAGAACTCATCTTGAGAGCTCATGCCACTTGAACTCAGAGCCTTCACCCCTTATGAGCACCAAGATTCACTACTTTTCCTTGAATGCAGCTATCTCCACTAACCCCATTTCTCCTAGAAAGAAGGAAGGAGGAACAAAGGAGAATCTTGAGTTGTACCCTGAGGTCAACCACCTAGATAACTCAGAAAAAGACCCATCACTGAAATTCATCCTATATGGTAAAAGATCCATTTGCCTGGAATGTATGGAACCTTTCTTATCCAAATTAATGATATTTCTGGAGTCCAGATAGGTTAGCTTCCAAAAAGCATGATGATTAAAAACAACTTTTTTCCTTACCATCCAACACACCTAAATGAATAACACTTGCCTTGACTTTTGCCTTTCCGGCAAGCTTTCCAGGATGTCACAACAAGGCACAGGCATTTTCTCGTAAACTATACCATCAGTTCCCTCCCATAGATTGACCACAGCCTTGACATCGTTCACTTGATGAGCAATTTATTCTTTGATTATTAGAGTAAATTAGTTTTTGTTTAGTAAAACAGTTTTTTGTTTGTGTGTGGATGCTTCCATTGTTTAGAATTCTGCATCTTTATACTGGTTGTACATTGTGTGGACCATCCAGAGGATTTGTTTCTCTTTGGACCCCCCCCCCCCCCCCCCCAGTTTCTCTCCTCTTCCTTCAGCTCACAGTTTATCAGAGAACTGCAGTGTGTCCAGGGATAAGTCATGTTGAGTACAGAACTAGGATTTCAGTCCCTGGAGATTGCTTTAAAAAGAGCTTTCCCTTCATTATTTCAAGAGCATAATTATAAATATTTTAAATTTCTCAAGCAACTGAAACAGTCTCCATTATGAATCATTAACTGTAAGTTCCTAATGTTTATCCAGTTTTTTTTATATTCACTAAATCTTCTCACATGGTTTTGGCTTTAAAATGAATACTTTCCACTTAAATCTTGAATTGCAGTGGATCAAATAATGCACTAGTCCACTTGGCTTATAGGAAAATGCCATGGAGCAAAATGAAAGCAGTTTTGAATCGGACCCATTCCTTCATTTTTGAATTATCTTTTCCAATTCCTTTTGTATCCTAGAGCAGCTGACCTCAAAGAGGGAAAAGAAAACACAAGGTAAATACAACTAGGATACAGAAATTGAGAGCATCCTTGATGGCTGGAAAGTCTCAGGCTAATCAATGGTTTAAAAATATATAACATTTATAGTATATAATCCTTCCCTCAAAAAGTCAGTATGTCTGTATTTACAGTGGTAAGAGAATCACCTTTGTTAAGTGAAGTGTCGAATGTATACATGATCCTAATGGAGGCATGATGGTTTCTTTTTCATTTGGGAATAAAGGGATAGTGCCTCGCAAATCTTGGCCCCTTCTTTGTGTATCTTAAATGAGTAAGCACTTAGCTCCAGCTTTACGAATCACTAGGCAGACATCACCTGGCAATTTGGAAGATGTGTGAAATGAATTGTTTCATCTCAGAGGAAAGTAGCTAGAAGCCAAATATTTCCTGATGCTCACTGGCATCTGATCTTATAAATGCATGTGTTTGCCATTGTAGTTTGTTTTCCTTAGGTGAGAACATGTGTTTGTCTATTTGTCTCATATTTATTACGTACCTAATTTGTGCCAGGCAGTGTAATAAGGATGGAGCCCACTTTTAAAGAGCTTCTTGGTCTAGGAGGGAAAATGATAATAAATAATTATGCCAGGTTTCCTTAGGTGCTATGATGGGGGAAAACCAGGGCTTAAAAGACTTCCAGTTCTGTTTGACTGTATACCATTGTTCTGTATAGTAATGACTCAAGAAATGAGGCTTTAACTTTTTCAGTAGTTAATTCTTCCACCAGACTAGTGGCACTTAATTCCCTCAAGCTTAGACATTTCTGATAATGCTTAACTTGAGAAGATGTACTTGCTGTCTGGGATTCACTCGTGTACAGATGAACCCTTTAGCAAGTGTACTATTGCTCTACCTTGCCACCGAGAGAATTCATAAACTCAGATATCCAAATTTCAGTCACTCATCCCTCTGATCCCTTGGAGTTATTCTCAAATAAAATAAATTCAACTATGCCTCAGAGGTGCCAGAGGATGACCTTTTTTTTCCCTTTTCCTTTTCCTGTTGTTATTGAGAAAATGAGCAACCGATAAAAACAGGCATTTCACTTGGCCCTTTTGTGTTTTAAATAAACACCTTAAAACTGGGCAATTTGCTTGAGGCTGGTGTTGTTTTGTTTTGTTTTTTTCCCCTCTCTTTCCTCTTACTATCTGGGTATATACTTCCTCCATACACAGGGTATTATTTCCTGTCCACGATAGAAGTCTTAAACGCCATCCTTGAAGAGAAGGCCGGTGCCCTGCGCACAGCAGGCCGGGAACCTCACACCCTTGCAGCAGCCACATGTCCCCAACTCCCCTGGAGACTGGGACCTGGTTTGTGCTGGTGAGAGCGTTGCTGCGTGTGGCGCTCGGGGGTGCCTGTGTCTGTGCTGCCGCCGTCACCGCCCCACATACACATGTTCTGGGCTTGTGAAAAAGGCATTTGCTGAGAAAGAAAGCATTTAGATGTTCCCCCCTTGAGAACCATCTTTTCTACCTTTTCAGTTCCTTTTCTTTCTCACCAAGATTTGTGTGTACCAAAAATATTTTCAGTAGTTAGCCCTGAAACAAAATCTGCATTTTCAGAGTGAATCCTGTCACTGACAGAGGCAAATATTGCATCTCTTGAGAATAGGTGTTTTCTTTATCTTCTAGCACCTTGTTTCTGGGGGAGTAAGTGTGTACGCTCACTGATGACTTAGAAATGTGAAAATTCATTTCCTTCCCTTGGTTCTCCATCCCTTCTCCAAGGAGGAGGTAGGGTGCCTCAGAGAGGAAGAGCTGCACTCGACCTTTATCATCTTTTCTCTTTCCCTTCCCAAGTGCAATCCTTTATTCCTGCCTCTACAACCACGAGGTTCTGACTTGACCCTCCTGTAACCACCACGTCCAGTAGCTTTGAGGGGCAGATGGAGGTGCTCCAACCCCATGAAGCCTTCCCCACTGACGCCAAGCCTGAGTGTTCATTGTACTTACCACACCGTTCATTTGCTGTAGATCCTGCCTTATTTGCACCCCTGCTTGACTTTTTATATGACTCTTTATGCCACTCCCGTCAGATTATAACTACTTTTAGAACAGCAAACCTTGGTTATGTCTCCTTGATTTCCCTGTGATGCTTTGCATAGAGTAGATATTCAAGAAGTTTTAGTTGATAAAACTAAAAGTGTTCTATCCTAGTGTCTCTGAACAAGTCTGAGGAATAGGTCTTTAGGATCTGTTTCTTGCAAGGCCATTCTTGGGTTACCAGAGATTGTTTTGATCTGTCAGACTGGGAGAAATTTGGATGATTAGCTGCAGGGTAGAACCCTTTGGAATCAACTGTATTTGAATCTATGGAGCGGAGAGAGGATAAAGTTAATCACTTTTATATTGGCTCATCTGCCTTTCTGTGGCTGCCATCTAACTAGAGCATAACCCAGTTAAAGCACTATCTCTTTTTTTTTAATTTTTTTTTCAATGTTTTTATTTATTTTTGGGACAGAGAGAGACAGAGCATGAATGGGGGAGGGGCAGAGAGAGAGGGAGACACAGAATCGGAAACAGGCTCCAGGCTCTGAGCCATCAGCCCAGAGCCTGACGCGGGGCTCGAATTCACAGACCGCGAGATAATGACCTGGCTGAAGTTGGACGCTTAACCGACTGCGCCACCCAGGCGCCCCAAAGCACTATCTCTTTAAAGAGTCAACCACAGGGGTGCCTGGGTGGCTCAGTCGGTTAAGCCTCTGACTTCAGCTCAGTTCATGATCTCATGGTTAATGAGTTGGAGCCCCATCAGGCTCTGTGCTGTCATAGCGGAGCCTGCTTTGGATCCTCTGTCTCACTCTCTCTGCCCCTCCCCCCCTCTTTAAATAAACATTTAAAAACAAAGAGAAAGGGAGAAAGAAAAAAAAAGAAAAGAGAAATAAAGAAGAAAGAAAAGAAAGAAGAGAGAGAAAGGAAAGAGAAAGAAAGGAAGGAAGAAAGAAAGGAAGGAAGAAAGAAAAGGAAAGGAAAGAAAAGAAAAAAGAAAAGATGGAGGAAAAGCAAACGAAGGAAGGAAGAATCAACCACAATCTAAAGAATACGTCTGGATCATAAGTTAGCATATTGGAATGACACCTGCCTTTTTATCACATGCATCAAATGTTCTCACTTCTTTCAGTGATAACATAGTCATAACTATGACTTAAAGTCTAAACCAGAGAAATAATTTTTGGGTTATAGTACAAAGAAAAAGAGTAATGTACTTAATTGTTGAGGTTGTAGGAAAATAAGTACTCTCATATGCTGTGACAGTGGGAGATGTATAAAGTAAGTCAGCCTTTTTTTTTTTTTTTTTTTTTTTGGTGGGGAGAGGAATTTGGCATCATAGATGTGCCTTGTTTGGCACTACCCGAGCAATGTGGTTCTTCATAATGTTAGTCTTAAGACTAAATTTTTATACTAGAATGCACATACACTCTTTTCCTTCTGGAAAAGATACTAAAGCAAGTGTTATACTTCAAAACATTCCCTCTGTTGAGTGTATATAGCCATGATAAAGTGTAAAAAGAGATAACGAAAATGCATACATGGACTCAAAAACAAGACCAACATTTGTGTGGAGCAGGAACAGAATACTGAGTGAGGCTGAAGCAGCTGCCGGGCTGTTAGCCAAAAGCAGACAGTAGCAGCCAGGGGCTCAGCTCCTGCCAGCAAGGGGAGCTAAAAATGCACCGAGCAAGATAAGAGACTGGAGCCTGGTCACTGTTTGAAGCCAAAGGCCCCCACTCCCAAAAGGAAGCTGAAAAGAATGGCGAGTAACTGGATGGCGGACTGACACTTCTGAGGAAACTGTGCCTCCAGCTGGGAGCTGAGCCAGCCTGCCTGCTGTATCCTGACCGGATCCATGGGATCCTGATATTACAGTGGAATGTCAAAATACCGTGATAAGACCTAATGGTGGGTTGGGGGGCTGGGGGTTGGGTGCAGGGAACCGCAAAAGAGCGCTCAAGAGATGGTGGGAAACAGTTTCATCTCCCAACCAGCCTACCACCCAGAGCACAGGAAGAAAACTATGCTAAGAAAAGGCTCTCAGCAAAATTAGCCTTTGGAATACTGATTCACCTGAGATGAAACTAAATTTTGAAACAAACAGTGAAGTTCAAATAAATATACTTACAGTGGTCAAAGAGATAAAAGCATAACGATTAAAAAATGGGTACATATGACATAAGAGCAAATGGCTATAAAACATTTAGAAATTTTGAGCCTGGGTGACTCAGTTGGTCAAGCATCCAACTGCTGGGCTCAGGTCATGACCTCATGGTTCTTGGGATGCAGCCCCACATTGGGCCCTGCACTGGCAGCATAGCCTGCTTAGGATTCTCTCTCTCCCCCTCCCCCACTCGCTCTCACACTCTCTCTCTCAAAATAATTTTTTTTTAATGTTTATTTATTTTTGAGAAAGAGAGGGCACAAGCAGGGGAGGTGTGGAGAAAGAGAGACAGACACAGAATCTGAAGTAGACTCCAGGCTGTGAGCTGTCAGCACAGAGCCTGACACGGGGCTCAAACTCATGAACAGGGAGATCATAACCTGAACCAAGTCAGATGCTTAATCGACTGAGCCACCCAGGCGCCCCATCAAAATAAATATATATATGTATTTTTTTTTAATTTTTTTTTCAACGTTTTTATTTATTTTTGGGACAGAGAGAGACCGAGCATGAACGGGGGAGGGGCAGAGAGAGAGGGAGACACAGTATTGGAAACAGGCTCCAGGCTCTGAGCCATCAGCCCAGAGCCCGACGCGGGGCTCAAACTCACAGACCGCGAGATCGTGACCTGGCTGAAGTCGGACGCTTAACCGACTGCGCCACCCAGGCGCCCCATATATTTTTTTTTAATTTAGAAGTTTGGGGATGAAAAAAGTCACTGAGCTTAAAAATATGAAAAATAAGACTGTACTCAGCTGCAGAAAGAAGTAATGAATTAGATAAGCATTCTGAGTTTACCCAGATCCCAGCAGAGAGAGGCAGAGATTAAAAAGCACACACACACTCCCATGGGTGATCGATTGAGAGACTCTAACATACCTCTAATAGGAATTACAGGAAAAAATGGAAGAAATGATGGAGCAAGTGTGGAAGTCATATTTAAAGAGATTTTGCTGAAATTTTCCAAAATTGAAGAAAGTTGAGTCCTTAGCTATAGATATTGAGCAGGATTAATCCACACACATTCAAAATGAAAGTGAAATTGTAGAAGACCTGGTATTAAAGGTAAAATCTTAAAAGTTGTCATAGGGAAGGAGATTGCCCACTAAAGGACAAATGCGGAGTGACAGCAGACTTCCCAGCAGTGAAAATACAGGCCAGAAGAAGATGGAATAGTATTTTAATGTGCTGAAGGGGAATTACTGCCAACAGAGAATTTTATAACTTATGAAACTATTCAAGAATGAAAGCAATAGAGGCACCTGGGTGGCTCAGTCAGCTAAGCATCTAACTTCGGCTCAGATCATGATCTCACAGTTTGTGAGTTTGAGACCCACATGAGGCTCTCTGCTGACAGTGTAGAGCTACTTTGGATCCTCTGACTCCCTCTGTCTGTCACTCCCCCACTAGTTCATGCACACTGTCTCTCAAAAATAAACAAACATTAAACAAAAAAGATGAAATCAATAGGGACATGTTCTGACATACAAGTATATGAGTTTTCTATCCACAGACCTTTATTAAAAGAATTATTAAGGGATATTACTTCAACTAAAAGGAAAATGAACCCAGAGAGAAGATACAGGATCTAAGAAAACTGGTGAGCACATGACTTAATAAATATGTAAATAAACACAGTCACCTCTAGGTCATTTTTTAAAATGTGTGTTTCAGAAGAAAAGTAAAACCCCAACAATAACAAAATGTGATAGTTCAGTGGGTAGTTAAAATGTGCTTGGAGTGGGATTGCAATAGTGAAAAATTTTAAAGCGTATATTCTAAGAAATTATAGGTAGTATCTTTCTAAAACTACAGTCTACACCTTACTAACCCAGCTGAGGCAGGATGGCAAATAAGAGATGTGGAAAATGTTAACAGTGCAGGGGAAGGCAGAAATAAATCCAAAGACCAGTAAATATACAAATATGAGTGAGCAAAGTAATTAATGGATTTAATTCACTTGTAAAAAGAAAGAAATGATTTGTTTGGATTTTTTTTTAATCCATAAAAGACATACCCAAAAAATAAAATCACAGACAGGGGTGCAAAGTAGATTGAAGAATAATATTAAAACAAAAAAAAAGCTGGTGGGACACTGTCAATATTAGACACATTTAGCCTTGCCATCTTCAAGAATGCACTCTTTATCAGAACAAGATACATACATGAGTTTTAAAAGATGTGTAAATTCTTGTAGTCACCACCACAGACAGGATACAGAGGAATCCCAACACCCTAAGGAATTCCCCTGTGCTGAAATTCTGGAGGGAACCCCCGGCAACTGCCCACAACTTCTCTGTCCTGTTTTACAGAATGCCGTGTAAAGTCAGATGGCACATTTTTTTAACACTGGCATTGGTTTCAACAGAAAAATTGCCTAAGTGCATGTCGTCATTGGAATGTTTTTAAATTATAGCATATGCACACTATGAATTCTGGTGGTCCTTAAAATGAAGTAGAGCCCTATGTGCCAATGTGTTAAGATCTTCAGGACTTATAATGAAAGTGAAAAGCTCGAGGTGCATGAATAGTCTATATAGTAAGATCCCATGTGTTTATATGTCATATATATGCAAATACACAGATATAGATCTGGAAGAGTGTACACCAGACTTAGCCGGGCTTACTAAGGAATGGCACAAGGGTAGAAAGGGAGAAAGGAGGACTCTACCTTCTGTGTTAAAGATAAGTATTCATGGGGCGCCTGTGTGTCTCAGTTTGTTAGCGTCCATCCAACTCTTGATTTCGGCTGAGGTCATGATCTCGCAGTTCATGGGATTGAGCCCAGCATAGGCCTCCATGCTGAGCATGGAGCCTGATTAAGAGTCTCTCTCTTTCTCTCCCTCTCCCTTTGCCCCTGTCCCACTTACTCACATGCTCTCTCATGTTCTCTCTCCCAGAAAAAAAGTGTTAAAAAAATGATTAGAAAGAAGATTTATGATAGTGAATAATAAAACTATTTAGGCATAACTTGACATTAAGTACCCAACATCTATGTGAAGAAAGCTATAAAACACTCCTGAAAGGCATAAAATTGGGTGAAAACAAATGAAAACACACCACGAAGGAGGAGAATCAATGCCATGAAGATGTCAGTTCTTCTTAAATTAATTTATAAATGTAATTTAGTCCCAATAAAAATGCCACCAAGGTGTTGTTGTTTTCTGGATCTAGACAAGTTGATTTTAAAGTTCATCGTGAAAGACAAGCATGAGATTGAGCACTTACCACACCAATTACTGATTAGTTGTCTTTCTGCTGTGCTTGACCTTGAAGGGGTTCTTTTTTTTTTTTTAATGTTTATTTATTTTTAAGAGAGAGCCACTGAGTGTGAGCAGGGGAGAGGTAGAGAGAGGGGGGGACACAGAATCCAAAGCTGTCAGCACAGAGCCCGATGCAGGGCTCAAACTCGTGAACTGTGAGATCATGACCTGAGCTGAAGTCGGATGATTAACCAACTGAGCCACCCAGGCGCCCCGACCTTGAAGGACTTCTTGTTCTTCTATTCCTCACATAATATCTGGCATAAGTAGATACTCCAAGATGCCTGACCTCTCCTGAGGGCACGCATACAACACTCCACTTTCATGTTCTGTCTGCCCTACCCCACTGCCATCAATGCCATTTATATCTGTGACATGTAATAGATAAGCTGGCCCTTCTTCATGTTGCTCTTTGTTATTTCAAGCAGCTTCTCTGAAGCTAAGTGGTTTTGTTTTGTTTTGTTTTGCTTTTACCCTCAGCTCTTTTGGTGTCTCATTCATGCCAATACGATACTTTTTCAACTTGTTACCGCAGGTGGGTTCTGCTTTGTACTGCATTGCTTTTCTAGAAATTGTGTAAGTTAAGCAGATCTTATTTTTACATTATACAGTAAATGCTATAATCCTAACAAAGTACTGGGAATCAAATCACTATCATCAAAGGTATATCATACAATCAAAGATGGAGGAATGAACAGTAATGATTTAAAATAGTGAAAATTACTATTAAAAGGTCCCAATTTCCATTGACCATGCAGGGCATTTCAATAGGTGATAAAGTATTTCAACATATTCCACTTAATATTCCACTTAATTCCACTCTTTGTGGGTATAAATTTGACAATTACAATGTTAAATATTTGATTCTTTTCTTAGATATGAGCAGCACGTCAGGCATGGTTTAGATAGCTTGTTTCCTTTCCTAAGGCGGCCTGAATGTTTACTTTATTTCTCTTGAAAACACACTGAGTTCCTTCCCCCTACCAAAAACAGCTGTTGTGTTATCTCAAAATAATTTACCAGTAGGAATGTATGAATCCAAATTTCACTGAGCCCACTTCTGAAACCTTTAGGTTTCTTTTCCAGAACTATTTCCTATATATCACAGTGATGGAAGACTTTTGCATGAATAGTTTTATTCCTCCAGGTTCTTTAATTGCAAGACCTTGAGGGTCATAGTATACATTTTTATCACCTAGATATCAGCTGCTCCTTAGGATCCAGAGCCTAATGGATCAAATTGCAGTCCATAGCCCCATGACCCTCTCCAAGTTCTACAGACTCCTGGAAGGGTTTGGTTCTTATGGTTCTCATTCCTACTTCCGTGGAAACAGTTTAGATGATAGACTATTACCATCCCTGGCAAATTCTCCCCATCTGTACAGTTTGGATCCAGGCATGAAATCTTCCTTTTTGTTGTGATTTTTACAAAATTTACTCACAAAAGCTGTGTGTGTGCGTGTGTGTGTGTGTGTATGTGTATGTTCTGTAGCAGATTATACCAAAGTTTCGGGGAAGATTGAAAGGTATTTATATCTCAAAATAGAAATATGGGGCACCTGGGTGGCTCAGTCAGTTAAGCTCCTGACTTCGGCTCAGGTCATAATCTCGTGGTCTGTGAGTTTGAGCCCCATGTCAGGCTCTGTACTGACAGCTCAGAGCCTGGAGCCTGCTTCAGATTCTCTGTCTCCCTCTCTCTCTGCCCCTCCCCTGCTCACACTCTGTCTGTCTCTCTCAAAAATAAATAAACATTTTTTAAAAATGTAAAAAGAAAGAAAAGAAATAATGAGCATATACTCCAGCCTCCTTCCATGTTGCCTGACCTATTTTGTTTGATTCTAGCCCCTCTCTGCTTTGCTGACTCACCACTTCCCACCTCCAAACCTGTTCATCCCCAGATAAAGTAGGGTTGGCCATTGTTATTGCCATGGCTTCACCTGACCTTTGCTCTCAGTGATCACATTCTGTGTCCCTCTCCTCCTTGTTTCCAAGCTAACTTAGATATTTTCCTTAATATAGATGATTTTATTCAAGAATTATTCTCATATCCACCTTTAGGATAGTAACTTTCTCACCTTGCTATATTTTGAGTTAGATTCTCTTGCTCATCCTGCTTTTTCAATCTTTTTCTCTTCCCCTACCCCATTTCTTCCCCCTCCAGTCTCTCTTTCCCTTCACAAACACACATTGTAGCTCCTGGTCTCAAGCCCTTTTCCTCCAAAGGCATTCTGAGGGTTGCTCCTAAATAAAAATGGACTTCCTCTGCATTGTGATGTGTGTGTACAAGCTGGTGGTGATGGTCTGAACCTTAGTGTTTCGTGGAGGGCTTTCTCCCTACCCACCCCCCAGGTGCTCTCCCTTAGTCCTGCACCAGCAGCCTGAGACCCTGATATTCCTTTGAAATTTGTGTTCTAGCCTCTCGGTAAGGCTTGTTTGGTTCTCTAACCTTTAAATTACTGGATAAAGGTAAAGAGAAAAGAGGTATGTAGATTTAAATAGCAAATTTCTCAAAAGAGCAAGAAAAGTGAAACAAAAAATTTCAAGTTCTTGTAAGCTGCTGTTTTTTTACAAAAGATACCACAAAAACACCCTTTACCATTTGTTGTTTTTGCTGCTGCCTTATCTTTGTCTGTCTTTCCCTTTTTTACTGTACCTTTGAAAATATAGATTCTTCTCTGGTTCTTCTCAATGCTAGAATGTTCACAAATTCTATGTCTATTAAACACGGCAGGGGTAACTTCCTCTCACCTGTGGCCGTTTTACTATTCCAGTCTTCATGCTCTTACTGTTGGACTCCTTAACCTGCCCTGTTCCTTTTCATCCTTTTCAATCCAGGTTCCTGGATTAGGCAACCTGCCATCACATTCTTTGGGAATTCTCCTCTGAGTTGCGTCTCTGCTGGAGTCTTCTATGAAATGTTCTCTCAGCAGCTCGAGCAGCTATTGTTCTTAGCAAGTGAACACCAGTATTTTTTTTTTTTGACTCTCTGCTCACTTCTGAATAGTTAACAGCTGCTGAAAAATAGAACACCATCCTTACCCTCCTGGAATTTAATAAGTAGGCACCTTTTTAAAATTCTGTCTCTGTGAAGATTGAAAGAGAAATAGGGCATCAGAAGGCTGAAAGGAACTTGGGGAGATCAACTGGGCTGTTCTCCGTGAAGCCCTCAAAGAAGAAGCTGGGTGAGATGGGAAGATGTGTGGAATTAGAAGAACACAAGTCTGTAAACAAAAGACAGGTTTAAATTCCTGCGCTACCATTTCCTAGCTATGTGAACTTGGGCACGTCACTTCCGTTCAGTTGGGTTTCTTCTTCTGTAGAAGGGAGAGAATATGACCTGCCTCCCTGGCATGGCAGATGTTAGCCAGTCAGGGACCTTTGTGCAGAATCTAAAAATGTATCCCCGCTGTGTGACCATAGGTAGCCCCAGGAGGATGGAGCTCCCATCCTGCTGAGGGAAACACAGCAGGATTTCAGCCCACCCTTGCCCCCTTAGCTCTGCACCCTCTCGTGCCCTGCATATCCTAAAACCCTACACAAACTCCAGAGGTCTGTCATCTTCCACCATTAGGAACAAGCCTGGGGAAGCACTGGGCAGGGGGACAGTAATGGGGTCTGCTGGTTGCTTGGCAGGGAGTTAGCACTGAAGAAGGTGTCCGCCTTTTTACCTTCTAACTGGTCTTGCTTTCACAAGTGGATTCTCCTGTGTTTTCATCACAACACTGACAATGCCTTATTAACATACTGGCTCAAATGTGTCCCTCTTGGGGAAGGTCCTCGGGGAAGCGCTCCCTGTCCCTGCTCAGCTCTGGCCCCCACCTACTGCTTACTACACAGACCATTACAGCATCCAGTGAGACCACTAATGGGAAAACATCCAGAACCTGACCCCAAACTGAACTGCTTACTTGTCTCTCTTCTGTATTCCTTAAGGATAGTCTGGCATTCTAGGCTTCCTCCTATTTTCGATCCCAGGGTTTTCCAAGGTAGAGTGTTTGACCCCCCAGAAGTGCAAAAGATGCTCCACTGAAAGGTGAGATAAAAACAAAAACTTTTAGATAGGCATACCTCATTTTATTGCACTTCCCTTGATTGTCCTCTGCAAATACTGTGTTTTTCACAAATGGAAGATTTGTGGCAATCCTGTGTTGGGCAAGTCTGTTGGCGCCACTTTTCCAACATTTACTTGCTTTGGGTCTCGGTGTCACATTGTAGTTCGTGCAAGGTTTCAAACTTCTCCGTTCTTATTATTATTTGCTGTGGCGATCTGTGATCAGTGATTATGACTTGCTGAAAGCTCAGATGATGGTTCGTATTTTTTTGACATAACACTTTCGCACTCTTCATAGACTATAGTATAGTGTAAATATGCACTGGGAAACCAAAAATGTCATTTGACTCACTGTGTTGCAGTATTTGCTTTGTTGTGGTGGTCTGGAACTGAACCTGCAATATCTTCAAGGTATGCCTGTATTTATTTTAGGCTTAAAGGGAAGGGAATCAAGCTTTTCTAATATTTCACATATGAATTGACAGAACTTTATGGTTATAATTTTGAATAGAAATAAATATACCGGGTGGGCACGCTCAACATTTTTCCCTGACATGGGTAAGTGATAAAAATGTTCGAAGACCACCACTCTATTCTCACACCTCTGTAGCCAACAAATTCTGGTAAAATGCAGACCCATTTATTATTCTTCCCTGCTGCTTTTGTGTTTTTTTTTTTTTTGGTATAATTTATTGTCAAATTGGCTTCCATACAACACCCACTGTTCATCCCAGCAGTGCCCTCCTCAATGCCCATCACCCATTTTCCCTCTTCCCTGCTTCTTTTGATTGACATAATATGTAATTGCTCCCTGCTTAATCTTCCAGGACAGAACTTATAAATTTTTTTTAATGTTTATTTATTTTTCCGAGAGAGAGAGAGACAAAGCGTGAGCAGGGGAGGGACAGAGAGAGAGAGGGAGACACAGAATCGGAAGCAGGCTCCAGGCACCTGGAACCTGATGTCAGCACAGAGCCTGATGCGGGGCTCCAACTCACAAACCGTGAGATCATGACCTGAGCCAGAGTTGGACGCTTAACCGATTGAGCCACCCAGGTGTCCCAGGACAGAACTTTTATAACTCTTGTAGAGAGACTTCCTCTCTCTCCCTAGCCTCATTCTTTCACTGTTATCTGCACAGGGTATTGAAGAAGTAAGCTTTTTTTCCCCCTAAAACATAATTTGCATAAGGTAATTTGTTACTTACAATAAAGTAAAATTGGTATCTTTTTTGTTTAATTCTAGAAATTCGGTAAAATAAAATAAGAATGTGGGCTCTGGGTGCAGGTGGCCTGAGTGACTTAACCTTTCTGTGCCTTTCTCCTCATCTGTGAAACGGGAATAATAAGAGTACCCGCCTCATCAGATTAAGGTGACAATGAAAAGAATGATTACCTGTGACATTCTTAGAATAGGGTCAGTTGCATATTAAACACAGCAGAAGTTTTCTGCTGTCACCCACTATAATCACCATCCGTATTTTCATCCCTCGGAGAGAGATGGGCCACACCCAGACATACGGAACTCTGAACTGGAACTACCAGTGTCAGTTCTGGATTCACCCACTTTCTCAGCAAGTACATACTGGTGTTCTCCTTTGTACTGGGCGCTCTGCGAAGTGCTGGATGCTCCACTCCATTGTCAGACCTCGTACTTCTCTCCGGTGGCTTGTATCTCCCATGCCATCAACGCGTGGTCACATCCCCATGCCACAGCAGCCCACTTGGCAACGGATTCAGTTTCTGCTTCTATAATCCATAGAAAAGGCTTTGCTGTTTATGACCAAAATCACTAAGTATTTTGCTGTTGCAGAATCACTGAATGCTATGGTTTTCCAGCCATTTGACATCTTACAGTACAAATAGATCTTCCCTGCATTATTAATCCCACATGTTATTGCTGTCGATTCCTTGGGTGGTTATTCTCCCTCTACACCGTTTGCTTGTTGTTCAAAGAGTTCCACCTACATGGACTTCTTCGTAGGGACAATTCCTCCTGGTTGATTCAAAGAGGACGCTGCCTTACATTCCCTCATATTCAGAAAGTATGCGTGCACTATCTCTTACCCAAATTTCAATGTCTGGGGCTACTGGACATTTTTAGGGCTTACTATTTTTTTCGATGAATTGAAGTATTGGTACAGGAATAAAAGTTGTTGAGGTAATATTTTTTATAAAAAGCCAGCAAGTTTAAACCTAATTATTTTACTGTGGAACACTTCTGTATTGTTCCATATCTTTCTGCAGAGAGATGAAATGGCTTTCATAAAAGCTTGGTAAATTCCCATTGTAATAAGGCCATTTGCGCTCCTGTGCATGCAGTTCGGGGTATGGGTAGAAAGTAAAGGGGAAATGATAAAGACAAATTCTTCCACATTCCCTCCTTCCAATCCTTTTAATTCTCATACATAAGTTTATGTCATCTCAGAAGCCATCCGATTCAGGATTGAGCCTGATAAGGGGTGACTAGCTGGCTCAGTCAGGAGAACATGTGATTCCTCATGTTGAGGTCATGAGTTCAAGCCCCATGTTGGCATAAATCTTACTTAAGAAAAGATTGAGTCTGAGAAGGACATGTACTTCCCAGTGATTGATTCTCCCAGGCTCCAGTGAGGGAAGAAATGCAAAATTTTAAAACACACAAATATTCTTTAGATATTTATTTTGTTGTGAGTTGTTCTAAGTCCTAGCAGAACCGCTGTGTTTTATGTCATGACTTACACATGCTGAACAAAGTCAGATATTTCACTTTTCCCACCATGTGGGCTGAGGATAAAATCCTGGTGCCGGAATCGAACGTTGTATTCTCCAGGCAAAGGAAATGGACATTTATTGGATGTTATTGCTGCCCTCTCCACACTAATGACATTATCAAAGCTCTTTGAGTAATATAATTTGAAAATATTACTTCTGTGTTTCAGGTCATGCAAGACAAGATAATCTGCCTTCCAAAAAGGGTTCAGCCTTCTCAGAACCACTCTTCCATTTCAAATGTCTCTCAGGCAGTTGCCAGCACCACCCCACTGCCTCCCCCTAAACCATCTCCTACTAACCCCGCCACTGTGGAAATGAAAGGACTAAAGACAGATTTGGACCTTCAGCAGTACAGTTTCATAAACCAGATGTGTTACGAGCGAGCCCTCCACTGGTATGCCAAGTATTTCCCTTACCTTGTGCTCATCCATACCCTGGTCTTCATGCTCTGCAGCAACTTCTGGTTCAAATTCCCTGGCTCCAGCTCCAAAATAGAACATTTCATCTCGATCCTGGGTAAGTGTTTTGACTCTCCGTGGACCACCCGGGCTTTATCTGAAGTGTCTGGGGAGGATTCCGAAGAAAAGGACAACAGGAAGAATAACATGAGCAGGTCCAACACCATCCAGTCTGGTCCGGAAGGCAGCCTGGTCAACGCTCAGTCACTAAAGTCGATTCCCGAGAAGTTTGTGGTCGACAAGTCCACGGCGGGAGCACTGGATAAGAAGGAAGGTGAGCAGGCAAAGGCCTTATTTGAGAAGGTGAAGAAGTTCAGGCTGCATGTAGAAGAAGGTGATATCCTATATGCTATGTATGTTCGCCAGACTGTACTTAAGGTTATAAAGTTCCTGATCATCATTGCCTATAATAGCGCCCTGGTTTCCAAAGTTCAATTTACAGTGGACTGTAACGTTGACATTCAGGACATGACTGGATATAAAAACTTTTCTTGTAATCATACCATGGCCCATCTGTTCTCAAAACTGTCCTTTTGCTATCTGTGTTTTGTGAGTATCTATGGACTGACGTGCCTTTACACCTTATACTGGCTGTTCTATCGTTCTCTCCGGGAATACTCTTTCGAGTATGTCCGGCAGGAGACTGGAATCGATGATATTCCCGATGTGAAAAATGACTTTGCTTTTATGCTTCATATGATAGATCAGTATGACCCTCTGTATTCCAAGAGATTTGCGGTGTTCCTATCTGAAGTGAGTGAGAACAAATTAAAGCAGCTGAACTTAAATAACGAGTGGACTCCTGACAAACTGAGGCAGAAGCTCCAGACGAATGCCCATAACCGGCTAGAATTGCCTCTCATCATGCTCTCTGGCCTTCCAGACACGGTTTTCGAAATCACAGAGTTGCAGTCTTTAAAGCTTGAAATCATTAAGAACGTAATGATACCAGCCACCATCGCACAGCTAGACAATCTCCAAGAGCTCTCGCTGCACCAGTGCTCAGTCAAAATCCACAGTGCAGCGCTCTCTTTCCTGAAGGAAAACCTCAAGGTCTTGAGCGTCAAGTTTGATGACATGAGAGAGCTGCCGCCCTGGATGTATGGGCTCCGGAATCTGGAAGAGCTCTACCTGGTTGGGTCTCTAAGTCACGATATTTCCAAAAATGTCACTCTTGAGTCTCTGCGGGATCTCAAAAGCCTTAAAATTCTCTCTATCAAAAGCAACGTTTCCAAAATCCCTCAGGCCGTGGTGGACGTGTCCAGCCATCTGCAGAAGATGTGCATACACAACGACGGCACCAAGCTGGTGATGCTCAACAATTTAAAGAAGATGACCAATCTGACGGAGCTAGAGCTGGTCCACTGCGACCTGGAGCGCATTCCCCATGCCGTGTTTAGTCTGCTCAGCCTCCAGGAATTGGACCTCAAAGAAAACAATCTGAAATCTATAGAAGAAATCGTTAGCTTCCAGCACTTGAGAAAGTTGACAGTGCTCAAACTGTGGCACAACAGCATCACCTACATCCCGGAGCATATCAAGAAACTCACCAGCCTGGAGCGCCTGGCCTTCAGTCATAACAAAATAGAGGTGCTCCCTTCCCACCTCTTCCTATGCAACAAAATCCGATACTTGGACTTATCCTACAATGACATTCGGTTTATCCCACCTGAAATCGGAGTTCTACAAAGTTTACAGTACTTTTCCATCACCTGTAACAAAGTGGAGAGCCTTCCGGATGAACTTTACTTCTGCAAGAAACTTAAAACTCTGAAGATTGGGAAAAACAGCCTATCTGTACTTTCCCCGAAAATCGGAAATTTGTTATTTCTTTCCTACTTAGACGTTAAAGGCAATCACTTTGAAATTCTCCCGCCTGAACTGGGCGACTGCCGGGCTCTGAAGCGAGCTGGGTTAGTTGTTGAAGATGCTCTGTTTGAAACTCTGCCTTCTGACGTCCGGGAACAAATGAAAGCAGAATAACTTATTTTTCTTTAGAGCTTGACTGACACATGCTTCTACCAAATACAGTATCAATAATTAGGTAGTCTTAATGCCTTTCCTATTTTATTTTATTTTTTTTCTCTTTCACACAAAACAAAATGTACACAGAGATTGAGCAAGGAGTATGTATTTTTTAATAAAAATTTAATTGTATTTTCTCAACATTAATATTTTAAAGTTTTATTTGTCCTGGAACCTAATGTATCTATTATTGTTTTCTACTGACAGGAACAGGTGGTTCCATCTGTTTTTTGTTTTGTTTTGTTTTTTTGGGTTTTTTTTGTTTTTTTTCCTTTTTTTTTTCCATTCTTGTGAAAGGGAGGGAATTTTGAGTTGCATGCTTTTGGTATTTTTTAAATAGTCATTTTGCCAAGGTCATTTTTAGCTTGTTTACACCTGTACAGAGTCCTTGTTTTGTTTTCATTGTGTATGTACCAAGGAATTTCAGCTAGTTTATTGTAATACCAGCTGCCTTCTCCATTGGCCAAGTCCTTCATCCTACAGAAAATTTTTCTCTGGAGTGTAAATTCACATAAGTGCATTGTCACAGACGAGTGTTCTTAAAATTTCTCCTCCTCTCCAAAAGAACCCTAAATTGTGTTATTTCATATACCTGACAGTGAAAGTTATCCTTAGACTAGGATTTTGTGAGTGAAGACAATAATCTTCCATGGTTGGCTTCCTCGAATCGGTCATTTGTAATCTAACTGATCAGCGTTTTCAACGACGTTTCAAAAATATCATTTAAAAGCAAAATACAGAGGCCCTCCCCTCCCCTCGCCTTTTAATCTTAATATTGCTATGTAGTACTGGTGAACAACCTTAGAGAAGCTAGATTTATTTTAATTAAAATAGATAATTAAATTTAAAAATCAGAATCAGAAGCCTGGTTTTTAAGTAATTTAATAATCTCTGATATCTTGATATGTGGGTACATCAGATGGAAAAAAAAATCGCTGCGAAAGCACTCTGTTAAAGGGCTGGCGCACTGTAGTCAGGCGCCCTGATTGCCCTGGGCGGTGTGGGGTGGTCATCTATTCAGATTCTACCTGTTACACAAAATACCCATATATACAGAAATGGAGCTCCCTTAATCCTGCCCTTGCCGCAGATGCCAGTGATGCAAGCACAGGAACTTTCTGCTCTCTTTTGGCTTAAAATAAGCATCTCATCTAAAATGGTTCTTTCACTTTTGTTTTAAAGGGGCGAATAAATAGCTAAGCGGATGTCACTCAACTAATTTTTGCTTGATGGTCAGCAGAGCTTTTATTTATCTTTGTATTTAAACCAACATAGTATGCATCTTGGGCAAAATCCATCACTGATTCTTACTCTGTTAGAACAGGAAAATGAAAAGACTATTTGTGCCCTCAATCCAGGAACAGTATTACCAATCATGGGATTTTTGTTTTACGTAGTAAATCCATACGGACTGTTTCCGGAACTCTAGTCTGATCTAAGAAAGTTTTGTGACTTAACAGCGCAAGAAAATAGGAAGATGATTTGGGGGTTTCAGAACACTGCTTTTAGAATTTGCTCCTTGGTCCTAGTGATTTTGCTCAGTGCTGCTTCGAGTCGTATACAGAACATAACTACAGAAACTCCTCAACGGATACATGTACCTCAGTCGTGTTTTAAATGTTATGAGATGTCATGGAGTGAAGGATTTGGGAAAGAGATGCTTTTCATTTGTTTAATAATGAAATCACATAGTCCAAAGTGCTTTACTGTTTCTGCTCTGTGTTAAAGTGTTCAAATGGTGATTTTGTATAACTGATTTATTTCCCACTGGAACTGAAATGATATGTTTAAAATAGTAACATGGTTATATTTCTTGTATGATAAAATATTCAATTCCAGAATATGGTTAGGATCCTGATTATGAACAATGTGTTGTATTTAGAAACATAGCCCTATTTTGTTTTAAGCAAACAAAAGACCTGGAAGATTCTCCATGGCCGAGCATGACAAAAGTACCCTGTTGAAAGGTAAGCTTAAATAACTACTGGTAAAACACTGGGTGCACTATATTTCTGGACAAAATTTATAGTTATTTTCTATGTCACCCTTCAAAAGGGATCTATTCAGGTTAAAAATCATATTTATGCTGAAGTGTTTATCTGGTGTTAATTCATAATCTCCTATGGGTTCATAACTGAAGTAAGGCACTAATAAGTAGTTTTCTCACTTGTAATAATTTGTTCACAATTCCAAGAGACTTTGATCTGCTTTCTTAATGATGTCACAGGCTGACCCCAAACGTAAATTCTAAATAACATCCAGTAAATCGGTATTGCTCTATGACTTTATGTTTTAACTAAGAAGGAAAATTCATAGATGTTTCTATTAGATTTTATAAAAATTCAAAAGTCTCAAATGTCATCTTGAGTCTCAATTTTCTGACTCTGGCCCTTCTTAATATTGTAAGTTTTTGTTCACATTTATAAGCAAAAAGTATTCAATTACGTTTAGCCTTTAAATGGGAAACTCAGGTAAACGAACTGCTGACTTTTCTAAAGTCCTTTAATGGATCAACTCAGTGTAAAAGGGGTATTTACCTAATCCCTTTCTGTATTTTACAAGTGCTCTTGCTAACAAGGAACAAACTAGCTCTATTTCTCCAACCTCTATAGGATTCATGAGAAACTGCTTATGTAAATATAAAAGCACCATATGTAATCATAACTCCTATAGCTGCTTGACGCCCATGATGGGTATGCTTTTTGGTCAGTTTTAATGGTTAAGTATCGAACAGGTTATTTGTCTGGTGATGGTCTGGTTGAAACAGAGCATATAAGTCTATCCCAATGGAACTCACACCTAAGGAGACCACACCTCAGAAATTAGTCATGTGTTAGGTTTTTGTTTTGTTTTGTTCTTAACACAACATTTTTAATATAAATGTTCTTGATACAGTGAAACCTGTTACTTACAATTGTAAACTTTTTCTTATTGTTCACGCACCTCTTCCCTGCTGTTACATTTCCTATGTAGCTACTGTAAAGAGTTCGAACAATTCACATGGCATCCTGTTCAGCAGGCACTGCGTTTTCAGAAAGCCTTGGAAAATATGCCTGCTATGAGTATTTTGTTCATTCAGAGGTTCTACTTTATTTGCCTCTCACGCCGTCTTCATGAAAGAGCATCTTAAACCTCCTGGATTCTTTCTTGGGCTACTTGGTATGAGGAGAGCCCAAGTTCTTGCAATATGCTATCTTATGATCTCTGATATTAAGAAAGAGAAGACAAGTTCTTTACATCTCTTCTTACCATTTCCCCCAAGAAGAGTTTTGCTGTTGTTTATTTTTCTAATTCTTTTTTTAAAAAGTCCATTTATAAGTAGTTTATTTTACTTTCCAATTTCATGCCAAATACCTGATCCATAGTAATGATGTATTTACTTAAACAGTGAACACTCATGATCCATCTTTATGAAAATGGTCAGCAGTACTTAGTAGTGAATACATAAGATACATTTTAATATAATTTCAACTCGTGTTCTATTAATTCTGAAAGTGACCACGCTGGTCAAGCAGTTCACATTTTTGGTAGGATCTCAATAGTTCACAGTAGGGTCCAATAGCAGCCTTAAGTCAGTAAAACAAAGGAACAAAACAGAGCAGTGAGCAGTGAGGGGGATGCCTCAAGAGTCCGTAAGGTATTCTCATCTTCTCTTGTCTATTCAGACACGTTGTAGGAAAATTTGGACAGTCTCAGCCAGGCCTGCCATTGATTTTTCAGATTTAGGCCTCAGTGACATGCTTCTCATACAAGTTCATACTGGCTTTCAAACTAGGTGTCCACTCTTACTCCTTTCTCCCAGAGCCACACACTGACAAAAGTTAACATCCTGAAGTTCATTCTGGGGAAAGGAAAGAGTGTCCTCCCGCCCCCAAGGAATTTTTTTTTTTTTTTAAATCAGAAGACCTTGAAAAAGGGTACTTTGAAGAGCTTAATTTGTTGGCCGTGTTAAGTAACAGTTCCTCTGCATGGTTTTTAACGTGGTATAAATTGGCTTTCTGCGGAATACTAGTCTCTCTCCCACCTGATCCTGCCTCTTCAATGAGTATCTTTACTGGGGTTGAAACTCATAATGCCTTATGTGCTCACTCAGTTGTTGTTTGTTTGTTTGTTCTTCCTACGACTTGTTTTCTCTCACTGTCTCTATGTGTTCAGATTGTGTCAAATGCTGGTAAACCTCTAAGATTGTCAAGGAAATGCTTGAAAGTTGATTTGTCACAGTGCGAATTCATGATAAAATGTCTTAGTGTTATTTGGCTATGTAGTACATAGGAACGGAAAATAACTTAAATAAAGACATTTTTGTAATTTAAAATTGAGGTTTGTCCCTTATTCGATTGTAGAAATCATATTTATCTTTTGCATTTCTCTGGTGTTTTGCATGTTGTGTTGCCAAGGCTCTCCGTACTCTGCAGGAAGTAGGCTGCCTGGATCCTTCCACTTCGTGTCCAGCCTGTTTCTGCAATTGTGACTAATTATTTCCTTCCTTAATTCACTGCACTGCATCTACCTAAGGTGCCCCTGGAGTTTCATTTGGGCAATTAGCACATTAATATGTAATCTGGGGTGCAATTTCTGTGCATTTGCCAGATCAGATTGTACAATTGCTGTCCAGCCCAGCTTTCAGTAAATACTTTTATGGTCATGATCGTGGTTACTTAAAGGAATCAGAATGGTTCTCAGTTAGGATGCCTCCCCTTGTTAACCACGTACACACCAGGCTTATGGAAGCCCTTTTTAGGAAAAGTGAATACACCACTTATACATAAGAAAACCGCGATTGGTAACTTTTGAAGCTAATTTGTCACTTAACGTATTTTTCTATAGTCATCTATGACTCGTTATTTTACTGATGATCAACTGATAGTCCTTTGGAGAAAGACTATTGAGACTAGGAAGGATTCTGAGTTGGGGAGAGGCCCTGTGAATGTGGGCATCAGATTGTGTGTGAGCTCGAGAAATTTTGGACACAAGAGCAGAGAAATACAATAGAATAGACACAGCTGGTGATTTCAGTGCAATTTGTACATACGAAAAAGACTATCCACTGGTACCTTCTAATGTCCCATCTTCTGGTCCTTTCGTTTATACAGAATAGTGAGATAAACACTGGAATTAAATAAATTCATTCACTGTTGGTCAGGCTAGTAAGATATAAGCATTTTTGTTTGGGTGCAGAAGTCTGTAAGAGGAAAGTCACTGAAGGCAATTTTTGACTCAGTGGGGGTACTTACATGGCCATAGGCCTCCATATTTATAAATCTAAGTTTGAATGTTATCCTAAATATCCAAGTAGTAAAAAAAGTGAAAGGCTGAATTATTTTTGTGTGTAAATCTTTGAATGCAGGCTATACTTTACATTTCATATTTGAACAAAGCAACGTACAACCACATATAAGATTGGGCCCACAATAGATGACAGTTTTTTCAAAGTTAAAATATTTTGCATAAAAGACACAGCATGAAGCAAAGGTAATATCACCAAATGTAAACCAAATTGGCCATTCTGATTATTTTGATTTAGGGATTCCTGTTAGAAAGTTTGGGAACAAGTAGAAAATGGGCTCTCTCTTTAATTTTTTAATCTTTCAAGGAATTTATTTTATTTCAACTCAAGCTACATCTAGACATCACCATTAAAAACAAAGTGTCTTAGTAGCAGTTATCAGGTAATAATAGATCTTGGGAAAAGCGACACAAAAGGGGTAGCATGTAAATTTTATGTTTTATATCTCCTCCATAGTCTAAGAAAAAAATAAGAAACTTCTAGCAGTGATTTTGCTATAAAAAAATTTTTTTTGTAACGTTTCTTCAATCTTCATTGCACAGGTTCTTGGGATTCCTTTCTGATTTCATATGGTCTTTGCGGAGTAATTTTGTTAAATCATACTCTAGGGGGCGCCTGGGTGGCTCAGTCGGTTAATTGTCCAACTCTTGGTTTCAGCTCAGGTAATGACCTCATGGTTTATGAGTTCAAGCCTCCTGTGGAGCTCAATGCCGACAGCTCAGAGCCTGCTTTGGATTCTCTCTTTCCCTCTCTCTCTGCGCCTCCCGTGCTTGCTCTCTCTCTCTCTCAAAATAAATAAACATTTTTAAAAAATCATACTCTAACATTTGGACAGGGCTATTAACTGACAGCCTTGGGGCTGTGAAGGGACATCATCCCTGTCCAAACTGGTTCTGGGACGCACACTTTCCTTAGGGCTGCCGTAACAAACTACCACACACAGGTGGCTTCCACAAACAAATATATCGCCTTACAGTTCTAGATCAAGATGCTAGCCGGGTTGGTGGCTGCTAAGGGCTGTAAGGGAAAATCTGCTCCACGCCTCTCTCCTGTCTCTTGGTGGTGTGTTGGCAATCTTTGGCAATCCTTGACTTGTAGATGGATCCCTGAATGTCTGCCTTCATCTTCATTTGGCGTCCTCCCTGTGTGTGTCTACCTCTGTGTTCAAACTTCCCCTTCTTATAAGGATTCCATCATACTGATTAGGGCCCATCCTAATAATTTCGTCTTGATAATCTGCAAAGACCCTATTTCCAAATGCTTAGGACTTTATCATTCTGAGGATGTTGAAGAGCAAGAATTCCTGTTCTCTTCCAGGTCCCTGGCCTAAGAATCAAATTGATACAAGAAAAAAAAATTTTAGGAGAAAAAAAATGTTGATAGCATATGTATGGGGAATACACAGACTGGAAACTCCAAAGACAGTCAGGAAAAATGAGATCTGTATGTCATCATGAACTAAGGAGAAGAGGATAGAGGTCTGGGACTTTGAAGGGAAGGAATGCCATTCACAGGGCAATAAGACAAGCAGATGTTTAGTAATTAGATGTTTGCTCTGCCATATAGATAGGTCACTCAGATAAAATTTATCTGTTAATAACCCTTACTCTGGGAAAGACCGCAATTTATATTCTTCTATTTAGTTAAAGGAGGGGCAAAATTTTTCTCTTGAGCCTGCAGGGTCTCAACTCCCTTCAACTGAAAATAATCTTCATGCCAAAGTGGCCCATCTTGGGACAGCCTGTCCTTGGCCACTGCGGGGGACACCATTCAATCCATTACTCTAGATAAGATACTTCACTTTCTTGATAAAGCTATTATATTCCAGGTTTATTAGAAACAGAGAATTTGGAGCCCTTAAAGATTGGTTAGTTAGGAGGTTTTCAAATAGTGTTCCAAGAAACTCTAATGCTCCAACAAAGTATCTCAGGAGGATTCGGAGACTAGTTACAGCTCCTGGTTTCATACCTGTTCCAATTACTATTGCCCTGTAACAAGCCATCCCAAAACTTGGTAGGTTAAAACAACTCTTTCATGATACCTCAGATTCCATGGGTATGGAATTTGGAGGGCATAGCAAAAACATATCAAACATAGCAGAGCATATCTCTGCTCCACAGTGTCTGGAATCTCATTTGGGAAGACTCAATGGCTGGGAGCTAGAATCATCTGGAGTCATCTTCACTCCTACCTCTGGCATTTGCTTCTGGCTGTTGGCTATAACCTCAGCTGGTCCTCTCCACACAGCCTGAGCCTTCACACAGCTTGTCAGCTTCAGGGGAATCAGAGGCATTATGTGATACCCTAGGGCTCCGAACAGACTATTCTAGTAGGCAGAAAGGATGCTGTATCACCTTACTCTTGTGACATCACTACTGCCATATTCTATTGGTTGAGACAGTTGTAAATCTTGCCCAGTTTAGGAGTAGGGGAGAAGGACTACACACCCCACCTTTCAATAAGAGGTGTGTCAGGATTGTAAGAATACGTGGAACAAAAAATGTTGTGGCATCTGTGAAGATTACAATCTGTGACACTATCCACACCAGTCTCTTCAACCATTAAGCACCACCTCTCGCTGACACTCTAACATTCACTAGCAACTGTATATAATAAATACAGGATCCACAGAAGCCAAATAACACTGATAAATTTTACACACTCCTTTAGGAGATCCAATGATTATTAAAGAAAACCCGAAAACTGAGCCAGCTAATATTTCCTTCACCCCTTTCCTCTGTTTCTTCTTTTTTTGGACAAGCTGGGAGAGCCTGGCAGAGTTTGTTATGAATTTACTGCAAGGAAGTCATCATTTCATTTTATGGAATTGCATCTTAAGAAATCATCAACTTTTGGGGCACCTGGCTGCCTCTGTCGGTAGAGTATGCGACTCTTGATCTTGGGGTCCTGAGTTTGAGCCCCACGTTGTGAGTTCACAAAAATAAATTGCACAGCTCTTAAAAATATTCTTTTTAACCGTCGACTTTTTGACGATTAAAGCAAGGTGCTTTCACAAAACTTTCCTGACTATCCTATGTCTCTCCCAATGTCAGCCAAAACTTCGTATGGTGCTGGGAGATGCACGTGTACACGCACACACCCCTGCTCTGTGACTTAAAGCAATCGGAGGAAAAGTCTCATCAGAGTCTGTGTGGAAAAGTGGAGAGACGTGGGGCCACCCGCTAGCCACGTCCCTCTCTGCCGCCCCAGCCCAGCTCCCTGCCCTCCCCTCCCGACGCACCCGCCCAGGGAGCCGCCCACCCCTTGCTTCGCAACAGCCTTGTCTTGTTACCTCGCATCCTTTCAGCTCAGGAGGAACGTTTAGGGTTGGGGAACGTTTTCTAGGAAACAATTACTCACGAGCAAAGGGACCAGAAAAGTCCCAGAGATGTGCTCCAGCAGACAGGGTAAACTAATGACTCGCAGCTGGGCAGCCTGCCCCGTCGGGCCGATGTGAACCGAGGGTGTGTAAGGCTGCCTCGGGATCGGTGCCCTCCCTCCAGCCTACTCATCGTCAAACCACGCACCGCTCCCCTCGCTCGTGTTCGCTCTCGTAAAATCCACCAGCGTGCTCAGTTCATCCGGAAAGAATAACTCTTCAATGGCATGCCTTCCTTCCGTCATAAGCTTGTACCGCGGAGGTCAGCTGCAGTCGGAATGGGTCTTAAGACTTGGGTGAAATTGGTTATACCCTCCGCTCCACGCCCTTTGCAGCCCCTTGCCCTCCCCCAAAACCTTGACAAATTTCCGGTATGTTTATGGTTTCAGGCCACCGGCTCTGAGCCTCTGTTACTGTGGAATGTCTTGAGCGCATCACCTCACCGTTCCAAGTGTTGGATCCCCCTTCCAGACCTGAAAGAGGAGTCGGCCCTGGTCCTTGACTTCCCCCAACACACACACCAGGCGTGGGTGCGTTTTGGAGACTCTAGTGGAGGTTTGGGGAGAGAGCAGAGCATTCAGGACAGCCATGCAAGCCACTTTCCAGCCTCATAGTTGTAAAAGCCCTCAGCCTGTCCACGGAATTCTTCGACCACCCCCACCCCTCCCCCCCTCTTCTCTGCCCCACCCCCAAGCTCAAAGTCCTCGGTCCAGAGCTGGGCAGTTTAACTTTCTCTATTCTTCCGCCGCCTTCCTCTATCCACCTCCTCGCTCATCTCTTCCACCCTGGCAGCTTGTCCAAGATTTTCTCAGCACAATTCCGTTAAAAGGAATGCTGGTGTCTGCTGTTAAATTGTTTCATCAGCCAGTTTGCTACAAACCCTTGCTCTGGGCTGCACCTGACTATGCCTCCTGTCTTCTTCAAAATTACCTGGCCTTTCTCCAACCCTCTGAATGTGCCAAATCTCCAAGTTTCATCCTCAGCCCTTTGTCCCCCTTTGGCCCTCCCAGGAACCCTTAGTGACCTCATGACTTTCAGGGCGACGTCGGCTGCCTTCCTATAGCAGCTCCCAGATCTGTGCCCTTGGTTACCACTGCTCTCTGCATCCCACTTCAGCAGCCTTCTGGGCATTTCCTCCTGTCCTGTCATCTCAGGTTGCATGTATAGGAGAACAGCAACCTTATCTAAGCACAACTATTGGCAACAGCCTCCACAGGGTGCTGTCCCTCCATCCTTGCTTTCTCCTCTTCTCCATTGCTGGACTGGTTTTCCAGAATGTAATTCTGATCTTATTGCTTCCTCCGCTCAAAACCTTCTGCTGTCTTCTTAATACAGTCTGTAGACCTTAGCCTGTGTTTCAAGGTTTACCATAATCTAGGTCTGACCTACGTTTCCAACACAAGCCCCGGAATCCAGCGTGAATTCAAATCCTCTCTGTCCATTTACCTGATGCATAACCTTGGGACAGTGAATATAAACTCTTTGGTCTCTGTGTATGTTAAAAACATGCATATTTGGCCCCTCTCAGGAAATACTAAAATGTTATGTATCCCAATGTTGATAATACCTCAAATTCTGTCCTTGCTAAATTGTAAATCTATTTTCACAGTTTATCACCAGTCCTGGTCTCAATCAAGGTAAAGACAATCTGTGCTTGGAGCACCTGGCTGGTTCAGTAGGTAGAGCATGAGACTTTTGATCTCAGGGTGGTGAGTTCCAACCCCACATGGGGTGTAGAGATTACTTAAAAATAAAAACAATCTTAAAAAAAAAAAGAAAAGAAAAGATGGGGCACCTGGGTGGCTCGGTTGGTTAAGCGACTGACTTCGGCTCGTGTCATGATCTCACTGCTTGTGGGTTCGAGCCCCGCGTCGGGCTCTGTGCTGACAGCTTGGAGCCTGGAGCCTGCTTCAGATTCTGTGTCCCTCTCTCTCTGCCCCTCTCCCACTCGTGCTGTCTCTCTCTCTCTCTCTCATAAGTAAATAAACATTAAAAAATAAATAAAAGACAATCTGTGCTCTTGAAATTCTACCAGTATCCTCAGCCATAAGTCATAGCTATTTGCAGGGCCTCTATGATATGGCCTAAGGTTTAATAGCAAGAGAATACAATGAAGTGACTATGTAATCATATGTATAGTCAGCCAAGTGGATGGTTAGCTATATCCTGCAGCAGTTACTGGACTGTGAGGAGACATGGATGGAGTTAGGGAGCAATGACTTATTCCCTTTTCTCCAGGAGTTCAAATGCTGACAGGTAGTTGGAAATACAGGGGGTAAGGGCTGGAGCCAAAAGTCTTGCTGCCTCGTAGCATCCGAATTAAAGCCAGAATTGACCTCTCACCTGTGTCACTGTCCGGATGTGTGTATTGGAGCAAATCACTTAGCTCCTTGAGTCACGGTCTCCTCCTCTGTAAAATGGGCAGCAGGTAGGGGGTACCCCCCTTAAGCGCTGTGGTGATGCTTAGGGTGTGATGCATACAATGTGCCCAGCTCAGCGCTTGCACTCAGGAGTTTTGCCAGTATCATGATGACTGTGGACTGAGCTCTGGGGAATGTAAGAAATACCATACAGTATTGTACATTTTCCAAAAGCCAACTCGTATTTGGACGTGCTAGGCATTGTCTTAGAGGCAGTAAGCTTGTAGCTTTGGCCTCAAGGAGCCGGTGCATCCCAGGAGAGTCACAGGTGAGCAGTGCCAGGGGGCCACGTGACGAGTGGTGTAGCAAGTGTGAAAGTGCAGTACTCTGGAAACACACGCTCTTTTTCCACTAACCACATTTACCGAGCACACTGCAGGTAGCAGACACTCTTCTAGGTGCTGAGGGATCAAAAATGAAGATGATCCCTGCTTTGAAGCACTTTCTAATCCAATAGGAAAAGACAACCAAGTATTCAATAGCAATAATGTGTCACAAGAGCTCATGCTACACGTGAGGGCAAGGGTGCGGTCACATTCACCTGGTGACTGGAAAGCTTTCTGGGAGTGAACCTGAGCTGAGTCTTGACGCATGTGACCCCCCAAGCAAAAATGAGAAGACTGTGGGGAAAGAGCTTTTTGCGAGGGCACAGAAACCTGCAAGACCACCCAGTGTCATTGGAGGGCTTAGGGCCAGGGAAGAATCATGAACCATGGCACTGATGAAAGGTGAAGATGAAGAGACATGGTGGAGCCACTGGCACGCACCCTGCCCGTGTCACCCAAGCCCGGGAGCCCTTGGGCTTATCGATAACTTCAGGCAATGGGAAAGGGCAAAGAATTTCAACCCATCCTCCTTTACGTTCAAAGCCTAGATAATCCTACCACATCTATCAGAGAATTTCCTCCCTGTTTTCAAATCCTTGTAAAAAGAAAACACTACCATCTGGTCTTGCAGAAAACCAAAAGCTGCAAGGAGAAGCCAAGCATCGGCAGACTGACAATGCCCAGAACAAACTTGGCTGTGCATAACGAGACTCACGAACAATGTGTTGCTTGAACTTGTCCTTGGCATTAGGACACCTCAGGGAAACCACCCAGAGGACTCATTCTCTGTCCCTGCCTCTTCCTCTTCTTTCACACCCTAGTTTCTTCCTTTGCTTTGCTGCCATTTTTTTTTAATAGCCCAGCTAATTGCAGGAAATTTTCCCTGTTGAGAGTTTGGAAAGTCATAAAGGAAACCACTCAATTAAATTGAACTCTGAGTGTAATTCTCACGACATAACTCGCCTCCTTCCTCTGCCCCTGCCCCTTAGGTTTTGGTCATTTGGAGGTGCCATTGGTTGATCTCAGGGCACACGAGGATGTACACACTTTGTATCTGCCACCCTCTCTGAAGCCCACTCCTGGGCGAGCCCAGGCTGCCTGTTTGAGTCACGTGGGCTGGATGGTCCAGACCAGGAGAAGTGGAAGAGGACGTGGCTCGGCTCAGCCAAGTGTCCCCGTCTGACCTCTTGCTCTTTTTCTGTCCCCAGAGGAAAGGTGGAGCTTTCCTGCCCACAGAACTTAATTTCCTTTTCCCGTTCTTTGCAACACTGCATTCCTGTCCTACCTCCTGGGGAGAATGGGACTTGGTGTATCCTGCGGACAGCACTCAATAGAATCCTTTTTTTCTCAAAACCGAGGCCTTTGATGGGCCTCCAGGGAAAACTGCAGGTAGAAAAGCTAGAGGTCGCCCCCCTCCTCCGCTGGTACCATTTCTTAGTGTATTTCTCACTCCCTTGCCTCCCCCCAGGGTGAGGCTCAGAATCTGGCTGGACCCCAGTGAGCCTGCCACAGTGGGAGCATCTCTGGTCACCTGCCTTCTCCCTGACCAGAGCCTTGGAGCCCCTCCCTCCTCCAGTCGCTTTCAGACACAGAGGAAGCATGGCACCTCTGAGCATCACATCGTGCTGGCAGCGGCTGTCCAGAGGGACCAGGTGATTCAACCTGGAAGTGGGGGGAGTTCATGCCCCGTGGGGTTTACTTGAACCAAAGACAGAAAGGAGACCCCAGGGCTCTAGCAATGTATTCTGCTCCCTTCTTTCCTCCTATGGATCATCCCTATGCTCAGCTGTTTGGTATGCCCTGCTAGAGCATCCCATGCTAGCAAGGGACTGGCTGTGTTGTATCATGAAGCTGTGACCAACCCATTAACCAGTATTCACTTTCCTCTTTCCCGGCCTTGATTGTCCTTTTCTCTCATTTTTGTAACCCTGCCATTGCACCTCCCAAAGAAGCATGAGCAGGTAAGTTTTGCCTCAGTCTGTTTTCTAGGGAACCCACTACCCGTGGCTCACTGACCTCAAAATAACACTCTGGACCCATTAATTTGGTTGCTTTTCTCCTAGGTCATCCTGGGCAGGTTTATATTCACCTCTGCCCATCATACTCTAAAACCCCAAAGGAAGGGCATTCTTTATTTCTGCACTGGAGAAATTCAGATCTACGGATCTCTAGAAAACATTTAGTCAGAAGGAGAACCATCCATCACAGCACTATTAACAAGGGGGGTTGGGGGGAGACAGAAATAATCCAAGCTTCCAAAAAACAGAGTGATTTTTTTGAAATGGTACCTTTATAGAATAAAACACTAGATAGACATTAAAAATTATGTTACAGGCATGTTTATTGCCACATTAACATTCATGATGTGTTAATCGAAAAAAATCAAAGTACAGTATGACCTCACTTTTGCAAGAAATAAAAATACATATATCTGTGATTTTAAAAATTGGGGGAAGTTACATGCCAAATACAAACAGAATATGTCATTTGGTAGTAGGATTATGAATGAGTTCTCCTTAAGTCCTTATATGTATCAGTATTTTTAATTTTTTTCCTCTAAGAAATACATATTAATTGTGTTTTTTGGTTTTTTGGTTTTTTTTTTTTTTTTTTTTTAGTTAAAAGGAAAAATGTATCCTGGGCCTGCTGCTCAAAAATGCACACTCTGCCAGCAACATGCTGTAACTTTAGAAGGAAAATGAGATGAAGACTCCAGAGAGACTCTGGAAGGCTAATAATAACAGTTAAGTTTTTATAGTATTTTATTTTGGGGTGAAAATTCTCAAGAGGATATGACTTGACATTGTTCCAATGATACACATGTGTTCAAGTATAAAGGTCCTATGTCTATAGCTCTAACAAGAGAAAGGATCCATATTGCCATTGTAACTATCTTTTGTGAGGAAGCTCATAAAGAACACCCATGTATTTCATTATTATAGTTAATCATTGTACTATTCTTTAAAACATGGGTTGCTCCTTGAATACTTTTTGTGTGTGTGTGTTTTAACTCTTGAGAATTTCAAAGAATAACCCATTGCATTTGCACAGGTTGGGGCAAATGGTGGGCAGTCCATATGGTCCACTAAGCTTTGTCTGTTTCCCAGACACTATCCTGGGTCCTGGGGAATATGGAACTGAAGACGTGTATTCTTCCCTCGACGTGTTGGTAGGGGATGTGGACCAGTGAACTGACGTCTGTGGCTGATAATAGTGGGCATGCTGTGACCGGAGTTCTGTGAGCCACAGAAGGGCATGCCATCCAGACTCGAGATATGAGTGGTCAGGAGACACTTCCCCAGAGCAGGTGACATCTGAGCTGTATGTTGAAGGATGTGTGGAAATTAGCCAAAGAAAAGGAGAAGGGCCTTCTAAGCACCAGCTCAGAGAAGTAGAAGGGAGCACACCCAGGGACTGGAAAAAGCGAAATCTGTTGATCAGTGCTATCTAGATGGAAAAGTTCCATACCTCTGCTGTCCAAAACAGGAGCCACAAGATAACATGTGGCTATTGAACAAGAGAACTGTATTTTTTTTTTAATTTTTTTTTTCAACGTTTATTTATTTTTGGGACAGAGAGAGACAGAGCATGAACGGGGGAGGGGCAGAGAGAGAGGGAGACACAGAATCGGAAACAGGCTCCAGGCTCTGAGCCATCAGCCCAGAGCCCGACGCGGGGCTCGAACCCACGGACCGCGAGATCGTGACCTGGCTGAAGTCGGACGCTTAACCAACTGCGCCACCCAGGCGCCCCAAGAGAACTGAATTTTAATTTTCTTTTTTTAATTTAAATTTAAATAGCCGCATGTGGCTACTGTATTTTTTACATCACTTTATTGAGGCATGCTTTGATGTGATTTAATGTGAGGTCCTGGAGCAAATGGTCAAGAAAGAACTCTTGAGATATTTTCGGTACAAAAAAGGTGGTTTTTTTAAGGCACAGGGATAGGAACCAAGGGCAGAAATAGCTAGCTGCTAGTTTTCTGTTGGGGTAGAGACAAAGAAGTTCCCAAAAGATTTTCATGGGTTAGAGAGGCCTTACAGGATCCTGGAGACCTGGCTATCATCAAGCTAAGATTGCTTTTTGCCTTTAGAAAAGCATTAAGACAGTTGGGAGTTCCTGGAGGAATGTCCTACACTGCCTGTCCCAAGTATTTGTCGATGGGCTGCAAGTTTTAAGGAAATTTAATTTTACTACGTTTCCTTTTGCCTTTGTTCTCCACATCATGATTAACATACCAAAACATTGTACAGAATCAATACAACTTGATAAGTTTGGAGGTAAGTATATACCTGTGAAATCATCACCACCATCTATGCCCTAAACACCTCCATCGCCTCCAAGGGTTTGCTCCTGCCGTCTTATTTATTATTATTCTATGTGTGTGATAAGAACACTTCGCGGAAGATATACTCTGGCTACAGTATTGAACAGCACAACAGCGGTGAGATCTGCTGCTAGATCTTTTTCGTCATTTTTTTCTGGTAAGTTTCATTTTCATTCTAAAGGTGAAAAGGAGCCACTGCAAAACTTCAAAACAGAGTAATGACATGAGTAGACTTAGAAGAAGAAAAATTTCTTGCAAATTTGGAAGCAAAGTAATTTGGCCAGTTTTTAATATGTGTTCATTTTCCATGACCATCGTAGAAAAGGTGACAGAAAGGAAGCATGTAAAACAAACATTGCCATAAAATTCAACTTTAGAAATGGCCTGACAGTGGAAAAGAACAAACAATTAGCTACCCACAGACCAATCAGTAAATGATAACCATCACAGTAGGAAATTGAGTACATGGTATGATGGACCGTTCCCCAGAGCCCACAAACAAATGGCCAATTAAATGCATAAAACAGTGCTCAACCTCACTGGTATTCAAAGACATTTCAATGAAAATGAGATTCCCATTTTCAACAACCAAATTAGTAAAGCTTTATTTTGAAGATGGTATGTTGTTGAAGATGTAGATAAAAGTCTTAAAAGTCTTTAAGAGAATAAATGTATGCATCCATTTTTCAGTCTTTTAGTAAAAGACGTGAAAATGTTTAAGCCCTGTCAGTGAGCTATTCCATATCTGGGAATTTGCCATAAAGAAGTAATTAGGGATTCTTGAAAAGATTTATGCACAAGGCTGTCCATGTCTGTGTTATATACAACAGTGAAAAAAAATGACAACAATCTAATTGGAATTCCCAATAGATTTATTAAATAAATTATAACACATCTACACAACTGAGAACCACATAGACATTAAATGTCCTATTCCATATGAATACTTAACTGCATGGGCAAAATGTGTGTGATATATTTTTTAGTGGCCAAAAAAAAAGCATCCCTATTAGAATGTAAGCTTTCAGTTGAATATTAAAAAAATCATATGGATTGAAAAAATACTTGAAGGATGTTCACCAAAATATTATGAAACTGATCACTTAGTCATGTGATTATAGGTGATCTTTATTCTCTTCTTTGTTTCTCTGTATTTTATAATTTTCTACAGTGAAAATCTGTGACATTTAAAAAAGAAAAGGATTTTTTTCAGGTTGAGGTTCTTAATTATGTAGGTAGTGTTCAGTTATAACAGAAGTAATTTGAAGTATGTAACTGCCACACTTCTGTTCTATGAGATAAAAAAATTATAAAGCGGCGGTAAGCATTTGCCAGTCTAGACTTGTGGACAGCAGAGCTGTTAAAGAAGGCCAAGTGACTTTGGAGTCCTTTCCAGAAACTCTTTCCTGCTGCTGGGAGCAGCTGAAGTGCCTTAATTAATCAAGATAAAATGTTTCAACCAGAGATAATTATGTATATGAAGATGATTTTGCAGCCAGATATGTGGATGGTTTATATAAATAGGAGGGGGATTTTCCCCTCATTAATTCTTCCTAGTATTTTAACCCTGATGTATCTAGAAAAGAAGAGAGGACAAGAGCAAGGAAAGCTTCCACCAGAGACTAAACAACCAGAAACTTTAGCTAATCAGAAATTCTTCTGCCTTTGACTTTTAAGAGAGAATGCAAACTCTCAAGAAAGTGACTGCAAATTGAGAATTTCTCATAACCAACTTTCAGGATATTTCTTAAGGCTTTGCCAATTCAGACTAGTCTCCAGACTTTCTACGTCAATATTTGTCATATCCGATGAAAATAATTCCTAATGGTGAATCTGAAATTCCAGAAAGATTTTTATTATCAACTAAAACAGATTAAATGATGTTCTGTATACTCTGTATATACGACTTCCTACACAGAAGGAAGGGAAGAAAGGAAGGAAAGGAGGAAGGAAGGGAGAAGGGAGGGAGGGAGGGAAGGAGAGAAGGAGAGAGGGAGAGAGGGAGAGAGGGAGGGTGACTACATATACAGACTAGGAAGAGTGGACTCCATCCAAGCCTCACATGTCGGCATCAGCGATGTGGCTTCCAAGGGCTTGGTACATCTCTGTGTAGTCTGGACAAATGTCTAATATCCTACTCTGCCTGATAATTCCCTGGAGGGGTGAGAGTCCTGCCCCCTTACATCCTCCCTTCTCCTCTTGCTGGTCTTGGAGGCTCATAGATTTCTCCCGTAGAGAGCACAGCCTCCATCAGTAAGGGTCAGGGGTGAACTTCATCACTCAGGCCAGGTGGAAGGTCCAGAAATGGCAGGGTGACCTGGTGGTTCCGTCCTTGGGAAGGGGATTGGGGTTTGCTGTTTGTGTATTTAAGCCTTATCATAGGTACCACACTTTTCCTTATTGTCTATGTATTAACTTTTTTTGTTTAGGATATTTCCCCATGCCAAGGTTTGTTTACATTTTTTTTCAATGTTGAAATGATTCAGGTAATTTTTCTTCCAAAAAAAGCCATTTCCTGGCTGTGCGATTCCTCCCCCGCTGCCAGTCACTTCTCATACCTTAGTGTCACAGCAGGAACCTTCCTCTGCTCCTGAATCTCCCAGCTCTTCTGGGATTAGCTGATGAACTGTCTAGGCAATTCTGCTCACACATTTCACTTCTAGTTGTGTTTAGTGACAGGAATGATTTCTGTTTTGACAATTGGAAACTTCATTAATTAGCAATGACTTCTTCATCTCCTCTGGTTCTGGCAGATACTTAGAGGGAAAAGAAGAAAAAGCCATCTTCTATTTTCAAAGTGACTTGGGTGGATATTGGGGTTTGGGCCTAGAAGTGGAGGTAGAGGTTAGTCAATGACAGAAATGGCAACTATGGGTCTCGGCAGATTATTCTCACAGAGTTACTATTATGTGACCCAGCCTGCGTGGGGCGGGACCGGGGATTTTTTGGGTCTCAGTATGAAAGGAAAAACAAGGACAGATCTACTTACATTATTTTTAAGTGTATTTTAAACATCTACATTTAATAGATGCTAGGACACAGGCAGTGCAAAATGAATGAGCAATTTCACATTTTGGAGAACTCAATTTAGTAAATCTAATCCTGCCTCAGGGGGCAGCAGGACTCATAAGTACCCCCTGCCGGTTTTCCTGTGGTTATAAATAGATACATTGGAGAATTCAAATGTACGGTGCATAGTATTAATTTAAACTCCACGGAAGCCAGAACTTGTCGGTATCCCCAAGGCCTAGAGCTTAGCACATAGATGATGTTCAATAAATATTGGTTGAATGAGATGAGCAAATGAATGTGGATAATTTATGTGATCACTCCTTCCTTAAATTGTTTCCTCTGCACTAGTTGGTCACCTGTGACATTGTTTCCAAATCATGCCTCTGATCTCTGCCTTTGCCTGAGGAAATGACTAGTATCTCCTCTTGGATGAATAACTCAGCTCTTACAACTACCTGAAAGTTTTGTTTTTGTTTTTTTTTTAATGTTTATTTTTGAGAGAGACGGAGACAGAATCCGAGTGGGTTAGGGGCAGAGAGAGAGGAAGACACAGAATCCAAAGCAGGCTCCAGGCTTCGAGCTGTCAGCACCAAGCCCGACACGGGGCTTGAACTCACAAGCTGTGAGATCATGACCTGAGCTGAAGTCGGATGCTCAACCGACTGAGCCACCCAGGCGCCCCTGAAAGTAGTCCTTTTAAGCAAGCCTGCATCCTGATGGACCACCCAGCTTCTTCACTGTGCCTTCTGTCTGTACGTGGAGGCTGGTGCGGTTCTGTGGGCTTCTGTGAGTCCACTCCCCGCTGGGGCATCTCCTATCAGCAAAATGAGGGCAAGGGATTTGGTGGGGGAGAGGGGCAGATTCCTTTCTGAAGGTGAGGAGAGCCCTGACCCTAGGGCCAATTTATCTACTTAAATAGAGGCCCACAAAAATATTTTAATCTTAATTTCTTTTAAAATTCTAAGGAAAACGAATATCATAATGCTTATATAATAATGGTTCTAGCCTGGATTATATTCATCTTTATACCGACACAGTTATAAATTATAATTTTTAGGGGCACCTGGGTGGTTCAGTCGGTTAAGCATCCAACTTTGGCTCAGGTCATGATCTCACAGTTTGTGGGTTCAAGACCCACATGGGGCTCTGTGCTGACAGCTCAGAGCCTGGAGCCTGCTTCTGATTCTGTGTCTCCCTCTCTCTGTGCCCTCCCCTGCTCACTCTCTCTCTCTCTCTCTCTCTCTCAAATATAAATATTTTAAAAATATATAATATAATATAATATAATATAATATAATATAATATGATATATATATAATTTTTAATTCTTTCTTTAATGAAGGAAAGTGCCCATGGTGGAAAAAAGGGAGCAGGGCCCACGAAAGTCCTAGCGTGGCCCTGGGTGTCCTGAGCAGAGCAGCAGAATTAGCCAAGCTTTGTGCTGCCCAGGAGGGTGTCCTCCCCTCAGACTCTTTCCCAGAGATAAGCAAGCTCTTCATGGAGGAAGGCAAACCACCACATGGAGGCTAGGACGCTCTGTAACTTCCCCAGCCTCTAATTAGCTGTACCCTCTCCCCTCACTCCTGGACCCCAAGTAAGGGACATGCAGCACGATCCCATTGTTTCTTCTCTCAAGTAAGGTAAAAACCCCAGTGTGACCTCCTCCCCTGACTCTCAAGTAAAGAAAGCTGGTCAATGACTTCAACTCCTTTTCCCTCAAAAGTCAAGCTCAAGCATGACCTCCCCTCAAATCCAGCAGGAGCAGGCATGATGTCACTCCCACCCTCATGCCTCTCTCCCACCCGCCTGGCGGATGACACATTTCCACCCCGACTGCTTCTCAGAAGTGGCTCTGCCCGAAGGTGTGGGTGTCTGGCTGGCCGCTGCTTCCTGCCAGCCGCAGGGCAAGCCCACCAGGCTGGAAGGCAGCTTGCAGTCTGTGACATCACTGTGACTCAGCACTCTGTGGCAGATGAGAATTTATTCAAGGCTCAACATTAAATAAGGAGTTTTCAGGCAAGTCTGGAGGACAAGCTGAGCCAACTTAGGATGAGAAACTAAAAAGCAAAAGGGGAAATCCAGGGCTGAGAAATTCCTAGAAACGAAATCATAACCTTGGACAGGAGAAGGTGACTTGAGCTACTAAGCAGGGATGACATCAGACCTGCAGTGGCTCATGGGCCTGCAAGCACACAGGAACCCGACCACCTGTCTGTGTCCCCTGTGTGCCTTCTGACCTCCTCTGCAGGCTCTGGTACCTCCATCTATGAGGGACAGCGGCAAGCCCCCAACAGACATGGCAGCCCAGGTATGCATGGGGGACTCAGCATCTGGGGAGTGATATGATTTGAATCTGCAGCCCAGATTTAATTCACAAGAAAGAAGCAAGACATGGAAGGAGTTAACCTTATAAATAAAAAGTCTGGTGGGATGTGGACAGTCAGGGAGGCTGTACATGTGTGGGGCAGGGGGTATATGGGAACTCTCTGTACTTTCTGCTTAGTTTAGCTGTGAACCTAAAACTGCTCTAAACAATCCAATAACTTTTAAAAATTGGCCAAGGGCACCTGGGTGGATTCTTCAGTTAAGCGTCTGACTTCGGCTCAAGTCGTGATCTCACGGTTCGTGGGTTCAAGCCCTGCATCAGGCTCTGTGCTGACAGCTCAGAGCCTGGAGCCTGCTTCAGCTTCTGTGCCTCCCTCTCTCTCTGCCCCTCCCTTGCTCACATTCTGTCTCTCTCTGTCTCTCAAAAATGAATAAATGTTAAAACAAAATTTTTTTTTTTTTAATTTTTTTTTTCAACGTTTATTTATTTTTGGGACAGAGAGAGACAGAGCATGAACGGGGGAGGGGCAGAGAGAGGGATACACAGAATCGGAAACAGGCTCCAGGCTCTGAGCCATCAGCCCAGAGCCTGACGCGGGGCTCGAACTCACGGACCGCGAGATCGTGACCTGGCTGAAGTCGGACGCTTAACCGACTGCGCCACCCAGGCGCCCCTAAAACAAAATTTTTAATTGGCTGAAATTTCTTTTTAAAACCTATTCTATGGCCACAGAACCCTGCCTAGCATCATGCAGAGGTTGATCCTAGCTCAAGAAGAAGACTGGGCAGAGAAAAACAAATATCATATGACTTCACTCCTATGAGGACTTTAAGAGACAAAACAGATGAACATAAGGGAAGGGAAACAAAAATAATATAAAAACAGGGAAGGGACAAACCATAAGAGACTGTTAAAAATGGAGAACAAACAGAAGGTTGCTGGAGGGGCTATGGGAGCGGGGATGGGGTAAATGGGTAAGGGGAATTAAGGAATCTACTCCTGAAATCATTGTTGCACTAAATGCTAACTAATTTGGATGTAAATTAAAAAAAAAAATTAGGGGCGCCTGGGTGGCGCAGTCGGTTAAGCGTCCGACTTCAGCCAGGTCACGATCTCGCGGTCCGTGAGTTCGAGCCCCGCGTCAGGCTCTGGGCTGATGGCTCGGAGCCTGGAGCCTGTTTCCGATTCTGTGTCTCCCTCTCTCTCTGCCCCTCCCCCGTTCATGCTCTGTCTCTGTCCCAAAAATAAATAAAAACGTTGAAAAAAAAATTTTTTTTTTAATTAAAAAAAAAAAAAAAAAGAGGAAGAGTGGGTAAGCAGGCCGGCTAAGCCATCGTGATGAGAGGAGCCATAGGAAATGTAACCTTTTCTCTATCTCATGCCTTTGGCTGATCCCTCATGTTACAATTCCTTAACTGTGTACAACTGCTTTGCATTCTACAGCTAGGAAGAAGGCCGCAGCAAATACTTCTGGGAGACTCCACCATATGAATAGCTAATAGATCAATTTTTGCAAGATAGTTTTTATATCCTAAGCCTCAGTTTCTTCACCTGTAAAATGAAGATAACAATATTACGTGACCCAAGAGATGTCATATGGATCGGTCTTCAGGAGATCTTCATCTAGAAGAGTCACACCCTCCCTTCCTGGGCCCTCACCAGTACAACCTAAAGCCCTTCCTCATTTTACTTTTCTACAAAGCATTTCCCATCTTCTCCATATCATACATTTTACCTTTAAATTTCTCGTTATCTTTTTATGACATGAGCCGAAGTAGGACGCTTAACCAACTGAGCCAGCCAGGCACCCCCTCATATTTCCTTTTAAGCATCAAGTGAAATACTGGAAGTTTTTAATGCCTGTATAGTTGCATAATGCCTATAGAAGTATAGTTGGCCCACACCAGATTCTGCTCTAAGAGTCAAGAAGAGGTGCGCCAGCTGGCTAACGTGCACATGTACATTATTTTAAAGACTCTCTGGTGTAGACACAATGAACCATCCTTATACAGTGGCCCTTCGATTTATTTAACTCCTTGTTGGTTCTGCACTGACAGCTTGGAGCCTGGAGCCTGCTTCGGATTCTGTGTCTTCCTCTCTGTCCCTCCTCTGCTCATGCTCTATGTCTCTGTCTCTCTCTCTCTCTCAAAATAAATAACATTTTAAAAAAGAAAATATGAAGAATTGTCCAAAAACCAACTCCAGTTAGCCACCCCACAACACCATTACCAGGAGGGTACCAGGCTATGAGGATCAAAGCAGAAGCTCAGAGGGGCATCAGAGCAAAAGTTTGGAAGTACTAAAGCAGGCAGAACTGAGCTGCAACAGGCAGCAGGAAAGAATCATCTTAAGTAGATATTAAGTAGATATCAGGGCATCCTAATAAGGCATGTTCCCCTTATACAAGCTCATGGAGTATGTAAAGCCAAAATCAATCAACAATCTGCCTTCCATCTTGATGGGAAGTTGGTTCTTTCAAAATACACTTGCATTGGGGCAACTGACTCTCTCTCTTTCAAAAATAAATAAACATTAAAAAAAATTAAACAAAACAAAACAAAATGCACTTGCATTGCCTCAGTTCCTACAACACACACACACACACACACACACACACACCAAATCCTTCTATAGCGAGCTCAGTTTTTTTTTTCTTTTTCTTTTTTAATGTTTATTTCTTTTTGAGAGAGAGAGAGACAGAGTGTGAGCAGGCGAGGGGTAGAGAGAGAGGGAGACACAGAATCCGAAGCAGGCTCCAGGCTCCTAGCTGTCAGCACAGAACCTGATGCGGGGCTTGAACTCAGGAAACATGAGATCATGACCTGAGCCAAAGTCTGACGCTTAACTGACAGAGCCACCCAGGCGTCCCTCAAGCTCAGTTTTCTTATTGAAATGCTCTGCTGACCCTCAAAAGGGAAAGCAGAAATTCTTCAAAGTCATGATGAAGGTCCCATTGTCTTGATGCCTTGAAATGACCAGTGTGCAAGTATTCGGTTTCTTCGTCTCAGCTCCTTCCCTCACATGGAGGTCCACCCAAGCTCCAGACAGGGAGGACAGGAGCTGAACTAGTTGTGGGAAGTCTGCGAAGTCCAGCAGACTGTCCTGGCTTGGCTCTCCCAAAGGAAAAAAAGAAAAGTCGTGTGAGCTGTAGGTAACTGATTCAACTATACGTCCAGTGTCTTTGTGCAAACCATAAAAGTTGCCTCCTCCAGGCCCATGCATTAGAAAACTTTTCATTCCTCAAGGCTGAAGCGTCCCTGACCCTGGTGAGAGAAGCAGGGCTTATTTCAGCCATTTCCTTCCCCCTCTCATTGTTTGGACCTCTCTGTGCAGGACAGAAACTGCCTAACTGGCCCTGGGGGGGTGGCTGTGTGAGAGGGGGTATTGCAGGGCTAGAGGTACACGAAGAGCAAAATGCCTGACTCCCACTGCATACGCCCCCACAGATGAGACCCTTTTCCTTTGCAGCTGGAGTTTAGTCTGTTGTTGGATCTGTTCTAGGAGATGCTAACCTCCTAGTCTTTCTCATGCATGTTGCCCCCTAACCACTAGCCAGCCCTGCTCTAGGCCTGTGGTATCAATACTCAGACTAGGTGGAACTAGGAAAAATGTCTTTCATGGGTTCAAAGATTGAACAAGTAACTTAAAAGTCCATTTGGAAAGGGACAACATGGTGTTATGGAAAGGCCACAGGATATGGAATCAGGTGACCTGGAATGGTGGCTTGATAGGTGTCAACTTGGAGAAGCCGAACTACATTTCCCAGAATTCCCTTCCCTGCATTGTTCTCATTAGACTGCCCACAAGAGATGATCTTGTGTGAGATTTGAAGGGAAGCAGTGAGCAATATTTCATAGTTCGCACATGTTGCCACTATTCTGTGGCTCACCTCACTTGTTCCCCCAAACCAGTGTCTTTTATTGCTGGTCTTGCCTTCCCAGAGCTCTCCACTGTGAGAGCAGTTGCTGGTGCTGACCTACCTCTCCCACCCCATTCCAAACTTCCTACATTGCATTTGTCTCTGACTAAATAAACCATCCCTGATCCTGTTAACTGACCTGCCCCTTGCAGGTGAGATAGCATTTTCTCAAGGACTTTGAGAGATAGGACTTTCACACAAAGAAAGGATGTGCGTAGAGCTTATAAAACACTCAACCAGCTGGTGGAGGAGGTATTTTGGGGTGGTTTCCTCCAAATCACACAGTGATTGGCACAATATACTCTATTTGGAGTCACAATAAAGGTGATTACTTATGACCTTACTGGCAGAGAATATAACTACCTCAAGCCCTCCACTGTTTAAATTCTTTTCCAGCTTTGGGGGCTTGCTGGAATATGGACTATTCAGACAAAGACGACTTTTACCACTCCTTCAGCTGTCTGCACACTCCCCTCCGAATGCATACACCCTTCATCTGCCCACTTTCTCCCTTTCATCCTGCCATGTTATAACCCTGGCTTCCATCTATCTTGTCAAAAGTGAACAAAGGGGTATGAGCTATCCTAGGACAGCTTGACACAGAAAAGATGTCCTATCGAAATCCCAGAATGTCACGATGAACTAGTTTAGAAACAGTATGATACACTGCATTGCTTTGCCAAAGGCAGTCTCTGGGGAAAAAATATTGAACATTTGACTCATTCACTGACAATGTGGGACAATTAAATGGGGGAAGAAAAACAGAGAAAAAAGAAAGGAATGAATAAATGGTTTCCTTTCTGCCCATAGGTATCTGATTCACAGCACTCATGAATCTTGGACTACATTCAGCTATAATCATGGGTGATTCTCCAAGCGAAGGGGCTAAACACTGGCAAACGAAAAGCAGATTTGTCCACTGCATTCCTACCCTAATGGATGCTGAGATAATGGATGCTCTACAATCACCCACAAATTTCCTGGTACTGCTGCTGTTACTGCAAAATGATGGCTCCTTCAAAGTATCATCTCTTGCCCCTGCCAGAGAAAGCCAGCCTTTAAAAGAAACTAAATCCAAGGTCACTCACTTCCACATAAAGAGAATATTTTGTCAGCTGCCAAAATTCATTTATCTAATGTACTCTTACCCAATAACTTAAGCCTGGTGTGCTGGGCAGAGTCCAACTTGGGTAATTCCATTCTCCCAACCAAATTCCCCCAAGGAGTTTGAACGAGAGAAGACATTATTCTTCACTTCTTCAATTCTCCTATTATTAATCAAAAGAATGCTTTTCATCCCCAAAGCATGATGGGGATATGAGGATAGAATTTTTAAAAAGGGATTATTCTTAAGAATTTAGTAATGAGAGATTCCATTATATAAACTTAGTAAAGTTCTTTGCAAGTAGAGTCTAGATCCATTTGTGAAACAAATAGTTATTAAAGTATATGCCAAGTACTGTTCTCAACACTGCAGATGGAGCAGGACACAGAAGTAGTTTCTGCTTTCAAGAGGTAGCAATTAGAATAAGTTGATGAGTTTGGAGACAGGGCCAGAAATCAGACCATTTAAGTACTGATATGGAGTTGGATATTATTGTAGGTGCAGCTGGAGAGTATTGGTGGAGCGATATGATTGATCAGATTTTGAGGTCTTTTTATTTTTTTTTTTATTTTTTTTTCAACGTTTATTTATTTTTGGGACAGAGAGAGACAGAGCATGAACGGGGGAGGGGCAGAGAGAGAGAGAGGGAGACACAGAATCAGAAGCAGGCTCCAGGCTCTGAGCCATCAGCCCAGAGCCTGACGCGGGGCTCGAACTCATGGACCGCGAGATCGTGACCTGGCTGAAGTCGGACGCTTAACCGACTGCGCCACCCAGGCGCCCCTGAGGTCTTTTTAATAAGACCATCCCTTCATGGATATCTATGGGCCAGGGTCCTAGCCTTCTGCTACTTTCCACGGGATTGAATCATTTCAGGATCAACACAACTGTGGCTGTAATTTCCTCCCCACAAGCCTTCAAACAGCATTGAATCTTGGTTAGCTCAGAGCGCCAAGGAGGCCAAAGCCATGGTTTGGCCATACGGCCATCAGCATGGCACTGCTCCATGACAAACCGTACCCCTTCTGCCTCTGTAGCTGGCTGTACTTCATAGGCTCCCTTTGGTCTCATAGGACACCAGACAAGAAGGTAAATGAGGAAGAATTAGTTCATCTCCACTGCTCCAAGAGCTGCCTATGACCTGCTGAAGGTAGTTCGGTGGCAATATCAAAGAGCGGAAGCATCTCTACATATATGTGACCTATTGAATGGTGGTGTTCTTGGAAAGAGCATTACCACTGACAAAGAACCACTGAAAACTTTCTATTTATTGCCCATCCTGTGAGCAGTGACAAATATAAATAAGAAAATCATAACATCTGAAAATAAAAGGGGACATTAGTGGTCATGAAGTCCAACCTCTCTCCTAATGTAAGATTCTTCTATGCAGACCTGACAAGGAGTCTTCCAGTGTTCTATACCTTTCCTATATCAGATGGGGTCAGATGAATAGCAATTTAATTGCGTGTTGTTTTGTTGGTGAGGAAAGATCATTAACTGTGGTATCTTTTGCCCAAAGTTGTGGTCTGAAGGGTCAAAGAACAGATAGAGAAAGTTACATCTGAATGAGAAGTTAAGGTTAAGACCTGGAAAAAGAGGACCAAATAAGTTTTCCAGTCTCGAGTGCAAGAGGGAAAATAAAGAATATGGAACCAAACAAGAAGATACCCAGGATGCTGATGAATGAGAAATGTGGAGCAGGTGGATTAGAGGTGAGTAACTCTGGAGAAAGTCCTATGGGTGTGTACAAGTTTTCATGATGGAATTGTTAACATAATTCTCACACAAATTTGTATGATTGTGTCAAGTACTCTGGCAGGAGCTAGAAGACAACTTATATCCGTCTTCCCCTAAATGGTCACTGCCTCACATGGAAGCCCATTGCATCATTAGGAAATATCAGTGACCAGAATATTCTCTGTATTGAGGCACTGGGTGGCTCAGTCTGTTGAGCATCTGATTCTTGGTTTCAGCTCAGGTCATGATCTCATGGTTCGTGAGTTTGAGCACCACACAGGGCTCTGTGCTAACAGCCAGAAGTCTGCTTGGGATTTTGTGTATGTCTCTCTCTGCCCCTCACCTGCTCATGCTCTATCTCTCTTTCAAAAATAAGTCGGGGCGCCTGGGTGGCGCAGTCGGTTAAGCGTCCGACTTCAGCCAGGTCACGATCTCGCGGTCCAGGAGTTCGAGCCCCGCGTCGGGCTCTGGGCTGATGGCTCAGAGCCTGGAGCCTGTTTCCGATTCTGTGTCTCCCTCTCTCTCTGCCCCTCCCCGGTTCATACTCTGTCTCTCTCTGTCCCAAAAATAAATAAACGTTGAAAAAAAAATTTAAAAAAAAACAAAAAACAAAAATAAGTCAATAAACATTAAAAAAACAACAACAACAACAAAGAATATTCTCTGTATCCTTTTCCCTCTGGCCATAAGTCTGTTCTTCAATGACATACAGAGCAAATCTAATTCCTTCCCCTCATGACAACCATTCCAATGTAACATGGCAGAAGAGGGGAGGGGCAGGGGGAAAGGGGAGGGAGAGAGAATCTTAAGCAGGCTTCATGTTTAGTGTGGAACCCGACGTGGGGCTCAGTCTCAATCGTGAGATCATGACCTGAGCCAAAATCAAGAGTCTGACACTTAAATGACTGAGCCACGCAAGCGCCCCTCCCTTAGCATTTTTATTAGATGTGTTTCATTCTTAGCTTCCTCTTACAGGTTATATTCTTTGTTGACTGTACTCCTTCCACCAACACTTCTTTAACCACCAGTGACCATTTATGACGAAAACTCATCAAAGAGCTCTCTTTGCAGGCACAATAATTCCTTCAGGACCACTTTCACTTATGTCATCAGAATTTTACTTTTGAGAATTACTCATCTCTCATGGTTGGATCTTTCGATTATACCTGTGAGTTTTTCTTTTTCTTTTACAGAAACTTTCTGAATGGTATCTTAAGAGTTTTGAGACCATATCAGAAGCAGCCAAGAGGTCCTTCGTCAAAAATTTTGGACTCTCTGATGAGAATCTACTCCCTTTCTACTATTCCTCAATGAATTCTCCCACTTAGTGTTATGCGTTGAATTATGTCCCCCAAAAAAGATATGTTGAAGCCCTAATCCCCAGTACCTCAGGATGTAACCTTTTTCGGAAATAGGGTGTTTATAGAGGTAATCAAGTTAAAAGGAGATCATAATCCAATAATAATGATATCTTCATCTCCAATTAAGAGGAGAAATTTAGACACAGAAATAGACACCCCATGGGAATAATGCCATATGAACATGAAAGCAGAGATGGGGTGATGCATCTGCAAACCAATGAGCACCAAAGATTGGGAGCAAACTCCCAGAAGCTAAGAGAGAGGCATGGAACAAATTCTTCCTCCCAGACTTCAGAGGGAACCTATCCTGCTGACATCTTGACCTTGGACCTCTAGACTCTGGAACTCTGCTGTGTAAGTCACCCAATTTTGTGATACTTTGTTACAGCTGCCCTAGCAATCTAATACAGTCAGAATTAGTACAAAGATGTGAGAGTTTGCCCACTGATTCTAATGTGAACGCTAATTGTTTCCCCTGGTTCTGCCTGCTCTAGTTCACTCCATCAGAGCCCATTGTTATCCCACTCAAGATTCTCAGACTTGAGACCTAACCTCCAGATATTTTCATTTCAGTAACTGTAAGGTGAAGCATAGGAATCTGATTTTTATTAAGCCTTATAGACAATTCTGGAATGAGAAGTAGGAAGGACTTAACTGACTTTGTGTAGTTTAGTCCCCTCCCTGGCCCCAGGGCCTTAGCACATCTGAAAACTGATGGATCCACTTCTGCTGCTAAGCTCAGCCAGGATCCAACGCCCCCAGTGATAGCCAGAGGGCTCTCGTGCTGCCTGGTGTTCCTCTGGTGCCTATTCTCAGGACCAGGTCTAGGCTGGGGGCCTGCTATTCCCTCATGCCTTTGTTAGTCCTCTCCTTGAGAAGCACCCTGACCCTAGACCCCAGCCTGGTGGCTAGGCCACTAAACTCTGAAGACAGATCCTCCCAATAACTGATCACTCTCTTGCTTCTTGAGCACCCCCTACCATCAATTTCCAACCACATTCTGGTCTTTTAAGGGACCAGCATGGGAAATATTTGTGCCCAGCATGGGAAATATTCTTAGTGACTGGTACCTGACTTATGAAGGGCCCTTCCCTGCCCTCTAGACACAGAATGCACCAACCTGGCTGCTTCTCCATAACCAAGCTCAGCAACTATTTAGATGACACAATGTGCTAGACCTTGTACTATACACATCCCTCTGGCTTTCATGTTAGGCTCACTATCTAATGAGGGATACGAAAAGGTACATGGATGCACATTACCTATGAGTATAGGGTCCTAGGGGACAGAGGTGGAGCACCTGACCAGGGTCTGGAGGGCTCAGAGGTAGAGAAAGCAACTTGAAGAAGCTTCCATTTAAAACCAAGACCAAATATATATATATATATATATATATATATATACACATATATATACTAATATATTATTATTAATAACATGTTAATATAATGTGAAGAATATAATATTTTATTAATATATTACCAATATATTATTTATTATAGTTAATAATTATTAATGTTAACAGGGTTGGGAAGAGGAAGAGATCTTCAGGCTCAAGAGGCAGAAAGGGCATGATGGTTTCAAGAGCAAGAAGCTGGAGGGGTGGGTAAGAAGTGAAGGTTTTCCAGCCCCATCCTGTCCCACAGGAGAATCTTCCCTAGAAGAGAGGTAAGACAGATTACCCACTCAGCCATATTTGAGAACATGCCCCCATCCAGGAAAGCATCCCAACACACGTATGAGGGGAAAGTGGGTGGGTGGACCTCAACTGACCCTCAGCCCATCTGTCCTTCATTCAGTCTCTGACTGTACCCTCATCTGTTCTCTTCATCTTCCCGATTTAATTTCTCTTCCACGCGACTCAACCAGCTTCACAAGCCACACAAATAATCTGTTATTATTCTTGGCCTGCAGTTTTTCAAACTTTAGCAGGCAGCCTCTTCAACCTCATGTAGCTAAAATTTAAGAGATAGGACTTCGGCCACAGCCCGGCACCACCCTTCCCCCATCCCTAACCATTCTGGATGATCCTGACAGGCAGCCTACCAGAAAATTAATTCCCAGCTGGGATTAAATGACACGAAGTTTCTGCCAAACTACACTTGCCACTAACAACTCAAGAACTTGAGACACTGACCATAAGACTGGCCGTGAAAGACTCTCCCCCAGTCCCAAGTATTTGAACTTACCTGTGATGTAAGTCTTAACCTGGACAGCTTTGGACAGATGCACTCTTGAAATGTCGGACTATCCCTTCCTATCGAAGGGCCTACTCATCAGCACAACATGGCAGCTGATATGTAAAGAGAATGGTAAAAAGGAAAGGCAATAATTTCCTCACTAAACGAAAGAAGAGATATGAATCTGAGGGACACAATCTGGCACTGATTGAAAGTAAATTACCAGCTGATTAGATGGCTGTAAATACAGGGAGAGAAGCCTCAACAGGCAGCTGGATTGCGTGAGGAAGAGGGAAATTAGAGAGGGCACAGGAGGTGTTGAGCACAGACAGGGCTCGGCAAAGAGGAATAGTGGCCGCTTTGTTCTGCCAAGATTATAGAAGCAGGAAGGGATCTTCGGGAAGCGTTCTGTAGATGGAGCCAGCGTGAAAGGGTGGCCCCCCACCTCCCACTGCACTCTCCCAGCCCCACATCCCTAATGAGCCCAAAGGGATTCAACACTCAAACCCATACCCAGCAGCAGCTAGGACGGGTCGTTGTTGTTGTTACTGCAACACGGGAAGCATCGATGACTTCTGTTCGGAGAGGAAAACCTGTTTTAGGTTAGATGCAGTCTGGAAGCTTCTCCCTTCCTATCAGAAAAGCCACTCTTCTAAAAACCTCATCCCTCACATCCCTGCAGCCTACAAAGACAGAGTCCATGCAGATGTCAGTGGAGGATACCATCCCCCAAACAGCAGCTAGGCATGCTCCTTCAGGGAGCAAGCACTGAAAGCAGCAGCCCCTGTGAACTGAGAGCTCTCTGCAGTTAGTAGAAGGAGCTTGGGACAAGGAAGGACAGAATAGTGTAACTAGGAAACCAGGGCTCTCCTGTGCATACCAAAAAATATCCCCTCTTCCTCCGGCAAACGGCAGAAGCGTCTGGCCAGCCTAGGAGGAGGTGATCGGGGGGTGATTGGCGGAAGCGATGGGGGGAAAGGAGGATGACCGTAATGTTTGCATTGGTGATGGAAGTGACTTTAGCAAAGAACAGACAATGGATGCCTTAGTCCCATGGGTATTACTGTTTCCATAGCCCTGAGCCCAGCCTTACAAACTTCTGTAATCCCTAAGCAAGGCAGCTGTGTGCTCTCATTGACCGAGAAAAAAATACAGAAAGAATATATAGCTCTTGGGGTTAGTTCAGCAACACTCCACCCTCATTTTCTTTGTGTTCCAGCCCTCAGGCCCTGGGTATGCTCTCACATAGTTCCTGGAGGGAACTACTGAGGGACATGGAACCCAATGACCACATCAGTTGCCATTTGCATGTAGAAGGAACCATCCCAATGTGACATGGCAGAAGACATAAGAGGGTAGGGAAGGCATAAAGAATAAAGAAAACTGGGGGCGGGGGGAGAACTTGGCAAAGAGGTTTTAAGGCTTCAGTAAAGTCATTTCTCTAGCCAGATCCAACCAAGGGTATTGCTAATTCTCTAAGATAGGGGCATTTTAGGTTACGACACACTGGATGCTTCTTGAAGCTTATTGTGTGGATACCACATTTAGATGCTATTGGTACAATTAACTGTTTAACTGCGTACAGTTCTCTTTCCACATGGGGAGTTAGTCATTCTCAAGAAATCTTTTGATTGCCTCTGTACAACTCAGAATTATAAGAACCCCTCAAAGCACTGGAGGTGCACAAAACTGTCATTGTCAAGATTATGGTGTTCTGAGGGTAAATTCCAGGTAAGTAGTCCCTTTTATCAAGTGTGTCCTTACAGCTCTCTGGATGTGACATCCACCACAAAGGCCAGTATCAATCAGATCACTAAAGGGACACACATAGCTTACACCAGCCAAGGAAAACTGCAGAGATTCTGTGAACTATTCTGGGGCCAACTTTTAGATGAGGAAAGAAATGAAACTGGGTTCACTTCGTCTGGTGTTAACTGAGATGAATGTTAACGTGCCAAACATCTGAGTCACTGGCTACAAATAACCGATTGGAGAACTGAAGGGTGTGACTGGGGGTGGGGGGGTGGGGGGGTGGGAAGAACGATGTGAGGAAAAGGGTGCGAGAACATTAGGATCGCATGTTGACAGCTGCTTCCCAGGAGGATAAGAAATGGGAAGAGTGCACGAGCAGGCACTGCAGAGTGTGAGGTTAAGTTTAAAGACCTTCCACAAAACCATCCTCTTTTTGAGTCACCACATCTTCTCGCACCCTTGGAACAGTGCTTGGTGGTGCTGGTGAGATGGGTGTTCCCAGTAACCCCTCAAGTCCATTCAATCTTCCTTCTCTGGCAAAGCAGAGGTGAGGATCAAGTGAATGAAGTAAACATTTGGACCTCACAGACTCAAGAAGTACAACCTACTTCTCTCTCTTTCTTGGAAGTTTACTTATTTATTTTGAGAGAGAGTAGGTGGGGAGGGGCAGAGAGAGGGAGAGAGAAGCCCAAGCAGGCTCCATGCTGTTAGTGTGGAACCCAACTCAGGGCTCAATCCCATGAACCACGAGATCATGACCTGAGCAGAAATCAAGAGTTGGAAGCTTAACCAACTGAGCCACCCAGGCGTCCCACAACCTACTTTTCTTAAGATATCTCTATTCTGTTTTCCTAAAGACAGCAGATGAATCCCAAGAAGCTACAATGTGCCCTTAAGGAGACAATTTAGAGCACTGAGTATGCTTAATTTCTAGGATTCTAGGTTGGAACAAAGCTTATTGGTGAACCTTGCACCAACTGTAGCTGCCCAGTTTTTCCACATGGTTTCTTCTCTGCAGCCAGATAAGAGACTGTAGTGGCTGGAAGTAAAAGTATATCCCAGGCAAGAAAGATTTAACAAGGTAAGACTTCAGAACTGCTTTGGTTAAACCCTGCTCTCCCAAAATTCTGGTGCAAGAAAAAAAAAAAATACAGTCCTTTTCTAAAACTGATCAGTATTAATGTAATTCCCATCAAAATCTGAGCAAGTTAATTTGTAGGCCTTGACAAGCTTATTCCAAAATTTATTTGGAAAGGAAAAGGCCCCAGAATAGCCCAAACAGGGATACCTGGGTGGTTCAGTCGGTTAAGCATCCAACTCTTGATATCGGGTCAGTTCATGATCTCACAGTTCGTGGGATCAAGCCCCCCATCAGACTCTGTGCTGAAAACATGGCGTCTGCTTGGGATTCTCTCTCTCTCTCTCTCTCTCTCCCCCTCTTCCCCGCTCACACACATGCTCTCTCTCTATCAAAATAAATTAAATAAACTTAAAAAAAAATAGCCAAAACAATGTTGAAAAACAAGAATGAAGTGAGAGAAACCACTCTTCTCAACATTAAGGCCTAATGCATAACTCTGGTATCAAGGCAGCATGGTACTGGTGGAGGGAATAGGCACATGGATCAGTGGAATAGAATAAAGAACCCAGATCTACAGCCACACAAATATGTCCCTGACTAATTCTGATAAAGAAATGAAAGCAATCCAATGGAGGAGAAACAGCCTTTTCAATAAGTAGTGCTGGAAAAATTGGACATAAACCTCACACCTAATATAAAAACTAACTCATAGGGCGCCTGGGTGGCTCAGTCAGTTACGTGTCTGACTTTGGCTCAGGTCATGGTCTCACGGTTTGTGAGTTAGAGCCCCACATCAGACTCTGTGCTGACAGCTCAGAGCCTGGAGCCTGCTTTGGATGCTGTGTCCCTCTCTTTGTCAACTCTTCCCCTGCTCGTGTCTGTCTCTCTCTCTCAAAAATAAATAAACATTAAAAAAAATTAACTCATAATGGATCATGGACTTACATGTAAACATAAGACTACAAAACTTCTAGAAAAGAACACAGGAAGGTATCTTTGGGACCTAGGGCTCAGCAGAGTTGACCTCATCAAATTGGACCTTATCAAAATTTAATACTTTTCCTCTGTGAAAGACCCTGTAAAAGGATGAAAAAACAAATTACAGTCTAGGAGGAAAGATTTAGAAATCACACAACCAACAAGGGCCTTGTGTCTAGAATATATAAAGAACTCTGGAAACTCAACATTAAAAAAAATGGATCCAAGCATCCTTCCACACCATGGTTCACAGCATGTGTTCTGTGGATCACCCAACTCAGGATCTTGGGTGTGGGGGAGGGATTGGTAAAATGCAAATTCCTGTGTCTCATTCCAGAAATTCTGATTCCATAGATTTAAACGGGGCCTGAGAAATCTGCCTTTAAACCAAGCTACTCAGGATGCCTGGCTAGTTCAGTCGGTAGAGCATGCTACTCTTGATCTCAAAGCTCAGGGTTGTGAGTTCAAGCCCCACTTTGGGGGTAGAATTTACTTTTTTTTTTTTTTTTAATTTATTTATTTATTTTGAAAGGGACAGAGACAGGGGCGCCTGGGTGGCGCAGTCGGTTAAGCGTCCGACTTCAGCCAGGTCACGATCTCGCGGTCCGGGAGTTCGAGCCCCGCGTCAGGCTCTGGGTTGATGGCTCAGAGCCTGGAGCCTGTTTCCGATTCTGTGTCTCCCTCTCTCTCTGCCCCTCCCCCGTTCATGCTCTGTCTCTCTCTGTCCCAAAAATAAATAAACGTTGAAAAAAAAAAAGAAAAGAAAAGAAAAGAAAAGAAAAGAAAGGGACAGAGACAGAGTGAGTGGGGCAGGGGTAGAGAGAGAGGAGAAAGAAAATCCCAAGCAGGCTCGCACTGCCAGCATGAAGCCTGATGTGGGACTTGAACTTACAGAACAGTGAAATCATGACCTGAGCCAAAACCAAGAGTTGGTCACTTAACCAACTGAGCCACCCAAGTGCCCCTAGAATTTATTTTTTTCTTTTTTAAATAACAGAAGCTCCTCAGGAGATTTTTTTTTTTTTTAATATTAAAGCTTGAGAACTCCCACAGCTATTCAATCTAGTGAACTATAAAACAAGAACTGCATTAGAAAGAAAATCAGGACTGGGCCACTTGTGCCCTGAGGGGGCAAATGGGAACAGGAACTATTTAAAGACTAAAAGCAAACTGGAAGTGTTATGAACAATTTCTTTTTTAATGTTTATTTATTTTTGAGAGAGAAAGAGAGAGAGACAGAATGTGAGTAGGAGAGAGGCAGAGAGAGAGACACAGAATCTGAAGCAGGCTCCAGGCTCCGAGCTGTCAGCACAGAGCCCATTGCGGGGCTGGAACCTGCGAACCATTGAGTTCACAACCTGAGCCGAAGTCAGACAGTTAACCAATGGAGCCACCCAGGTGCCCAATGAGTAATTTCTACGAAGCAACTACTCTAGATTTATTAGGATGTGAATGATGATGAAGTACCCTCCCCACACACCCAAGTATACAAGCATAAGGAGAACCTTATACAAGCATACAAGTATACAAGCATAAAGAGAGCTTTTTTTAAATTCTCATAGCCATGCTGCTTGAGGGGCCTGGCGCCCTCTGAGACGTGCTCATGAGGGATTGTGAGAGCCCAGGAAAGACCCTGTTCTGTGAGGACAGGGCATGCACTTAAGCAGGTTGGCGGACACTCATGTCCCCAGCTAAACCAGTGTCTCTGGGCCTCGGGGAACCCACAGCCAGGGACCCCAGCTCTGAGGGCTGAAGGCCTGCCCCAGGGTCCTCTAATGCCCTCCCTACCACCACCTTTCCCACTTGCTCACACATAAATATGTGCACAGGTCTAGAGATAAGGAACAACTCCTTCTCACCAACCCACCAGACAGTCTGTGTTTCTGCCTTCACCATTCTGTTTCCAACCCCTGACAGGTGGCAAGAGGGGAGCCTGAGGACAAGGCAACATGACTAAGTGCGAACATAGCACGAAGCCGGGCTCCTCTGAGCAGCTGGAAAGAGGGCTCTCACCTCATCTCTGGGAAGAGACGGAGGCCAGCCTGACAAAGAGAACGAGAAAACTGCCAGGGGAAGGTGAGGTAGGTAGCTGTCCACCCATCAGAAAGTAAAGTGATGTTTAGTAAGACCAAGGCCAGACCGAAGAGCCACTGGCCAGGATGGAATAGCACACAGATCTGTGTCTGAGGGCAGGAATGACCCGTCTCCCGCTCCAGGCTCCAGAGGCGACCTTTGCTGTCCAAGGACGCTGCCGAGTGGCTTTGCAGACCCCTGCACAACCCAGGTCTCTGAGTTTCCCAGTGTTTGCTCCTTGGTGCCTGTTGTATCTCTGCTTGGTCAGAATTGATGGGAGCTAATCACTGCTGAAGCAGAGACTCCAGTTCATTTCCATTCACCTCATTGTTTGTCTTTTGGGTTGCAGCCAAGCAACAAACATGAACATTCCCCCCTGCGGAGCAGACACACACAGACACTTGGAAGCCTCCCCACATGTGCCACGCTCTCCCAGGCATGCACACGTTTACACATACACGTATACACCTGCACACGTGCACACACATACTCACCCATCCACACTCTCACGCATGCACGTATATGCATCCACATGTACACTCACCCGTGCACAGGTACCGCCCATATGCATCCCCACACTCACGCACATGGGCACACACATCCGCTCCAGCTGCGGTTCAACCGTGCAAGTTCTCTGTCTTCCGCGACCAGGATATCTTCAAACCTGAGATTTCCTCCTCCTGCCCTCCTGTTCCCCTGGCGGCCTGGGCACCCACACCAGCACTCCGTAACTTATCACCACCTCTTAGGCCACTTCCAGCCATCGTCAGTGCGTGGGAGACCTTCCAACCTTCTGTCTCAATGAAAATCAACCGTTGTAAACCGAGGCTCTCATGAAGTTCCAGGGACCAGCAGGACTTGGATTTTAAACAGTCCCACTGTCTTCCCTGCGTAGGAATCAGTCTGGGCTCCAGACGAGATGGGGCAGCCCTCTAGTGGCCATGGCCGATATGACAATAGACTTTGAGGGCTCAAGGATGCTGTAGGGACCAGTCTGCTCTTCTTGAAAGCACAGCAAAGAAACCACAGTTATACAATCTTTATTGACTAACTCCTCCACTCCATTGCCCCTAGATCCTTCTAGTCACCAGGTCCTATCAATCTTCCCTTCCCAACAGCCATCCCCATTGTCCCACCTTAGCTCTCCCTTATCTGCATAGTTGGGCTACAGTGGTCCATTGCCTGGACCTGTGTCCAGTCCATTTTGGACCTTGCTGCCAAATTCATTGACACTCGTTGGTTCTTCTACGTTCTCTTTTTAAGACTTTCAGGCTTCCCCCATCATCTATCGTGGTGACCCTCAAAAGGGAGAACCCTTCCTTGAGAAGCATCTCACTCTCAGGACAGAATGAGCAGCATTTCCACACACAGGCTGGAGATGTTGATGCTCTTCCCCAGCCCATGCTCATGTTGAACGATTTTTATCAAGGGGATGTTCCTCAAGATATCCTATCAGTTAAATGTAGAGGGCTGGGGAAAAGATGGAGAACCCCTAGTCGTCTGGGCTAAAGTTCAAACATCTCAGCTCCCTACAATGTGTCCTCAAATTGCCTTTCTAGCCTTAGTGTTACAGTATAATGTTGAGATTAAGGACTAGAATCAGACCATCTGGGTTGGAACCCCAGGTCTACAACTTGTTAGCTGTGTACCTGTATGGAAGATTCCAAATCCTCAGTTTATTTGTTGTTGAGATTTAGTGAGGTAGCCCGTGTATCAGACTTAGCCCAGTGCTTGCCACACTCAGTGCTCAATTAATGACTGCTGTTATCATTACTCCTCTGTTAAGCCAACCGGTTTGCTCACAGGTCAGGCACATGCTTGCACTTTCCATCTCTGCACTTTGGCTCTTGACGCTTTATTTGCTTGGAATGTCCTCTCCCTCCTCTCTAATGTTCTGCTGAGTCCAGCTCAAATTTCTTCACCTGCTCAGAGAACTGAGATAAGAATAGTGGGCTTATGACTTCACACATTATCTGCTGTGAGACGAAACCAATACTTTGTGAGAGTGCACCATTTAAACTTATATATGTATGTAATAGACCAATGTGTGGGATATTTTACTGTTTGTGCAATCACACATACATAAAGCCTTGTAACGTATATTCATGTGTTACTGGAATACTTACTTAAAATTTTTTTTAATTTTGTTTTAATGTTTATTTATTCATTCATTCATTTATTTATTTTTGAGAGAGAGAGAGACAGAGACAATGTGAGTGGGTTGGGGCAGAGAGAGAGAGAGGCACAGAATCCAAAGCAGGCTCCAGGCTCCGAGCTGTCGACACAGAGCCTGATGCGGGGCTTGAACTCACAAGCTGTGAGACCATGACCTGAGCTGAAGTCGGATGCTCAACCGACTGAGCCACCCAGGCGCCCCTAAATTTTTTTAAACATTTTACTTCTCTGCCAACTAGATTATAAATACATGAGGGTAAGAGCTCTGTTTTATACTTATATTCTCCATGAACATATCTTACATGATATTCAGTATATGAGGTACTTAGTACTCATTTAATTAAGAAGTGACTTATCTTTTATAATAATAGTAACATGTTTTTGTCCCTTAAAGCAAATTTTCATTCACTACCTTATGACCTTTGATTATCTAACTTCTACAACATCCCTGAAAGAAAAGAAAAGCTTAGGCCTGTTTCATAGGGACTTCTTTATTGGAAGTCGTGCAAGCACATTGTGTTATTTATATGTGTTAATTACATCGCAATAACAGTCTCCAAATGGAAAGGTATCTGGATCAAAAAGGGCAGGTGGTAAATTTTGTAAAGTATGCCAATATCATGTTTATTTAGAAATCATGGAAATCAAGCTGAGCACTTGGCTGGACCCATACCTCAGGTTTTTAAAATTAGAGAGATCTGTAATTGCCCACCCCTTTCTGAACCCTCAATTCCTATTCAAACGCAACATGCAGCATTTTCTGGAAGAATCAGAAAAATAAGACCTAAGTATCACTCATAAGGAACAGAAAATGGGTACTGTTACCATTCAAAAACAGAAGCAAATACATATATGGTTGGGAAAAGAACTAGCAGTTGAATTCAAATTTATGAGACATGGGATATATGAAGAATACAGCAATCCTTATCATTTTGATGTTACTTTTTAAATTTTTTTTTCAACGTTTATTTATTTTTGGGACAGAGAGAGACAGAGCATGAACAGGGGAGGGGCAGAGAGAGAGGGAGACACAGAATCGGAAACAGGCTCCAGGCTCCAAGCCGTCAGCCCAGAGCCTGACGCGGGGCTCGAACTCCCGGACCGCGAGATCGTGACCTGGCTGAAGTCGGACGCTTAACCGACTGCGCCACCCAGGCGCCCCTTGATGTTACTTTTTAAAAACTGATGCTTAAAATTAAAAAAATGTATAGCCAGGGTGAAATTTCGTATATCATAGGTATTATCTAAATTCTTCTACTAGGTTTTTTCATGAAATATTGATGTATTTTAATGTATTGTAAAATATCTTCAATGAGGAAAATGTCACAGACTAAATTTATGTGACACATTAAAAAAATATGGAATATGGAATTTAGCCTATAAATATATTCTGGAGTCCAAAATACTTTCACTGTAAATTTCAAAAAGCATTGACAAAGACACAGAGCAATTGTTACTTTCATATGGTGCTGGTTGACTTGCACAATGGTGTAATCACTTTAGAAAACAATTTGGTAGTTTCTTATAGAGTTAAACAAATATTAACCACATGGACTGGCAAATACATGCCTGGGCTTTTATCCCAGAAAACTGCACACTTACGCTCCCACAAAAACCTGTACACTCATGTTTATAATCAGTAAAGATGAAGAACAGATTAGGGGTTTCCAGGAATTATTGGGTGGGGGAGGGTTTGGCTGCACAGGTGCAGCATGAGAGAATTTGGGGCAGGCAGAAGCAATGGAAATAGTCTATATCCTGATTGTGGTAGTGCTCACGTAAATCTATGCACGTTAAAAGTCATGGAACTATATACCCAAAAAGTAAAGTTTACAGTGTGTAAATATAACAGTAAAAGCCTATTTTTTAAGAAAATCCAGAAACAAAGTTCAGGGAAAAGTGAATGGTGTCAATGAATTCAATGTAAATATATTGATCACCTATTATGTATAAGGCGCTGCCTGGGGTAGAGGCAAAACGGAAACCAGAACCTAGTGATGAGGCAGTTTTAGGAGCATTAAGTTTGAAATCTGCTAGAGCTAAGATAGAGTGCCTGGTCTATCTCTTATGAAACCTGTGTTTTTAGGGAGGTTGCCTAACATCTTTGAGCTTCAGTTTACGAGAATAATATACAGTACGGACATAGTAAGAGATTGAAAATGATAACTATTATTATTACCATAGCATTGCTAATATTAAAGCTAGTGATTCCAATAAAAATGATTGCTCTACCTCCAAAATACACCCAGCATCTAATCAGTCTCAGCATGTCCACTGCCACCGCCCTGGCCCAAAAGCAACTGTCACCTCCTGCAGTAGCTTACTAACTGCTCTCCCTGCTCCCACCCTACAACCTGTCCTCAACCCAGACACCAGAATGATCTCTCTAAAATGGAAGTCAGATTATGTCACTCATCTGCTCAAAACACTGTTGTGACTCCCCCTGGCATTTGGGGTGAAAGGCCAAGTCCTCCCTGTGTCTTCAAAGATCCTGCATGATCTGGTGCCATTTGCCTCTTATAATATCTTCTGTTGCTTTCCCCCCACTCGCTCTTCTTCCACACTGATCTGTTACCCTGACTCCAGCACACAGGGCCTCGATTTACAGACTTTGTACTGGCCCTGGCCTCTGCCTCCAACATTTTCCACATGCCTGCATTGCTCATGCCCTTACCTTCCTTGTGACTTTGCTGGAATGTCACCTTCTCAAAAAGAAAAAAAGAAAAAAAAAAAAAAAACCTATGTTAACCACTGTATTTATTTTTTTAAGTTTATTTATTTATTTTTGAGAGAGAGAGAGCATGAATGGGGAGGGGCAGAGAAAAATGGAGAGAGAGAGAGAATCCCAAGCAGGCTCTGCACTGTCCACGTGGAACCCGATGTAGGGCTCAACCCATGAACTGTGAGATCGTGACCCGAGTCGAAATCAAGAGTCAGATGCTTAACTGATTGAGCCACCCAGGTATCCACCCCTCAACCACTGTATTTAAAATTTCAACCTGCTCCACTTTCTCCCAGCCCCAACAATCCCCCTCGTCTTGCCCAGCTTTTCTTTTTCCATATGTCTTACCACCTTCTATGTAACAACACCAAACATTGGCAGATGGCTCTCTCACAAATTGCTGGTGGGAGTGTAACTTGGTACAACCACTTTGGAAATCTTTTAAAGACTTCAAAATATTTAAGTCTTCCAGATTTAATTAAAGATTTAAAAATCTTTAAATCTTTGAAGAGTATCTACCAAAGCTAAAAATACCCTATGCTGCTCCTGTGTGTAAACCCAACAGGAAGGAATGCCAAAAGACTCATATTAAGAATGTTAAAAGCAATTTTATTCATAATATCTCTGAACGGCAAACAACCGAAATATCAACCTATAGCGCAGTAGATAAATAAATTGTGATATTTTCTTTTTTTTTTTAATGTTTATTTTATTTTTGAGACAGAGAGAGACAGAGCATGAACAGGGGAGGGGCAGAGAGAGGGAGACACAGAATCTGAAATGGGCTCCAGGCTCTGAGCTGTCAGCACAGAGCCCGACGTGGGGCTCGAACTCACAGACCGTGAGATCATGACCTGAGCCGAAGTCGGACGCTTAACCGACTGAGCCACCCAGGCGCCCCTAAATTGTGATATTTTCAAGCCATGGAATAATACACAGCAATAAGAGGCACATGATAGTACCCTTAACAACACGAATGAGTCACAGACCTAATATTGAGCAAGATAAATCTGAAACAAAAGAGAATATTGCATATGATTTATTTGATGTTCAAGAAAGGCAATGGCTTTAATGATAAAATCAAAATGAAGCTACTTATTTCCCTAATGGGGAGGTAATCTAATCTCTCTGAAAATAATGATAATAATATCCATCTTGCAGGGCAAGGCTAACTGCAGGAAACTTATGTTTAACATCTAGCACCAGATCCTGGCACAGAATATTGGCTAACTAAACGATACTTTGTCTTCATGTGTGTCCTTGATTTACATTAGCTTAGTAATTGTCAAGTAAAGATAGTTTTATGATACTCAACACAAAAGCTTCCGTTATATATGCCGTTAGTTGCCTCCCAATAGCCATTCCATTTTCCTTCTTTTTTTTTTTTTTTTTTGAAAGTTTGTTTATTTTGAGAGAGAAAGACAGTGAGCAAGTAGGGGGAGGAGCAGAGAGAGGGAGAGAGAGAGAGAGAGAGAGAGAAAGAGAGAATCCCAAGCAGGCTCTGTGCTGTCAGCATGGAGCCCAGCTTGGGGCTTGATCCCATAAACTGTGAGATCATGACCCAAGTTGAAATCAAGAGTCGGACGCTCAACCGACTGAGCCACCCAGGCTCCCATCCCGTTTTCTTCTTAATAATAGAGTCCCTGTTTTGTTCAGAGAAGTCATACGCCCAGCCCAGAGTGATGAAGCATGACTAAGCCATGGAACTCCCATGTCCCTTTGCCAGACCCACTTTCCCAATTTCCCCGTACACCGAGGGGCAACCATGTGCCCAGTTTGGGCCAATGAGACCTAAAGAGGAATTCTGATAGGAAACTGGCTAGAAAAGGGTTGTTTTCCTCTCTAAAAGGAGAAAGGCACACACTCTCTCACTGCCTCCCCCCCTCCCGTTTTCTGCCTTTGGATGAATGATATATGGAGCTGAAGCAACCACCTTTTGATCAAGAAAATCATAGAGAAAAGGACAAATAGCCCCAACATATCAGAATTAGCAATTCACCTACCCTCAAAGCTTTTGTTCTAAGAAGTAATTATCTTTATTATTTAAGCCCTGTTACTTAAGCCATTGTTAGTTGAGTATTCTATTACTTCCCGCTGGAAACATTCCTGTGACGACCCCCTTCTAGACTACACGTGTGACAAAGAAAATGCTTAAACTGATAATTCGGACATCTTATCGTGCTCTCTTTAATTTGCCCAAAGTCTGAGCACAACCCACCCCTTTCTTGTCCTTCCACGAGTCTCCTCCGTGCCAATTTACTAAACTGCCTCTACTTTCTAAGGGAAACACCTTTCAATTGCATGTGAACATACTAATGAGGTCAGTGAGGTTCCTTATGCCTTGAGGCTAGAGAATGAAACTTAAAACACAGGAAAACTCTATTCAGTTGCTGAATTTGTTGGAGGGTAGCCAACTGCCAAATGCTGGTGGTAGCACATACTAACCTGCATTTGCCCACATGCACCCCAGTGCACCAACACTGTAAATGGAAATGTCTTGTGAATAGGTGGTGTGTCCAAACAGGACTCGTTCGCGCTTAGCAGGGCAGATAAGTTAATGACATCCCAGGGCCCTTATGAGCCCACACCTCTTTCAAGGCCCTGTTTGGGGCCCATGCAATGTGTTGACATGGTAATATGTTTTTGTAAAACTTAGAAGTATATTGGCCACAATCAGGACCTCTGTCCCTTTCCTCTCCAACCCACCCTCTGTTACACTTGCCCTTCTGTAGGCTGGTGTTAGAGAGACCATGGGGTGTTAGGGGTTCAGCTAAGGGGAAGTTGAGTTGAAGATCTGTGGAGTTTAGGTTAAGAAGGTTAGGTTTATGTGGTTTACTTTCACATCTAGTTAAGTTATTGCTAGCTATTCTGGTGCAGGAATGGCTTCTGGCATTCTTCCCACCGCCCACTTCAGCAATGCCAGGGGTCATATTGCAATATGAACATGACCTTTTGCACTGGGCATCGAAAGTATGTGGATAGTGAAGAAGAAACAAGTTTCCAAAATAATGAAGCAAGAAGCTAGTCTGTGAAAAATTCTGCCAGTCTTCAAATATGCAAAATTATAGGCAGAGGATTTGATTCTCACACATGCCCGTTCAAAACAAAAGTTCTGTCCTGCCTGGAGTATACTCAATAAGCACTGTATGCAGTTATAAACCCACAGTATTCTTTTATGTAACTCACACAAAATAGAACTTATCGGCATTCCTGCGCTTGTAGGGCACAAAGCAACATCAGTTCTATGGTGACTATGTTTGTTTAGTCATGTATTTAAAAAATCCAATATATTGGGGGTGCCTGGATGGCTCAGTCAGTTAAGCATCTGACTTTGGCTCAGGTCATGATCTCTCAGTCTGTGAGTTCAAGCCCTGTGTCCAGCTCTGTGCTGACAGCTCAGAGCCTGGAGCCTGCCTCAGATTCTGTCTGCCAGTGTCTCTGCCCCTCCCCCACTCACACTCTGTCTCTCAAAAATGAATAAATGTTAAAAAAAAATTTTTTGTTTTAATCCAATATATTGGATCACATCCTGAAGAGGACAGTAGTTTTAAACAAAATGGGATGAAAAATTACCTATCAATGGAGCACAACAAAAGAATGAAATCACTGTACCTATTTATAAACAAAGCAACGTATAGTGTTAAGAATAATGTGATTACATGATCAAGTAGCTTAATGCAATGTAGGGGTTTTTTAATGCAATTTAATTACTCCTCTGTATGTTTTATTTTCAGATACCTTTTATATTCATCCAGAATTGCTGACCATATCAAAATTCAAAAGAACTTCCAGAGGTATGTATTTAAGACCATTCATTCACTAACGCATTATGTAATCTTGCTGGGTTTTTGATGTTTGCAGTATAGCCAGCATTTCAAAATTTGTGATTTGCTATAATTTTTTTTCTCATTCTAATTAAATATGTGTTTTTATACCAATTCTGTATTCTTAATTTTGCATTTATGTCCTTAAAGAGTGTCTTCTTGAACTGTGAAATGTATACAACCCAGAGCGACTGCTGCGATTAGTAAAGACTGCAAATGTTATTTACCAGTGTGGGTACTTTGGAAGTTCTTTTAACTTCAAGCTTTGAAAGGACAAGAAAATTAAATGAGAAAAATTGAACTTACTTTGTAGCATGCCCTACATAGAATTTGTTAAGTGAACGTAACCTGATGTTAAATAGAACACTCTCTCTTCAGTTTCTCCAGGGGGACTGATAGTCTAGCTCTCACTTACCAAAGCATATCTGAGACAGAGTGCCATTAGAGGAATCTTAAAAAGAAAAAAAAAAAAATTCTGAGGTTGAGCTTCAAAAATTCAGGACATTTATCCAGGGACTTCTTTTGTACCTCAAGAATATAAAAAGTTTTTGGACAGTGGGAAGAAAGAGGAAAGATGGGATGGGGGAAATTTGTGCTGAGAACTTCAAGTCCTATATCCCATGAGGAAATAAGACGTGGGGGGCGGGTGTCTGAACCTCCCCGCTCAAATCTCGGGGGCCCTTCAACATGGCCACTTTGAGAGTCGGATATGTGTGGCCTGGAGTTTGAGGAATGGCGAGCTGCCCCAGAAAATATGCAGGGTAGAAGAGGAGGGGGTGAGCGATATTGGGGGTGGTGGAGTCAGGGCAAGTAACCGCTTCATGTGGAAAATGACCTCATCCCCCCCTGCAGCAGGACACAACGGTGCACAGGATCAAGGACTGCCCTCCCGAGGCTGATTTAGGGTCTGCCTAGAAGACCATCTACAGGGGGGTGGGGTTCCAACAGTGTGGGAGTGGGTCCTCCGAGAGGGCTGGGAGCAACCAGCTAAAGAAGGGGTATCAACACATCTCCAGAGAAACTGCCAGGAGGACCCCCACAAGGGTGCTCAAGAGAGTATCGGCTTTTTTTTTTTTCTTAAGTTCATTTATTTTGAGAGAGAGAGCATGAGTGAGGGAGGGACAGAGAAAGAGGGAGAGAAAAAATCCCAGCGCACAGCTCGACTTGAGGCTTGATCTCAAGAACCATGAGATCATGACCTGAGCTGAAATCAGGAATCAGGTCACTTAACCAACTGAGCCACCCCGGAGCCACAAGAGAGTATCAGCTTTAAACACAAGCCTAACTCGGCACAAAGCCAAGTGATACAGATACAACAGAAGCAAGACCGTTTTCTGCTCCTGTCTTCCCTTTGTCTCTGTTCCAGCCCTAGGGGTGAGCCCAATGAATGAAGAGGAACAAGAAAAGAGAAATAAAGGGAAAATGTGGGCTACGAGCTACTAGTGGTGTGGTCTGACAAAGGGAGGTTTGACATTATATAAAATTCATCATTTTAATTATTTCCAGGGCTGGGTATTCTAATGGGTGCCTTAGAGTGTTTGTGACTTAAAAGGGCAACAGGACTGACTGTATATTGCCTCTGGGTAAATCGTATTTATCTAGGGCAGGGAAAGATTACCACAGACAATAAACTTCATCGGATCAGCAGGAACAAAAGTAAAGCTGTGTTTTATCACGTTCCGTAAGTCAAATCTGGTCAACACTTTTGCTGCATTAACTTAAGAATAAGCAAATAGAAAACTATAAATAACCTAAAGCTATACTTGTGGCGTTGATTGAACATCATTTTCTAATCCTTTCTTCAGAGAGCTTTACTGAAATCCATATACAGAAATGGCCAAATCCACATCTCTGTCTTGTTCTTAATCTGAATCACTCATTCAACAAATATTTAATGAGACTCTGACAAGTTCAGCTTCCTAAATGCTACCTCTGTCTTGCCACTCCCCTACTCAAGAACCCTCTGTAACGCCCTACTGCTTACAGCAACGATTGTTCAGAGGATGAACACTCCTCTGGTGCGGAGAGGAGATATCAGTAGGGTGGAGGTTTAATTCACCCTCACCTCCCTCTCTTTTCATTCTGAGGGGGGAAGGTGGCTTTACCTCCCTCTCCAGGCCACTGGCCTCACCGCCCTAAAAGCTACTGTGATGCATCAGAGGACTTATTTAATTTGCTCTCAGCAGAGTTCCTATCCTTTGTCCACTGAAATCACTTGGATAAAAAGGAAATAGAATTATATTTCATTTGGATTCAACTTACATTTTCTTTTCTTTCTTTCTTTTTTTTTTTTTTATTAAGCTGGGAATAGAATATTCTCTGTTGGCAGCAGCCCAGCGATAATCGTTTTAGCTCAGATGGCTTCTCTAATGCCATATCCTGGGGAAGAAAAGCTTATTGGGGCTTTCATGACAGCCTTTTATCTCTAGGGCCTCTTTAGTCTCTACCTCTTGCACCTGGCCTGACAGAAGGTTTGGAGGCTTTGGGGGTCAAAGCACTTGGGTTGGGAGAGGCAGGATGGGGCAGCAGTTACAAAGGTCTGACCTGCACCCAGCTCGAAGGACATCTTTGCTGTTCACGCATTTACATGCACTATTCTTTTTTCTTTTATTTATTTTAATGTTTATTTATTTTTGAGGGAGAGACAGAGACAGAGCATGAGCGGAGGAGGAGCAGAGAGAGAGAGACACAGAATCCGAAGCAGGCTCCAGGCTCTGAGCTGTCAGCACAGAGCCCGACATAGGGCTTGAAGTCATGAACAGCGAAATCATGACCTGAGCCAAGGCAGGCCACTTAACTGGCTGAGCCACCCAGGAGCCCCTACATGAACTATTCTAAGATAATAAGCCTCTGTACTCTCTCCTCTGTGGTCTCCAGTACACCTTGTTTGGGAAAGCATTAAAATGATTTTTTTTGTTTTTTATTTTGAGAGAGAGAGAAGGTGCACGAGTCGGGGGAGAGGGACAGAAGGAGAGAGAGAGATGACCACAAGCAGGCTTCGAGTGCTGTCAGTATGGAACCCCATGCAGGGCTCGATCCCACAACCCTGGGATCTTGACCTGAGCCCAAATCGAGGGTCGGGCGCTCAACCTCTTGAGCCACCCAGGTGCCCCAGAATGAATTTTTTGAATCAAGTATTATTATGCTGTTGCAGCTTGTTCTATATCCCATTGGAAATGCTAAAAATAATGATGGGAAACACATTCAAAGTCCAGGTGTTGTGAGATAACATTGACACTTGTATTCCAAGCTTCCTTTTTTTTTTTTAATGACTTCTTTTATTTTAGTGTTTTTTATACTTAATACCACAGTTGCTTACTATGTGCTGGACATTGGGTCCTAAAATAATCAACAAGAAAGAGGCTGGGGGGAGGGGTCTTTAGGGAGGGGTGTGTGTGGAGGAATTTGGCCTGCCCATAATCTTCAGCAGCCACCCCAAAACCACCCAGTTAACACCAGGATGAGGATGATGATAGTAAATCTTATGAACAGAGTGCAAAGCCTGTTTTGATGGGTCTAAACCTGTATTCTCAAAACATAAGCTAATGGAAATGCAGCTTCAAGACAAGATTTAGTCCCATCTTCCCATCAGATTTTTAAAGCTGCCGCAAGAGAAGCTTATGGTCTATTGGAGTAGGAAACTGATGTGTGCACAATGAAATAAATTACTAGAGGGTAAATGCTATAATGGGTATTGTGTTTTCCTAATGAACCCTTCCGGGGTGGGTCAAGAGTGCTCATTTTCTTCTCGGAAATAGCTATCTGGCCCCAAGAGATAATCCTCTCTCAAATACCCAATCAGTTGGCACCAATGTCTTAATACCTCCAAGGGGTGTCCTCCCACAGTCTGACCTCCTGTATGAGGCCATGAAGAAAGTTTGCCTTGCATCCCTGAACTCATTGCCACCCCTTACTAAGTGCCTTCACAGGAGGTCCTGCCCCGAGGCCATGTATGGAAAGGTTATCTATCACTCAAGACTGCTGGATTTTCTTCTACATGGGACAAAAAAACAAAAAGAATGGGTTCCATAAATGTATGCTTTACAGGATCAGGTGACTTTCCTATCAGTAATTACTTCAGGGGCTTTTTCTGTATGCCAGCACAGTGCTATGCATTGGCCATGCTATGATAAGCAAGATGGACGTCCCTTACTCCCTGAGTTCCTCACAAGATAGGTTACCCCATCACTTTAGGTTTTCTTTTCCCTCTTTTACCAGAAAGATTGAGCCAAGCTTTCTCCCTTGGAGCTGCCCCCCAAAGATTCGTTCACACACATGCAGACACCTAGATTTCTGCGCATTAAGAAAGAACATACTTTCCCCCATGATATTCTTTTTCACAGCACCCTATTCACAGCCTTTCTAAGATTTATAATCTGAGGATATTTCACTAATCAATTTGTTCTCTTGTTCATTACCTCCCCCTCTCATTAGTATGGAAACTCCACGAAAGCAAGGACCGCTTGGTCTTAGTCCCAGCTGAATCCTCAGTTCCTAACCAGCCCCTTGCACATTGTAGGTTTCAACAATATTTGTAGAATTAATAAATATGTGGAAGGAAGGAAGGAAGGAAGGAAGGAAGGATGGAAAGGAGGGAGGGGGGAAGGAAGGAAGGAGATAGAAGAAAAAAAGAGAGTCAGAAAAGGTTATACAAGGCCTACACAGAGATAGGGTCACCTAGTATCTTAAGGACTTCACATATCCATTTATAAGGGGATTACTGGTCTGGGGCGGCATCTTTGATGAGTCTAGAGACCCACAAGCAGCTCTCCCGGACATTCTCTCAGGGTAAACAGTGACATACTTTGGACCTTGCAGACCTTGAGTCACACAGCTGAAAGGGGTTATTATTTCTTGATGTCACTGACTAGAGAGACTAGAGAGAAAGGAGCACCAACCTCTGGGCTCTCAGCAGGCAGTTGTATCTGGTGGTTGGATATGTCCTTGGAGACAGAACCCAAGCAAGGGTCCAACAACGTTTTCCTTCGATCAAGGCAAAAATTCTAATGAAAATATCTCTTGTTTTATAAGACAATTTTTAAATACATTTTTTCTAATATCCTTAAATACATTTTTCTAGTTAGAGTTCACATAGGCTGAAAGCAAGCCCGTTAAATTGGCCAAGCAAAAATGTGTGCACACAATGAGGTCACTGCAAAGAAATACATGGGATCAGAGAGGTGTGATCCCTCAGAACCACAGTGTAGGCCCAAGTTAAGAATTTTAAGTACCTGAAGTCATTTATTTATTCCTATTTCCTGCACTTATTAAACATTTATTGAGCACATATTATATCTTCAGTGGATTCATTTATTCAGTGATAAATATGGTGGACAAAACCAAATCACACAGGTTGGGGAGGGATATGGTAGTGGCCACTGCTGAATGCCCTAGACACGTAGTAGACTGTTCCATGCTGTTGTGTGTTGGATGTAAAGAACTCATCAGTCCCACACCTGGAGAGCAGTGTTTCCCAGCCCGCTCCCTGTGGGACTAAAGTGCTTTTTGGTGCTACCAACGGTACAAAGATGTCATTAAATTTATTTTTACATCAGGGGCACCTGGGTGGCTCAGTTGGTTAAGCGTCCAACTTTGGCTCAGGTCATGATCTCAGGGTTCGAGTTTGAGCCCTGCATCGGGCTCTCTTCTGACAGCTCAGAGCCTGGAGCCTGCTTCAGATTCTGTGTCTCCCTCTCTCTCTGACCTTCCCCCACTCACACTCTGTCTCTCTCTGTCTCTCATAAATAATAAGCATTAAAAAAATTTTATTTGAATTTTTTTACATCAGAAAGTACATTGGGTCTAGGAGGGCCTGGGGGCTCAGTCAGTTAAGCATGGAACTCTTGGTTTTGGCTTAGGTCATGATCTCACAGTTTGTGAGTCCGAGCCCACATCGAGCTCTGTGCTGACAGTGCAGAGCCTGCTTGGGATTCTCTCTCTCTCTCAAAATAAATAAATAAACATGAAAACAAATTTTAGTAATAAAAAAGGAAAATACAGTGGGTCTCGCTGCTTTTTATCAGGCACCATTTAGATCAAAAAGCCTGTGAGATCATTTTCTTGATATTGCAGTGCAAATGCAAACACTAATAAGTAGCCCAAATTGTAGCCACACTATGTGTAAGAGAATTTCAGGGCCAGCCTGCCATTTCTAGGTCTCTCACATTCACTTTTGATGCTAATTAATGCTAGAATTCACATTTCTCTGGGTTTCCAGTTTGCTAGCAGGTGCTGTGTAGATCACCTATAGATCACGCAGGGACTTAATGCTCCTGGCAGCCTTCCTCGTCAAACAGCAGCAACATAGCTGTCCCATCCCCAGCTGACCCGCTGGAATCATGCCACTGGGCAGGCACTCTGGATCACCCTCTGACATGCACTGATCAGCTGCTTTTCTGTGATCCTGCCTGACCATCAGATGTGGAACAGAGCTAGTTCACTTACACTATGAAGCATCGAGACTCCCAAAGTTCTTGGCATAGAGGGCACCCTTATATATATATATTTTGACTGGTTTTGTTAGTCTCTGAATTTCTCGATTCTCTCTACCCGAATACTCTCACCCTGAGCTCAGAATGTTTCAGCTGCACCATTCATAATTTAGTTTTGTTGTTTCTCTCTGCCTCTCTTTGTTTTTTTTTTTTTTAATGTTTATTTATTCTTAAGAGACAGAGACAGAGACAGAGTATGAGTAGGAGAGGGGCAGAGAGAGAGGGGGAGACACAGGATCTGAAGGAGGCTCCGGGGTCCAAGCTGTCAGCACAGAGCCCAATGTGGGGCTTGAACTCAGGAACCACAAGATCATGGCCTGAGCTAAAATCAGACGCTTAACTGACTGAGCCACCCAGGTGTCCCTCTCCACCTATCTTTGAAGTCAGGAAGCTAAGTATGGTAAGTGGAATAATGGCTCCCCAAAGATGACAATGTCCCAATCCCTGGAATCTGTGAATGTGATAGGCCACACAGAAAGTGAGCTAAAGTTGCAGATGGAACTAAGGTTGCTAATCAGCTGTAGAGATAAGATTAACCTGGATCATGCAGGTGAGACAAATGTAATCACAAGGGTCCTTATGAGTGAAAGAAGGGAGGGTGGTTGGAGGTAGAGGAGACATTACAAAGAAGCAAGTCAGGAGGGTTTTAACCGCTTGTCTTTCAAGATGGAAGACGGCCATGAGCCAAGGAATGGGGGCGGCCCCCAAAAGCCAGAAAAGGAAAGAAAACAGGTTCTCCCCTCGAGCCTTCAGAAGGAACACAGTCCTGCCATACCTTGATTTTATCCCAGTGAGACTCATTTTGAACACCCCATCTACCGAACTGTAAGGTAATACATTTGTGTTGTTTTAAGCCGATAAATTTGTGGCAATTTGTTACCACAGCAATAGAAAACGAATACTATGCTTGATTCTTCGTTTCCATAAGTGCCCTTGCTTTCTGCAGATATTCAATAAGCATGTGTTGAATGAGTAAATACCAAAGAACTACTGTTTTACACCTATGGTTGGTTTTTTTATTGTGATAAAATATACACAGTATAATATTATGTTTACCATTTGTAAATGTACAGCTCAGTGTTACTAACTCTATTTACACTGTTGTATAACCATCAGCACCAACTATACCCAAGAGTTTTTCATCTTCTCCCTACTCTACTCATGAAACAATAACTTCCCCCTTTCTGTCTATCCCCACCCCCTGCTAACCTCTATTATACTCTCTGCCTCTATGGATTTGTCTATTCTAGGTAACTCATAAGTGGAATCGCACAGTAGATGTCCTTCTATGTCTGGCTTATTTCACTAAGCATGTTTTTAAGATTCATCCATTTGGTAGTATATATCATACACACACACACACACACACACACACACACACACATATATTCCTTTCTATGGCTGAATAATATTCCATCATATGCATATGTCACATTTTGTTCAGCTATTCATCTCTCAACAGACACTTGTGTTGTTTCCGTGTTTGGCTATTGTCAATAGTGCCACTAAGAACATTGGTGCACAAGTATCTGTTCGAGTCCTAGGTTTTAGGTCTTTGGGGTATATACCTAGGAGCGAAATTGCTGGATCATATGACAGTTCTGTGCTCGACCCTTTGAGAAACCAGCAGAGTGTTTGCCATAGCAGCTTCACCATTTCGTATTCGCACCAACACTGCCTGAGGGTTCCAATCTCTCCTCATCCTCATCAACACTTCTCTTCCACTTCTTTCTTTCGTAAAATCAAGTTAGAGCCATCCTAGTAGTTGTGAAGTGGTATCTTAGTGTGGTTTTGATTTTCATCTCCCTAACCCCTAATGATATTGCACATCTTTTAAAAGGGCTTATGGGCCTTTGTATATCTTCTTTGGAGAAGTATCTATTGAAGTGCTTTATTCATTTTTTGAATTATTTATTTTTGCCCTTGAGTTTTTGTTGTTGAATTTTAGAAGTCCTTGTGTATTCTGGATATTAATCCCTTATCAGATAAATAACTTGCAAATATTTTCTCCCATTCAATAAGTTGTCGTTTTGCTTTCTTTGATAGTACCCTTTGATCCACAAATGTTCATGAAGTTGATAAAGTCCAATTTATCCTTTTTTTTTTTTCGCTGTTGCTTATGCTCTTACAGTTCATCTCAACTTGGATGGCAGAAGGGTTCTGTCTGAATATCTCACAAAAATCATCAGAGGCTTTTTTATTCGGTTTTCCACTCTGTGTCTGTCCTCATACAAAGGATTGTCCAAATAGCAGAAGTCACATATAGCGAAGTGTTCTTTTATATGTAAAACTCTCTAACTAGTTTTATTCACAATAGTCTAAAAATGCAAATAGTCCAAGTGTCCATCAGCAGTAGAATGGATACAAAAACTGTGGAACATTGACCCGTGGAGGAAGACCTAGTGATGAAAAGAATGCAGTCTTGCTATAGGTACAAACCTGAATGACTCTGAATGACACACTGAAGAGTAAGAAGTCAGACACAAAAGTGCACACACCGTAGGGCTCCATTTATCACGGGGTTAGAGAGGTCCGTTTCATGGTCACCTGGAGTAAGGTATTAACTGGGAAGAGGCCCAAGGAGACAAGAAAGTCTTCTGAGATATTGGAAATAGTTTATATCTTGATCTAGGCAGCAGCTACACAGGGGCATGGGTATGCATAATGGTCAAGGTTATGCCAGATTTGTGCGCCTTACAGTTACGTTATCCCTCAATCAAAAAAAATTAAATCTCTGGTTTATAGTGAGAATCAGTGTTCATATTGGTAAGTGATCTTGGTAATGTTTCCCATCAGGACAGGGGCTGAGCTACCTCTCCAAAAGGCTCTGCCTTGTCTGGAAACCTCAAAAACAATAGCTGATAGAGCAGCAGCAGCAAATAGAAGCTCCCTACGATGGTCTAGGAGTCTTGGAAATGTGCCCGTGGCCGGAAGAGTTTTCTTGAGGGGTTGTTAGATGGGCAGTAAGTCATTAGCTTCTAGATTCCTGTTATATTCCTAAAATATAAAAATAGGTTCCCTGGAAAATATCAATGAGCAACCAAGTAGGATGACTTGAATGGTGTAATATTTGGAAAGAACTATGGTTGTTGCTCAAAGGTGTTGTTAAGATACTTTAGATACCAAGAAACAGGATTCAAAACGATAATGAGCAGTAAAGCAGTTTGTTTGTTTGTTTGTTTTTAACATAAGTGCAAGTTGACACATGCGTATGTTAACACAGATTCAGGTGTGAAATTGAGAAAGCATGAAATGATAGGACGTGGCTGTAATTCGTTCACTGACTTTTCCTCTCGGAAAAGTATGTGAAAATGTGGAAATAACCTTGTAATAACTGATGTTTGAGGAAATTAAATTTTTTGGAGAAATTAAATTTTAAAAATCATTTATATGAGGTCCTAGGTAAGTAGAAATATCAGTTATCAGTCCATATCAAAGGAGCAGTCCTGGACTGTAAGGTTTGAGGGGCAGGTGAGATGAGCAGGCAACACTGGACAGGACTATCACACCTTAGAAAGTCTGGCTGTTACTCAACATGAGATTTATAAAATGGCCCACCAAGGCCAAGATGAAATTCATACAGGAAGGGTAGGGGCCTGAGGCTGCATATCCGGTCCAATCCCTCTTGGGTCCTGAGACAAGACTGAAAAGACATGCAGCATCAACACATGCCACATCAAAAGTTTTCAAGATACTAGAATGCATTAACAGAAGTATGACAAAGAAAGACGTATGGTATGCAAGCACTAAAAGCAATCCTCCGTGTGCCTTTTATTGTCTATGTCACATTTTGTTCACTATTTGGAATAGTTTTATTTTGATAGTTAAATTGCACAGTAGTTAGGAATTCTACTTGTATTAGGCAAGTGCTATGGCAATAGGCATGGAAGTCATGGGGCACTTTGATAGGATTTAAATAACCACACAGATTTCAGAAAATTCCCCCAACCCATCTCCTTAAAAAGAACTATTAAATCATTAGAGATCAACCTTATTTGAGGGGGGAAAAAAATCACAGGAGTTACTTCATAATCTTCAAGTATGTAATTTCCAGGGTTGTTGTAAACAGATCTGATGAGGTGCCGACATTAATAGGGATCAAAACAGAACTGGGCTTAAACACTACTAAGACATTCCAATCTATTGTCTAACTTTGGATTGCACAAGCAGCAAAAGACGGAGCGCGTGTCTTGAAAGATCTTTAAAATAAGACCAACCCCCTCCTATTCCTAACAGTTTAGGCATTCTGTACTTTTTGGAGTCAAGGACTGAACAATTTCAAGTACCTCACACATACAAGAGCTCTTTCTTCAAAGTGCTCACACAACCATCAGATGGCAGAAGTGTCTATGTTGCTCTATGGTCAGATACAAATCTATATTGATATTGAATAAAATGAGTGAGAGAGAGACCATGTGAGTGGTGGAGAGAGGCAGAGGGAGAGAGAAGATGCCACGCTCAGCGTGGATCTCGACACAGGACTTGATCCCACGACCCTGGGATCACAACTCAAGCCAAAATCAAGAGTTGGACACTCAACCAACTGAACCACCTTGGCACCTCAATAGGTATTTTTTAAGGACAAGTGTGTATTTCCCCAGGAATCAGAATATCTTACACATTTACTTGCACATACACTTCTCCTTCTCGTTTCAAAGTACATTTCTGAGCCTCTTTCCCCAAAACCCACCAAAAGAAGGCATCTCACATTTGGCTAGTACCCAGGGCTGACCACACACTCAGTTCAGAAAAGGATAAGGCTCGTGAACAAGGAAATAGATAGAGCTCTGAGCTCTCCCTTAGTAGGAGTCCCATCTAAACAGGGCAGTCCTTCCAATAACTGAAGAGTTTAAAATCACTATAAACTCCCACCAGCCACTCTGTCTCAGTATAACCGCTGGACATTCACCATTTCCCAGAGAGGCCCCAGGATGGATCAGGCCCCACCTGGAGCCAGAGCAGACATCTGACCTCTGTTCCTTGCACTCAAATTGTGGTTCCAAACAGAGCTCCAGCCCACACCCTCCTCTCATGTCCTTGATCACTTCCTGGATCCATGTGAGAAACTCAGACTTGTGCTTTTAATCTGTTCTAAAGGGAATTTAGCTCATCGCAGGGGTTGGCTCACACCCATAAAAGCAAGGGAACTAAGGTCCTAATCAGTGTGTGATACTACTTGTCTTCCTCTTCCTGCAGGATCACAGGATCAACCTCTGTATAACCAGCCTCTGAAACTCCAAGATTCTCATGAGCCCTTCTCTACTGGCAAAAACACTAGCTAACACTCACTGAGCATTTACAATGTGCCAGACACCATTCTAAATACATTTATGTATAAATGCATAGAGTCATTTATTCATTCAGCAAATATTTATTGAGTGACCACTATTGTCAGACACTGTCCTGGCAAACCAAACACGTGCTTTTTTAGATGGTATGGTCTAATAGGAGAAAAACAATAGCAAAATAATTAAGTTATATAGTATATTGGGGCGTCTGGGTGGCTCAGTCGGTTGGGCGTCTGACTTCAGCTCAGGTCACAATCTCGCGGTCCGTGAGTTCGAGCCCTGCGTCGGGCTCTGGGCTGATGGCTCAGAGCCTGGAGCCTGCTTCGGATTCTGTGTCTCCCTCTCTCTCTGCCCCTCCCCCATTCATGCTGTGTCTCTCTCTGTCTCAAAAATAAATAAACGTTTAAAAAAAAATTTTTTTAATTATATAGTATATTAGAAAGTTACAGGCCCGGAGAGAAAACAGTGCAAGTAAGAGGAATGAGAAGTACCAGAGTAGGACAAGTGGTAATTGCTATTTTAAAGAAAGTGGGCAGGGGGCTCCTGGGCGGCTCAGTCAGTTGAGCATCTGACTTCAGCTCAGGTTATGATCTCACAGTTCATGGGTTCTGGCCCCTGGTCAGATTCTGTGGTGACAGCTCAGGGCCTAGAGCCTGCTTCAGATTCTGTGTCTCCCTCTCTCTCTGCCTCTCCTCAACTCTCTCTCTCTCTCTCTCAAAAATAAATGAACATTAAAATAAATAAATAAATACATACATACATACATACATACATATCTACTTTAAAAAAAAGGAGAGGGGGCGCCTGGGTGGCGCAGTCGGTTAAGCGTCCGACTTCAGCCAGGTCACGATCTCGCGGTTCGTGAGTTCGAGCCCCGCGTCGGGCTCTGGGCTGATGGCTCGGAGCCTGGAGCCTGTTTCCGATTCTGTGTCTCCCTCTCTCTCTCTGCCCCTCCCCCGTTCATGCTCTGTCTCTCTCTGTCCCAAAAATAAATAAACGTTGAAAAAAAAAAATTAAAAAAAAAAAAAAAAAGGAGAGAAAATGGGCGAGACCCCACTAGAAAGGTAGCCTATAAGCAGAGGAAAGAGTCAATATAAAAGCCCCAGGGCAGATTTGCAACAACATGGATGGAACTAGAGGGTATTACACTAAGCGAAATTAGTCAGAGAAAGACAAATATCATATGACCTCACACATATGTGGAACTTAAGATACAAAACAGATGAACACAAAGGAAGGGAAGCAAAAGTAATATAAAATCAGGGAGGGGGACAAACTATAAGAGACTCTTAAATACAGAGAACAAACTGAGGGTTGCCAGAGGGGCTGAGGGTGAGGGCATGGGCTAAATGGACAAGGGGCATTAAGGAGGACCCTTGTTGGAATGAGCATTGGGTATTATATGTAGGGGATGAATCACTGGATTCTACTCCTGAAATCATTATTGCACTATATGCTAATGAACTTGGATGTAAATTTAAATAAGCAAACAAACAGACAAACAAACAAAAATAGTCCTGGGGCAGGAGTTTGCCTGGCATGTCCAAGAACAGCAAGGATGTCAGAGTGACTGGAGTAGAGTGAACAAAGGGTAGAATCATAGGAGGTGAGGCAGAGGAGGTGTTGACAAGGTGATTAAGCAGATTATGAAGGAGCCTTTCAGTCACTGTTGGGAATTTGACCTTTATGCAGCGGGGGGAAGCTATGGAGTGTCTTGATGTAATTTATGGGTTTTTTTAGAAGTGTTTATTTATTTATTTTGAGAGAGAAAGGGACAGCACAAGCAGGGAGAGGCAGAGAGAGGGAGAATCCCAAGCAGACTTCCCACTATCAGTGCAGAGCCCAATGCAGAGCTCAAACTCATGAAGTGCAAGATCCTATCCTGAGCTGAGAGTTGGACACAGCCCACTGAGCCACCCAGGCACCCCTTGATTGAATTTACATTTTAACAGAGTTGTTGTGTCTACTATGTGGAGAAGAACTACAGAGAGTTAAGAGTATAAACATGGAGACCATTCAGGCAAGGTGGCCGGTCTTTGTATCTTTGCATCAGCCCATCTTCGGTGGGGTTGCCCTTGGGAAATGATGTAAGTTTTGAATGAAGTAATTCTCTTCAACCAAGGCAGTCCCCATGGGGAAAATACCTGTGTGCCTTCAACAACCAATAGTCCCAGCAGGTGGTGATGAGCACATCTGTCCTCAAGCGGACATCTGGGAAAAATGGGCACCAGTAGCCACTGCAAAAATGAAGGTGGCCACAACCAGGTAACAGCAGTGAAAGGGATACAGAGCAATTAGATCCTGTATGTATTTCCAACTTAGATCCAACAGGATTTGCTGCTGAGAGAAGAGGGGTCAAGAATAGTCCATGATTTGGGGACTGAACAATGGAAAGCTAGGACCGCTATTCATCAGACAGGGGATACTGAGTCAGTGCTGTCTCATTTCACCTTCATAAATAAACTATGTGGCAAGTCCTTTTATTGGCTATATAATACAGCCGAGAAAATTGAGGCACGGAAATGTCAAAAGACAACACCAGAATTTGAGTCCAAGCAGTCTCTCTCAGAACACTTCACTTTTTATCATTTAAAACAAGATAAAGGGAGCCCTTCTCTGAAATATTTGTTAAGGGGCCCAGAAACTGAGTTTATCTACAGAATCTTGACCTCTCACCTAGCTGAGAACAGTGACTGACACATATTAGAATGGTCGAAACTGTGTGAGGACTGTGTGAAGATACAGTTGCAGAGACAGAACACTCGCCCGTGTGTGGTGGCTGGTTGACATTGGATTCTTGCCCAAAGCTCTTCGGTGCCTCCAACCTCCATATTCATAAAGTCCAAATCTTAGCTCCAAATCCATGACGTGGCTCAAGATTCATCTCTCACCGAGCCTTGGCCCCTTCTGTGCTGTTTCAGATGCCGCTCTCTTACTTTTCTAGCTCTTCTTTAGACACCACAGAGATGTGTTAACTATGCTCTGCCCAGACCCTCTGGTTCCCCACCTTCCCCTGAAGCCACCATCCTGGTTTTGCTTCCCTGTCACTGGGTAGGACATACTCCATACCTCGGACACTTCTCTTTTCCCCCAGCGAAGCTGAATATTTCTCTTTCAAAGCTGTCGAACTCTCCTCCATGAAGGCTTTTGCAGAAGTGAGGATTTTGTTCCATTGTTTGTGCCAGAGGCTTCACTACACACATCAGGAAGTCCAGATGTAGGCGGTCCAGGACTGCTACAGCTGCCTAAAGAAATCGTCAAGGACCGGGCTGCTTCTAACTTCCTTGCCCGCCATCCTCAGCATCTGGCTTTGGTCTTCATGGTTGTAAGATGGCTGCTGCACCCCGGGTATTGTGTCCAGGTCCCAGGATGAAAGAAAGGGCGAGGACAAAGGGTCAAAGGTCCGTGTCAGCTGAATCTGTGTCTTTGTATCAGAAAAGTAATAGCTTTCCAGGGAGCCCCACTGGGGCTCATCTCACTGGGTAGAACCTGACTGCATGGCCGCCTCTTAATGGGCTCAATGCTGTCCTAAACAAAACTGGCGTCAAGAGGTTAGAAAGCAAGAGGAAGAAACGAAAGATGAGATGGGCAATCAGCAGTGTCTGCCACCCCTTCAGAGCTAGGTCTGGCCTGTTTGAACTTTACCCTTCTCTGAGCAGCTATTTATGATAGCAACTGTGTGCAACTGAAGAGCAGAGTCCATGTCTATATTTCCTTTAATTGAGTGCTGAGCATGGGATACATGTCCCAGTGATTAATGCCATGAATGTAGGGGTAATGTGGCATAATGGTTACTAGCCAGGTGTCCTGGGTTTGAATCCCAACACTGCCATTTACGATTTATTCGCTCTTCAACCTCAGTCAAGTTACTTAACCTCTCTGTTCTTCTATTTCCCATTGTATAAAATGGAGATGATATAGTAATACATATTTTATACAGTTGAGACAAGAATTGATTTCAAAAGGGCATTTAGACTAGTAAGAACAAAGTAAGTACCTATTCAGTAGGTACTTACTTGCTACCTATGTTTGAAATATTACCAGAAAATGGGATAAACAAGTGGACAAGTTAGAGCATCTTCATAGACCAAAGGGACAGAATACTTGAAGCCAGGACTGTTGAAGACAGTCTGGATACATGGTGATCACCGGGCAACGTGATCTGGGCGGTGTGCCGGTCAGAGTTCAGGCTCTAAAGTCAGCTGCCCAGATTTGGCTATTGTCTTTTTCCCACTCAATAACTGTGTGCCCCTGGGCAAATCACAAAATCTAAGATTCAGTTTTCTCATACTTGAAATTCAGATAAGAATAAGCAAAGCCAGAGCACCTGAATGGCTCAGTCGAGTTAAGTGTCCAACTCTAGATTTCAGCTCAGGTCATGATCTCATGGTTTGTGAGTTCAATCCTTGCATCGGGTTCTGCATTGAAAGTGCAGAGTCTGCTTGGGATTCTCTCTCTCTCCCTCTCTCTTCCCCTCCCCGCCCCAAGTAAATAAATAAACTTAAAAGAAAATAAGCAAAGCCTACCCCTTAGATGTGTTTTGAAGATTAAATGAGATCACCTATATAGTGTGCTTAGCATGGCTCATGGTTTTTCTGAGTAACTGTGAGTTTTATTAAGGATCAAGACCAGGTGAGCTGGACCATTTCACCCTGGCTGGAGGGGTGCAGGAGTGCAGAATAAGGCTTTGCCATACATGTTGATCCTTTCATTTGAAATCCACTGGGAAAAGGTGTCAGAACTGTGAAGTCCTTTGGTCTCCCTGTGGCACTAGGAGGCAGTCAGGGACCAGCGTCCTCCTCTTTGAGTTCTGACAATGGACCTTAAAAAAAAAAATGCAGCAAATGAACCTCTCCTAAGAAATACCCACTTTATTTTTTTTTAGAACTTGTGTTCAACAGACACCTGCTTATCTCTGGAAGTCCCTACCTAACACGATTAGAGGCTTACTGCAGCAGCCCTGCCCAAGAAAAGTTCGTGGGTCTTGAGTCCAGTGCAGCTTTTTTTTGAGGAAGATAGGTCACCACAAATGACCACAGCCATCTTTCTCCAAGCTCAGGCATTCATGTCTGTCCTTCTCTGTTTCCCAAGTTGAAGCAGGGATTAAATTGCTGTTAAAAACAAAACACCAGAACTTCACTACATCACACTTCACAATTACTAGAGTTTTCTTTGGGCAGATATGACACTTTTAAAAAGCTTACATTAACCATCCAAGAGCCATGATAAAATGGCTAACTGTCCCTTAATGTTGCCATTACATTATTGCAAGAACAAAGTAAAATGCCAAGTTGTTAAAAAAAAATTGATTACATACTAAGTTGATGCTGTGTAACAAAATCTCCCTCAATTAGAATAATAGAAAAAACCTAGATCAGGATAACTAATATATATTTGCAGAATGAAAGCACAAAAAAATGGGTAAAATATTTGTTGTGACATGTTTTTAATCCCTTTAGGTAAAGTATACCTAACTAGCATTAACATATTCTAATAAACTAAATGAGACTAATTAAATGACAGAAGCCACAGTTTAAAGTAGTTGTATGTCATAGCCATACAAGTCTTTGAATATAAAAGAAGTAATTTTTGGTTCTTATAGTAGACTGCATATTGAGGAATGTGAGTTTTTTAATCCCTTGATTTGAAGCTAAAAGAATGCTATGAATTTAACAAGCAAGTCTTTGAAAATGCTCAGGAGAAATCATTTCAAAAGCTTAAATCCAGTAAAACATGTTTGAACTACCATAGAAATTCAGTAAATTTTCACCAAGTACCTATTACTATTTGTATAAGATAGATATTATAGCTCGTTTACTCCTAACTCTGATAAAATGTATACGATCACACACACACACACGCATGCACACACACGTGCACACGTGTGCGCACACACACACACTTCCAAAAAACCAGAGGCTACATATCTTAGCCAATATCACATACTTAGTGGGATTTGAACCCCAGCCTTCTAACTTTATTTTTTGTTCTACTGTTTCAAAAAAAAATCTCTACAGTCAACATAGGTCTCAAACCCACAACCATGAAGTCAGGAGTCACATGCTCTACTGACTGAGCCAGTCAGGTGCCCCCTAGTCTTCTAACTTTGAATTTGTAGTCTGTTACATTTCAAAACAATTCTGTGTATTATGAACTCGAACACAGGACTGTCCGAATTAATGTGCATTCTCCACGTTCTCTACATAAAATCCTTCTCTTATGATATATTGTTGCAAAAGCAGAAAAACGCATGACCTGCAGAGAAGATCAGAGCCTTTCAGTCCCTAACTCTGCGGTTGTCCCTAACCCTTCAGAAGCTACATATGTATGAACTGTGTTGAGACAACGAAAGCTTTGAAACCTGGGCTTTGGCTTCAAATACCACTGGACTCTGGCAGGCAAGGCTGAGCCAAGTAAAGTGGCCCGGAACTTAGCAATAACACCAATCACCCAACTGACCCTCCTGTCTAACCCCCTGAATGTCACCCCCTCAAACCCACACTTGGTGGTAAGGCAAGACCAATCCAATGGAAATCAGGAACGAGAGCCAAGAAGAGAACACGAGCCCGCGGGTGTACTGATGCCCAGGGCAGAGCCACTCTGGGCAGTCAGTCAGCCCCAGCACTCAGCTGAACTCAGTTCAGCTCTGCCCTTTCGACTCACCCAGACAAATGGGAAAGAAGAAAGAAGGGAATGAAACAAAGTAGTCAGGACTCTCCCTCTTCTTTCTCCCTCCAGAAGAAAACCATCCTCAAGGACAGAAGTCTTATTTAAGCTCCACGTCCAGTGCCCCACTGTGGAAAGCATGGCCCAAGAATATCCCCGCATATTGGATTGGAACAGGACCAATCAATACAAACATCTCTCCTCCTGGGATTGACCTCAGAGGTAGAGGAGGGAACACCGAGAGCTTCCTTTGCCTACAAGCCAATATTTTATATTTGTGATGTAAACATTTTAGAACTTAATAACATCATACAGCATAAAATAATAAATTTTGCAGGGTAGGCGAAAGCCGTGGAAATCCCTACTGAGTCTACTGAAGCTCCTATTGAAGATGCATCACATTCATCTCCCGGTGTCACCCTTACAAGCAGACATAATCTGTGTTTCTGAATGAATTTGTAACGCAGGGCCTTTAAAGGGTGACGTGTAAGTTCCACGTTCTTCATTTTTACAACAGGGGAAGGTTATTTCCAGGAAGAGATTTTGAAGACGTGAATACTAAGTAAGCAGAGCTATTATATGTATGTGAAATGGAAAAGTCTCCCAGTATTTGGCAACTGATGCAGTGGACCAGCACTGGTTTTAATTATGTAGAAGTGATTGGTTACAGTAAAACTCAAACTGGAAAATTGCCTCAGAGTTAGAGTAAAGAATTCTTAAGATTCTAGAGTAGGCAGAGATGAAAGAGCTCATCTCATTCAGTGGTGCCCTGCAATCTATTAAATCCAAACAACAAATGTTTACTGAACATCTATTATGTTCCAGGAACTCAAATACAAAAATTCTTTCCTTTTTTTTTTAATTTTTTAATCTTTTTTATATTTATTTTTGAGACAGAGAAAGAGAGAGAGGACAGAGTGTGAGTGGGGGAGGAACAGAGAGAGAGGGAGACACAGAATCTGAAGCAGGCTCCAGGCTCTGAGCTGTCAGCACAGAGCCCCACGCGGGGCTCGAACTCACAAACCGCAAGTTCATGACTGAGCCAAAGTCAGACGTGTAACCGACTAAGCCACCCAGGCGCCCCCAAAAATTCTTTCTTAATATTAAAAAAACTCACAGTCTTCCATTTGACAGTAATTGGGATTCTAGATATTTACGGAAGAAAAGTACCTGATGAAATCAAATTAACTGCAAACATAGTAAAATTTTAAATACCACATTTTAATCATTATGACAGCACCTACATTTGAAAATTGGTAGTATATGTAAAGATGTGTCATGTTATTTCTTCCAGTGATAGAAAATGCTTGATTCTCAAATATTTTCTAAAATTATTTGTATTCACACCACAGCTCTCTCTTAGTACAAAGCCTATATGTTGGAAATTGCTGATTTAGTGCCGTATGCTCATTTTACAGACAATACAAACCGAGGTCTAGAGAGGCAATAAGTACCTCGTATCTGGTCTCGTCACTAGTTAGTGGTGGAGTTACGTCATGAGGCCTCTGCTTATTTGCTGTCTAGTCACGTAGGTGACAGAGAACACTATCTCCCATGATTCATCCTCTCGGTCCTAAAAGTTTGAGCTGAGCACGTGGGCAGCCAGATGGAGACTGTATTTCCCGGCCTTTCTTGCACATGGGCATGGCCATGTGACTTTGGCCAACTGGACTTAAGCAATGGCACAAGAATTAATGTATGCCATCCAGGTCACATTCTTACATGGAATGCTTTCACCTCTCCACATCCTCTCCCTACCCTCTTTTTACTTGTGAGCCAGCTTTAACCATGCAGTTGAAGTCAGCACCCTAAGGGCAAAAGCATAAATAGAAAGAACCTGAGTTCCCGGTGCCCTCAAAGAGCAAGGTCATCCTGCGTTGGCCTACCCCCTCTTGTCTAAGCTACTATAGTTTGAGGTCACCAATTTCTTGGTGCAGAAATTCAGGCTGAACCTAACAAAAATAACATACTATACTCAGATAAAAGCCTACAGGGTGAAAGAGTAAGGGAAATAAAAACAATACTGCTGAACATAAGAAAAAATGGCATTTCATTTGTATTTCTAAATAATGACACTATTATTGAGGGATCACAAGAGGAAACTAATCTCTGTGGTTGCCAGCTCCCCAGTATTTACGCCCTGTGTAGTCCCCTCCCACATTGTATCAGGGTTGGTCTCTGATCAGCGGAATACAATGGAAGCAGTGGTGGGTGTTTCACAAAGTCCAGGACCTTGGAAGGACCATCATCACAGAGAAACAGGCTGAACTGACAGCCAGCATCCCAGTGACCAATCATTCATTCCCCAGATATTCCATGAGTGTCCACTATGTGCCAGACTGGCCACTAGACGCCATGAGGAAGACAGGCCCAGTTGCTGCCCTTGGGGCTCTTACAGTCTAACTTTCAGAGCTACCGCCCATGCCCCCCAGGGCTCCATCAACGTCTCTCTCACCTCCACCACAAGCTGGAAAGTAGAGGTAGGCACCCAGCCTGTGCTCTCCCTTCACCTCCCAGAGTGGGGACTCTGTGGACAGTTGGAGCAGGGGGTGGTCAGAATGGCAGGCTCAGTTGGATGATGGGGGTGTTACCCTCTACTATGTCAAATAACTGGAAAAGAACTTGATCTAGGCAGATATTTTTTCGAACACCAAAGGAGCTTAGGGAGCAAGAGCTACATTTTCATTCTGTGTCAAAAACAATCTTTCAGTGGCCCAAACACTCCTTCTCTGACTATGACAGTATGTAAGGCCACAGTCAGAGAGAGTCTTGGGCTGGTCTCAGGAGACCTGTATGCCATGCAGTGGATGGCTGGGACATGCTCAGATGACAAGTTAAGCTTCAAAGCCGATGAAGCCACAGGGTCTCCTACTGGTTACAAATACACCTTCTTTTCTTCATAGAGTATTTGCCTGCTGAGATAAAGCAAACTAAAATAAAGATATGTATTACTTAGATCCACTCTGGAAGGGGGATGAGGCTGCTGAGGGGGGAAAGACCTTCTCCCATTGTTTTGTCTGAGGAGAATATTCCCTACCTCATCAGATTGTCCTAGTGCTCCAATACTCACTGCGCTCTGTGGAACAGTATCCCACAAAACCCATATCCACCAGGGCCTGAGAATAGACCTTCTTTGAAAATAGGGTCTTTGTGGATTTAATTAGTTATGATGTTGTCATATCAGAGGAGAATGGGCCTAAATCCAATAACTAGTATTCTTAAAAGAAGGCCGTGTGACGGCACAGGAGCATGCACAGAGAAGGTCATATGATGGCAGAGGCAGAGATTAGAGTGAAGCCAAAGGACGCCCAGGGCCACCGGCAGCCACCAAAAGCTAGGAGGAGGCAAGGAAGGATTCTTCCCTGGACTTTCAGAGGGAGCATGTGCTGCTGACACCTTGATGTCTGCCTGCTAGATTCCAGAACTGAGAGAATAAATTCCTGCCCCCCCCCCCCCCCCCAGTTTGTGAGACTTTGTTGCCCTAGCAGAAGGGCCCCTTGCCTGAGGCCCAGGTGTCAGTCGATGGATCAGGCTTGGTGAGGTCCTTCCCGTAGAAAGTCTGCCTCAACTGCGTGAAACTAATGGAAGACTAAGGAACAAGTACGAAGAGGAGGGGGGACAGTGGTCACGAGCCTGGGGAGCAGCCAGCTGATGTGGGGCCCAGGCTGTGGCGGGTGTAGACTGAGCCCCGGGCCTCCACTTAGCTGTCAACTACCACCGCCCTGAGCTCCTGGGGAAGCCCATGCCCTTCCTTCTTCATGGCAGAAAGTTAGGAAAGGTGACCCTGAGAGTGAGCACAGGCAGGCCTTTGACTGGGGAGAGGAGGGCAGGCGGAGGCTCAAGAAGGTGGGGTTGCAGAGAAGCCCTTCGATACGCTCTGCTCACAGAACCCCTTGATGATGTGGCGGGTGTTGTATATGCCACAGACACGGCCTCAGACTTTGTGGAGATCATCTTTTAGAAGGGCAGAAAATACTAATTACAGAATAAATGTGGCATTGCTACCACAAGAGGCACTGCTGTCAGGGGTGTTAACGTGGGGTTTTGATTCTGCTGTTGACAAGACAATGGGTGGCCAGTGCTCTCAGGTTCCAGAGGGAGTTGGCTAGCTCAGCTGTGCAGGACATGCAAAGGGGGAGGCTAAGAACTGGTCTGTAGACCTAAGCTGGCTATGGGGCCCCAACCTGTGAAAGAGGCTGGGGAGTCTGAGAGCAAGGCCAGGACCTGCAGGAGGAGGGTGGGGTGGGTGCATGGTATGTGGGTCACCCTAAATATCCACGATGCAGGAGAGGTGGGAGCCCTGCAGGGAGACTTTCTGGAGCATTGACATGCGTCCCTGAAGGTGAGGCTTATCTGGTGTCTGCCTCCTGCCTAAGAAATCCAAAGGGCAGGAATGTGACTGAAGCCGCCTGTGGCAACAGTGTAGAAGGTGCGATTCAGGAAGTAAGTTCTCTCCACTGACAGCAGGTCAAAGGTGCGTGTTTCTGTGAAACAAGAGCACAGACATGGGAGGGGATGCTGGGAATTGGCCTGGAACCTCCGTAAAGGGACTTTGCCCCAAAGGGCCATTCCTGAAGGTCCTCCCACAGGCAGAGTCGAACACCCCCGTGACCAGAGGCTAAAGGGGGGAGTCTCAAGTATATACATACTCTTTCATATACATGAAAGAGTCCCGGGCACTGGGTCTCTGAAGAATCACAGAGCAGCCCCTAGGACCAAGGACCCGCTTTGGACACTTGCCCATTCCAGACAGCATTAACCACTGCCCTTCGTCAACTAGTCAGTAGAACCTTTCTGGCCCCCTCTGTCTACTTTCCCCTCTAATCCTGGAGGGGTCAGAGACTGCACCTGGTGGAGGGAGGGGGGCACTGGCATCATAAAGAACCTGCCCACACCCCCCTCTCCCACTGTAGGCTTCCTATCCGCAATGGGCCAGCTTTAATCCTGTTTGTATTATCCCTCTGGGTTGCGCATGATTATGCCTAACTGAGACTGAGATCCCAAAGTGACCAGAGCACTTTTCATGGTCTGTGAGGGATCAGTAAGCTGTGGGCCCCACCAAGGGTCTCATCGGAGGGAAACTCTCCCCTCAGGGCGATTTACAAGGGCAATCATTGTGTGTGTGAGAGGGAGGGAAATAAGTGTGCTTTGTGATTAGCTCTTTAATTCCTACGCTTTCAGTTACATTCTGAAGGAGAGACTTGTGCGGGAGTGCCTTCAGCAGGGGTCTGACCTAAGAAGGGAGGAGGTGAGAGAGCACAGAAAGAACAGACAGGGCTCAGGCTGGGGAAGCTTGAAAGTTCAGAGCCACAGTGAAAGGAGAGGTGAAGAGTAAAGGAGGAGAGGTGTAGGAATTAAGGTCAGAGTGGCCTTTCTGAAATACTCTTATGAGAGATGGAATAGTTTGGGGTGGCTTCCGGAACCTGAGTGTGGTCATAGGAAGTAGTGCCTGGGCTAAGTGAAGAGGAAGGTAAGATAAAGACGAAGAACCAAGGAAGCCAGGGGCTGGGGCCACCCAGGAGATGTGAACACCATCCAGAATGATGGCAGGACTTGAGACAGAGAGAGGGGCTATGACCGTAGTGAGGAGTGAGTGAGGAAGAGCAGACAGGAATCTGCCGGAACCTCAGAGAGACAGGGTTCCACACATGTGAGCAAGAGTTAAGAAGATAGGTGGTCCAGATGGATCTCCAGAAGGGCTTGGGAGAGAGGAAGTGAGTGGGAAACAGCTGGAGGAGAGGGAGCACCGAATTTGTTGTGGGTGAAATCATGGGGTGGGGCTTACACCCGTGGGTCACCCGGTGACAACGGGGATGTGACGCAGAGGTGATTCAGCACAGCCTCACCATCCCGTGTGCTCTGAGAACCACCAGCAGCGGCCCCACCCTAGAGCTGCGTGTCAGACCCTGCTCGAGGCTGTCTGCATCCGATTCACATTTTACAAGATCCCTAGTTGGTGCTATGCATGTTAAAGTTGAATTCTAGATTATGACAAACGTAACCCAACTACGGCCCAGAAGTGGCACCTGAGGTTTTCACATGTATCCGGATATTCTTTTTCCTTTAGGTTTACAAAGGGCTGTCGCAATGGCCTCCAATTGTATGGAAATACATGTTAGGAGGTACAGAGTCACTCGCAGGTGGATGGGCCTAGGCTGCCGTGACGGTGCCACGGAATCTGGTCTGTGTACCCTTTGTGGATGGCTGTTAGGTGGGGACAGTGTGGCTGAAGGGAACTGAAGCCAGTTTCATGTCTGGACAGAGTAAATAATTGAAGAGAGTAAGCAAAGATAAAGCTCCAAATATCTCTTCATCGGCTTTGCTTGCTTCGTGCCTGACATCCCACATATCTCCCTCCAGCAGCCAATTCCACAAATATTTGCTGGCTGCAAACCAGGGGCCAGGCAGGCACTCCTAAGGTCCCCTTCTAGTTTCCAGAGCCTTTGCACAAAGCCTATCATGTTTTAAGTTTTATTCTTATAACCACCCTTTCAGGTCCATAAGGAACATAGGCTATACTTTCTCTATTCACAGGCCTTCAGGATTTGCCCCAAATCACAGAGCTAATAAGTGAAGGAGCTGCGTTTTTTTTTTTAAATAGGATATTCTATATTTTTAGTGTTATATTTATTTTTGAGAGAGAGAGAGAGCATATGTGTTGAATGGGGGAGGGGGAGAGAGTGAGGGAGGCAGAGAATCCAAAGCGGGCTCTGCGCTGACAGCAGCAAGCCTGATGAGGGGCTCGAACTCACGAACCGTGAGATCATGACTTGAGCTGAAGTCGGATGTTCAACCCACCGAGCCACCCTGGTGCCCCGAGTTGGGATTTTAATCTAGATTTTCTCACTTGAGTCGGCCTCTGCAGAAAAAGATGGGCTGTTTCATGAAGGGGCATCTTTCTTATTCCATAGATATAAGAGTTTAGTGGGCCTTGAATTGTTGTAACGTGTTTGATTTCCTAATGATATGCACAAGGGAGTCTGAAACGCAGAACGAGGGCCTTTTCAGTGGCAATCGCCTTTCTCCATCCTCGGCAACACATCTCAGGGGACACTGCAATCAGAGCAAGAGGCACCACAGAAAGCAGACACGCCTACTTGGATTGACTTATCTGGGAGAATGTGCAGAGAAGCCCCGATTTCCTTCGTGGAGGGGACCGCTCAGGGAGACGTAGCCGTTGCTTTCGGCTCACCTACCCCCCAGGTGACTTTATAGCTGCGTGGCTGTAAAACACCACCATCTGGTCACTCTGATTCTAAGATGAAAGCTCATCGAACTAAATATATCCCTGGCAGGAGTCTCAATTTTTAAAACAAGAGAAACGTGGGAGGAATGAGCCGGCTGGCCTCCCCACTCCAGGACTGTCACACCTGTCTGCCCACGTGCCTGCACTGCCCTCCTCGAGGGACTCCCCTGTCCTCCGGGCACCTGGGCTGGGAAGGAAGGGGAGGGAGGCACAGAGCCTCTTTCATCAGTTTTGTTGTGCAACCTGGGCTCTCCCCTTGCAGTCACACGGCCTGAAAACAAAATTGTTTTTCAAAATCCAGGGAAAATAATGCTGACGTGACGTTGGCTCATCGATGTGGTGGGTACCACTTCCTTCAGTTCTCCAAATACTGTCGGCAGATAAGGCCAGCCAGCTCCTGTGGGGCATTTTCCTCAGCTGTTTATGCAAGCCTTCTTTACCCATGATGGGAGGGACGGTTGTGGAAATCAAAGGCAGCAAGCCTACTTTCGGCATCATAACTGGGCCCCAGGAATACCTCCCAGAGCCCACAGCTGTTTGCTCTGACAGGGGTTTGTGGTCTTTAATTGGGCTTCCCATTTTGTCTTTGGTTTTATTTTTTGAAGAACACAATATGGTGACCGGAATATAGGTCAAGGACCCAGCGATAAGGAGTGTCTGTCCTGCCACTCGTCCTAATGTTTTGCCTTTAAGTAGGCAGAATGTAGAAGCCTACTCGGGGCGCGCGGGTGACGGCTCTGGGAGCGGCATGGTCGAGCTGGGTAGAGATGTCTCAAGCCCAGAGAATCCAGAGATTGAGAGCATTTTGTATAATCATCTCGTTCATGTATCCCTGGCCTTCTGGAATCCATCAGGATACTGAGTTTCTGAGTTGGCTGTTCACGTTGATTGCCAGAATAGTTTCACAGCCAAGCACACACCTTAACTGTATTCCTACAGTCTGAGCCCTTCTGATGATTTTCCTGTTAACATGTTCCTAGAATTCAAGATGTACAGCATGTACCAGGTCAAAAAGAATTCCATTCAATGGCCTCAGAATAAAATCTTTGACTACTTCTGAAAAATAATGTAACTTTTCTTTCTTAGCTTCTTTACCCATTAAATGCTATAATGAAATTGATTAGAGAAAAAGAAGAGCAAGCACTTATTATGTTCAGCCCTTTCATATATTTCTTTTTTTTTCCAGTGAAAAAGTATTAAAATATATTTTCATGAGAACACTTTCCTACTACTTTTTTTTTTTGAGAGAGAGAGAGAGAGAGAGAATGAGAGCCACCGGGTGGCTCAGTTCATTAAGCATCCAACTCTCAATTTTGGCTCTAGTCATGATCACATGGTCTGTAAGATCGAGCCCCGTGTCAGGCTCTGTGCTGACAGTGTGGAGCCTGCTTGGGATTCTCTCTCTCTCCCTCGCTCTCTCTCTGTCCCTCCCCTCCCTCTCTCTCAAAAAAATAAACATTTTTTAAAAATGTTTAACCACTTTCGGGGCGCCTGGGTGGCGCAGTCGGTTAAGCGTCCGACTTCAGCCAGGTCACGATCTCGCGGTCCGTGAGTTCGAGCCCCGCGTCAGGCTCTGGGCTGATGGCTCGGAGCCTGGAGCCTGTTTCCGATTCTGTGTCTCCCTCTCTCTCTGCCCCTCCCCCATTCATGCTATGTCTCTCTCTGTCCCAAAAATAAATTAAAAATGTTGAAAAAAAATTAAAAAAAAAAATGTTTAACCACTTTCAGTTTTGCATTCCCTGAAGGAATATTCTTGTGGAACTTGAGAAGTATGGGCTTTTTCTAATCCACGCATCTTCGTTCTATCTTTTTCCCAATATGGACATCTTTTTGTACTTTTCACTCTGGTAACAATATGCAGTTTACGAGGGTGCTGTGGATCCCCACCATATTTTTCGTGATCTGCAGGTAAAGGCTGAAACACGCTGTCTGCAATTCTTGAGTTGGTAAATTTGTGACACATCCAGTCTGTATAGATGAGACACTCCACACCATTTGTCACAGTTTGTAGTCTGCCTGGGAGCCTCCGAGCTATTGAGCGCAAAATCCGCACGAGGGTGGTATCATTCTCCTCAAAGGCCAGGGGAAGCAGGTCAGAGGAAGGACTCAGCCCTTTCATAGATTTCTTATTTAATGACCACAATAATATTGACCTCTCTTTCTTTATAGTTTATAAAATTGAGGTTGAGATTTACCTAAAGTTACAGGAGCTACTAACCAGTGACTTTGAAACTCAGACGTGTTTGTCCTTAAAGTTATTAACTGCCATGCGTTGTTTACAAGAGATGACTAGAAAGGGGTCCATATTTTAGAAACTTGAATTTTACAGTATCCAACGTATTTTGTGAACAGCTCTTTTTTGTGTGTTTTATAAGAACTGTAAATAAGGCAGAGCAGTTCTTTCTCCCACTTTTCAGATGAGGAAAGTAAGGTCCGGACAGGTTAAATGGCTGGCCACAGTCCCAGAAGTGGTAGATACTGGAACAGGAATGAGGATGTAGGTCTTCTGACGCCTCTCTGGAATGATATGTCCTCCCTTCACAGTCTCTATTTAGGCAAAGAGCCCATGTGCTAGAAGAGAGCTGAGTGACCACAGAAAGTTTGGCTCTCACTTTACTCTTGCAGAAACCAAGATGCAGAGAAGGAGTGTTACTTAGCCAAAGTCACCCAATTAGCCAACAACAGAACTGGCACCAAAAATCAGACTGCTAATGTTCCCAATGTAATGACAGTTCTACTTTTTCAAAAGAAACTTTAAGTGAAACAATCAATAAAAAACATTTGAAGGAAGCACTTCTTCAGTTGCTTTGGAAGCATGGAAGGAGAAGACTCAGGATGGAGAACCTTCGTGTCTTTGGTTCTATCTTCAACCCCAAAGTATTTCCTGAAAGATTCTGTTTAGAGAAGAAAATTATGAACCAGTCATTTGTGAGAGCTACATATTACAAAGTAATTTTCCCTTGATGACGATTGGTAGATTCCTACTAAAAATGTTATTTTTATGCAGGCTATATTAGCTTTAAAGAACAGTTTCTTGTAAGATCAGAAAACGTTATCCTCCTTTCGGAGACTGAGTCATTATAGCATCCAGCACTAGAGGGCGCGCTAGGAGAAGGCTGGCTACACAGACTCCCAGGAAGCCACCTGAGCAGCTAGAGATAGGCAGAGGCGAAAAAAAGAAGGGAAATAAATGGTAAGCAGGTTCAGCAATTATCATGGGGCCAGACATCACAAACCACATGATGGGTTGTGGAAAGGTGTGTGTGTGTGTGTGTGTGTGTGTGTGTGTCTGCATGTTCGGTTTTAGCTTTTGTTATTGTTTTAATATAAACTTGGTCCAGAATAGGACTGATTTTTCGCATACATACCATTCAATCTTCACAACTCTGAAAAGTAGATATTATTATCTCCCCTTTATAGATGAAGAAATTGACATTCAGTGAAATTAAGTGAGGCGTTCAATCATGGACAATGCAAAGTTAGATATGCAATGCAAAAGTACCTTACTATTAAGATACCATCCTTCCAATGGTATTTCTATTGCACTGGGGCTTTTTCTGTTGGATACCATGTAATGTCCTCCTGTCTAATTAAATGCCCTTCATTTGCAGACTTTCTTAGAATTTTTTTTAGCTAAAACTCTGTAATTGCACAACCTTGCCCTTCTACTCCAGCCAGTCCAATATTTTTGCTGTTCCATGCACACGTCTTTTTGGACTCCCTATGATTATTCCAATCTCACCTGCTAGAAACATCCTTGCTTTTCTTCATCCACCTCTGAGACCACCATGCCTTCATGCCCCAGAGTCTGTGAGGCTATATCTGGGCCTTAGGCCATTTCTCTTCCATCCTGATTGTTAGGGCTTGTTGAGACTTGATGGGTACTGAATAAATAAATACTGGTTCACAGTGGTTCTCAAATCTTTAAAGGCACCAGAGTCACCCAGGGTGATTGATGAACTTGCAAATGTCCAGGCCCTCCCTCCAGACGTTATGATACTTGAGATTGGAGATAGTGTCCTTGCATATTTAACAAGCATCCTGAGTGACGCTGATGTACATCATTCATGAATTTCATTTTGACAAAATACTCTGAATATATTCACACTCATATATCACATCATCCTGATGTGATTTGCCATTTGCCGCTGTTACTTCAGACATTTTCTCAAGTTACCTCATTTCTTTTTTTTAAATGTTTATTTATTTAGTTTTAGAGAGATAGAGTGGGGAGGGGGCAGAGAGAGAGAGGGAGAGAGAAAATCCCAAGCAGGCTCTGCACTGTCAGCATAGTGCCCAATGCGGAGCTCTATCCCATGAACCGTGAGATCATGACCTGAGCTGAAATCAAGAGTCAGATGCTTAACGGACTGAAACACCCAGGTGCTTCTCAAGTTACCTCATTTCTATACATTTTGTTTCTCAAGAGCAGAAGCCCTATTCCCTGCCTCCCCCATACCCAGTAGGTTCCTATTGGGTTAGCACTTTTCCAGAGCTTCTCTCTGCCTAAAATATAACTTCCTCCCTCTAGCCCTTACCTGTGTAGCTCCCACTCCCCTCCATCACTCAGTTTAGGCTGCTCCTTATGATCTTGCTGCCAGAGTCTGGGTGCGACGTTCCTATGATGTGTTCCCATGGCACCCCGCACCTCTCCCACCAGAGCATGGCACATGGGACACACACCTTTCTGTCTCGTGCGCGCATCATTCTGTATTTCCTTAGTGACTATAGCCCAACCTCATCTGTTGGATACTTGCTGTATCCCTTTGTGAGAGCAGGAACTTTGGTTCGTGATTGGATGTCAGCATCTAGCACAGGGTCTGATGCATAGAAGGCTAATGCTCATTTGCAGAGTAAGCATTTATGATCATTTGTAGGGTAAGTGCATGAACAAACTGAGAAGAATGACTAAGAGAGAAAAGAAACTTTAAAAAGCATCTTAACTCACAGTGGGCTGGGATGCATGGAGGCAATGACTTGGGAGTCAAATGGGGCACCTAGGAGATGGCCAAGGGGAGCCGTGAAGCCCTGGTTACTTTACCAGCTTCATTTTCCCTATGGATGCAAGTCAATTCAACTCAATACAGATGCAGTGGTGCCTTAGATGTGACAGGTACTCTGCTAGACACGGCGCCTGAACTTGTAGACGGGATATTTAAAGCAAAACCATTTTGTGATCTATATGCCAGTGTGTGTAACTATTAATAGGAAACAAGAGATGACATTATTCCACTCTCAGGAGAGTTCAAATGACTGAGTCTTGTAATTGCCACATAATGTAAGAGAAGTCTTAAAGAGCAATGCAGCATAACAGAAAAGAGCCAGGCTTTAACGCCCCATGAACCCAGGCTGGAACACCAGGGCCGCAGGGAGACTGGGCTCTATGTGTAACATAGGCATGACAATAGTACTAATATTCCTGGCATGGAATAGCAGTGGTTAACAGTAGTGAGCACTGTGCCAGGCACTCTGCTAAGCCCTTACCATGTATTAATTTACTTGCTCCTCTCAGCTATCCAGGATAAGTGTTTTATTATCCACATTTTACTACTTGGGGAAACTGGCTCAGAGAGGTTAAGTGATTTGCCTAAAGTGACCTGGTAATAAATGGCCCAGCCAGGATTTGAACCTGGGACTGGCCGATTGATGAAGAGATGAGATAATGCAAGATGCCTGGCAGATAATAAGTCTTCAATACATGGTTTCGAATATTCTTATTGTAATTGTACTCAAGAAGTGGGACCCACAGAAGGATTGCTGTTGAGGTGAGTCACTAGGAGGACAGTGCAGCGGATAGGGAGGAGGGCTGGGTTTGGGTTGGTGACATAAGCCACAGGCAGGAAAGGAGCTTCAGTGCTTTTGCAACTCCTCCCACACTGTGCTTCCCAGACTCAGGAGCCATCACCCCCAGACCTCAGACCTGGGGAGCCAGAACATCTTGGGGTTACAACGAACTCACAGATCACCCAGTCAGGGTCCCAATCTGTTGTATGCATGCCCCAACCACATCCCTGCCAAGTGGCTGTCTCTGCCTAAATGTCCATGCCCACTTTACCCACCCTATTCACAGCACCTCGTTAGTGCTCTCCCGCAGTGAGGGCAGGGGATAGAGCCTGAGCCCCAAAAGTCACCGCTGGACAACACTCTCAAGACCTTTTAAGTCAACCCTGTATGTTGTGCACATGGTGCGCCTGCAGTGAGGGACATAACCTTGGGAGAGACTAGAGATCTTCCCTCCCTCCTAGAGAATTAGACATTCCTTCCCACTGCTGCTCCACTCCTCCCTCTGGGAGACAGGGAAGGCAGGAAAGGTGAATCCAAATTAACCTTGGTGCAGGCAGAAGGGGCCCAAGTCACGGGGACCTGGTGGCCGGGGCACCATCGCTGGGTGCCTGGAGGAGCTGTCGGAGAAGAACTGGCTCAGTGCTCCTGCGTTCGGAGCCCGGAACATACAAATGCACCCGCCGAGTCCAGAAGCAACACGTCCCCGGCTGGCACGGGCCCTTGTTAAAGCTCTGGGCTACAGACTGTTCATTGATGACTAATTTCCATCTCCATGGCTCCCCTCGCTTTTCCTTTTGCCAACTTGAAAACCTGGGGAGGGAGGTGTCGGGGGCTTAATTTGCTGCCTCCAGAACCCTCCTGGTTTGGCTCTCAGCACAAGGGATGGTTAGTGAAGGACCAGTGGATAAAATTCCACTTCCTGCAGTATTCACACTTGGGTACCTGTCTGTCTTGCCTTCTCTTTTCTCTAGGCACACAGCAGGCAAGGCCTTATCATCCCCCTGATGAGTCAGCACAGCTGTCTTCTTCAAAGATCTGCTGCCTCAAGCTGGAGCAGCCCTTTGGGTTTTTCAGCCCCAAGTGTCTCATGAAATTGTACCAGGACCCTGACATCCCAAGCAGATGTGAGTCGGGAATTTATGTTATAACCACTTGATAGCTTATGTGTTATATGTTGATAGGTGCTTGATAAAAGCAACATCATGCTGACTCTGAATGTGAGTCCCTACTGGAACAGGAGCTTTGCCCCCCACAGCCTTTGTCAAGGACCCCCCAGCTACCCCCTCCTGCTGGGGTCCCACGGCTCCTGCTGGGCTTTGAATTTCAGCTGCAGAAACCCTCCCTGGACCTCATCACCAGTTCTTCCTAACAACCAAAGCTTTCATTGTCTCCAAGACTTGTGCTCAGGCTATTTTTAACTTGTCCTTTCTTAAAAAAAAAAAAAAAAAAAAAAATTACACCAGAGGAGCTTAATGAGCCCCATTTAGCTTTTTGTAGAAAAAGAAAATTTTCAGACATTAACCAGTAAGTACCGCTAAGTGCCTTGGCTGGCTAGCACGCCTCTTAAAACCAGCTTTCCCTCCTCGGTACAAGGGTTTATTTTGGGACAGCAGCCTCCGCACCACATCACAAACATGCCATACTGGGGGTTCTGGTGAACTCAACAGAAGGTAGAGAGTTAGATGAGAGGTTCAGAAAAAGAACCCAGAGGTGCGGTGGGGCGGGGGGGGGAGGGGGGGGGAGGGTTGGGGGAGGGAGTGGAGGGAGAGGGGAAGAGTTCCTTGCATGGTCCTGGCTGCCCAAAGCTGCCTTCAGTTTTCTCACCTGCCGTTCTGTGCTTCCAGCCAGCCAGCTGTGCCTCAAGATAGGAAGCAAGTGGGAGAAGGAGTGAGATTTCAGATTTGTGTTCATTGTCACATCAAACTGACACACACATATACACATACCCCACTGCTGCCACCGCCACCACCCTACCAACAACCACAGAACAAACAATAAAAGAGCTCTAGTGTTCTTGCAGGGCATATGAAATGATGGCAATAAACGTGTCCACTGTCCATCCACCCAAACCCCAGGGTCCCCCTGGGTCAAAGTTGATTCTAGGAAAGTTTCTCAGCTGTTCTGCAGGGCAACAGGTCCAAGTCACAAATTATAGCACTGACTGCCCCCAGCAGGGTCAAAGCTGTCAGGACATGGCCATTGGCCTTCTGGACTTTTAAGGTAAAACATGACGGAGGCCTTTCCAGGGGTGAAAGTACAGCCTCACTCCCCTTGATGCTCACACCCAGCCATGCGTTTGTTCCAAAGTCTGCAGATGACCTTCCCAGGCATAGCACTTGCATTCTTCACTGGGGCTCGGCCATGCCTTCACTTAACAGACTCAGTACAAATGCTCTCTGTGGCCCAAAGTTTCTGCATGCAGTTAGAGGCACATAAATTTGGTCTTTGTAACTGCTGCTAGTGGTCTAAGGTCTTGTAGATGAGAGGGAGATACTTATACTTCATCGGAGGAAAAACTTCCTTCTGGTAAATAGCCACCCCCCCACCCTGCTTTCTCTCTTTTTAAGATTTTTTAAAAAGTAATCTATACACCAATGTGGGTATCAAACTTACAACCCCGAGATCAAGAGTCAGATACTCTTCTGACTGAGCCAGGCATAGCCCACGTTTTGAGCTGTGTTAGTGTTATAATGCACCATTCTTCAGAATCCATGTTATTTCAAGCATTCCATGGTAACTCACAAGATAAAAATGCTTACTCAGAGCTGGATAAAGTACTGTTGGACCATCTTGGCTAAATGAAAAGATTTTTAGGTTGCTGGGAAGTAAAAGGGAAATTTGTAAATACCAAGAATCTTTTTAAAATTTGTTATTGTAAAAAAAAAGAAGTTATTTGCAGTCAAAACAAATGTGAGGTACTTATTCATGATATATACAACTTCAGTTAATTAATCAAAAGCAGACAAGATGAAAAGAGAAGGTCTTCTGAGTTGACACTCAAATCTAGTGCTCATAATGAAAAAGGCAAAGAATCTCATGGTTAGACTCTTGACAAGAACTCTAAAACTCAGCAAAGCCCCATCTAAAAAGCAATTGGCTGAGGCCTTTACATACATGGTTGCTAGCAAGGCAAAAGAATAAAGCCAATACTTTCAGTTTATACACAATATGAACAGAAATTGTGTATTTATCCTCATTCGAGGACTCATCAAATTTAGGGTAGAAGAGGGCTTGTCCCTTCTTCTGTGATTACAAGGGCGGATGGAGGTGGAGAATTAAGCTCTGCATTTGTGCTCATACCGTTCCCGTTGTCTGTGGGACTTTCCCTGCCCTCCTAAGTGAACCCTTATTCATCCTCTGGGACCCAGCAAAATGATCACCTCTTCCATGAAGCCTCCCCTGATACACCTGGCAGGGTATCATTTTTCTATTTGCATCTCTGCCCTTCCCTCCAGGTACTGGGATTAGGCTTTACTGATGAATGTGTTTCAGCACCCCACACAATGCTTGGCTCACAGTTAATAAGTACTCAGTAAATGTTGTTATTATGTGTTATGTATAGAAATAAATTCTTGTTAGGGTGCCTGCGTGGCTCAGTTGGTTGAGCGTCCGACTTAGTTTTGGCTTGGGTCATGATCGCACGGATTTGTGAGCCCCATGTCAGCCCCACACTAGCAGCATGGTGTCTGCTTGGGATTCTCTCTCTCTCTCTCTCTCTCTCTCTCTCTGCCTCTCCCCCACTCATGCTGTCTCTACCTCTCTCAAAACAAATAAATAAACTTTTTTTTAAACTTTAAAAATTCAAGAAAGAAATTCTTGTTGAATGCATGCATGTATGGCAATGGCAGGAGAACAAATAATGAAAAGAGTTGGTGATAGGTATTAATTCATAAATTAATAACCATCAATCAGCTCATCACTGGGCAAGGCAGTGAGAGACAGTGAAGAAGCATAAGACAGAGTTTAGGTCCTGGTGGGAAGAGTCAAATGAAACACACATGAAATAGCAGGGGAAACACAAAACAGTATGTGATACAGTTAATGGTTCAGAGTAGCAGGAAGTGGGAATCAGCTCAGCACTGTGAGTTCTTACCCACCCCCTCCAATACACACATACAAGAGAATTATCCCAAAGCAATGTTTAAAAGTCAAGTCAGATCTCTTTTCTAGAGTGTTCCTGACCTCATTTTGCACCCACCTTGTTCTACTTTGCTTGTTCTCTCAACAGAGGACCCCCTTTCTCATCTCCCCCAATCCCTCACACCCCTTCTTACTTTTTCCCTTGAATTCCCTACTCTTCCAGCCCAGAGTCCCCTCACCAACTCCTAGCCTGGGACTTCCCTCCTCCTTCCTGGTTGCCCCTGCTCAGACTGACACCCAGCAGGAACCTTCCCTGTCGTGACCTCAGAACCCTTGCTCAGGAGCGAGGGCAGACCTGGAGGGTCTGGCCCAGTGGCCTGGGGTTCTCCCTTTCCTTGACACTGGAGGTGTTCTCTGAGAGACCAAAGTAGTTATGGAAGATCCTGAAGGAAGTGTTGCTTCACAACACCATCCCTTCTAGGCTCCACATAAAGAAGCCCAAGCCCAGGGGCGCCTGGGTGGCCCAGTCGGTTGAGCGTCCGACTTCAGCCCAGGTCATGATCTCATGGTCCATGAGTTTGAGCCCTGCGTCAGGCTCTGTGCTGACAGCTCGGAGCCTGGAGCCTGCTTTGGATTCTGTGTCTCCTTCTCTCTCTGCACCTCCCCTGTTCACACTCTGTCTCTATCTCGAAAATAAATAAACATTAAAAAAAATTTTTTAAGATAAAAAAAAAAAAGAAGCCCAAGCCCAGCGTTTGCAGACTTGACATCCCAACTGTTGACACTCACCCATGTACACTGGCTCTCAGCAAGGATTCTGCCTGCTGTCTACAGCTTCATGTAGTGTTGCCTTCCAGATGCCCAATTCCATTCTCCCTGGCTTCTGATCCTAATTGGCGTCTGGAATTTCTGAGCATCCCCTTGCCTCCTTGGTAAGGACCAGTCCAAGACAGCTGTCTTGGGGTTTAACCAGGCCCCTGCATTGCTACATATCACTTTCCCTGGGCACTCTCCCACCCTCCCTCCTGGTGTCCTAAAAAGTGCCAGGCTTCACGAGAAAGGTGGGTCTTAAAGACTGGGTCAGATGCAGAAGGGTGAATAGCAAATGTTGGCAGGTAGTGAGAACAGCAAAAAAATGGGAATGAAGAAGACAGGATCTTGGCGAGATGGGGACCTTTGGATCAGTCTTCTGAGGGTCTCATCCTGGGGCCAAACCAGTGCCACTGCCAATGCCGCTATCTAGGTTGGGGATACCATAGTGTTCAAAAGAGCCTCCAGGGCAGAGCCATAGAAAATGTCTAACTTGGGCAAATCACAGCTTACATTATTTATACCTCTCTAGGAAAGAAGTTGTAGGTTTTGAAGCCTGCAACCCCGTATGTAATCCTGAATGGTTGGACATTTAAGGGCACTGCTGTTTGATTAGTACCCCAGCCACTTGTAGTAAGGGGCAGATTGTTTGGTCCTTCTGTTGTGTGTACTAACAGAAAATGTACGAGCCTCTAGGTTTACTGTCGCCATAACCTAGAGAACCATAAGCAGAGCCATCAATCTCTAACTGAGCACATCTTTGAGGATTAGTTGATACCAAGCAAAATGATAAGTCCAAGCGGCTCTAATTCAGCAGGACTAGAAAAGCTGTGGACAGCATATACCCCAGTACAGAGCCCTGAAAAAAAGAGCACAGCGTGTGGCCTGAAGGAAACAGATGGCTTGTGGAGGTTGTATCAGTCAGCTTTCTCTGGGTCATCCCCATGACAAACAGCGCCAGACTCTCAGTAGCTACGACAGCAAAAGTTGATTTCTTGCTCATGTCATAAGTCATCTCATACGAATAGGAGATGGGACCGTCTCCTCCTGTAAGTCCGCATTGCCCGAGGATCAGTCCCCATGTTCATTGGGACTCTGTTCCACAGTTTCTTTTTTTTTTTTTTTTTTTTTTTAAAACTTTTTTTTTTTTAACGTTTATTTATTTTTGAGATAGAGAGAGAGACAGAGCATGAATGGGGGAGGGCCAGAGAGAGGGAGACACAGAATCCGAAACAGGCACCAGGCTCTGAGCTGTCAGCACAGAGCCCGACGCGGGGCTCGAACTCACGGACCGCGAGATCATGACCTGAGCCGAAGTCGGCCGCCCAACCGACTAAGCCACCCAGGCGCCCCTCCACAGTTTCTTCATTCCAAGATTCAAGCTGAAGAGGCAGTTCTAATCCAGCACCTTGCCATTTTCAAGGAAGAGGGAAAAGAGAAAAGATGAGAACCCACAGTGACTCTTAAAACTCTTTCTCAGAAGTGGTACCTGTCACTTTCACTTATATTTCATTAGTTCAAACAAGTCATATGGCCAAGTCTGAGGTCACTGGGTGGGAGGTATAATTCTCCTATAGAGAAGGACAGCAGATACTGGGAGCAGTATTGTAGCTAAGAGAAGGATGGACCTTGAACACCAGATCCAGTAGTTGATAGCTATTGTTTAGAAGACCACTACTACTTTCTGAGACAGACAATGTAACCGGGAAGCTCTATTACAAAGCCACTTTCTTTGCCTGTAAATACGGTCTGGAGGGACACAGAGTGCTGTGTAAGGGCCTCAGCTGGAGCCCATTACCTTAATCCAAGAGTGAGTCAGTGGATTTGGGGTGAAGATTGTGTACAGGGAATGGAGACAAACATTTGGGTAGAATAGTTGTTTTAAAGGAAAAACAGACAAGACCATCCACCCAATTAGAGTTGGGGTTGGAGGAATATAAGTCAAAGGTGATTTCAATATTTCTCCTAAATAACTGGGCTGTAAAGCATTGAAACATGTTATTGAGTTGACGGCAGAGGACTTTCTAAAGATTTCTCAGAATCACAGCACATTGGCTTTCAAGGACAATATGCAACAGCTACAATGTGCCATAAGGAGCACTGCGGTTGGCCTGAAAACTCTGGGCTTGTTCCTAGGCTAGGCATTTATATTAGCTGGGTGGCTGTGGGCAAATTCCTTCACTTCTCTCTGCACCTCAGTTTTTGCATTTGTAAAAATGGAGGGAATGATACATACCTAGCAGAATTGCTTAAGGACTAAATTTCCATGAAAATTATTTACAATGATTTATGAAGTATGATTATCAGAGTCTTGGTTAGAAGTTTCTCCTCAGTCTTAACCACCTGATAATTATATCAATTATATAATGTCTTGGGTTGTTCAGGGCTCTTACCACTTCATTTTGAACACTGTTTAGAAGTTTTGTTGTTGCTGTTGTTGAAAACCAGGGAGGCCAGCCCGATAATACAAACCATGGATCACAGACTCAAATGCGTAAAGTCACCAGACAGGCAGTTAAAATGTGGGTTGGGTCTGGAAAATGTGAAGCACATTTGTAGGAAATATTAAAACATGGTGGAAAGAAGTATGTCTCTGTTATAGAAAACACAATAGTGTACACAAAACGACAAAGGACAATTGCTCCTCTTTGCCTCAGAACCCGGAACCATAGGAGTGGCTGGGCCACTTGTGACCTGCAGAATGAGAACCAGCTGAAGCAGCAACTTCTCAGCCCTCGCAGGATTTTGCTATACAGGAATTACTCCAGGTTTGCTAGATAGTCTGGTTGTTCAAACTGCTGGAAATCTGGGTAGTTTTGTGACATTTCCCAGTTATTGAATATTGGCATCTAATTAAAATTTTTTCAAGAAAACTCTATGCAGTTACAACACATCCGTAGGCTTTGGGTTTACAGGTTGTCACCCAATTGTTGCACAAAAAGAGAAGAGACTCACACAGTTAATGCAGAAAACATTACTCATTTCGAAAGTGAGAAAAGAATAGAGATTCAGGGAGAGGAGGCAAACATTAATGAGGAAAGTGGCAAGAGGAACTATTCATTAGTGCACTGGAGATAAACTTCCAGGGGATATCACAGAATCTGAGACGTCTAAGATCTCCTAGTCTCATGTATTTAGATTTAGATATAAATCCAGACACATGGCCTGGGCTCCCCTTTGGCCGGGGAGCTATGTCTAGGCTGGGCAAAGGCCCAGGAACAGGAAACGGGGCTGCTGTCTCCTCCGTGCGTCTGCAGCGCCCAAGAAGTGGCTTGCATTAGGGCAACACTGCCTTTTAGTTCCATGATTCCAACCTCTCGGGCTCACCTTTACTTTCCAATCATCTCTAGACCACACTGTTTTGGAGAACTGTTGGATGAAGTTTCAGACAGTACCCAGACATATTACTCTTTCAACCCCAGAATGCTAGGATTTCACCCATGAGTAAGAAAACCCCACAGCTGGCTTGTCTCCCTGTCCTCGGCATTCCTCTCCTCGGCTCAAGCACTGCTCAGCCTCAGCTTGACATTTAAGGTTTCTGGTTGTGCTCGTCTTCTCTTCCCAAGGAAGACAGCTTTCAGGAGACAACCTAACAGAGTGAGTTCCGTGTGGATTTTTAAACATTCAACTCACCATTTGGAAACAGCCATTACTCCTCCTTCCTCTTTTCAAAGGGCCACACAAATCAGTTTGCTTTGGGAGCCGGTTTTGTTTTGTTTAGTTTTAAAGTATTGCCCAATTCCTTTTTACGGTGCTTTTCCTCCGGATTTTTGTGTCATTTCAACTTTCAAATGGCAAAGTTATAATTAAGAGTCCCGCTTGCTATTTTATGTCCCATCTAGGTTCCTCCACTTCATTTAAACCTTTTCTTTTAGCCAGATTGGAGTTCATAACAACTTTACTACACAGTAAGATAGTCTTAAGGTTAAGTAGTAAGTTACGAGGAAGTGAATGTATCATTCGTCCTTACTTATTCTTTTCATTGTTGTGTTATGTTGCTTACATATTTTCATTAATAAGAATATGATTGACAACTTTGGAATTCTTATTTCGCAATTTTGTTTGTCAACTCAGGGCAGATTGTTTTCCTTTTCCCTTTTTGCTAGGAGACTAGAAAAAAAGGTAATATTTTCCATTAAGTTTTGCTTTTGCCACACAAGCTCCTAGGTAGGTGCCAGGTGCTATTTTAGTAAAAGGTCCGGATTTAGAGACTGAATATGAATGCCTTTTCTCGTTAACAAATACTTCGAGAACGGCACGATACAAATAAAATCTCTCCCTGGGAAAAGTTTTCCTGACTTTATACTGATTAGAAATCTGGACTACATTCATTCATTCATTAAAACATAATTATTGACAACGTACTATGTGCCAGACACTATTCTAAATGCATGGAATACATCTGTAATCAAGACATAAAATTTCCTGTCTTTAAAGGGCTTATATTCTAGGGGCGCCTGGGTGGCTCAGTCGGTTGAGCGTCTGACTTCGGCTCAGGTCATGATCTCACAGCTCATGAGTTCAAGCCCCGCATTGGGCTCTGTGCTGGCAGCTCGGAGCCTGCTTCGGATTCTGTGTCTCCCTCTCTCTCTGCCCCTAACCCACTTGCATTCTGTCTCTGTCTCTCTCAAAAATAAATAAACATTAAAAAAAATTTTTTTTTAAAAAAGAGGAAAATAATAAAGGTGAGAGGAATGGGTAGGCATGAAATTTCAGTCTAGATATGGTTGTCAGGGTATGCTTCCCTGAGTAAGTGATGTTGGGAGGGAGGGATACAGATTGTGCAAGGACCTTGTAAGCCACTGTAAGGACTAAGCCTTTACTCTGGATGAAAAACGGAGCTATCACAGGGTTTGGGCAAAGGAATGAGTTGATTAGTCTTATGTGTTAAAAGGCTCACTTTGGCTGCTGTTGAGAACCAACTGTGGGGAGGGATGGGGCATGAGCGGAAGCACATAGACTAGTTAAGTGGCTTATGAGTTAATACAGGAGAGAGATGATGGTGGATGGAACCAAGGCATAACAATATGGTGCATGTTTGGAAGGATTTCCGGACAGTTTCTACATAAGTTATGAGAGAAAGACAGAAGAGCCAAGGATGACCGACTCCAAGGCTTTTAACCCAAGCAATTGGAAGGACAGAGCTGCCATTTACTGAAAGGGAGAAAGCTGTGTGGGTTGCACAGGTTTTGGGGGGAAATCAGGAGTTTGGTTTGGAAATTGTTAAGGTTGGGATATCTGTTAGAAGTCTAAGTGTGAAAACCAAAAAAGTAGTTCAAAATGCAAATGGGGGGCACCTGGGTAGCTCAGTTGGTTCAGTGTTGGGCTCTGTACTCAGCTTGGAGGCTGTTTGAGATTCTCTCTCTCTCTCTCTCTCTCTCTCTCTCTGTCCCTCCCCCACTCACACTGGCACACTCTCTCTCTCTCTCAAAATAAATAAACATTTAAAAATTTTTAAGAAATGCAAATTGGATCTCAGGAGAGAGAAATATGCTGGAGACACATATGTGAGGTTGTTGGCCGTAGAAAGGGAACTCAAAGCCATAAGAGTGGATGATCTCCTTGGAGGGAGTGAGTGTGGTATCCTGGAAGTCCAGACAAGGTAGTTTACCAAAGAGGAGGGAGCAGTCTAATGCAGCTGAGAGGTCAGTTAAGGATTCGCTGCTATATTTAGTGAAGTAGAAGTTGTCGGTTATCTTGGTCAGATCAGTTTCTGTGATGCTTTGGGAGTAAAACCCTAATTAGATTGAGTGGAAAAGATAATGGGAAGAAAGGAATTGGAAACAATATGTTTAGATGCAACGGAGAGATGAGAAATGGAGCAGGGATAGTAGGGTCAAGAGACAGTTTATTCCTTAAGATGGAAGAAATAATATTTTTTAAAATGTCAGACGCCTGGGTGGCTCAGTCGGCTAAGCCTCCAACTTCAGCTCAGGTCATAGTTTGAAGGTTCGTGGGATCAAGCATCGCATCGGGCTCTCTACTGTCAGTGTGGAGCAGGCTTCTGATCTTCTGTCCCCTTCTCTGCCCCTCCCCTGATCTCTCTCTCAAAAATAAATAAACGTTAAAAAAAACAATTAAAATTAAAAAATGTTGATGGCAATAGTCCAGCAGAGAGGGGTAAATTAGTAATATAGGAGACTTGCTGGAATTATCATTTGAGATGGGGTTCAAGAGCGGAAAAACTGCCTTTCGCTAAGAACATGAAGAGTCCATCCCTAGTGGTGGCTGGCAGGAAAGCAGAAGATATGGGTACCAATCCTCACCTAGTTAAATTTGGTGGTTTTTTTTAATGCTTCAAAAAAAAAAATTTTTCCTCAGTGAAGAAAACACAGTCTAGGGCTACCAAAGAGCACTGGCGTGCCTAGATAGGCAACCCTAATTTTTTTTCACTCTATGAATCTATCTTAGAAGGGATAGGTCCACTTCTCCTCATTGTGGGTAAGACATGTACCCTTAGTTTTCCTAGTTTCGATTTCACTGTCTTATTTCTAATTATAACAGCCTGGCAAATTCCCTTCCTCTTTGGACCTTGTATTATGTCAATTCTTACGGAGAGTTACCCCACACACCCACCCAGTTCTGTTCCTCCACCCCTCACTGTTCTCCTTCCTTGACCTGCTCATTTCTAATCTAGTCTCCAGCATTTCAATTTCCTCAGCTGTGAGGAAAGAGGACAATTTGCTTTCTACCTCCTAGGTTGAGAGTTTAAGTAAGTCTATGTGAAATGGGTTTAACCCATGTAAAATAATAAAAAGAAGAGGAAAAGTGGAAGTGGGACAGAAGAAGAGGAGACTACTGAGTGTCCATTTGCTTTGACTGAGCCCCTACTCTACCATTTCAAAGCACGATATGCATATGAGCTCCCCCACATTGCCCACTGTGTTAGCTGTAGAGTTTATAGTCACAATAGATTTGGAAATCGGGTCACATTTATAATAAATGGACACACTTATAATAGGTAACATTTACTTAGCAATGCCTATGTTCTAAGGCACTTAGCTAAGCCCTTTCCACATGTCATTTAGTCCTGGGCCTCACAATAACTTGAGGTATGTATCTTCCTCCCCATTTCAGAAACCAAGAGAGATGAGAGAAAAAGAGGCTCAAATAATGTGCAATTTTGTATCCCTTCCACTTTTTGGCATTACTGCCACTTTCCAAGCAAATATAGTCTATATTTATTTATGTATGGTTATGCAGGTGTATCCAGATTTAGCCCTGTGCCCCACGGTTCTTCTTCATGTTACAAGGAATTCATCATGCTATTATATTCATAAGCTACCCCAGTGTATTTAGGATCAATTTATAAAACTTGACTCCCGTACAGTATTTCAAAAACATGTTTACAGATTATCGGAATTCATATTGCTTACCACATGTTGGGCATTCTACTAGGTGATAAAAAGGGGAACAATGCAAACTCGCTCCTCCCAGGAGCTCAGATGCTTCTCCATAGGAAAGTCAATTATTCATTCATTCATTCGGTATTACTGAGTGCCTCAGGGCCATGCCAAACACTATAGTTTAGGTAAGCACAAATCAACCTAGAATTACAATACTTGCTAAAAACAGATGCTCAGGTAATAATGTATAATGGCCTTTATCTTAAAAGGTCCTTTTAGACAATATGGTAAGTGCTTACCTCTAGAGCCACTTAAAGGCTGCGTGAACTTGAGCTAATTTCATAACCTCCTCAGGCCTTTGCTTCCAGTCTTAAAAAATGAGGCTATGAATAGTATCTATCTCCTAGGGTTGCTGTAAGGACTAAGCAAATATATGTACAGTACTTAGGGCAGTGCCTGGCCCATCATAAGCACTGCACTTGTTGTTATTAGCGAGATACAGATTTACCGTGTGCCTGAACGGCTACCGGATTCCTGACTGTAACAACTCAGCAAAGGATAGTAACGGCTCTGTAAGTTCTTGTTGAACAGAACTTCTTGAAGTCTGTTTCCCCCACCTCATCCCTGTAGACATGCCTAGAGTAGCCCCAGGTTCCTTTTCTGTCATACTCCTTAACTTTGAATCCAATGTTACATCAATTATTGTCCTTCATCTCCTTCCCATTTGTTTTCCTTGGGGAATAAAGGAAGCTGACATCCTTTTACATCCCGGACCATCACAGTGATTTTTCATTGTTTGTTATTGGGAGAGTTCTTACCAATTTTACCTTTAAAAATGTTTTTATTATTTTTCTTGTTATCTAAGTAATATGTGCTCAACATAAAAACAATGCAAACGCACAGAACTTTGTAAGAGAAAGCGAATGGCCATCGTGATCCCACAGCCAGAGATAACCACTGCTAACTGCTTGTTACACATGCTTCCAGATTTCCACTAAGCATACATTTAATAGCATGTATGGTTAGAGACAAGAAAAAATGCAAATAAAAATGAGATCGTAGCATCCATACTGTTCTGCACTTTGCTTTTTTCACTTATAGATTTTGAATGTTCTTCCATGTACAAATAGATCTATCTTTTTTATATTAGTGGCTACTTGGTTTCCTTTTACAGATCTAGTATAGTTTGCTTAAAGTTTCCTACTGGCTTGTTAGACTTGTACACCATTACATGTTTTTGTTATTACAGACAATGCAATAAACACCTGTACATGTATTTTTAGACACATGTATAAATATTTCTGAAATATATATTTTTTGCATATATAAGCCTGAAGTATAAACTCCTAGAGGTGGACTTATCTGGTCAAAAAGAACACACATACGTATTTTTTCCAAAATTGCCAAATTGCCCTCCAAAAGGATTTACCCAATTTGTACTCATAAGTGTATGTGAATGCCTGCTTCTCCACATTTAACTGTGTTCTAAGTATTACTTTTTTTTTCTTAGTTTATACCAATCTTGAAATCCTATTTCTCTCAAATCTCAAATCATAGTTTAAAGCCCCAGGAAGATCAAAACATGGAACAAAGTGTTTTTACAAACAGCAAAACATTCCAAACCAGTTACAATAGTGGGGTGTTTTCAATCAAACTATTACACCACTAGACGTTAACAGTTTTAAAACTGTTCTAATGTCCAGAAGAGCAAATCTGGTTCTGTGATTAAATCGCTTAGTGCACAGCCCCTGCCCACATACCTCCTTCTCAGCTGGGTGTGTGGAATAGGAGAGGCTGCTGGTATGAGGGACAGGGCAAGGAAAGTGAGAAAGCAAGAGAAGGTCAGAAGGGTTCAAAATCTAGTGTCATGTGGTAATTCATCTAGGACAGTCCCTTGAGTGTGCTCTGGACCTCTGTTCATGCTCCTCCCTGCCACGGCTGGTCTTCTTCGCTTCCAGGGCCTGATCAACAAGGGATCCCTTTCCAGGGTCGGTTCCAATCACCCTCTTCTCTCGGAAGCCTTTCCTGAAACTCTAGAAAACCACTCTTTCTAAGGCCTGCCTATATCCTATATCTAAACACACACCCACCCAAGTACCTGTCACATTTTGTTTCACATGTTTACAAAAAACATGGAGACGCGGAGTTAATGGTGACTGAACATTCACTGACATGGAGAGACCTTAACAGAGATGAGACTTTCCGTTGTTCACAGAAATGGGTGGATTCGGATAAAAGGAGATATTGAAGTATTGGGCTGAAGCCACTTGACTTGTTATAAAGCACCAATTCCAAACATCCCTCCTGGCTTTACTTGTTTATCCCTGCTTCTCCCCACGAGAAACAGGGGAAACACATTTCAATCTTACAACAAAAACAAGAGGGAAAACTATCAGGCTGAGGAACAGAGGACAGCCTTAGCAGGACAGTCCTTAGCAGAGGGCAGCCGTTCACCTGCCTGCTTCAGGCACAAGATAAGTTTGGTAAAAAGGAATGGGGAAAAGAGAGTAGACTCGGATTAAAACAAGAACCGACTCTCCAATATATCTTTAATAGCAGAGACGGAACAAATGAAGTCGAGAAGCTATTCGTGCCAACATAAAGTTGTGAGTGCCCCGAATCCGAGGCAAGTACTTAGCTCCTTAGACTAGAGCCTGCTTAAACGACTTTTACGCCAGTTCCCCCCTACCATGTCACTGCATTTCTCCCCATGTCTTAATATCAGAGTTTTAGTCAAAAGGACAGACCCAGGAAGGGCGAAGGTTGCTGACCTTGCCCCGCTCCCTCCAGGCGACAGCGTCTGCCTGGCTCCGCGCCCTGCTCAGGTAGGCGTTTGACAGGTAAGTCTTCAGGCGACAGCGATCTTCCCCGCCCCATGCACCTGTTCGGCGGCCAGCAGCCTCCCGCCACCAATCCCCGACCCTGGGCCACCTAACTGGCCGCTAGCCCCCTCCGGTGAGCTCGGCCCGCTGCGGAAGCGCCCCGACCCTCCGCGGGCGCGGCAGGGCGGCCAGGGGAAAGTGCTCGCCGTCACATGGAGGCCCCGGCCCGCCCCATTGGCTGTGGCCGAGCCAGTCGCGGCGCTCGCTGGCTGCGGTTGGTCCCGGAGCTGCAGCGCCTGCACGGGCCCGGAGTCCATGTTACGCTTTGTCTAATTCCCCCCGTTACAGAGTCATGTGCTGCTGCTCCCGTCGTCGCCGCTGCCGCCGCCCGTGGTGCCCCGGCTCCTCCGCCGCGCTTCGAGGTGGCAGCCGCGGGCGGGGCCTCGGGAGCAGGGTCCAGGGCGCCGCGCGCCTTCGCCGCCCCGGCGCGTCCCGGTGCAGCCGCCGCCCGCCGCAGGTGATGCCGCCACCTCCCGCCTCAGCATAAGCCGTGGCTCGGCGGCCAAGCTGCCCCGACTGCCCCCAAGGTTAGTGCTAGCCTCGCCGGGGCCGGGGCCGCGCAGGTGGGAGCCGCCCCGGAGCCGAAGCGCGCGCCCCCGGCGCAGGCGTCCTGCCCCGCGGCCGGGAACTGGCAGCGAGGGGCAGGGGCAGGGGCGGGGGGGGGGGGAAGGGGGCGCGGGCGGCGCGCGGGGCCGCGCTGGGTTCCCGTCTGCGACCGCCCGGGCCCGGAAGATTGCGCCGCTCTGGGCAACTGGAGCGGCGGGCGCCGCCGAAGCCTCGGCCGCCGGCGGTGGGCCCTGAGAGAGGAGAGTGTGGACTGCCTCCCTCCAGCTCCCCCTCGCGCGCGCTCCCTCCCCTCGCCCCCGTCCGCGCAGTCGGGAGGGCGGGGAGTCCCGGTTTCGGCTCCGCTGATTCCTCCCGGAGGTGGGTGTTTGGTGTCTGGCCTTGCTGGCCGGGAGCCCAGAAGGTGAGCCCTTTAACTTCTCGTGAAACGCCTCCCCCTCGCCTGCTTCCCGCGCGGGTGGGCTGGGCGGGGAATGAGGGCCGCGCCCCGCCCCCCGCGCCGGAGGGAGGGAGCCGGGGGCCCGCAGGTGCACCCTGCCCGCCGCGGGCCATCTCCGGGTTGGGTACCGGTATAATCCGCTTCTAGCTTGTTTGAAGGCGTGGGCACTTGGGAACTGGACTTCTGCTCGAATCCTGGCCAGGGGCTTGGGAAGGAGGATTGGGGGAAGTTGCTTACTGGAGGGTTGATAGAGGCCTTCCTCCTAATGTCCCCCCTCATTTGGGGTCTCCCGTGGGGATAAACAAATTAGGCTTTTGGGTTTTTTGGAGGGCTGGTTTTGTTTTTTTTTTTTGTTTGTTTTGTTTTGTTTTGTTTTGTTTTCTGTGTTGTGTTTCTTAAAAAGCCAGCCGCAGTGAAGGAGAGCTGCCGCAGGTCGAGGGAGGAGAGGTAGGTCCCTGCTGGAGAGGAAGAGGTGGGATTTGCGGTCCCAGTGGGTACGCAGCTGGGGGTTGTGTGGCAGAAGGTGGGGAGGTGAGGCTTCAGGACAGAAACAACGCAAAGGTGTGAGGGAGCGATCGCTCAAGAGGTAGGCCGAGAGATGGGGAATAGTACTGGGGAGTCCTAGTCAATCGTGGGGCCCAACTTGAGCTACTTGGGCTCATACATGGCTCCTTCTGCTTCGCAAATTTCCTCCTTTTTCTTCCTTGAATTTCAAAAATATTTCTTGTTGGGCAAATCTGTGAGGATATATTTTGAAAGATAACTGAGTAAAAAGAGAGCAGGCTTCTGGAAACTTTCCTGAGCTTTGAAAATAAAATTCCATTCAGGCCGCTCTTATTGAGCACCTATTTTGTGTTCCATGCTGGACTTTGGAAGAGTCTGGACAGGCGAGGAGTTACTGTCTGCAGTAATGGTGACGGCTGTTTGCCTCATAAACAACCAAAGGGCACTTCCAAGTGCCAAGAATGACAGTGATTCAGACCTTCCCCACCAAAGCTTCTGGGACCCCCCCCCCTCCCCCCCCCCCCCCCCCCGCTGCTCTTTACAGACCTGTGGGAAGAATCCATGGCTAGTAAAGGAGGTCCGTAGACAGCATTTCATTTTACTGTCCATAAATACTGGCCAAACCCCTGCCATCAGCTAGGAAAGGGTTAGAGTTGTCACTTCTCTTGTATTCCACATCAGTTGATTAAAATCCTGTTAAAGTGCAAAAGCAAGAGAGGAAAGATCCTGAGATGAGTTAAAATAAGGATCCAGCACAGTTGATTTGGAGTGTTTGGTCTCCGTAGGTTATTTAGGGAGTCTCCTGTAAAATGATTAGGTAATCCACGGAGCTGAAAGAAAATGCAAATCTTGAATTGGCATGGTTTACTTACATATTTGAACATTTTATCTTAGGTTTGTCTCGTTTTTATTGACGGTGTGTGAGTGTGTACTTTGTTGATTAAAACTCAACACGTTAGAAGTTTGCAGAGGAAAGTGTCCTTAGGTGACCCAGTCCCCCAGTCTCTTCTGTTACCACGTTGAGTAGTGTATGATGCAACAGTTAAAGTATTGAGCCATATTCATATCTTTTTCTCCTTGCCAGGGTTTACAGAATTCAAAAACTTGATCAACACTTTGCCGTTTTCCCTTGGCTTTTATACTGTGATGAGCTTTTTAAAATTAATTTCACAAAATGTTGATGTGTTTGTCATGTCCTGGTAGCTAAACTGTTTTGGTAGCTGTATGATGGAAGTTAGACTTGGTTCAATCTCAGTAACACAGGTAAATTGGCACTATCTGTGAAGAAGTCAAAAGTTTTGTTCAAACTGTGTACTCATGATCACACATGCTCTTGAAATGGTAGTTGGTAAGGGATTTCACGTACTTTTCATACATAATTGGAGCTGATACTTGACATTCTAAGAAACACCAGTCACTTTATTGAGTGCCAGCAGCAAGCGGAAAACCAGAGTGGGTGTTGTGGTTCCCTAACAAGGAAGGAGAAGATTCTTGCACAAATAGAGGGCAGGTAAGACAGATACAAGTGAGGACACCACCAGAAGCAAAGGATTGCATTTTTTAGGAGGTCAAGGAATACTGAAATGGAAAGGGTGTTTGGAGATTGTGTGCTTTGGGGAAGGGGGAAGGAGCATGTTTTAGGGGAAGCAGTGAGCTTTGTCCCAAGTCAAATATAGTAAATAGGTTTGCCTGGCTGGAGCAGAGAGAACAAGACTGATGGAGTTAGGGGAGATCTAGTTAGTGGAAAACGTGAAACACAGGTCAGTGATGCTAATCATTTGCCTCAAGAAGAGTGGTTCTCAACAAGGGGTGACTTTGCCTCCCAGCAAACATTTGGCAATGTCTGGAAACTTTTTTTTTTTTTTGTCATAGCCAGGAGGCAGGTGCTACTGACATCTAGTGGAAAGAGGCCAGGGATCCTGCTGCACATCCATCCTGCAATGCTCAGGACAGCCCCCACAACAAAGAACTATCCCAGCTGAAATGTCAGTAGTGCCAGGGTTGAGAAACCCTGCTCGAGACAGCAAACGTTAAGGTCACCGTGAAGGAAAGTTACATCTCAGAATGGGCCTTGAAGGAGGTGGTTCTTGACCGGTGAGCGAGGACGTCAAGTTTGGGAAGCCAATCTAGGAGACCTGTGCTCTGCTCGGCCTGAAGTGAGTAGGATCTGGGCAAAGCCTAATCAGAAGAAAAGGGCATTTTTGAGAAATCATGGCAGATCAGTTAGCAGGGCAGTATAATACTGGGTAGGTGGGGAATCTTGGAGTCAGAACTGGAATTTTAGAGAGGTCCTGGTCTAACTGCTTTAGTAAATTCTTACACTTGCTAGACAGCCTCTGTTTAAACACCCCTAGAGGAAAGCCAGTCAGTTAAGCAACCGACTTCCGCTCAGGTCATGATCTCATGGTTTGTGAGTTGGAGCCCCTTGTCAGGCTCTGTGCTGATAGCTCAGAGCCTGGAGCCTGCTTCAGCTTCTGTGTCTCCCTCCCTCTCCCTCCCTCCCTCCCTCCCTCCCTCTCTCTCTCTCTCTCTCTCTCTCTCTCTCTCTCTCTCTGCCCCTCCCCTGCTCACACTAGCTCTCTCTCTCAAAAATAAATAAACATTAAAAAAAATTTTTTTTAAATAACCCCTAGAAAGTACAGGGAACCCTGTAGTTAGGAAGACATGTCGTTATATCTTTGGATTCCATGTGTGATTTTTATTTGAGCTGAAGGCTGCCTCCTCGAAACTGTTCTGTTGATTCTGTGCCTCTGGAACTTCCCATATCCAGAGGACAGCCCCTTGAATTCACAAAGACGGTATGATGTCTCTCTCCCCATTTCTCAATGCAAAATAGCCAACCTCTTCTCACAATCCTGTGTGGGACATGGTTTCTAGATGTCTTTTTAGTTTGTCAGCGTCTCTCATGGAGAGTAATGGTATCTGGAATTAAATACGGTAATTGAGGTGTGCCTGGTCAACAGAGAGTATAGTAGGACAGCTTTTTCCTAAGACCAAGGCATAAACATCTACTTACTGCAATTTAAACAACTGTCTTTTTTTTTTAAAGTTTTTATTTTATTTTGAGAGAGACAGAGAGTGCACACACAGAGGAGGAACAGAGAGTAAGGAAGAGAATCCCAAGCAGTCTCTGCGCTGTCAGCCCAGAGCCCAACGCAGGGCTCGATCTTGATCTCATGAGCCGTGAGATTATGACCTGATCCAAAATCAAGAGTGGAATGCTTAACTGACTGAGCTACCCACGTGCCCCACAAAACTGCCTTTTTTTTTTAACGTTTATTTATTTTTGAGAGAGTGTGAGCGGGGGAGGGGGAGAGAGAGAGGGAGACACAGAATCTGAAGCAGGCTCCAGGCTCTGAGCTGTCAGCATAGAGCCTGATGTGGGGCTTGAACTCACGAACCGTGGGATCATGACATGAGCCATAGTTGGACGCTCAACCGATTGAGCCACCCAGGCATCCCCAAAACTGCCTTTTTTAAAAAACAGCACCTAGCACAGATTCACCTGTAGGTTCTGTCCAGTCAAACTGTCAGAACATCCAGATATGGTGTTGAGCTGCTGCGACCCTATTCATTGGGCAGATTTTTGTATGTGTAGGTGAGATTGAGTGGACGGTTTTTAGTTTTTGTCCCTGTTCAGTGGTATCCTATTTATTTTGGTTCAATCTCAGGCCTTTTGAGATTTTAAAGTCTTGATTCTGCCTTCTAATCCTATGAGAGAGGAGTAGAGGATGACTTTGCCAAAAGCTTTATAGTCACTTGTGGTAATACTGCACGAAACCCAGTAGTCTGGCACTGCTGGTCCTATTTGAGAGCTGAGGTGTTAGGTGATGGAGGTAAATTCTAGGGGTTGATTGGCCCTTAGGTCAGGGGCTTCTAAGGAATCTATGTTTGTGGTCAGACTACATTGCATTTAGCTTTTGCAGATGTTTGCACCTGAGGTGCCCTTTTGAAATTATTTGAGTCAGTTGCAAGCTTCTGAAATCTGTACTCCATCCTCTAGGGTCTTTGTAATTCTGTTTAGACATCTGGAAGAGAATTTCTAATGTTCTGTGCAAATCTGAAGCTTACCAGATCAGAGTTGCTTTTGAAATTTGTGTGGACATAAATAGGATAACTGGTATTGAAAAAACCACGTATGAACGTGGTTCCCACTCGGTCTAAGCTTTTTTTCCTTTTCTTTTTGCTAGTATGCTCAAAATACTTAATTAGTGACAGGTTTACATTTGGGGCAGGAGAGAGGATTAAGGCTTAGAAACAAGCCCTTTTCCCAGAATTAGGGTTTAGCTTGTCATTGGTGTAATTTCATACTTACCAGATTTCACGTGTCTTCACTGAAATGACATTAGGAAATTACCACGCTCAGATGTCTTTTGAAGCAGGCAGTTCAGAAAGCGTAAGTAACTTAGTGCCAAGTTCTTCAAATGTTCTGGATCTATCCAATAAACTAGATTTAAACAAATGATTTGGTTGGGATGGTAGCCATCCAACAGTTTTGAGAGTGTTAGAACAAAATTCCAGATCTTGTAGCTAACAAGTACAGCCTCTTTGTTATGAATATCCATCATGCCCTGATCCCCTGCTGGTGTGTTGTCTGTCCAGATGGTCTGTTCGCTCTCACTTCTGTTCTGGTCCACATGGGAAACCTCTCCATGTCCTCTGGAGGTGAGAGATATTCCTGAGAGCAGAAGGGATGTTTTGTGAAGGTATGAGATTTCTTGAGAGGGGAAATATTTGAAAGCCCTTAGGTATTGTCCTTGTAGACTTTCAAAGGCTATACCGAACTTGAAGCCACCTTGGAATTAAAGATGTGAAGTATCATTTTGAGTAGAAAGGTAGAATTTTGTAGATGGAAGGTATCAACACTTGAATTTTGTATCCATAAAATCGAGGAAATCCAGGCCCAGGGAGGTGATGTGATTAGCTGTAGCTTACCCAGGAGGTGACAGAGCAGGCATTAGAATTCATCTGCCTTAAAGACCACAAATAAAGGCTAAGGATAAAGATTTCTCCTCTGCTTGAAGGTGTGTAAACAGTGGGTCCCTCGGGCCTTATTTACATAATTGATCCAGAAGAAGGAGCACACAGTGGAATTTCTAAGTTTACAGATGACAGCAAGCTCTTCTGAATTATGAAATAAGTAACCAATGGGGATTTACTCCAGGGAAACCGTATTAGGATATATGAGTCATCAGCAGATTTGCAGGTGAGTTTCTCTGTGGGCAGTATGAGGTCAGGTACTTAGAAATTATGGAACTGTCATAGGGTGGGTGTTTTGCTGGCAAAACCCAGGAAAGGACTTCAAAAACACTTTCACAGTGTTGTCCCAACTTGCTCTTGCAGGTTAAAAAAGGCAGGAAATGCTAAGCTTCATACAAAAGATTTTGGAAACGAAACAGAAAATCTTATTTGATTTTCCACTGTGCTTTGTTCAAAGCATGGGCACCGGTCTTTAGGAAAGACCCTGGAGCTGGAACGACCAATGTAATGGTACCTAAAAAATGTAGACATTCCTGCTAGAATGGAAGCTCCAGGAGGACAGGGCCTTCCCCGTCTGTTTTTTGATAAAAATATTGGGATTTAATAAAATAAAATAAAAAATAATGGGATTTTCAGTATCTGGAAAGAAGACTGCAAGGAGATATTATTGAAACCCATGAAACCGTTAGGATAAGGATAGAAGAACCTGATTGTTCCCCTAATCCCAGCAAACCTGAATGTGGTATTTCAGTTGCCTGCTTCCTTGTCTCCATGGTCCAGTACTTGTCAGTGTGGCAAGGGCGGGGAGATATCTGTATTGTTCTGCACTGATTTCCTAGTGCCTCATGCATGGCAGGTCCTCTGTTCATATCTGTTGCCAGAAGGAATGCATGAAGAGGTATACGTTAAAGCTTTATAATACGCAAGTTCAGGATGAAGGCAAAAAAATATGGCACCAGTTTTTCTCAACCCTGGCTATCATCAGAGTCAGTCTGGGGAATATTTTTAAAGTTACTCAAGCCCCATCTATCGAATCAAAATCTCCAGGGAGTGGGGGCGGGGGGAGTTTCGTGTTGAAACGAGCTCTCCTCCACCCCCCAAGTGATTCCATGTGTAGAGCCAAGACAGAACCACTCACTGTCTTTTGTACACAGAAGTCTGGGTACCCACTGAAGACAAAAGGTTTTGAAACATTCGTGGCTGACAGGCTCACAGTTAGTTACTAAGACAAAGAACTTTAAGGATACATCTGTGTCCTTGGAAGGTGATGACCAAGGCAGTGGATGGTTCACAGGGTGGCCCGTGGTGTTTTCATGAGGTGCTGCATCCCCAGACTGGATGGCATAATGAGCCAACTTGAAGTCTGTTCCTGAGCAGTTGTTTCCAGGTTCCATGGTGACAGTTGCACCAGCCTGTGGGGTAAAAGAGTAAAAGCAATGCGTCAAGCTTTTGAGTTTTGATTTTAATGCTGTTTATTCAATTTCAAAGGTCTTTTTAAAAATTCTTGGGTACTTCCTACTTTGAGGTGTTAATTTTGTTTCCTCTTGTGAAGGATGGCGATGATTGCTTTTTTGAGGTCATCTCTTGGTCACCCAAACCCTGGCAGTTTTATGACAGCCTTCCTGTAAGATTCTACTGGTCTATGAAATCAAGTGTGGGAACTACTACTGCTGAGGTTTTCAACATGTCCCTATCCTCCTGTTGACACCTGCTGTTGTGAAGGCTCACAGATATCCATGTTAGACGCCATTATGAACATCTCTTAAAACCCTTTTTTACTTTCCTCTTCTGCTTGCTGGTAATAGTTAGGAACACTGCCAAGGAAGGCTTCACTTCCCCAGCAACCCATAAATTCCATTGCTAAATCTTAGCGTCAACAGATCACCAACACTGCAATAAATTCTACAAAGGAGGGAGAAGAAAGGAAGCGCAAGACCACCCTCCCCTCTGAAGGATGTTGATCACCAGAAAGCACCAGATCTCCAGATCTCATGCAGTGGAGACAGGACACATTCATGCCATCCCACTGTGTATGAAATACCATCAGTCAAAATCCTCTTTACTGATTGTTCCAAGCTTAGTTCTAAGGGATATTTAAAAATTGAAATTGTTTGGAAAATGGTCTCCATGATGCACCCCACTAAATAAGCTTTTAAAATCAATTTATTATCAGATGTAACTAGTTTTGTTTTGTTTTGTTTTTTTAACTGGTCAAGAAGGAATTGGACAATGTGTGGACTACGCCAAATTAACACTAACAACTGTTAATTGGGCATTTTCTGATTGTCCAAATGTATGCCCTGAAATTTACATGCATTCTCATGCCATCCTCGAAGCAATCCTGAGTGGAAGGTAGACTTACATCCTACCTTACAGATGAGGTAACTGGGGCTTCAGAGGTTATGTGATTTGTAAAAAAAATCACCCGGAAATGGTGGAAGTGGAATTTGAAATTAGCCTTGTTATTTCAAAGCCCGTTCTCTTATCTACTGTTCTCATTACTCTTGTATTCTTTGTATTCATTTTATAATACCTATTCATATTCTTGCCAAAAACAAAAAACGCCAAGAAAGAGAATGGGATTTTGAGGTCTAGAGGGACCTCGCAGCTTGTCCAGGTCATGGACAGATCTGGGGTCAGATCTGAAACGTGGGGACAGAGGCCGTAGAGAGTTGAGCCCCAGTGACACCTGCATCTTCTGGTTTCTAGGACAGTGTTCTCGCCAGCACACAGGGTTTTAGAAAATAGCAACCAAAATAATACCATTTGAGTGAAACTTTACCCTAGAATTGAGAGGGTAATTTAAAAGCACTTGTTCTGGTGACTTCTCTAGCCCTATTCTGTTTTGTCACCAGTGTTGGTGATGGAATGCCACTTGTAATAGTACATACACATGAAGCGCCCTTCTCCTAAAGAGATCAGCCTTACAGTAACAGCTGGACACAAATATGTCAAGATGTAGCTGATATTTATTAAGGTGTTATACCCAAGTGCTTGCTGAACAACTGCTATCACAAATATATGCAATTCAAAAAATAATCATATCTGTATTCCTCTAAATAGACCATGAATCAATATCCAAATATCTATATCCTGTATTTATATTGTCTTAATATAGATTTATTATGATCAAGTATAAGTATTTCAGCGGAGTGAATTCATCCTGCTAGAATCTCTCCTTTCACGGTTTTTTCATACTAGCATTTGACCACTAAGAAAGTACAAATTAGGAAATGGTCTGCAGCGTTAACACAGATTTCACAAATGCAACCCTTCCTATACACACAGGTACAGAGAGGGAGGGAAAGGCAGAGGGAGGGACACTTTTCTCTCTAGCCTAGTTCTTTTCAAATATTTTTGTATTATGGGGCATTTCCCATTTCTCTTGGTTCTAAGTTCTTTTCCTTATAAGTTATTTGTACCTGGCAAAATCTGTATGGAGCCAAAACTGGGTAATTGCATCTGTAGTTTCTGCACTAACTAGAGGGAGCATTAGAGTGGATGGTGGCTCTGCCTCAGGTCTCAGGCAAATACTAAGCACTGCCTGCAGCAGGCCTGGGGGAAGATGATGTGCAGCAGCTGGTCTTCAGCCTCAGGGTAGGGTGGTCAGGAGGGAGGGGGCTGGACCTGGGCTGAACTAGAAAATGCAGGTCTGCCTGAAGGGGCTCTGTTTAGCTGATCTGTTCAGCAGCCAATTGTTGGCCATATGGGAATGTGGGCAAGTCTTGCCAGATCTTCTGATTTTTCACCGTAAGCCAGAAAATCTGGATTATTACTTTAAAATCTCCTGATTTTAAAAGATCAGCTAACTCAACATTTTAAATAAGACCTTCCTGCCGACCAAACAAAATGGCTTTGTGGGCTGAGATACAGCCTGCAACCTTAGGCCCTTAGAGATGGATAGCCCTAAGGGGCCAGGTAAACAGAAGCATAGGATGTGAATAAAACCACAGCACACTTGGCAAATCAGTTTAAGTGGAAACAAATCAAAACTTGATTTCATTGCTTTGTGCTTCGCACCCCCCCCCCACCACCCCCCCTCCCTGGCCATGTACACATAAAGCAGAAAAACTCAAAAGCCGCATACTTTCAATGATGGTAACAGTTTCTGCCCTTTAAATTTGGTATGTTTGAAGTGAATGCATTTGAAGGGTTGTCTTGCTTGAGGAGTAACAGATACAGGGAGAACGGTGTAGTTTGGGAGGGAAGGAGCTAGGCAAAAGTGATTCAGAGCTGGGGGCTGAGGGGGCAGGTGGGCCGAAGAGCAGAGAATGAGGGGTGAGTACCACTTGGGAAGTGAAGAAAGAGATCATCTACCCCCCAAAGATAAGGGAAGAGGAACATTTATTTATATCTCAAAATTGATTTGGGGGTGATAGGAAAGACAGGGTTAGGAGAGTCCTTACCCAGGAAAGGGAAAATCATGACCTGATACCTACTGCGAAGTAGTGTGGGATCTCTGTGGGTGGGCAGAGTGCCATTCTTTCGCCATTGCTAGTGTGTGCGCATTAATTTGTGTTGTGGCTTCTGCAAAAGGAGAACCGGAGTGAGAAGGAAGGTGAAGGGTTCATGTGAGAAGGGAGAATGTGGAAGCAGAAGAGGACACTGCACAGCAGCCAGTACCAAAAAGGAAACCGGGAAAGCGTTTGCATTGCAGAAAGTTGGCTGTGTTGGGATCCAGAACGAGGTGGCCCCCCAGCTCGCACGCGGCTCCCCGGGGCTCCAGCTTGTTTTGCTTGTGGAGGGCTCGCGTGCTCAGCGTGGCTTGCGGCAGCCCCCACGTCCCCACGTGTGAAGTTAGCGACATCACGACTGCATCTGCCCAGTCGGGGCTTGCTGCTGGGGAACAGTGGAGGCTGACTTGCCGCCCCTTCTCCCCGGCTGGGTGCCTCCATGCAGGACACGACCTCAGACCTGCACTGTGACCCCCACTAACGCTGCCGCCTGGTTTATCTGCTCTTCTGGGGAGAAGCCTTCAGTCGTCCGCCTAGAATAGGTCGAACAAATGCCCTCTCTGAAAGTGGAGAGGTTCAGAGAGGTGACACTTTAGCCGATCTCTGTTGGTAGTGGAGGCTAGACTCCTAGCCTGAGAGGGGGATTTTTAAAAGCATTGTTCTCTTAATCATCCCGAGCATAGCACATTGTTCCTGGAATTTCAGCATTTTCTGGGAAAGAACTCTTTTGATTCATCAGCAGGTTCTATTCCAGTCCTTAGGACTGTCATCCCTGGGTGAGCTGAACCATGTCCTTCTCAGCTGGTGAAACTTTAAATTTTTAACACTTTGGTTGCTTTCAGAATAGAAGACGCATTTTAAAAATGTGCCCTTGCATCAGGGTAATGCAGTGAAAGTCTTTGGGGTTTTTTCTCCTTATGGAAGCCAGTTTGTAGTATTGAGAGAATGGGTGCAGATTTCCTTGCACTATTGCTGGGAAAAAGAACAGTTCTTCAAATTCCACCGTTTGTTCTTCCAGTGCCTCCAGGCCACAGATGGGAACCCAGAAAGATCCTATCAGGAAGTGAAACTCGTAAATAATCTTTGTGCTGGTGTGGGGCATCATGGATCAACAAATGGGACAAGAAGTCTTCTTGAAACTTCTTATGAAATACACTTTGAAAAGAACACAATCTTAGCGATTCTCTTCTGGAAATAATAATAGGAAACATCTATGAAGTACTTACACGCACCTGGCACTGTTTGGAGCACTTTGCATGTAGTAGCTCATTTACCCCTCACGACAGACAGAGTGCCCCAGTGTGGACGCACTTCCCCGTGACCGTGGGCAGCAGTCAAGGAGCTTGGGCGTGTATTGGCGGTAGTAGCAGGGCAGTGATGGGAACCGAAGCCCTTGCTGCTTCAGGATCCGTCCTTTCAAGGATTGCATTACTGCCTCTTGCCCTCTCTCCCGGCAAGGACCTCAGATTGGCGTTAGAAACTCTTTTGCTTTCCACATTACCTCAGCTTTAAACTCAGGATCAAGGTGGGATTTTAAAAAAGAATGAGTATTATACTTCTTCCCTAATTGCTCCTCCACAAACAGAATGAACAGAGTTGTCAGGAGCTGTTTCCATCCAGGAACAGAAAGCTGAAGATCTTCCTGGAACCATGTGCTAGCATCTTGGACCGCTCATCCTCAGGGCTGCCGTTGGGGCCTTGCTGCTGTCACAACCCTCACTCTTGGCACCAGAATCGTTTTTAAGAGCATGAAAGCTGTTTTACATTTACCTTTACAACTAGTGGGTTTGGAATGCTTCTGAGAACCCTAAAAAAAAAAATCGTTTTTCACACTTAATGTAAGGCAGTGGGAGGTCCATGAATCTGGAGCTTAGGGACTTGAGTTCTGGTCCTCGCCCTTTCTTCTACTGACCATGTGACCTTGGATTTCACAGGACTTGGATTTCATCCCCTTGGGAGTGATGGGGGTGAATAGTGGCAATATGACTGGTTTCGTGAGGGTAAGGTGCTATTATACAGGACGGTAGTTTATCAACAACAGTAGTTGTGTGTGTTAGGCAGTGACTGGACCAGTGTGTCCTTTGTGAGCCGTGGAAGTCATTTTCTATGGGTGAGCGGTGAGGTGGATGCTTGGGAGTACTTGGGAAGGTTTGTGTTGATCTGAACTTCTTCCCTTTCCTGTTCTTCCCTTACCTGTGTTCTAGTGTGGACGATAGTGTGGGTGTGGACTCAGTTTCTGGCCCAAACTCCATTTCCTTGGCTTTTCCCCTCCTACTTTGGGCTCGCCTCCAGTTTGCCTACAAAGTACTGTTTGTTGTGAGGGTGAAGCGGGCGATTCTGGGCAGCGACACTGTGGCTGCAGGCAGTTACTGTAGTTCAAAGCAAAAAGCCAGGCTGGAGTAGGAGGGACACTGACGGGGCTTGTGCGTTAGAATTTCGTACATTGGTTTTTGAAGGAAAGAAAGGGGATAAGACATGACTTGTCACTAGGAACGTTATGAAATGCTCTTCCTAACGGAATGGAATTGGGTGAGGAAAAGAGGCCTTTAGGAAATCACTGCCTATTACTCTGAAAGCAAATGCTTTTTTTTTTTTTTTTTTTTGGTGAAAGCAAATGCTTTTTGAGCAGTGTGTCTTGTGGTACATTCTAGTAGGATACAAACAAAAATTAATAATAAAAAATAATAAAAACAGGTGTCATTTTGGTGAATTTTTAGGTGGTCCATATTGAGCCAAACATTTTTCATGTTTTATCCTCACTTCAGTCATGGAGACAGGTATCATTTGTTGTTGCTGTTCCATTTCAAAGATTACAAAATTGAGGCTCACTCTGTTTAAATAACCTAGCAAGGGTCTGGGCACCTGGGTGGCTCAGTCAGTTCAGCGTCCGATTTTGGCTCAGGTTATGATCTCACAGTCTGTGAGTTCAAGCCCCACTTTGGGCTCCATGCTGACAACTCAGAGCCTGAAACCTGCTTCGGATTCTGTGTCTCCGTGTCTCTGCCCCTCCCTGCTCATGCTCTGTCTCTCTGTCTCTCTCTCAAAAGTAAATAAAGATTAAATAACATACCAAGGGTTACAGTGCTAGTAAGTACCTGGAGGAACTAAACCTTGAACCTGCATCTGTCTCTCATCCACAGAATAAAACATGAGTTACATTTCCCTCCTGCTTTCAGGGAGGAGACTGGCGTGTGAACAGTGTAGTATAATTGAGCATAGTGTGCATGCAGTATATGCCGTAACCCCTGCATGAGCTAAAGTTTTTGGACATTTGCTTAGAGGAAAGAGAGACTGATTTTTTTTTAAGTTTATTTATTTACTTATTTTGAGAGAGAGAGAGAGAGAGAGAGAGAGAGAGAATCCCAAGCAGGCTCCGCCCTGTCAGCACAGAGCCTGATGTGGGGCTCGAACTCACTAACTGTGAGATCATGACTTGAGTCAAAACCAAGAGTCAGACGCTTAACTGAGTGAGCCACCCAGGTGCCCCGAGACTGTAAAGACCAGCGAAGATTTCATACACACAGAAGAATGGTTTCAGAAAGGACCTTGAAGGATGCAATAGACTGGGACCGTCAGGGTGGGTGTGGTGAAGTATGGAAATGAAAAAGGAAGTATGCAGCGTGTTTGGGGGAATTGATGCTGTGACAGAGTGAGAGATGTGGGAGAAAAGGAGAGCAGAAAAGCAGTTTGGGACAGGTTACTGAGGGCCTGGAGTGTCCTGCTACAGAATTTGGACTTCGTTCCATTGCCTTTGAAGGTTATTCCACTAAAGGTTCACGAGAAGGGACTTTATTTGCTCTAGTCTCTGACTTCATCGATGGTAGCGTGAAGAGAGGAGTAAATGTCTGCAGCAGGGATTCCCCAACTGGGCTGCACCTTAGGTCACTGGGAGTTCCTTAAATGAACAGAATGGCGCACTCACCCCCAGCAGTGATGCTGATGGTGTAAATCTGGGGTGGGGCCTGGCCTGGAGGATTATATTCGAAAGGTGCTTCTGAGTGCAGCCAGATCCAGGAATAGGTCCTGTGGGCATTAGAACATCGGCGACTGGGGCTGGACTGAGCCCAACAGTCATTGTGTGGATAATTTTGAAACGACGCGAGGGGGCCAGTAATCAAACCTTGGAGAAGATCTGTCTTATATGCTCTATAAATCTTAAATAATAATCTCAGAACAGGGTCATTTCCACATAAATTTTCCCATTCGTGTCTAGAATGTAGTATGGCTCTAATCTTTATGCCTGTGTGTTCTATTTGCCCTTTTTCTTTTATTTAGAGGGAAATGGAATATGTAGGATTTTCTCGGTGACTGTTCATCAGTGCAGTCTCTCAGGATGTGAGTTCTGAAGTCCACTGCCTCAGGCAGGGTGGCTCAGTGCTCACAGTTCACTTCAGTCTCTTAGGAGTTGGCCGAAATGCTGCTCACTTGTCCATTTCCTGGGACCCAGCCTGAACCGAAGCCTTTTTTTCCAAATGTTGCAGATCTCCCTTCCTCCCCTTTCTTGAGTTCTAAATCAACTATTGACGTTTAAAGTTTAGTTTCTGCTGGGAACGCAAACAGTTCTACCAAGGGAGAAGCGATTTCTCAAGATTAAAGAAATTTGAAATTATAATTTATGCTTAAAAAAATAATGTTAGTCCAAGTTTTAGCTCTCCTCTCTCTTCCTTCTCTACTGTTCTTTATCCTGCCGGGTGTCTGCAAACCATTCTCATGACCTCCTGCCTGTGTGGCATATTTGTAGTGGGGCCAGATTATACATACACCACTGACTGACTTTTTCATCCGACCTCCAAATTCAGCTTTCGAGCCCCTTCGTTTCTTTGAATTTTGCTAACAAAGTCTTCTTGTTGAAAGGAATATTATTTCTCATGGAACTGTATTGATGGTGTGTGGAATAATAGGAGCATGCTTTTTAAAGTTCAGACCTAAGGCCCCCAAATCCTAAACCTCTCCAATTGGCTGTTGCTTACTTTATACTTAGCTCAGTGTTGGCATTTCAGGTCTAGAGGTGGTTAGCGCCCATCGGACATCCCAGCCCCTCCCTGAAAATTAAAAGGAGCACAAAAATGAAACTGAATTCCTTGTTTTTCTTCACCCCTCGGTTAATTTAACGGACTCCATTGGCTCGCCCTCATTTGCCCTTTTTACACCTCCCAAATTAATGTTATGTGTGCATTTGATTATAACGGTGTGAGTAATTTCTGAGTTGCTTTTGAAAACTGTTCCTTACGGTTCTTTTCTTCACCATACCAGTAGATCCGGCCAGTGTTTTTCTTTCTAGCTGCTTAACTCCTGGGTGGTTCTTGTTGCCACATAAGTTTCAGTTGATTTAGTGATCCTGATTTCATGGCACACTGTATCAAATGCTTCAGAAAGATCAAAGTACACGGGGATCCTTGGATTCCCTTCCGTTGCTAACTCACTTGTGCTGTAGCCAGGCAGTCCTGGAGCCTTGCAGTCCAGGATTCTGCTCAAGGCAAGGAAGCAGCTCTTCTCCCTGGCTATTCCATTCTGCAGATATCCTTTCCTTTCCTGTATTCATTTATTTAGCAACATGTAGTGGGCTGTGTATCTCTGAGCTCCTTCAACCACTTTTTGCTGCAAAAAGGAAAAACTCTGAGCCTTTCATGTGCCATACCCATGGGACTATTCTCCCCACGAACTTTCATGCTGGAAACAACAAGCCCCATCTAATTGTACCTTATTGGTAGTAAAATGTGTTGGTTAAAAGTAGACTCTGTGGCCAGCCAGGCTGCCCGAGTTCTGCTATTTGCTAACGGTGTTACTTCGGACAAATTGTTATCTTTTTGTCTGTTTCCTGATCTGTAATACAGAGGTAGTGGTAATTCCTACCTCATAGGGTTGTTATCAGGAATAATTGAGTCAGTGTATGTAAAGTGGCTAAAATTTGTTTAGTTACGTTTAGTTTAAACATTGGTGAATAATCTTTCAGAAGTTTATAATAATGTTTCTGGGTTTTCTAGGTATTTTGTTACTCTTTTGTGCTGTTTGCCTTAGCCATTCCATTACAAGTAAAGGAAAGAAAATTAAATCAAACTATCCGATTTTGCCACCTTAGGGTTATCCATAAATTGCTTTTTTTCCTTTAAGATTCCATTATAATAGGGGCACCTGGGTGGCTCAGTTAAGCTTCCGACTTCAGCTCAGGTCATGAGCCACATCAGGCTCAATGCTGACAGCTCAGAGCCTGGAGCCTGCTTCAGATTCTGTGTCTTCCTCTCTCTTTGCCCCTCCCCTGCTGGTGCTCTGTCTCTCTCAAAAATAAACATTAAAAACATTAAAAAAAATTTTTTTATGTTTTTATTTTTGAGAGAGAGACGGAGCCTGAGCAGGGGAGGGGCAGAGAGAGAGAGACACAGAATCTGAAGCAGGCTCCAGGCTCTGAGCTGTCAGCACAGAACCCAATTCAGGGCTCGAACTCATCGACTGTGAGATCATGACCTGAGCTGAAGTCTAAAGCGTAACTGACTGAGCCACCCAGGCGCCCCATTAAAAAGGATTTCTTTATAATAGATAATTGAGAATTGATATATTCACTAGAACAGTGATGTGTGTGAATTATTCCCTCTCAGCTCCTATAATTTGGTACCTTCAGATGTGTACAGATGTTTATGATGTTTATGTATTTTTTAAATCCTTTTTAAGAACACGATTTTGTTGGTAGTGTAAGTTTTATTTGTTTGACTTGTTAGGAGCAATCCTTTTAAGTTGTTGGATTTTTCATATATTAGTTTTTAAATGGATGCACAAAGAGAATTAAATTTTTTTAAGACTTTGTTTTTAACTAAGCTCTACACTCAACGTGGGGCTCAGACTTATAACCTCAAGATCAAGAGTCACATGCTGGCCTGGCTGAGCCAGCCAGGCGCCCCTAAATATTTTTTTTAATAAGGAAGCAGAAATACTCACTACAGAAGATGAATAGACAAAACGTGCCTTCCAAAGAAAAATGTCTTATAGGGCAGTGTTTAGTCTACACAATACACATCACAGTCAGCAGTCAGTAAATAACCCACGGCTGTCCACGGCTAACAGTTTGTGCCAGAACCATTTTGAATACTCTTAACTTGTGTACAGGTATTTGCATTTAGTCAAACTTATGTCGTTTCTTGCTATTCTTTCATACTTACGCTCTTTAAGTGACTGCCCATCAGCCAGGATGGCCTACTTTATTATATATTTCCATACTAACTGAAGAATGAGAGAGACTAGGAAAAAAATGTATTGAAATTTTGATCATCACGGTTTGACCTGTAGATCTGTCTTCTTTATTATTTCATGAAGTAATATTCAGCCACAGCCCAAGAGCATATGTAACCTAATTTGTATGGACTTGCATTGCCAGGGTTTAAAATGAGTTGGCCTGTTGGAAAATACACATTTACAATTTACACTTTACAAAAATTTGGCAAGGTGATGAAGCCACATGATGCAGCTAAGAGAACATTACAAGTTGGGTTTGAAAAGTAAGAGTCTTCTGAGTAAAAGTTGTGTAGCACAGAACTATAACTCCACAGCCAAAAAGGCACCCACTCGTTTCTCTTTAATTAAAAGGAGGAAGTTCAGACCCAGGGTGAGTTTTAGCTCCATTACCTGCTGCTTTGAGAAAATGACTTAACATCTGTGAGCCCCACTGCTTCTTCTCACATAGGGTTAGCGACCCTTCCCTGTAAAGGCAGTTCTGCAAATTCAGTGAGGCAGGGCATGTGTGGGCCCCCAGGTCAAGTTCCTAATTCTGTGCAGCCTGGGTGAGTTCCTATGTGTGATTGGAAGCCTGGGACCCTGGGGCACTGGGCTGAGAGGTCTACCAGCCCAGGTCTATAGTCACCCTGGCCCTGTGTTTCTCCTCTGTGGCTGGCTTTTCGAAGTCCTGCCATGGGGTGCTCCAAGCAGTGCTTTCCTTCTCAGCTCCTTCAAAGCCAGGAAACCCCTGTGCCCAGAAGGGACCCTAAACCATTGTGCAGGCAGAATTTTTTAAAATGGTGTGTACCCCTTTACTACATTTCTGCCGTGGGAAATGACACTCTGGCTCCTGGAAAATGGCTCATACCCCTCTGTGGGTAGATGCCAGTCTAGCCAGCCAGTTGGCTCTGAGGACGTCTTCCTTGAAAGCCATGGCCCAGGTTCTGCAAAGGCTGGGAGGTGAGTGTGAGTGCCAGAGACCTCCTTCACCAAAAAGCCTGTTCCAGGTGCCATCCTGGAAGTGCAGACAGACAAGGACACTGACTGAAGGCTGCGAGTACAGAGAGAGACTGTCACTTAGGTGACCAGACAGCTTGTCAGTTTTCTTTTTCTTGTTTGCAAAATCCAGCTGTAATAATGACCAAGAGTCCTCGTACAAAGAGATCTGTGGCAAACATTTTTAACCACCAAAGTAAGGTCTTTGTCTTTCTTTTTTATGATGAAGGAAGATAAGCAGCATCATTTGAGACATGAGTTTATCATCTCCTCCTCCACACCTCTTAGTCCTCAGAGAAGCTGTCTCTCGTCACTTACTTTGGAGCTTCCAAAATGGCTTTCACAATGTTGCCATCTTCATCCATGGACTGTCATACCTAGGGAGTGGAGACACTCAAAATGAACTTCCAATATCCTTCCAAAATCAATTTTATCTCTTGTGGCATGATTTGTACCTACCGGGGAGCATATTTTTTCTCTTCCTAGGAGGTTGTGATATACATAATCTATATGTGTGTGTGTGTGTATTTATTTCTCAACAGGTATAAGGTAGAAACACTTCTCCATGAAACACAGAAACACAGAAGGTGTAGGAGAATAGCTGAACAATGGGAAAGTATGGTACTTAGACCTTGTGGCTCTTAGGAAGCATGTGTGGGACTGATGCAGTCATAGGAGTGTTGTATGTATTATCCAAACTGTAAACTTTGGGATCCATGCAAGTTAATTTAAGCATGTTCCCTTTGGATTTTCTTAGGAATTCACTTTTTCTTCAGAGGTTTTCCTTCTAGGCTCTTGGAGTCCTAATGAGTAACAAATGAAGGCAGGGTTACCAAAATGTATTGTATTGTATTGTATTGTATTGTATTGTATTGTATTGTATTGTATTGTATTGTATTGTATTGTATCTATTTTATTTTATTTTGATGTTTATTTTTGAGAGAGAATACACACACATGAGTGGGAGAGGGACAGAGAAGAGACAGAAGATTTGAAGCAGGCTCTGCACTGACAGCAGAGACACCCTCATGGGGCTCGAAATCATGAACCCCGAGATCATGACCTCGGTCAAAGTTGTGCTTAACTGACTGAGCCATCCAGGAGCCCCCAAAAATGTATTTTAAAATAGAATTGTGTCCTCAAAAACATGGTAACATTGACAGTTTTTTTTTAAATGAGAGAGAAGTGAGAACAGTTCTGAGCTACGTGCCTTCCTTTCTGTTGCCTTCCCACCGTGTACTTTATGGAGGGGGGGATATGGTAGTGCTTTGGGAAAAAGGATGAAAGACATGAAGAGATCTGAAAAGAGATGAAGAATTGACAAGTCTAGGGAGGCAAAGGACTGGGAGAAGGAAAAGATGGCAGCCAGGGCCCAGCGGGACCCTAAAAGGATGCTGAGACCCCTCAGAAGTTTGTAGTGACAAGCCCTCATTAGACTGGGCATGCCTGAAGGATGGGGATGTATCTCTGCCCCCACCCAGCCCCCACTGCCCCTCTTGAACTGCTCTTGCCGAGCACGCTCCTACTGCCCTACTGCCGAGTGTGCTCCTTAGGGAGGGGGCAGGCAAGGGCAGGTGAGATGCAGTTCATCTGGAGACAGGATAAACTTTCTCCTTCACTCCCTGCAGGTGCCTGGGGTCTTGCCATTGCCAAGATTCTTAATCGCCTTTCTATATGTGCTCTATTTCTTGGCTTGTCAGGAGGGCAATAGCATACTATTACAGGTGAGTGTGAGCTAAGCACTGAAGCAGAGAGGAATAGAAAAGGAGAGAATTTCAACAGTTTCACTCAAAGCTGAGGTCATGTGTATGTTGTTTTATTTTCCCTCTTAAAAAAATCCCAGTTAGAGAAAAAGAATTCAGGGAACAAATACTAGTCAGCTGATTAGGTTCTGAACTTGCACAGACTTTGTACCTTGGCATAAGAGTGGCTATCCTAGAACCTTTTGAACTTTTGCCATTGAGTAATTCTGAAAAGGCTGAAAGAGCCAGTTGTAGGCACTGGGGAAGAGCACCGTGTCCTCTGCTTGGGTAATAAAGGTACATATTATTGAGGTGGGTAAGGACCCTAGGTAGTCGAACAGGGTTATAGCATGTAAATTGCAGAATCATTTAGAGATGAAGAAATGGATCACAGATGGTCACTGGGCTTGATTTGTCTCCCAGGATTCACTATTGTTTTGAGAATTAGCAGAGTGTAGAGGAAATGGCCCAGATTTTATACTTAGGAAAGACCCGTTATTCAGCTCTCCATTTGACCACTTTCTAGCTGAGACATCAGGACAGTTACTTAACTTCTCTGACCCTATTTCCTCAGTTGGGAATAGGAGAATAGGACATTCATAGATCTGTTGGGAAATGTTGAAACTAAGAACTGATTAAAATGAGATGCTGTCTAGCCAAGAGTAGGAACTTAATGTCCATCAATTTCTACTTCAGTCAAAATTTGGCTTTTTATATAGAATAATTGTCCTACTCTCCTTGTTGAGTTTTGAAACATGAATAAATTTTATTTAAGCCATCAGCTTGTGACAAAAGGAGCTGTTTATCCAAGACAGGCCTGTAAGTACCTTGTAACCCAAGAGATTTGTGTGCAAGGACAGAGAGGGTACAGATGAAGCCATCCACATCTGGAAGTCCAGAAACCAGGCACTAAACGCACATACAAACTCCTAGGGCTGGCATGCTCTGCATATAGCAGATTCTTAAACCATCTGTTTATTAATTTTTAAACATTACCCCGAAGTTCACCAAAGTCAGAGGGTAGCACAATCAACCCAAACTCAGAATGTTGGAACTGCTTTCTGATTTCATAAGCACAGAGAAATCCTTAGTTGTTCATTGAAAGAACGCACTATACCACTATCTTCTGTGTGGGATTGGTATCTGTCATGTTAGGGGATTGTGAGCTTGAGGTTGGTGCGCCTAGAGACCGTAGCCCCCCTGGAACGCTCTCCCCGCCCCTCCACCCCAAGTTCGCGGCAGTGTGCACGCTCTCTTGACTCAGCCAGGCGCAAGACAAGTAATTTCCTCCCATCCTCGGGTCTTTCAGTTGCTGAGCTGGAGTGAATATACTGGGATGTGGCTATGCGCTTTACAATTTTGCATAAATCCATCCTCCACTCCCTGGAAAGGCTGGGTCCCGTCTTTACACCTTCCCCTAGGCGATTTTGTTCCACCGGCGGGGGCGGGGAGGAGAGGAAAGGAAAGGAGGAAAACGGAGGCAGACTACACGCGGCACCGCGCTCTGCGCGCTCGGGAGGAAGCGTGCAGTCCATTGACTCGGTACTTGTGGGGAGGGGAGAACCGAGGCAGGGGCTGGAAACGGAAGGGCTGCGAGCGCTCCGGCCGCGAGGCCTCCGGCAGGGGGAGGCCCGGGCCTCGGGGAGCCACCTCGCCAGAAGCCGGTGTAGCGGGTCAGAGGACAGCGCCCGGAGGGACCATGGCGAGGCGGGCGGGGGCGGCGGTAGTTATGCAACCCGCAGCCCCCCTGTGTCCTCCCTCGCGCGGGTCTGCGCCCCTCCCTCCACTCTGCCAACACTCGGATCTCTCGCTCTTTCTCTCCCCTGTGTTTTCAAACAGGAAGTGCACGGCTGTCTGTAACGTGCCGGGTCCCAGGATGGAGGAGTGAAGTCTCTGTCGCCGCTGGTGCCAGCCTGCGGAGCGCCCCCCTCCCCCCGGAAGCCAAGTCCCCGGAGAGCGCCCTGAGGGAGCAGGGTGGCCGCCTGGTCCAGGTGCGTGGGGCCGGGTCGGGGAGCCCGCGCGGGCCGGGCGCTGGGCTGTCACTGGCCGCCGCCCCTGGGTGCCGCCGAGCCTGCTCTCCAGCTCCTCGCCGCAGCCTCACTCGCGTGCGTGCCGCGGTAGCCTGGTGGCACCCCCCTGCCCGCCTTCGTCCCCAGGGGTCTCTGCCCAACTGTGGCCTGCTCCCCCGGGCGTGTTGGTCCCCCGCCCCTGGAGGGCGGGAGGGCTTTGGGCTGCCTGACGCCTGCGGGACCTGCCCGGGCTTACTTAGCCTAGGCAGGCGCTTTCCAGGCGGGGCTGCCTTTGCCCGGAGGCTTCCCCGAGTCCCCAGCTGCCCTCTCCGCCCTCGCCGCCGCCTGCTCCCGCCACTGCTGCCCGAAGCGGGGCGCTCTGTTGCTCCGAAGTCTCTGGGAGGCTTGGATGTTAGGAAGGGTAGCGTGTGAGAAGTGGGGACCTAGGGAGAGAGAGAGGGTGAGCGAGGTGTAAGGTGGAAAGGGGAGCAAGAGTCTTGGTGCGCGGCTTCCAAAAGCCCACCTCCTCAGCGGAGTCTTGCTGTCTGTTGGTGGGTTTGTTTGTTTTGTTTTGTTTCTGTTTTTTTGGGGGGGGGGGTTGGGGGGGGGTGGAGCCAGGCTTTCAGAACAGAGGGAATTAGTGATGTAGACATGCACTGGAAAGGTAGCGACCAGGAATGAGGGACAGCTACTTCTGAGGTGTTTAGTCTGGTGTCTGGCTGCTTAACTCCAGTTGTGGTTTCTCTCAACCAGGCTCCCTCGCTCAGACAGAAGGTACTCTTAAAGGTATGAGCCAGACGTCTTTATTCATTATATTCCATTTTCCACCAAAGGAAAATGGAGAATGACTTCTCGCATTCACCAAGTAGTTTATAATTTCACATCTGTGTCTTGCTGCATCTCGGATGTTCCCAGGCGGAGAGCACAAACTGCTCGAGAAGAGGGTGGTTTCATGCGCAGGCTTAGTGCTTCTTCATTTCCCTGGCAGCTCCGGTCTCTGCAGACTAAGTCAAATTGACTTCTCCCCTAATGAAAGCCTGGCCTTGTTTCTCTGCCTATATTTATCTACCTGGTGAAACTCCAGTCTGGTGGAGAGCCACTAACAGAGGTTGGATAGTTGAGAAGAATCAGTTTAATGGCGAGATTGGCCTCACATGCAATGTTTGAACAGTGTTAAAGCCAGTAGCGTCTTCCTACTCTTAGAGGAAGGGATGTGAGCAGAGGACTAGAGGGGAGGCAAGTCAAGAAGGGTCTCTTTCTACAGCGCTGGAGGGAGTGTGTAGAATCCCACTACCAGGTGCACTTATTAACTCCTTCACCTTATGGGGAGGCTAAGCTTCATCAGGGAGCAGCGTTTGCTGTAGATTTAATTCGTGATGTCATATGCTGGCTATGCTATTCTAATTTGTACCTTTTGTAATAAAATATATTCCCTTACATAACTAATTTTGCTTTGAAAGGAAAATCTTTTGTGGTCAGGTAGCCTGGTAAATTTGTACCGCCCTCTCTCTCCCTTTTTTTAACGCCTGTCATCAGTGATTTTAATTCTGTGATCCCATTATTCCAATAGTCCCTCAGAACTTTAATCCCTTTTAGAAAGCAGCTGCTTTGAGTGTTGCGATAGTATCAGTAATTGGCATAATTGCGTTAGCAGTAAATAGCCAAGATACACTGTGAGAACTGAGCAATTAATTTCATCTTTTTCTAGATAGATGGACTTGGATATCTTAAATTTGAATTTCATTGTGATATGTCCGTGTTTAGGCCTCTTCTCTTTGCCAGATACATGACACGATTAAAACAAGTCAGTGAGAGGGACTCTTGAAAGACCTGTACAACCATACTGTTTTGTCTCTCTTTTTATACCCAAGTATACTCTTGGCTTTCCAGTTTGTTAATTTATTTGAGGAGTATCTTCAGCTTCAGGTGCTCTGCTTCAAGATAAAATAGAACAGCCTTTGTGACTCTCCAAACTCATACCCTGTTCAGAGACAGGATTTGCTCCCACCCTAGGAAAATTTAATAATATTAAGTAATAACCCAGAAATAATGAAAATTGATCTTAAGAGCTCTTCATTTTCTGTTGACAAGCACATTTTCTAGATCGCATTTAGAATTTGTTACTCCCTTTCATAGTCTGGTGAAACAGGTCTTGTTCACTCTGTTTTGTGGAGAGAGGAAACTGAGGCTGTGGAAATGGGACTTGTAAAATGGGACTACGTAAATGGAGATGCCGGGACGTCTTTTGATGAACACATCCTTGGCACATTTGTAATCTGGAAAGTTGCTGCCTGAGAAAGGGGTGTCCATGCTGATTCAGGTGGTCTTTCGCTATTCCCAGCAAGCTGGTAATGACCGACTCCAGACTAGCCTTACCTACGTCTTTGGATCTTTTCCCATAACCTCTACCCAGAGCTGAGGGGTTTTTGTTTTGTTTTGTTTTGTTCCCACATCTGACATTTACACTTCCTCTGTGTTAGTCACTAGATTTAGCTGTGTTTGTATCAATCTGATCTGTTTTCTGCTGCCAGAATTCTAATGGCATATTTTAATTTACAGATATTTTATGTCAAGTCTTAGTAAACTGTCTCTTTTTGAAGGGTCAGATTGTTTTTTAGAACAGAAAAGCAGTACTTCTGGTTTAACCCTAGAACACTTTATGTCCCAGAAAAGAAATAATAAATTATGAAACGATGTGTGGGACTGTCTCTACAGCCCACTGCCATACATAACGTACTACCACCATATATAGCCCTGCAACTCCCCACCCCAGTTCAGGATACCCACAGTAAAGGTCATATCACAGGGGTGACTGGCTGGCTCAGTCAGTAGAGCGTGATCTTGGGGTTGTGAGTTTGAGCCTTATGTTGAGCATAGAGATTATAAAAAAGAAAGAAAAGGTCATATTACAGAACAACAATAGCAAATCCATGTATGCTTTAAATTCTATGTTAAGTGATTTTGTAGTATTCTCCAGATGGAGATACGTTTATTTCTTCTTATCTTTGTGATGCTTAAAGTTAAGGTTTTCTTTAGCTAATATTTTATGCGGCATTAAGAAGAACATAAAATTGAGAGTACGTTTTTACTGGGAAATGCTGCATGCAATATTTATTTTGTCTTCAACAGAGTATCTGTAGTGATCTATAACTTCTGTTCCTTAGAATTGTACCAAGTATCAGAAGGGGAGAAGGTGGGACAGGAAAGAGATAAAGGAAGTGGTCTTTCTTTTATAAATGAAGAATGAAATATGTATTTTTTCTTAATAAACAATGTACTGCCATTTCTGTCTGTCTGGGACAGTTCCAATAGCTTGTGAATAGGAATGAAAGCATACTAGCTTTGATGTTAAATGCCAAGGAGAAGTTTATGACCAAGAGAGGGCTAGAGTAGAGATTGATTGTGTTAGCATTTTCATTTTTTCAAAACCCTCTGGTTTTTTCATGTCCATTATATAGTAAAAATTGTCTTCTATTGGAAATTGCAAGCTTTAAAGCAGTGGTTCTCAACCCTTCACGCAAATTGGGAAGGTTTTATTAATACTTAAAGATTTCAAAGATTTTGATTTGCTTAGAGTTTTACTTCTTATTTCTGATGATTGCTAATATTGAGTGACAGAGGTACTATGTATCATTCAGCTGAATATATAGTGTAAATAATGCCTATAACATCTTCTTGTACTTACACAGTAGGAGTGTGTATCTATGTGAGACATGGGTTCAGTGCACTGAAATCTGCCAGCACCTTGAAGTCCATGGGCTGGAAAATCAGGACCAAAGTAAAACAACTGCTCCAGGCTAGGGATGGCGAAATGGTGATTTAAATGTACAGTCTCTTAGCCGTCAGATTATCAAGATGCCGATCTCCGTCTTTCTTGTATATTAAATAGATGATGTGTAAAGTCCTGACTCTGAATCTGATTTTGTTTCCAGGTTGTTTTTCATGGTCAACTTTGAGGTGTTAGAAGTACTCAGTTAGGGATAACTGGAATTCTTGTAAGACCATTTTCCCTGCATTACTTCTGTGAATATCCTTTCCTTACGTTAATATAGTCAGGACTCTGACACCAGTTGCATAATCGCCACTGGCTTAAGTACCACCAGCAGCAGCCTTATTTTCATTTACCAGAAGCTAAAAGAAGCTTCCTCTCAACCTTAACCTTTACAGTTTTTGATAAGTACGTGGAAAGAGATATTACTTATCCTTATTTCCTGGTGGAAAAAATGGACACATAAGTTCCTACTGAATCCGTCTCTTTGGTTTCCATGCCTGTTTCTGTGGTTTTGGTGTTCTGTTAAAGACAGGATAGGCCGAGCACCAAAACTTATTAAGGTTAGTGCATAATGTCTTTTTTTCTGATTAAACAACAACAAAAAAAATCACTTCCTACTTAATGAACACTTCATGTGTGCTAGACCTTTACATGGATTGTCTCTAATCCTCCTGGTGTTGTGCACAGTGGATAATCTCCCTGTTTTATAGGTAAGGAAACTGAGGCAGGCAGAAATTATAGCTTACCCATTCACAGAAACAAGTGAAGCCCTGGACTGGGATCCAGATTTCTGATTCCCCATGCTAAAACTGTCCCTCCTTTATATCTGCTTCTTTCTGTCCTTAACCTCCCTAGTGAAGAGAAATGATCACACTTCGTTTAGTCTTAAGTTTAACTTTGCCCTCTCAGCAGGGGTTAAGTTACAGCCACAGAGCATATAAAGGCATTAGGAAATTAGGGACGTGAAAGAGTTAAGGTTTTTATGAATATTTTTGGCTTTCACACAGTATGTATTCATTTTTTCCCCTAAAAAGCCTAGATATATTGACTCTGTTGGTGAGAGTGTCTTGAGGCAATATTGGCCACAAGCAGCCCAGCTGGATGTTAGGCTGTAAGCGTATTGGTTTTACTGGGAACTCTGCAGTTTGTTGGCAGGTTTGTATCGCCACCAATACTGCATGATGATTTCTTTTTTTATTAACAAATTTCCTGATGTTGGCCAATCTGATAGATGTTATTTGTACCTCATAGTTTAATTTTGCCTTTTTATGACTATAAGTGAGGTTGAGCATCCCTTCCTTTTGCTTGATTTAATTTCCCTTTTCTGTGAATCAGGTCTCTTGCCCTTTTCTGATAAGTTCTTTGAAAGAATTCTTCTAGCATTCCTGTATATTCTAGAAACGAATCCCTTCTCTGCTTTGGGTATTGTGGACGCTTTCTCCCAGTATGTCACTCGCCTGATAACTGTGTAGGGTGACTTTCATTAGCAACAACAAAAATCTTTAATTTTAATGTAGGTGAACCCATCCGTTTTTAATGTTATTGTGGTCTGTGATTGAGTCATTTCAGGAATCCTTCCCTGTTCTAGGATCATACCATGGTTTAGTCTTCCCTCACTTTATTCAAGTTTTATAGGTTTACTCTTGAGTTTTTAAACTATTTGGAATTTAATATATGAGGTAGAACTATTTATTTGTGAATGAGAGAGAGCATAAGTGGGGAAGGGGCAGAGGGAGAAGAAGAGAGAGAATCTTTAAAAAAAAATTTTTTTTAATGTTTATTTATTTTTGAGAGAGAGACAGAGCATGAGTGGGGGAGGGACAGAGAGAGTGGGAGACACAGAATCTAAAGCAGGCTCCAGGTTCTGAGCTGTTAGCACAGAACCCGGCGTGGGGCTCAAACTCAGAAACCGTGAGATCATGAGCTCAGCCGAAGCCGGACACTTACCCGACTGAGCCACCCAGGCACCCCGGTAGAGAGAGAATCTTAAGCCCAGTGTAGAGCCAGATTCAGGGCTCAATCTCACGACTCTGGGATCATGACCTGAGCTAAAATCAAGAGTCGGACACTGAACCGACTGAGTCACACCAGCATGCGCACTTTTATTTTTTAAAAACTGGTCATGTTGTGAGTCAATTTGACCAACACTGTTTCCGAAATAATCTACTCTTTCTCTACAGTTGGTGCTGCCTCTAGCATATAAGTGTATATTGATAGAGATCTCTTTCTGAGATCTCTCATTTGTTTAGGTGACTTAATTGTGTGTTCCTGGGTCATTGATACCCTTTTAAAATTATTATGGCTTTCAAATATGTCTTGTTACATGTACATTTATATTACCAAGATTGATATAAATTTAAAAGTTCAAAAATAGCAGCACCTGGGTGGCTCAGGTCATGATCTCATGGTTTGTGGGGTTGAGCCCTGCGTTGGGCTCTGAACTGACATCACAGAGCCTGCTCTCTCCCCTCTCTCTCTGCCCCTCTGCTCATGTTTGTGCACACGCATGCACGCGCTCTCTCTGTCTCTCTCAAACATTAAAAAAATAAAGTTCAAAAATACATTATTTTAGGTAGATTTCTTGCTGTTATTTCTGTGGGTGTTAACTCTTAACACCTGCAGACGTCTTCTAGAAATGTGTTTACTTCACTGGGAGCATTATTTAGTAACGTAATTTAACATTCCTTACCTTACATTTCTTTCTCAGTTTTATTTTTTTAGCAACATAGCTCCCTTCCACACTTGGTTATCTATGTAGGGCAGGGGGGTCTCACTTCAAAGGCTTCTCTTTCCTCTTTAGTGCTTTGCATGTACTTATAGATCTGGGATGTGCATTAGTATGGCTTTTGAGTGAACGTTTGTGATGCTGTAATACATGGCTGAAAACTCTTGAAAACCTGTTGATTATAGATGTCTGTTTATTATTGGGAAAACATTGCCAGTTTTGACTTGGTTTTCCCCAAGTTTACTTTGCTCCACACTCTTCTCAGATCACTTGGTCTCATCCCTCTTCCAGGCTCTAATACATGTCACCCTGAATGCTGGATCACTTGATTTGATAAACAAGCATTTGCATGCCTGTGCAGAATAGTGTCCTTTTTCCTTAGTTGATGAAATGGCATGAAACCATGTTGTATATAACATGGCTTATATTATTGTAAGTAAATGTGAAATTACTGTGGGGGACAAATTTTGGTCTCAGAATAGATACTGCATAGCATGGTTGCCTGGACCAAAGATATTCTTCTTGGCCATCGGGTCTAGCATTATATGGGTGATAGGCTATGTTTTATTCTTCTTTTGTTTGGAGTTATTTATAGGTGCTTTGTGGATGTAGGGTTGCAGTCTACTGAAATTTACTAAGCTTGCACAAAGTCCAATAAAGTTATAATATAGAATGTTCTAGAGTCTAAAACCTGCTTAGACAGATAAGACCATGCCCTTGGGCTGTTGGAGTTGTTCTCCCAGTGTGCTTTAAACAGGATTCATTAGGTATTCACCTAAGTTTGATGATAACAACCCCAGCTACTGACCTGATTGAACTTACATACTCAGGAGAGGTCTTCATCTGTGCTGACATTTCCCATTTCTCATTCAGGTTCCTTTATGCTCACCTCACCAGCTGTCAGATCCACCTGTCTTACCAGCCTCCTCTCTTATTCAATTATTCTAATATAACTGACAGCAAAGCTACTTCATCCATTCAGCAGACATTTGCTGAGCTCCAGACTACTAGATCTTAGTTTCCCTTCTCTCTCTTCCTCCTACCTGCTGTGTGCCAGTCATTGTGCTAAATGTTGAAGATATAGTGTGAATATGACACAGTGCCCGACCTCAGAAGATAGACACATAAATCATTAACTGGAACTTAGAAAGTGAGGCACTTTACCACAGTACGTTGTGATAAATAATAATAGAATCGGGCACAAAGGAGGCAGTGATTTATCCTTTCTTATTTGTGAGGGAAGAATTCATGAAGGAGGTGATTTTGGTGCCAATTATTAGAGGGATAAGATTACTTACCAGGCTGTAGAGAAGGGAAAAAAATGAAAGAAATAGTCCAGGTTCGGAGCCCCGATGAGCTCAATGTGCGAGGACCACAGAGTATGAGTGACTGGAGCAGAGAGGTCATGGTGCAGGGGAAAGGGGGCTGGAGGTACATCTTGGCCTCGATTCTTGATCCAGCCATGTCCATGCTATTTCTGGTAGTGGTGTTTTTTCCCGACCAGAGATGAAATAAATGCTTAAGTCACGGTCTTAAGGTACATGAAAAGGAAGCAGGGAGAAGTCCAGTGACTATTAAAACAACCCAGGTGGAAGTAGTGAGGACCAGAATTACGTTGAGCATGGTGGGAAAGGAAAGGAGAGGATGGGTTTGAAACTCATTTAGGAGAGAGAATTGGTTACTGATTGAATGGAAAGTGAGAGGGGAGGGAAAAGAAAGATGGCCCCTGATGTTTCTGGTTGGGAAAATTCGCTGATGGTGTCATTAGTCAGAATGGAAAGTATGAGAGGAGCAAGTTTGGAGAGAGAGTAGTGACTTCAGTTTGGAGTCAAGTTGGGGTGCTCCTGGGACGTTCAGTTGATCTTGAGAGGCCTTGCCCTAGAGAGAAGTCACAGCCAGAGATGTGCTTTGGGGAGTGACTGGAACTGATGACTGTAGCTGTGAATGTAGCTGAGATCACTGATGGATGACCCTATGACCAGAGACCAACAGACAAAAGGGGAGAACGAAACAAGATCAGGAAATGGTACAAACAAAACCGATGGGAAGCTTGAGCACTAGGGTTTTTGTCTTGTTTCTCTCTATTGTCATATGGTCCTTTGAATAAAACCCCCTGAAATCATTAATGTTATTGGCTTTTATTTACCTTATTTAAAAAATATATTTTTTAATGTTTATTTATTTTGGGGAGAGAGAGACAGAGTGCGAGCAGGGGAGGGGCAGAGAGAAAAGGAGACACAGAATCCGAAGCAGGCTCCAGGGTCTGAGCTGTCCGCACAGAGCCTGATGTGGGGCTCGAACTCAAGAGCTGTGAGATCATGACCTGAGCCGAAGTCAGACACTCAACCGACTGAGCCCCCCGGGTAGCCCTGTTACTGGCTTTTAGAGATAAGTTCTCTGAAGCTCTGGTAAGGAACTGGCCAAAGCACCCGGATAGTAAATAGGGAAAAGCTCTCAGGTCTCTGGGAGGCCCCGGGAAGGCCAGGTAGAGCAAAGACTGAAAGTGGGAGCCTGGATTTGGCCATGAGAAATTCAATTGGTATTCGGTAGTCGGAAGAGTTCTTAAGTCAAGGGTGAGGAAGGACTGAGGGGGAGGCACCAATTGGAGCATGTGTGCACACGTTTGTCCATGAAGGAATATTTTTCAGGTGTAATTGTGACCAGAGCTTGTATTTTGTTTGAGAATAAGCGGAGAGAGTAACCAAAAGTAGAAGAAGAGAGAATGAGTGGTGGAGTAAGGCTTCAGAAAAGATATGATCTGGAGTGTATGCACGATCAAAGGAGGTATCGTGAGAGGGAACAGGGACAGTCATTCCTTTGGGACGGGAGAGGAAGAGAAGATACATCTGACTGTGGGGGCACCTGGGTGGCTCAGTTAAGTGACTTGACTCTTGATTTCAGCTCAGGTCATGATCTCAGTTCATGAGATCAAGCCCTACGTAGGGAGGGAGGTTTCTGTCAGCATGGAGCCTGCTTGAAATTCTCTCTCTTCCTCTCTCTCTGCTCCTCCCCGACTCATGCACACATTCTCTCTCTCTCAAAAATAAATAAACATAAAAAAAAAAGAAGAAGAAGATACGTGTAACTATAGATGAGTGCTAGTGGAAGAGGAGGAAGCTGAGAAAGTTCGTTCCTGATGGCTTGGGTTTTCTTAGTAAAGTAGGAGCCGATGAAATCTGGGAGTGAGGGGGCCTGGGGATGATAGTTGAGACTTGGTAGCAATAAACTTGGAGAAAGGAGCTCACGGATTTAGGATGAGAAAGTGTATCAGTTGGTGTTTTGTCAGCTGGCATTAGGTGCTGATGGTGGGGTTTTCTTCTGGTTCATACAGTAAGATAAATACCATGACTGACCTTTTAAAATAAAACCCAAGGGGCGCCTGGGTGGCGCAGTCGGTTGAGCGTCCGACTTCAGCCAGGTCACGATCTCGCGGTCCGTGAGTTCGAGCCCCGCGTCGGGCTCTGGGCTGATGGCTCAGAGCCTGGAGCCTGTTTCCGATTCTGTGTCTCCCTCTCTCTCTGCCCCTCCCCCGTTCATGCTCTGTCTCTCTCTGTCCCAAAAATAAATAAACGTTGAAAAAAAAAATTAAAAAAATAAATAAATAAATAAAACCCAAAAGCCTTGCCTGAAACGTTACGTTTAGATGGTGATTTGAGGAACCTAAGGATGAGGGGGAAGGAAGGAAAAGGAGCACAGAAGGAGCTAAGAGATTGGACGTTAGGGAGCCCGAGTTGGGGTCTGAGTTCTCCCATCAACAGGCAACGGCCTTGGGGAAGTCCACTAATCTCGCTGAGCCTCGCCGTCCTCACCTTTCGGGGGAGAAAATTACAATTCATGTCCCCTCGAGTCTCCCGTAGGTCCCAGAGCATCTGCGAGACCTGTTCATTATTAGACAAAAATGAGTGGCCAGAAGAGTAAGAGAAGCTAGGTTCCCATCATTTATCATTCAGGAGTCCCTCTGATATCAGCCCTCACCAGTGCCTTTGGGGAGTTGACAGCAAGAGGCCAGGCCAGCTGTTGGATAGCATGCCCCGGATCCACTGCCGGCCCGCACCCAGGAGCTCAGCAGGAAAGGAGAGAAGCATGGGGCTGTGAGTGGTGCAGGGCGATGACAGGGTAGGTTTGCTGCGTGTGTGTGCCTTGACTCCCCCAAGACCTCACAGGGCGCTTTGTAAAGGCAGTAGGAGGTCTTTGCATTCGTCATCTGTGGTATTTCTTTCCCTTGTATGATTGCATTTTATTTTCACTGGGTGTATTTCTCCCTCCTCATCAAAAAGATAGCATTGTGGGGGCGCCTGGGTGGCGCAGTCGGTTAAGCGTCCGACTTCAACCAGGTCACGATCTCGCGGTCCGTGAGTTCGAGCCCCGCGTCAGGCTCTGGGCTGATGGCTCAAGGCCTGGAGCCAGTTTCCGATTCTGTGTCTCCCTCTCTCTCTGCCCCTCCCCCGTTCATGCTCTGTCTCTCTCTGTCCCAAAAATAAATAAACGTTGAAAAAAAAAATTAAAAAAAAAAAAAAGATAGCATTGTGGAAGAGAATTCAACAGTCGAAGAAGGGTGAGCATTATTTCCAGCATCTTGCCTCAAAAGACTTTTCTCCTTCCCATCTCCTTCACTACACCTTGATTTTTTTGCTAGTAGAGAAACCAGAAATAGTTTGAAGCATTTCATCACTGAAGGCTCAGTTGGGAATGTTCTTCCCCTGGATGAACATTTACTTTTCAAAGCTGTTTAAACTGTCTGATTCCTGTTAAGCACAGGGATGACAGGGTGCCTGGCTGGCTCATTCAGGGGAGTATGTGACTCTTGATCTTGGGGTTGTAAGTTCAAGCCCTACATTGGGTCATAGAGATTACTTAAAAATAAAATCTTAAACAAACAAACAGGGATGACATCTTAAAGCCCTAGAGTTCAGCTAACATTAAAAAGTGAATCGAGATCAGGGTGCCTGGATGGCTCAGTTGGTTGAGCGTCCAACTTCAGCGTGGGTCATGATCTCATGGTTTGTGAGTTCGAGCCTTACATCCAGCTCTGTGCTGACAGCTCAGAGCCTGGAGCCTGCTTGGATTCTGTGTTTCCCTCTCTCACTGTCCCTCCCCTGCTCGTGCTCTCTCTCTCAAAAATAAATAAACATTAAAAAAAATTTTTTAAGATTAAAAAGAAAAAGTGAATCCAGATCAGGGCGCCTGGGTGGCTCAGTTGGTTTAGCGTCCAAATTCAGCTTGGGTCATGATCTCACAGTTTGTGAGTTCAAGCCCCATGTCGGGCTCTGCGCTGACAGCTCAGAGCCTGGAGTCTGCTTGGATTCAGTGTCTCCCTCTCTCACTGCCCCTCCCCTGCTCGCGCTCTCTCTCTCTCTCTCTCTCAAAAATAAATAAACATTAAAAAAAAGTTTTTTAAAAGATTAAAAAAAATGTGATGGGGTGCTTGGGTGGCTCAGTCGGTTAAGCGTCCGACTTCAGTTCAGGTCATGATCTCATGGCTGGTGAGTTCAAGTCCCGCGTCGGACTCTGTGCTGACAGAGCCTGCTTCAGGAGCAGCAGGAGCTGCTTCAGTTTCTGTATTTCCCTCTCTCTCTGCCCCTCCCCAGCTGGCACACTGTCTCTGTCTCTCAAAAACAAATAGACATTAAAAAAATAAAAATAAAAATAAAAGAAAAGTGAATCCAGATCAGGTGAGTACCTCCAGAGCTTACTGTAATAATTTAACAGGCCTAAACAGGTAATGGGACACTCTTTTTAAAATTAATTCTCTAATCTTTCTCTATGCTATTACATATTTGAGAGAAACTTGGGCATTTCCTTTTTTCTTCATTAAGCTATTACACAACTTAATGCTTGGAAAATTCTTCACAGGAAGAAACAGGGTGTAACAGTTTGCATGAGACTTTTTTTTTTTTTTTTTTTTTTTTTAATTCACCCTTTTAGCTTAAGTCTGAGAATACTATTCTCCCTCCAGGCAACTGTTCTAGTTTCTTTCTGAAAGTCTTAATTTCGCCACATAATTAAATATTCATCTAAGTGAAACATAGTTAAAAAAAATTAAAACCGTCTAAACGTGAAGTTAAAACATAGTCTATAAATGTGTTCTTCCATTTCCTGAGAAACAACAGGAAAGGTTTGCTTTCTCAAAATAAACTAAGTAGCCTGACTGTGAACTTAGAGTAGTGGAGATCAAAGATTCCAGCATCATCACACAATGGGAAAGTTTCAGTTATTTTTTTTGAACCTCAGAAAATCAAATTGAATGCTGCCTTTTTTCCCCTTTTAACATGCGGAACCAGGATATGTATGTGGAATTCAGAAACTTCCATTGGCATATGTGAAATTGTCATCACCGGACCACTTCCTAGTTTAGCGGAGTCCAGTTACAACGTGTGTTTGGTCAGTGTGGGCCATGCTAGAGATGCAGCAATGAAAATGTCCTTTTTTGGGCATTCAATTCAGGAAGATCAGAGAAAAACCCACTGAGTTTTCTGCAAACATATAGAGTCTAAACTTGAACTTAAACATGCTAGATCAGTGAATTATTTCAGAGCTCAGCTAGTAATAAAAGCTTAGCAGCTCACATTGGTCATGAAACTGCATGGAAGAAGGAATCTACAGAATTATACACACACACATTCTCAAGTAGCAGTAAGAACATTTGTTAATATTTCTCTACTTCCAGAAACAAGGAATGAGAGCTGATCTTTAAGGAAGGGCATCAGTTGTGTTATGGTTGGCAGATTTTTGTTAGATACAAGCAAGATTAGGGAGAAATAAGTGTGTTAAGTATTTATTTACCATTAATTTGTGGGTTCATATAATACGCAATTTTGTATTCCTCAGATCCTATAAAATAGGTCAATATTTGGTCAGACCTATAAAATAGGTCAATAAATTGAAATATTGGATAATACTTATGTATACTGGGAAAATGACTTAAACATTGAGAACTTTACAGAATTTCTCAATAGACCAGTTTTTTCTGCACTTGTCTTTCAAGAAAAGATAGAACAGATCTCAAAGCTCCATACAGCTTTGATCTCTTTCTTGCTCTTTTTTTTTTAAATTTTTTTTTTAAACGTTTATTTATTTTTGAGACAGAGAGAGACAGAGCATGAACAGGGGAGGAGCAGAGAGAGAGAGGGAGACACAGAATCTGAAACAGGCTCCAGGCTCTGAGCTGTCAGCCCAGAGCCCAACGCGGGGCTCGAACTCACGGACAGTGAGATCATGACCTGAGCCGAAGTCGGACACAACCAACCAAGCCACCCAGGCGCCCCTCTTGCTCTGTTTTTTAACCTAGGTCTGTGTTGACACTGGGTGTCTTATAGACCGTATATATTTGGGTTTATTTTTTAAAAATAAAATCTTTTAAGTTGTATCTTTTTAAAAAAATTTTTAATGTTCATTTATTTTTGAGAGAGACAGAGACAAAGTGCGAGTGGGGGAGGGCAGAGAGAGAGGGAGACACAGAATCCGAAGCGGGCTCCAGGCTCCGAGCTGTCAGCACGGACCAACACGGGGCTCTAACTAATGAACCGCGAGATCATGACCTGAGCTGAAGTCAGACATTTATTTTTTTTTTTCAACGTTTATTTATTTTTTTAAGACAGAGAGAGACAGCATGAACGGGGGAGGGGCAGAGAGAGAGGGAGACACAGAATCCGAAGCAGGCTCCAGGCTCTGAGCCATCAGCCCAGAGCCTGACGTGGGGCTCGAACTCACGGACCGTGAGATCGTGACCTGGCTGAAGTCGGACGCTTAACCGACTGCGCCACCCAGGCGCCCCTGAAGTCAGACATTTAACTGGCTGAGCCACCCAGGCACCCCAAGTTGTATCATTTAATTGGTGTATTTACATGATTCACATTTAAGGTGATTATTGATCTAGTGGACTTAATGTCTACCATGTTGGTAACTTTTCTATTTGTTGCAGTGGCTATTTGTTTCCTTTTTCTCCATTTTCTTCTGTGGTTTTTAAGCGAACATTTTATATGATTCTATTTTATCTCCTCTTTAAGCATGTCAATTATACTTTACGAATTTTTTTTTTTTTTTTTTTTGGTGATCACTGTAGAGTTTACAATTGATTTCACTTTCTAAATTTTTTTTTAAAAGCAAAAACATGTTTGTGTGCATATGCATAGAAAAAAATTGGAAGATTATATATACTAAGACATTAAGAGTAGTTAATCTTTGGGTAGAAGAATTATAGGTAGTATTTACTTTTTTAAAGTATTTTTTGATGTTTATTTATTTACTTATTTATTTGAGAGACACAGAGAGCATGAATGAGGGAGGGGTAGGGAGAGAGATGGTGAGAGAGAATCCCAAGCAGGCTTGTTGCTGTTAGCACAGAGCCCAACGTGGGGCTCGAACTCACAATCTGTGAGATGATTTCCTGAACCAAAATCAGGAGTCAGACACTTAGCTGAGCCATCCAGATGCCCCTCTTTTTTTTATTTGAGAGAGAGAAAGAGTGTATGTGAGCAGGAGAGAGCGGCAGAGGGACAGAAGGAGAATCTCAAGCAGGCACCACACTCAGTGTGGAGCCTGACTTAGGTCTTGATCTCAGCACCCTGGGATCATGACCCAAGCTGAACTCGAGAGTTGGATGCTCAACTGACTGAGCCAATCAGGTCCCCCTTTATTTTCTTTTCTATAATTTTCTGTATTATCTGATTCTTTTCATGGCAAGTAGGTATTGCTTTTATAATCAGAAAGAAAAAAAGGCTCTTTTCCTTTCGAAGGGAGAGGAGAGGGCAAATGACAGCAAAATAAGCTGAAAATTTCCTATTCTATGCTTTACCCTCTCTTGTCTTCCAGCTTGAGACCACCACACTGCCTCACAGCCCCATCACTGCACTGGTAGGAACAAGGGAAGGGGTCTGCTGCTGCTCCCCTTGCGCTGGGAAGGTTTTCACTCCTGCCCTGTACCTTCTCTGCCTGCACAGTGAGAATGACTTAGGGATCAATCCACCATGTGGTTTGATGTAAAAAAAGGTTTTCACTTAATACAGAGTTAAGCATACTTCTCTGTTTCTGCATAATTAAGTTTTCCTCTGCATGGAATGTCCTTATGCCTCTTAAGTGTCTTTCACAAAATAATGAGCAGTGTAAGAACACTTGAAAAGCAGTTTGAAGTGGAGCTTTCCTTGTAAAACTTGTAATCTTTCTTTGGTTTCCTGGTATGAAACCTGTGTTGGGCAGGGTGGGGAGAGACTGTTAGAGGTAGTACCTCTAGTAGTAGGTGAAGAGCTTGTAACTAATGTGAGGCTATTGCTGTCTCTATTTCAGAAAACTCCCCCTCATTGCCATAGTAGAGAAAATAACCATTGTTTTTTCGGTGTTGATTATATCTTCTCAATCTATTTGGATTTGCATGTAAATCAAACCCGCATTAAAACTTAAAAATTGCATGGCTCAGTGTAAACAGATAAAATGTAGATTTGTTTAAAAAATGGTTCTAGGGTGGCTCATTTGGTTAAGCATCCGACTCTTGGTTTTGGCTCAGGTCATGATCTTAGGGTTCATGAGATTGAGCCCTGTGTCGGGTTCTGCACTGACAATGCAGAGCCTGCTTGGAATTCTGTCTCTGTCCCTCTCTCTCTGCTCCCCCCCCCCAAATAAATAAATAAACTTAAAAATATATATGTATAAAATAAAAAATGGTTTTAGTACCAACTAATCTGCCAGGTGTTTTCAAGAAAGCCATAAATTTTATAAGTACTGTAGTAGTTCATTAGCCTCTAAAATTGGGATCATTATCTCTTGCTGCTTGCCTGCTGCATCCAAGTAAGCAAAAGACCAGTGAGGCTTTTTGTGTCTTCTGAAAGAAGAGAATTTTAAAAAAGCAAACCAGTTTTGTCTGTATTTCCAGGTGAAAATTATAGGTCTCCATTCTAATATAGTCTATTAATAGAGTTGGGAAATTTCACTTAAGGTAAGAAATGAACTAGTTGTCATATTCTGTTTAAAGCTAATAGAATCCAACAAAGACAGTTGGAAAAATTATGAAATAAGTGTAAAAAAGAATTCATTCAGAGCACATTGATTATTGCAACTGTGCTGAGATACATACAGATTTCGAAGGAAATACAAAAATATAAATATCGCTGTTGAAGGGATTCTGGATAGAATTGAATACATTTCCTGTATATTATTTTGATGTTTGGTATTTTATAAGAAGTAGAGAGGTCAGAAGTCAAGTTTCTGATTTGTGATGCTTATTAAGATAAGCTTGAAATGAATTGACATTTGCAGTATAAACCATATTAGTAAACCCTTCAGTTAGGTGTGGGATTAAGGATAAGTAATTTGATTCTTTTTTAAACTCATTTCTGGGGCGCCTGGGTGGCTCAGTCGGTTAAGCGGCTGACTTCGGCTCAGGTCATGATCTCGTGGTCCGTGAGTTCGAGCCCCGCGTCAGGCTCTGTGCTGACAGCTCAGAGCCTGAAGCCTGTTTCAGATTCTGTGTCTCCCTCTCTCTGACCCTCCCCCGTTCATGCTTTGTCTCTCTCTGTCTCAAAAATAAATAAGCGTTTAAAAAAAAATTTTTTTTTTAAATAAATAAACTCATTTCTGAGTGAGAGACTTGATACATGGAAATGTTAATGGAGAAACAATGGTGAGAATTCTAGTGTTTGTTTCTATGTTGCCCATTGATTTAAACCTTACCTGTGTTGGCTTTGCTGCCTTTGACCTGAGTTGCCATTGGTTCCTTCAGTTTTTAATTTGTCACTGTCTACACTGTGACATTCTATCTGCCTTTTTTGCTTCTCAGGTACCGCTGTGAAAATTACTTAAGTGAGAAATGGTTTGGGGCTAAGAACTGAATGGAAGAAAGAAATAATCCCCTCATTATTTTAAATATGGGGAAAGAGGATTATCTGCAACCCTGAGCTTTTACCCCCAAAAGAACTGATAGCATAATAGGTTATCTTTGCCTTTCTAAATGTAAACCATAATGCTTTAATAAGTACCCTCAGGGAAGAGTCAGTAGGCACTAATTTTGGTCTGCCTTACCACCCATTTATTTCATGACGATTCCCCTATGTGTTTCCTGATCACTTGCTCTTTGAAGGAAGTGTGAGCTTGTGATCCGTGGTGCCACAAATGCCCAGTATGAGATGGAGACGTTAAAGCAGTGTTCTCACAAAGAGGCGAACTCCCACTTTGTGCCTTCAGGAGGTGGTTACAAACGGCGAAGTGAAAATTCAAAAATTGAAACAATGATTTTGTCAGTACCTTTTACAAATACTGAGCATTAAAATATATAGTTGCCAAATTAATATATACATATATACATATAATATATAAATACATGAAATCTTTTCTATATTTGTTTAAGTTTCCCTGCTTATTTTAGCATTTAATTCTAGATGAGTAATTTGTATATTTTAGGGGGCAGTAACAGACCAAAAGGCAACATTTTTACAACAGTCCTAAAATACAGTGTACCAAGTAGTATTCCCACTTTATGGATGGAACTTAAATGCCAGGCAGTTTAAGTTGAAGGTCACACATTAGATGAGCTTTTCATTTTTAAGTAAGCTTTCATCAGTACTGGGAAAGAAAGCTTACAAATCTCATACTTAAGGGAGGCTTTTATCTGAACCATTCCAGGATAAAGGAAATGTACGATGTAAGCTTTTCTGGAAGAGATAAAATCTCTGTACTCGCTGATCTCAAGTCAGTAATATTTTAAACTAAATCTTTTACATTAAAACTTAAGGCAACTCTGATTCCTTTCTTAATAGAAATAGATGTATATCATCCTCTATGAAGTACCTAATCAAAGATAGACCCATGTTCAACCTTCCTATAGTAAGTTTGCAAATCCCAAGGCTCTTAACTCTTACCTTACAGGTCTTATTTAAAAAAAAAACAAAAAAAACAAAAAACCATATATATATATATATATATATATATATGGTTTTTTGAGATTTTCCTTGAAAAATTTCTGACATTTAGAAAATTTTAGTTACTGATGGGGGCTTTGACAGGAAACCTTATAGCTGCTAATGTGTTGATTTCCTGGGATAAAGGCAGGTCGAAGTTGCAGGGCAACAGACTTTGGCTTCATATGAAAAACAAATCTCCAAAGCTATGCCGAACTGGACTGAGCTACCCTGTCCTATCCAGGGTCCCAGCGCTGAGGGCACCTCAGAGAGGCTGTCCATCCTCAGTCATGGCTGCAGAGAGACCAACGCCTCCCATGGGCACAAAGTGAGTTCTCTGAGGTCACAACGTGCACACATACCATTCAGTCTTAAATTAAAATCTCTAAGGTTCCGTTTGCTTGTCTTTAGAATGAGGGTAAAATGAGGATAAGGTGATGTGAGGCTTGTCATGTGAATTTAATGTACCTAAAGTACTTTGGTGTAGTTATTCCTTCCAAATGAATATGATTCTATAGCTTTTCATTCTGTGTCCCTTTTCCTTTCTCTCTCTTCCATTTCTGGCCTCCTGTTAAATTTTGTAGAGCTTTTAATTCTTTTCTCTTCCTTTCTCATCCTACTCTCTATACCTATGCCTTGGGGTCCACCAGTGTGCCCAGGGATGCCCTGAGCTCCTTGGGTAACATTGCCATCAATGTCTGATACCTGGGCAAGTCAGTGAGTGAACAGCTACGGATCCTCTGTGTCCTTTGGATTTGGCACAAGGGACAGTCATAAAACCCTTGATGAAGCCAAGATCCATTACTACTTTAGCTTTCCTGTGAGCTTTTTCTGCTTCATCATTAAGGTCACGAAAGCACTAAATGGCAGTTGGATATGGATAGAGAAAAATCTCAGTATACAAAGGCTTATGAATGTAGAAATCTGTATTGGTAACATTTAATTTTTCCTCTAAGTTTCTTTTTTTGGAGCCAGGCTCCTAATTGCAGATATTGTATTTGAGAGAGAAGAAGAATAGGTCCAGAAGGGCCAGAAGCATTATTTTAAGAGAACATTTTCAAGATAACTGCGGAATCTCTGTAGATAACTAAACCGGCAACATAAAAAATTTATTCATTACAAGCTATTTGAAGATCTACTTGCTTGACAGAGTGGTATCACTTAGAAATTTGATAGATCTCATCAGTACAGACTTCATGACTAAAAGAGTGATATCAGGTTTATACCATCAAAGAAATACAGATTGTTAGAGCTGGAAGGAATCTTTGGGGCCACTCAATTCAGTTTTCTTTTATAAGCAATGAAATGGAGAATCAGGTGAAGTAACTTGTTCCTTGAAACTTAACTCTTCGTATTAGAAAAAGGCAAATTGGAGACCTGGTACCTAACGTTGTAGTTATTTCATACATTCCAACGCAGCACCATAACCGTAGCCTGTAGACCTAGAAGTCATTTCTTTGTGGCTCAGAGATGATCTCTACCCTGTTAGTCCTGTTGCTGACAGCTAAGTAAGGCATGGATGAAAACCTTTCTGGTTCCTACTCAGATTCTTTCTTGTGCCCATGTTTAATTATTTCATGAGATCTTTGGTTGATTTGATTGCCCTGGCCCAGGAATGATCTAAATAGGCAAATATGAGAGTTTGGCTCTATGTTCAATAGTTTTTTGACCTCTTACTCTATACTAGGCACTCTTCTGTTTTTAAGTGTTTCATGTCAGTTAATTCTAGGAGACAAGTGTAGCTGTACAGGCCAGAAAATTGAGGCTTACAGGGCTTAAGCCACTTGTTCTAGGTTTATACAGCTTGTAGGCTGGAACTAGATCCAGGTCAGTTTTCCAGACAACATGTTCTTAATTGGTACTCTTCTTTACACTCTCTGTTCCCTGTGCTGCCTGTGTAATGGGGGAGCAGAGTGTGGAATTGAAGATCTGTGGCAGGTAATCCAAAGAAGATCATCTGGCCCAACCCCTTGGTTTCCAGCAGATGAGGTGTTTATTCCTGTGATTTCATAGAAGAGGTATTTGAGGCCTTGTTTGTATGTATGTATATATGTATTTATTTATTTTTTGTTTTGTATTTCAAAGTAGAAATGATCTTTTAGCTTTTCCTTATTATAAAAGCAGTAAATCCTCATTTAAAGAAAATATAGGAACTATAGGAGAAAATTAAAATAACCTTTGTAGCTCTACAGTCTGATGATTAAGACTGGGTTCATATCTCAGAGGTATCACTTACTAGCACTTTGACTTTTGGCAAATTTTATCACCTCTCCCTGCCTCATTTCTCTGCATGGAAAACAGGAATAATCATAGTGCCTCTCTCATATGGTTCTAATGAGGACTAACTAGGTTCTTATTTGTGAAGCATTTAGAACAGTGTGTGGCACGTAGTAAATACACAAGTGTTGATTAAATAAGATAAATGATCACCCATGAAAATACAGTTGATCGTTGAATAACATGGAGGTTAAGGGCTTAACAAGCCCCTATGTGGTCAAAGATCCATGTGTAACTGATGGGGTGCCTGCTTGGCTCAGTCAGTTAAGAATCCGACTTCTGTTCAGGTCATGATCTCATGGTTTGTGAGTTCGAGCCCTACATTGGGCTCTGTGCTGACAGTCTGGAGCCTGTTTCCGATTCTGTCTGTCTCTCTCTCTCTCTCTCTCTCTCTCTCTCTCTCTCTCAAAAATAAATATTAAATAAATAAATAAATAAATAAACGTTAAAAAAAATCCATGTGTAACTGTTGACTTTCCCACAACTTAGCTACTAATAGCCTACTCTTGACCGGAAGCCTTACTGACAACATAGTCAATTAACACATATTCTCTGTGTTATAGATGTATTGTACACTGTATTCTTACAATAAAGTAAGCTAGAGGAAAAAAGTATTAAAATCATAAAGAAGAGAAAGTACATTTATAGTACTGTACTTACTGAAAAACAATTGGGTGTAACTGGATCTACAAAGTTCAAACCCATGTTGTTCAAGGGGCATCTGTAGTCTTCCCACTTCTGGCCCCTGGAGGAAGAGGTAGAGACAGACCCAAAAGATTGTGCACTACAGTGAGTGGTAATGGGGCTAACCTGTGCACAACCAGGCAGGGTGGGTGGCCCTGGATCCTCTGCTTCTGTTTGTCTCCTTAGTAATCCTAATAACCAGGAATATTAATAAAATTCTACTTGCGAGGTGTTCAAAATGGTTGTGATTCTTCTTTTTGTACTCCTTGCTTTTAGGAAGCCAATAAAAACCAAACCTGTTTATTTGAGATTTTTCTGGTGTAGGCTCGGCCAGACATGATTTCCTTTCATGTGATATTTTCTGCGGTCTGTGTTAGTTTCATTCTTCCTTTGTTTTCTTGTGCTTTGGTGTGAAGAAGATGCCCTGTTTATAGAGCCTTGGTGTCTTTCATGTGTAATGCATTCTTAAACTAATTCCAGTTGCTCTGACCCTTTGAGATTTAAAAATTGCTTCGTTCCGGCTTTTAAGCATTTTTGAAATATTAAAAATGTTCATGAGGAGGTGGGTCATGGGAAAATTTTCCCAGAGTTGTTTGTTCCTAGAAAATTGTGAATTTGCATGGAGAGGTTTAATGCTGGGTTAAATTCTGCCAGGTGCATTGGTCATTTGAACTTGAGTTCCCAGCTCTTTTGATATTTAAATCCTTTTTCTGTGGCTTAAAATGTAGAGTGAGCCTCTTAAACCTAAGTGCCTATGTTGAGCTGTTGCCCTTTGTCCCATCAAAGAAAGGTCTTAGTAGTGCTTGGGGTTTGCATTGAAGCACCGTGTCAGTAGGAAGGATCAAAAGATTTGTCTGTTCTCTGATTTTTGTCTTTGAACCAAGACTTCCCAAAAAGAACACAGAGTTGTTTTGAATATTGCCGCCCCTGGGTGTGAGTGATTATGCAAGTCAGTAGTATTTTTGTTTAAAAAAAGAAAAACTATTCATAATAGATTTAGAGGTATGAAATTGCAAGAAAAACAAAATACTTTTTTTTAAGACAACTTGTACAAAGCAGTCTTTGAATGCAGGTGGTCCTCAACTCCTAAGGATTTGCAATTCTTCCTCCATCTTGGGACAGACACCTCTGTCCACCAGTTACCACTTGGCCCTTTCTCTTAGTATAACCTTCTTCCTTCCCTGCCACTTGCGATGAGTTGCCAAGTAATCTCAATTCAATCTTAAACTTAAATTCTTAATCTTTTCCTGCTGTCCCTTGAAACTCCCATATACTTCTTCAACACACAGCTCCAGAGTGGCCACTGCCCAGTCTTGCTGGGACTGCTGAAGCTACCTCCAGCCCCCTCCCTGTGTCTGACCTCTAGTGCTCTCTACTCGCTGTCTTAGGGGCTTTTACATGACCAAACACAATATGTAAGTGGCTTGCATAAAATCTTCCAGTGACTTCTCAGTGCCCTCAAAACTTCTTCATAAGAAGTTAAAAGCCAGAGTCCTTAAGAAGACTTTAAGACCTTGCATGAGAAAGTCTCCATGTCATGGTATTGCTTTCCCTTCCCCCTGACTGTACTCCAGACACACTGTTCACAGCCCCGAGAATGTCTTTCTGTGCCTTGAATCTGCTACACTTCCATGACAGTGAGCCTTCTCGATGTGTCTGATGCCTAGAATGCTCTCCTTCCTTTGCTGCTTCACTTTTATCTAGCTAATTCCTGTTTCTTCCTTTCGTCTCACCTTAAATGTCATATGCTTCAAGAAGTCCTCTTTAACCCCTACACTAAATTAGGTCCCTCTGATGTTTGTTTCTGCAGTACCTTGTACCTCCCTAACATTTCGCTTACTACATTTATTTACCTTTTTTGATAGATTCCAAGCTCCGTGTGAGCGTAGATAGATCTGTCTTTTTTCCCCTCTGTATCTTTGTGCTTTGCACACAGTAGGATCTGCTATGTTCTTTGAATGAATGAACATGTTCCAAATCACGCTCACGTTATTACATACAGTATTGCTTACGCGTAAATTTCTTTCAAGGAGATTTTAGTAAATTCCTCTTAATGATTTAAGTTCTCTTTCCTTACACTAAATGTGTATAGTCACAAAATATATACTCCTTATGCTGATAGCACTCAGGCAACTATTGAAACACTTGAAAAGTCACAAACAAATGCAAACAATATTTTAAAACCATTAAAATTTAAATGAAAAATATTCATATGATGAGTGCTTTTTTTTCTGAAACTGAATCACCTATGTTGATTTAAAAAATATATATATATAAACTTGTTTTCCTTAGGTCCTAATTATTAGTGCATATAAGTCTTTTGATTTTGATAATAGTAATGCAGGGAATACTTGTTTGTAGCATAATCTGTTATTCAGAAGCCCATTATGCACTTGAAGGCCTTGCTTACTATCTCAGAACTGTGAGACCTTATCAGAACACATCTGTCAGTGAGCAGTCCTTGAATTGCAATTTTGATGATTTTAACGATTTCTCATTTTCTTGCTAGTGCTGTAAATTTCTTGTACATTTAAAGATAAGGTTAGCATTGTAGAATTACTGAAATCAACATCAAGCATATACCTACTTCAACTGTTACTAAAACCAGGAACAGGGATATGTTTGTCGATTTTAGTTCTTATAGATGTGGAAAATTTTTTAAGTTTTAGCATGTGGCTAAGCGTCAGACTGTTGAAGGAAGTCAATAGATAATAGAAATGACTCATTCACACTATTTTGAAAACAACTTGAACATAACTCTTTTTCTTATAATTGCCTCCACTTTGTAATTTTTGAACCACTAAAAACAAACCCTTTGTTTTACAATACTTTCATGCTATTTTGAAGGCATTATTATGAAAGCATTAATGTAATATCATTTGGCTTTCACTTAGTGTGACTGCATCGTTGACGTATCAAGTCTACCTCTGTCCTTTCCTTATTAGTCTATAGCAGTTAATATACTACCATACTCTACTGTTTGTTATTTCATGGTGTCATGAAATTAAAGTCTTGTTCAGTGTCTTAACAATGGCCTTTATCGTTGCCCTGTGTGCTTGCTACCGTATTTATAAGTGCTGTTAGTGATGGGGATCGCTCGGAACCACTGTGATCATAAATGCAAACCTGGGCACTGTATTGGTAAGGGGAATAATTCAGATGGCCCGTTGTGTATTTATATCAGTTTCTTTTAGATTAACAGTGAAATGAAAACAAAATAGATTCTTTTGGAGCAGTCACAGACTCTTGAATGTCTCTGGTCCTCTAGAGCTCCTTAGAGCCCCATGTCAGAACACTTGCTTATGGCACGCATAACATACTGCAGACCAAGCACAAACATATCATTGGATTTCCAAAGGTGTTTTGGCTCCAGTGGGTCATCCTCTTGGGTCTCTACCTCTCTAGCCTCCTAAACTATATCTGTATCTTACAAAGCCTCTGCTTGGTGAGAGGAATGGAGAGGCTTGTTTTTTGTTTTTGTTTTTTAAGTTTCTATTTATTTTGAGAGAGACAGCACAAATGGGGGAGGGGCATAGAGAGAGGGAGAAAGAGAATCCCAAGCAGATTCTGACCCTGAAACAGGACTCGAACCCACAAAACCGTGAGATCATGACCTGAACCAACTCCAAGAGTCAGATGCTTTAATCAACTGAGCCACGCAGGCACCTGAGAAACCTTGTTTTCTCATCTCAGGAAGGGCTCAAGGCTCTCTATTGTTGTCTGTAGGTGATCTGTGGTTACCCAGGTAACCCTGAAGCCCTGTCACTCAGGAGCACCTGTTGAGGAGGGAGTGTAGTAAGAACACAGCAAAGCAGCTAGGAAAGGCCGTGAGGACTTGAAGTGTATCAGATCCTTATACTTAACACTGAAAAGAAAAATTGGTAAAAATATTACTGATATAGACTGCATAGCTGAAGGCCTTTTATTAAGCTAAACAGAATGTCATGGCTTTAACCTAAGGACCAAGTAATTCACTTAATTGTCCTTTGTTTTTGTTTTTGTTTTTGTTTTTGCTTACATATTTTTGATAGCTTGATTAAGATATAGTTCACATGACATACGATTGGCCTATTTAAAGTGTACAATGGTGTTTAGTACTTTCACAGAATTGTGCAACCATCACCACAATCAACTTTATAATATTTCATCACCTAAAAAAGACTTGGAACACCTGGCTGGCTCAGTCAGAAGAGCATGTGAGTCTTGATCTCAGGTTGTGAGTTCAGGCTCCATGTTGAATGTGGAGATTATTTAAATAAATAAAACTAAAAAAAAAAAAGAAAAGAAATTCATTACAAGTCATTCTCCATTCTCCCCGAGCCCCTGGCAACCACTAATCTACTTTCAGTCTCTGTAGATTTGCCTGTTCTGAACATTTAATATGAGTAGAATCATATAGTATGGTACCTTTGTGACTAGTTTCTTTCCCTGAGCATAATGTTTTCAAGGTTCATCCATGTTGTAGTGTCAGTATTTCTTTTTTTTGTGTGTGTGTCAAATAATGTTCCATTGTCTAGATATGCCAAAAAATTTTTTTATTTAGAGAGAGCAGGGGAGAGGGGCATAAGGGGAGAGAGAGAATCTTAAGCAGGCTCCACACTCAGTGTGAGGCTTGATCCCATGACCCTGGGATCACGACCTGATCCAAAATCAAGACTTGGATGCTTAACTGACCGAACCCACCCAGGCTCCCCTATGGCAAAAAAAAAAAAAAAAAAAGCCTTAAGTGTCAGTTCAGCCGTATTATGTTCACATTGTGGTGAAACAGATTTTCAGAACTTTCTCATCTTGCAAAACTGAAACTAGATATGATATACCAAATTTTATCCATTCTTCTTGGTTGACAGACATTTGGGTTGTTTCCCACGTTTGGGCTGTTGTGTGTAATGTTGCTATGAACATTTGTGTACACATTTTTGTGGGGGCCTATATTTTCCTTTCTCTTAGTATATACCTGGGAGTAGAATTGATAGGTCCTGTAGTAATTCTGTATTTAACATACGGAGGAACTGCCAGACTTTAATCATTTAAACTGCATCATTTGCATTTAGGGGCGCCTGGGTAGCTCAGTTGGTTAAGCGTCGAACTTCAGCTCAGGTCATGATCTCACGGTTTGTGGGTTCGAGCCCCATGTCAGGGTCTGTGCTGACAGCTCCGAGCCTGGAGCTTGCTTCCGATTCTGTATCTCCCCCTCTTTCTGTGCCCCTCCCCCACTCACGCTCTGTCTCTGTCTCAAAAATAAATAAATATTAAAAATAAATAAAATAAACTGCATCATTTTGCATTGCCAGCAGCAGTGCATGAAGGTCTCAGTTTCTCCACATTCTGGCCAACACTTGTTATTATCTCTCTTCCTGATTATAGCCATCTCAGTAGGGGTGTAGTGGTATCTCATTGTGATTTATGTTTCTCTAGTGACTAATGATATAGAACATCTTTTCATGTAAAGATACTTAACTAAAATTTTTTCCCTTAAAATGAAGATTTCCTTGGGAGTTCTTGGGAATTCTAATACATTTAAGAAATACATGCTTTGGGAATTCTTAAAAGGTACAAATTATGACCCACATTTTGACCCTGTGACTTCAGGGATTGGAAGGTTGAGAGAAAATCGCTGCCCTGACTGGAAGGACTGCCTGTTGACGGGTTAGAATTTAAGTGGAAGGGGTTGAGCAGTCTCTCATTTTCAGAGACCTATTAAGTAGAATCCTTGTCTGTGGCAAGCAAAGGAAACACGAAAAGGTGGAAAATGGACCCAAATGTAAGAGATTTCTTTTAAAGGTACTAAATTTACCAGCACAACCAAGCCAAAGAATGGCCTTCTAATGGTGGGCTAATATAAGAGTCAACTTTATATTCCCCAGTACTCTGCTTGGTGTGTGGCACAGAGTTTTTATTCCTGGTTTTGAAGAAGATGTAATGAAGCAGACAAATCAGAAGAGTTTAAGATCCTAAAATGTCAGAATCAGAAACTACTGATCTCTTCCAGGGAACTTTACATCATTTAAAAAGGGGTTGCAATGGGGCGCCTGGGTGGCTCAGTCGGTGGAGCGTCCGACTTCGGCTCAGGTCATGATCTCACGGTCTGTGAGTTCGAGCCCCAAGTCGGGCTCTGGGCTGACGGCTCAGAGCCTGGAGCCTGTTTCGGATTCTGTGTCTCCCTCTCTCTCTGCCCCTCCCCTGTTCATGCTCTGTCTCTCTCTGTCTCAAAAATAAATAAACATTAAAAATAAAATATAAAAATAAAAAGGGGTTGCAAAGTAAAGCATCCCTAGATCAAGTCCTTAAAAGCTGACAGGCCTCCTCAGATCACACGGGTATCTTTAAAAACATCTGCGTCATCTCGCCCACAACTGCTGCACACCCCATCACACGTGCTTGAAGAGTATTTGTGAATTCTGTGATGCCCGTGAGGTTTATTTATGTAAACATACCTCACTTCATTCCTCCCCATATAAAGCACATCAATACCCAGACACTCACTGTGTCACTTAATTGACACAACACTTGAGGTGAGGTCAGCCCTCCTTAGTCCCGTGTTACAGAAAAGGAAGTTTAGGCTCAGCACGAATAAGTAACTTGTCCAGGATCACACCAGCTCTCAAGGGGCACGCCAGGAGTAGTCCAGGCTTCCAGCCCGTCCTCTCAGCCACTGTACTCAGTACAAAAAAAGTCCTCCTCCCCCATCGGAGCCTTTGCAACAGGAATTGGGGGAAGGTGTAGAAGAAGAACCTGGTGCAAATATCACCACCGTATTATTTTGATGGGGATTTTGTCATTGCTCTCTTGGCCTGTTCACTGTAGGTACAGTTGAGGGTGGCAGGAACCTCACAGGGTATGTGATCATGGTGCACCTGAAGTAGTCGTTGCAGCTTTGTGCACACTTGTGAAGGTTGGACTTGATCCCAGAACCAGCAGGGGAAAAGTACGATTAGATTTCCATTTTCTTTTCTAAAGACAGTAGGCTGCAGTAGATAGAAATAGGTGGCAGGGAGTTTGGTTGTGGTTAAAGCCTGGATTTGGGCAGTGGGGAGAAGAAGGCCGGGTGAACAGTTTCTAAGCTAAAACCGTTAGGACTCAGCAACCTTCTGGATATGAGAGTTGGCAGATGACTTGAAGAGGACTCCAACAATTCTAGCTGGGGGACGTAGGGTAGGTGCCATATCAGTGCAGAGTTAAAGGATTGGGAAGGAAGCGGGGTGAAGGATACCAAAGCCAGTGGTAGACTTAGGTTCAAGCTCTGCTCTGATGGTCTGAGAACCGTAGTAGTTCTCTTAAGCTTGGTTGGGTGCTTAAGTCTACTTAATTAGAAGATAAAAGCAGTTAAATTGTGTTTGCTTGCCTTTTAGTTTTTCTAGAAAATTGATGTACACTGAAGTTTTTTTTTTTTAGTAAGCTCCACTCCTAGCATGGAGCCCAACGTAGGGCTTGAACTCACAACCTGAGATCAATACCTGAGCTGAGATCAAGAGTCAGATGCTTAACCAGCCAAGCCACCCAGACACCCCTCAGGGGCGCCTGGGTGGTTCAGCTGGTTAAGCATCTGACTTCGGCTCAGGTCATGATCCCACGGTTCGCGAGTTCGAGCCCCTCGTCGGGCTCTGTGTGACAGCTCGGAGCCTGGAGCCTGCTTCAAATTCTGTGTCTCTCTCTTTCTCTGCCCCTCCCCTGCTCATGCTCTGTCTCTCTCTCTCTCAAAAATAAATAAAAACATTAAAAAAAAAAAAAACTTCCTTTTAGGTATGGACATTTAGAAGGGAAACTCAAGAAACACCATTTTGTCAGGAAATGAGAAGCATTTTGCATTCTGCCACTCCCCAGAGGAATCCAATCTGATGTCATAGGTGCTTTCATGGTTGTAGCTCCCAGCATCCGCCCCCTCCTTGGCTATACGATTCTTCAGGACTAAGCTATAATGGAAGAACAGCTGACAGAGCAGTGACTGCCTGGGACCGGGTACCCCTCCCAGTTCAGCTTGATGAACATTGGTCCAGTTTGATAATCTGGAAGTAAACACGTAGTATTCTCAACGGAACTATTCTGTTCTTCTGGGAAGAATTAAATCTAGATAATTTCCGTAGGACACTCCATACCTTCCATTTGGGCATAGAACCGCGCTTTAACAATTCTGCTTCAAAATCTGTTCCTGAGATGAGATATTTCATAAACACAGCATTGAAGCAATGGATGGTGAAGTTACTTCCTGTGTTGGTTCATTCATGCCTCAAGGTTGCAAAGTTATGTAAGTTGTTTACAGATAAAACGCTAGTGAAGGAAAGTTCATTTGCCACTGCTAGAAGGTACGAGCCCCAAGCAGTTAGCATGATGAGTATCTTTGGCCTTTTCTTGCAGCTGTCTTATATTTACAGGGTCGAGTTATCTTACCCATATCTAGGGTTAAAGGTCGTAGTCTCATGGGTAATACAGTGTAGCATAGCTTCGGTTTTGTACTTTGTTAAAGAAAGTGGGTAGATGATTACCTGAGGTTGAATTGGTATTTGGAGCCTCATTAATGATTAATTAAAACATACAGAAGTGCTTTTTTTCTAAGTACCTATACCTAACGGTCTTTGAGGGTTCAAATATTCAGAAGATATCCTCTTACACCTCATGAGAAATATATTTACTCTTAGACTTAAAATACATTTGAACAGAATTCAACGCTTAGAGTTTTTAGACTGCTTGCATTTACATTAATTTACATAGGGCATAATTACTCTTAGGTCTCTGATAGCAGTAGGGTTCCGTTTTTTGTTTTTGTTTTTGTTTTTTCATTAACACTTGTTTCTGTCTGCTACTTAGAGGAGCACTAACAAGATACCTTAAGTATCATCTCAAGAGTTAATGATTTATGTCAGTCACCTTCATTATAAAGTGCTCTGGTGATTTGCAGTTGGAAGATGTTGGTGACTTATCCTATCTGGTTTGGTTTGGTACAGGTGGCAGACATTTATTTCAGTACCTTTGGTGACTCTTTTCCAAGTAAAGCTTCACTGAAAATATTGTGGGGTTGTTTTTATGTTTTGTCTTCATTTCGGATTGTTTGCTTTTAAATGCTATCTTATGTTTCTCCAGTTTTCCTTTTGGGCACCTATGGCTTTTACCTACATTCATCATTGGGGTCATTCTATTTCTCTTGACCTGGTTTATATAGCTCAGTCCCTTGAATGATTTCTTCCTCACTACCTAGGAATATTCTGCAGAATTTCAAACTTAGAATTTATAAATTTGAATATGGCTTAGGTCTATACATATTTGCTTTCCCGAGAGTATATTCTGTCTCCAACTTAAGTGCAAGTTCTTTGGGGACAAGTACTATAGTTTAAATGTAAATTGTCGGGGCGCCTGGGTGGCTCAGTCGGTTAAGCATCCGACTTCAGCTCAGGTCACGATCTCGTGGTCCGTGAGTTCGAGCCCCGCGTCGGGCTCTGGGCTGATGGCTCAGAGCCTGGAGCCTGCTTCCGATTCTGTGTCTCCCTCTCTCTCTGCCCCTCCCCCGTTCATGCTCTGTCTCTCTCTGTCTCAAAAATAAATAAACGTTAAAAAAAAAAGATTATTTAAAAAAAAAATAATAATAATAAATGTAAATTGTCCACTGACAGAAAATAGCATGGCGTTAACGACATGGAACTGCCATGGTAAGTGCCTGTTGAGTTGAGCTGCCCTGCGTGCGTGAAGGGCAGCCTTATTATCTGCATGCAAGGTAGAGAGTGTTCTAGCAGCTTTCAGAGATGTTGCATATCCATTCCAGGTCGCAACACTTCATTGCCAAGACACGAGTTCTGAACCTGCCCAGTGAGGGGTGGGCGGGGGAGTGGAGGCAGGCAGGTGGCTGTCGATGCTTTCCTTAGTCTCTATGGGGGTTCTTCTACTCTGGTGACCAGGACTTAATTCTCCTGTTTGTCACAGAGGAAGCAAGACATGAACCAACCTAGTCATATTCTGTACAAAGACATTCGCAGTCTATTCTGCTTCCCCCAGCTTCTGTTTCTTCATTCCGCATCTCTGAGAGAATTACCATGATAGCTGTCATGAAAAGTCCAGGGCTACCTCTAGGCGGTCCTTTGGAGAAACCAAGCAGTGTCTGTATTTGACTGTTTTAACTTTGCTGTGGGTTCTATCTGCTTACTCAATACAACTGCATTTCCCTGAAGTTGGTGTTGATGTGTTTTTTGTTCCCTTCCCCAACTCAGCCCTTTCCCTTTCAGGAAGTGACTTTACAGTGTGCCCTACTCTGCCTCCTGCACGGTGCCAGGTATATAATAAGTGCTTATGGTGTTTGTTCAAACTTGTATGAATGACTACTTTTAAGAGATTTAACTCTTAATTATTTTGCCCAATTTCCGTAAGTTTGGGAGAGGGTTAGAGTTGAAATCAGGATAAAGTCTTGGGAATTTAGGTGGGAATAGTTAATAACCTAAGAGGAATAAAGATGGCTTTTGTAAGCCACATTACAACCAGGCATCTAGTACAAACGATTTAGTTATTCTGTCCAGACTGTGAACAGTTGTCTTGTTCTCACTAAAGGCAATTTTGTTGAAATGTTCTTAGAAACAATGTGTGCAGGCTTCTGTAATCATACAGGGGAGAGAGAGAGAGATCTAGGGAACATCAAGATACTGACTCAACCTGTCCTTTTTGAAAAATATTTGACCCCTTTGCTCTAACTCAACAACTCCTCAAAGTTGTTGATACAAAGTTCCAAAATAGGAAAGAGATCAAAACCAGTTTCTGTGTTACAGCTTTCTGGGAAGAGGATGCTAGGAGAAAATATATGTATTTCTAAATGTATCGTTTCATATAAGCCATTCTTAGGTTGCTCTTGTATTTTTAATGACCTAACCTGGAAAATTTTTGATAAGTTTAGTTCTCAACAGAAACACTGAACTCCAACACCCACCCCCCACCTCCACTGCCCTGCCCCACGGCAAGTAGCTGGAAGCAATGAAGAGCCAGGCGGTTATTGAAGCTCATGGCTCTTTCCCATGGCTTCTCATGTTTATGCCCAGAATGAACTGACAGCATTGTTATGTTGCAGATATGCTGGATACAGTAGAGGAGGGGACTCACCATCATATAAAATAGGGCCCTTCTGTAAAGCTAACACTAATCATTGAAGAATGAAATACCAAAGACCTCCTTGTCATTGTGTAGGATTGGAAACTATCTTGATTTAGACTGTTGCATCAAATCGATGGTATGGTTTTTCAGTCCTGAATTTTATAATCCCATCTGTTAAACTGGTTAATAAAGCCTAGATGTCTACCCTTATGTGCCTAAAACAAATCTCTAAGGGCTTCAGCTATATCATAGCAAACTTGGAGTGCCTTTCAGTGCTGAATGACGTAATAGGTTGTTAATCTTTTCTATGGGGAATGCTTTTTCTTCATCAGCTGTCTAAAATATTTGGGAAATTATATCTTGTGGGAGTTGCCATTCATCAGGAAATGCTTGTTCATAGATGTAAGCCAGACCACATGTAGCAGTAAATGTTATGTATCTCTATGGAAACCAAAAATCACAAATGGATGGTCTTAAGCATTAAGCATTCTGCTTCTTACGGGGATAAGTCATATCCAGATTCGGTTCAGTTCACTCAAATATTTATGGGGCATTTAACGATCAAAAGGTCTGTGGGTACTTTGTTTAATGACTAATTTTCCTCTACACAAAACTGAAAAGATCATTAAAAGGAAAAACTAGGAGGAAAAGATCCCACTGTATGTGGATTGTCAAGCTTGTAAATGCAGAACTCTGAAGTGGGAGGCAGGAGACAAGGGTTTTAGCTCTGGCTCTTGCCAAAACTAGTAGTGTGGCTTTGGACAAGTCTTTGAAACTATTTGTCTCCGTTTTCTCATCTGTAACAAGATAGAATTGGACTCTGTGACTCCTGAGTAATGAATCTGTTTTCCTATAAACTATTTTTTTTAATGAGAGATATTATACCTGGATGTTTCTCATTATTTCAGAGTAATAAGGATCATTGTTATACTGCAATGACTTTATCACCTGACAAAAAATTCACTAAGGACTGGGGTCACATTGTAGCCATTTGTCAGTGGATCCTGCTTTCTTCTCCACTCAGTATATATTGACAATGGGGTGTCCATAGAATCTAGTAGTGACAAAGTATGCAATAATCTGAATTATAGATGTTTAATTTAGTAGTCAAAAGGTGGCATTTGAAGAGTATAATTGCCATTCCTAGATAAAGGTAAGGACAGTGCCTTAAGTAGTAGTTCAAAGATGTGAGGAGGTTGGTAGAAGAGGAGGCTGGGGCTGAACTGGTTGGTGATCATGTTTATTCATAGATCCATTTAATTCTTAGCTCCAAGACTGCTTTGTCTGTCATTTCAGCAGTTTCTATAGCAGGAATATCTCATAAGTGGGACTGGAATCAGTTGGCCCTAATGATTCAGTAGAACTTGTGAGAGAGGAAGGGTGTCCATGTTGCCAACTTTGTTGCTGATCTGGGTGTGTGTGGACAAGGAAATTTCTCTGGACTATTTTCTCATTGTTAAGTAGGGGGAAATATCTGTCCCATCCCTACCCCTCGAGAACATTATGAGGATAAACAAGAGACCTGAATAAAGGTATAAACAATGTTGATTTATATGTTAAATAGACAAGTAGAATCTTTGGACTTGTGCAAAATACAAACATCCTTTTGATCTTGCAATTTGATTTTTTTTAATATCGGAGAGTTTACCATTTTTTTTTTTTAATTTTTAATGTTTATTTATTTTTGAGAGCGAGAAAGAGCGTGAGCAGAGTAGGGGCAGAGAGTGAGGGAGACACAGAATCCGAAGCAGGCTCCAGGCTCCAAGCTGTCAACACAGAGCCTGACGTGGGGCTCGAACTCACGGACTGTGAGATCATGACCTGAGTCGAAGTCAGACGCTTCACTGACTGAGCCACCCAGGCGCCCCTGGCTTTACTATTTAAAAAAAAATTTTAAATAAGTCTTTATGTTTAAAATTTTTTTAAGTTTAAAAAAAAGTTTAAAAATATGCATGTGATTAAAGGTGAGACACTCCAAAATATTTGACTACTTGGCCCTTACAAAATACCGTAATACAATAAGGATTTGTCAAGTGTTCTTCATACACACTCCAATTCAGGTCATAAATAGTTTTTGATCATTTACTCTACAGCAGGCACTGTTTTAGGAGCTAGAGATACAGTAGGGAACATCACAGAGTTTTTATCCTCAAGGAGACCATGTAGTGGATGGAGCTGATAAGAGTTATCTATCCTATAGCAAGTGCTAATAAGAAAAATAGAGCAGGATAAGAGACAGAGCAATGGGAGAAGGGGGTGTTAGTCAGTAGACATGAGCAGAGACCTGGAGGAAGTGAAGGTATGTGCCAGATAGGGTATCAGGAGAACGAACGTTCCAGGCAGAGGATACCCAAGTACGGAAGCCTCTGGCAACTGTGGGGTGGAGGACAGCACCCTGGCAGGGCAGGGCTAGCGATGGGGGCGGAGCAGAGGAGACCGTTCTGAGGAGGATTCAGGAGGTGAGCGGATCCGCCGGGGTCTTCTGGGCTACCATACACACTCACCATTTGAGCTTTTGTTGTTGTGTCTTTGTTTTTTGGAGTAACGATACAGTGTTTATTTTTCAATAAGATGACACATTCTTACCTAGGAAGATAATACCACATGTCATAAAACACCACCACAGAAATCCACAGTGGAAGTCATGACTAAAGAGTCTTCGTGGAATGTAGTCTCTTGGAAGCAAAATGACTAGTTTGTAACAGGAGAGTCAGGTACTTGATGTCCTTTAAAAAAAAAAAAGCCCCCATTTTCTGATTGATAATATTAAGTCCCAATAAATAACATTCAGGGGGTTGGGGGTTTTTTGTTTTGTTTTGTTTTTTTGTATTTTGGTTTCTTGTAATTGCTGGAGATTTAATGATGAACAAACTAAGATGCCATTTCAAACAACTAGTCTAACCCCTATGCTTCCCATGTGACACCTCTGAGCTGCATCCCCAATGTATCCAGGAATGCAGTCTTCCATTTAGGAACTGGGTCTACCCTTACATCCTCTCTGCATCCCTCCTGCTTTTGTCCAGTCCCAAATTACCCCCATCAACTTTTCTTCCCCATTCTCCTCACGCCCTCCTTTTAATTTTCATTTGTGATCTTTTTTTATGGTGGTTAAAAAAAAAAAACAGGTAATTTAAAACTTCGCATCTTAACCATTTTTCAGTGAACAGTGCAGTTCTGTTTATATGCACATTGTGGTGCGACACACTTCTAGAATTGTGTCTCTTGTGTTCCCACAGCACTCCCTTATTTATACATAGAGCATATCCAGCAGTGTTTCCATTTGAGGTTCTCTTTGTTTCTGTGTTTTGCATCTAACACTGTACCTGACGGGCAGGAGGCGATCATTAAATGTTAAATGGCATTTTTTCATTTAACAAACGCCTCTAGAGCACTTAACTCTGAGCGTGTGCTCTAAGTGCATTGCACATAGTCACTGATTTCATTTTCACAAGAACCCTCTGTATACTTTGTTTCATTATAGGGGGAAGCTGAGGGATTCGCACAAGGTCACAGCTAATATTGAATGAATCCATTTATAAAGGAAAAAAATAATGTAAAGAAAGAGTTGAAAATTCTTTGTGCTGCTGCTGGGTTCCAGGAACAGCAGACAGGGTGGGAGTCCACGTGCTGGGGAGTATGTCCACTCCTGAGGTCCTTTAGGAAGGCTGCTTTGTCCCCTGCCGTCCCTGCCAGACCAACTGCACTCTCCCCGCTTGCTCCTGCCCAGAGCTCTTTCCTGCTGGCCTGTTTGGTGCCTCATCTCCTCAGTTGACATTTGCACTTTACTGGGGCTGTTGGGTATAAGTGCTAGCTTCTCTCTGCTTGGCTTGGGGATTACACCTTCTAGAGGGGAATTTACCTCCTAACCCTCCCTCCCTTCTCCCACCTGGTGTTTCAAAGGCTTAGCATTTTTCATGCTGTGTTGCACAGAGTAACTCCCCCCCCCCCCCCCCCCCCCCGCCTCCATCCGTGGGGCTCATTTAACATGCACCTTCCTGGGCCCCACCTCAGACCCACTAAAGCCAGCTTTGCAGATGGGGCCCCAAAATCTGTATTTTAGGCTTCTTAAGAGCTACTGTGTTAGAAGATGTGCCCCCTTGCTCTTGTGAGGGGAGAGAGATGAGATAAGAAAAGAGAGTTATGTGACCCAAGCTTCCCTCCGCGGAGTGCAGGGGAATCTTGCTGCAGTTTTTTCTCTGCTAATTAAGAGAAGTTGCAGGATGGTAGAAAATCAAACCTTGAGGGCAAACCTGTGGCAAAGTGACCTGTAGTAACCATAGTAAACCGTGGCCTGTGGCACAGCTGGCTGCATTTCTGGAACATAGCCACATTCATTCTTCATGCATTGTCTACAGCTGCTTTGTGCTACAATGGCAGAGTTGAGTAATTGCTGCAAAGACCGTACAGCCTGCAAAGCCTAAAATATTTACTATTTGGCCCATTATAGGAAACTTTGTCAGACAGCTGAGCTACCTAGTAGCACTTTCTGTCAAGGTGGAAATATTTGCTCTGCTAGCCAGAAACACTTGCCTTTTGGGCACTGAGCACTTGAAGAGTGAGCGATATGATCGAGTAACTGGAATTTTTGTTTTATCTGGTTTTAATTAATTTGATTTTAAAAAGTTAATTTAAATTTAAATAGCCACCTTTCACTGGTGGCGACAGTATCAGACTGTGCAGGACTAGAGCAAAGGTTTCAGATTGGGATTGGCTTTGAGGTGTCAGTTAAATACTGGCAAGAGTTTCCTTCAGGCCACTGGGAAGAGGGAGACCAGGGAAAGAAGTCTAGAAAGGATGCATTTTATACCTTTTCACTTTTTCCATTGTGATTTTTAAGGAGTTACTTGTGTCAGGATCTACCTCTGTACCACTTTATCAGCTTTTTGACCTTGGTTAGGTTACCTAGTTTCTCTTTGCCTCAATTTTCTCACCTGTAAAAGAGATAGTGATAGTACCTACCTTCAAAGACTGTTATGAAGTTAAAGTGCTTAAACAGCATCTTGCACATAGTAAAATCTTTGTGTTTGCTGCCCTTATCATTATTTCATAAGTTTTTTGTGGCCTAGGTTAGGAAGATAATCCTTATTATTTACCCCTCTCCTTTTTTTTTTTTTTTTTTTTTTTTATGTTCATTCACTTTTGAGAGCAAGAGACAGGGCATAACCAAAGGTGGGGCAGAGAGAGAGGGAGACACAGAATTGGAAGTAGGCTCCAGGCTCTGAGCAGTCAGCACAGAACCCGACATGGGGCTCGAACCCATGAACCTCGAGATCCTGACCTGAGCCAAAGTTGGATGCTTAACTGACTGAACCACCCGGGCACCCCTCCTTTTTTTTTTTTTTTAAAGGAAAGTGGATTCTGAATTCCAGGATAACTTGCACGCTAATGTGACTAATGTAGTTTGTTTCTAATTTGGAGACCAGCTGTGCTTCAGTAGGTTCATTACGGTTAACCCAGATGGATCCAGCATGTGACATAGGCAGCAAGGTATTGTCAGAGTTTTACTGATGGGTCACTGCAGACAGATGATAGGTGATAGATATATCTATCACTGATGATAGATAGATGGCCAGATTGTTTTCCAGAAACTCTTCGCAAATGAACTAGGTATGTTTAATTAGAAGCAGAACATTTCTTAGTGACTAAGTTGAAGAAATCCTCGTAACATTTGAAAGGAGGTATGTTTCTATTTTATCTTGAGACACGTCAGAATCTCCTACCATGGTCTTCCCTGTTAGAGAACCGTGAGCAGAACCAGCAGGAACCTGCTGGGAGGGGGGAGTTGGCAATTGTTTGTAAATGATAATAGTAGTAGAAATCCAAAAGTGAAAAAAAATTCAGAATAAGATCACTTTGAGTTTTTTTTTTTTTTTTAACTGACTCTTTGGTAACTTTCTCATCTTCAGTAGTGTCTACTAATAAATAATCCAGTGCTATATATATACTTGCCATGGCTAAACAATACCACTTTTAAAATTTTTTTTTTTTCAACGTTTATTTATTTTTCGGACAGAGAGAGACAGAGCATGAACGGGGGAGGGGCAGAGAGAGAGGGAGACACAGAATCGGAAACAGGCTCCAGGCTCTGAGCCATCAGCCCAGAGCCCGACGCGGGGCTCAAACTCACGGACCGCGAGATCGTGACCTGGCTGAAGTCGGACGCCTAACCGACTGCGCCACCCAGGCGCCCCAACAATACCACTTTTAAAGACTTCCCAGAAGCCAATGAATGTGGCCTCTTAAAAAATCTACTTTTAGGCTTTCTGAGATGGTGATGATATGACAGTACTTTTTAGCCCTTAGATCTGTTCTCCAAGGCTGGAACATCAGTGTTCAGCAGATATTCTGTGCTCAGCAGTTGCTCTCCAAGGCTGCCTTTTTGATCTGTAAGACCATGTTGCAACACTCGTCAATAAGCAAACAATATAAGGAGAAAACCTTGCCCAGATGGTAGGCACTGTTTCATTCTGCAAGTAGTGATCCCATCTTTAGGCCATCGCGTGCTGTTTGTTTTCCGTTTTCAAATTCTAGATTGTGTTTGCATATATCTGAAATACAGTGAACCTGCTGAAAGTTTTCATGGCCCATTTGACATAGAGCAGAAAGAATGAGAAAATAGTCAACTATTAATATCCTCTAGCTTAAAATCATGTGTGGTCTGAAACTTTAGTCATCTTAGGGAGGGAGGATATGGAAGTATCAAAGTCTCCGATGCGATGTGGCCCTTAAGGGATTAGGCTGTACAATGAGCACAGCTGTTGGACTTGCTCGGTTTTTACATGCACTTGTCTGCACCTCCCTGCTCCGTATCACCCCATTGCACGTGCCTGTTCAATTCTATCTACTGCTTTTCCAGCACATTTATCTACAGCCCATTGACACCCATTTGCATCACTTGAATTGAAAGAGAGTAAGCAATAAAAACTTTTCTCCTGCTCTAAATTCAGTACTTCCCCTCTCTTTTTGTGTGAACTGTGGAGTGAGGATGCAGCTTAGAAGACTGTGGTTCCAATTATAAGTTTTCTTGGGGTGGAAACCTTAGTAATATAAATTGCAGAGCTAGAATTAACGTGTAGAAGTTACAGACGTAAGCTCAGTATAAGGAAACATTTGTTAAGCACCAGTGCTGGCCAGCAATCTGCTATTCATAGACCTTGGATGAGCTCAATCAGACCATTCTGTTAGGGATGAGGGAATGGATAGGAAGCTGGACGAGATGGCGGTGTTTGCTGTGATACTGCACACTTCAAAGATACTAGAACACAAACGAATATTTTCCTGTGAAATCTGTGATGTTACCTTAAAGTGTCTTGTAGAAGGAATTATTTCTTTTTAGATAAATTGTATGTGAATGAGACTGACTTACTAAATGTGACGCATTAGTAGGTACATTTGTTCCAGTGATGTGTGTTGTCTAATCATCTTCCCGACAAATCCATTTTAAGATTAATCAGCAGTTTACTAATGAAAGTATACATGGATGGATTCAGCACCTATTTATTTGGGACCTACTGTATCCTTCACACTATACCAGCCTCGTTGAAGATAAAAATGTAAATGAGATAGTGCCTTAGTTTTCTAATTGGAGAAGTAGACATGAGCATTTTAGCCAGAACATAAAGGAGACTATAAAAAAAAAAAAAAAAAAAAACCTAAACTAAAATCCAATTGCAAACAGAGAAAGCCATTTAATTCTTCCTGGATCAATCCATGGAGTCAATGCGGACTGAACTTTAAAAGACAAATAAGAGGAGGCTCCACTGAGGTGGCTCAGTCAGTTGAGCGTCCTACTCTTGATTTCAGCTTGGGTCGTGATCCCAGGGTCGTGGGATTGGGCCTCACATCGATCGGGCTCCACACTGAGCATGGGGCTTGCTTGAGATTCTCTCCCCCTCCCTCTCCCCCAGCCCCTCTCCCTCACTTGTGTGTGTGTCTGTTCTCTCTCTTTCACTCTCTCAAAAATAAATAAAAACAAATATGTTTGGGGGGGGTGCAGATGTAATAATTCACATTGGTTTGGTATCTACTGCGTGTGAGACTTTTTTGTGTGTGTTTTGTATGTCTCTGTGATGTTTGGTACTGTCTTCTTCATTCTACAGATCAGAAAAGCAGTTGTGTAAAGGAAAATGTGGTCTGGATATGTGAGGCAAGGAATGTTAAGAGTCTAGCGTGGCTGAACACAGGGTTTGTAGAGACACAGAACTGGGTAAGACAAGGGAAAGAGGTGTATTGGAGGCATATTATCTAATCCAAATGAAAAAGTTGACTTTCCAGAGTCGACTTCTAGGACCATCACAAGCAAAGTGTTTCCTGCAGAATATATTGACATTGGAATGATGAACTTTAGATTCCAGTTCTAGCCTGGAATGCAGAGAAATCTCATTGGGTTGAACATGTGTCATGACCGGAAAGAATACCCGGGAGACCAGGGCTTGATACCCTCCCCCCAATTTCTTGCTGAGCGTGCTGCAGAAACTTTGTCTCCATCCATAATGTGAGGGGCAATAATACTGCTCCATGAGCATGTGACGGGTCTAAGCTTGGTGTCATATATGCATATCTCTGAAGGAGTTAATAGAATATCGGTTGAATCTAAATCAGAAAATGGGATTTAAAGCAGCAGCTCTTGGGGTGCCTGGGTGGCTCAGTCGGTTAGGCGGCCGACTTCGGCTCAGGTTATGATCTCGTGGTCCATGAGTTCAAGCCCCGCGTCGGGCTCTGTGCTGACAGCTCAGAGCCCTGGAGCCTGTTTCAGATTCGGTCTCCCTCTCTCTGACCCTCCCCTGTTCATGTTCTGTCTCTCCCTGTCTCAAAAATAAATAAAAACGTTAAAAAATTTTTAAAAATAAAACAGCAGCTCTTGCCCAGTCAGCTAGATACCCTGAATATATTTTCCTTTCTATCCCCTTTCAACCTCTTGTGTTTAGCACCTGATTTCCTCTTGCACAGACTATTGCAAAAGTCTCTGAACCAATTTCCACACTTGCTCTCCTAAATGCAGACTGTCAGACTAATTTTTTCAGGTATAACCTGTATCACTTTATTGCCCTGTTCAAAGATCTGCAATGGCGTTTCATCTCCCACAGAATGAAAAACAGGTTCTTACCGACTGGTTCCAACTATTCCAGCATTAATCTCTCCTTCTCGCCCACCTGTCTTTGGCCTTTTCTCATTTTCATTTCCATTTCTATTTCTCAAGCCCCAAGTCCAAACTAATTTCTCCTTCCTTTGTTGCACTTTATAGCCTGTGACATTTTCCCCTCAATTATCTATTCAGCCAACATTTATTGAGCATCTGATATGAGTCACAAACTCTGGTGGTGAAGACACACAGGTAAATAAGATAAGAGTCACATCCCCATTTGAATCACTGAGTGATATTTGCAGGTGTAAACATCTTACCCCTCCTCCAGACCGCAAGCTCCCTGAGGACTAGAACTCTGTATTTATTACACATTTCCATATAGCACTAGGCATCTTCATTAGTGATGTGTACATTTTGTTGAATAAATGGTTGAATTTAAGTTAGTTTAACAAAAATATTCCAATTTCTTGTATAACTCTGGATACACTGAGGAATTTTTAGTGAAACAGTGAACACTCACTGTCAGTCTTTGCATTTACAAAATGAGTATATCATTCCTTTATAATTAAAAACATGATGGGCCAGTAAAAGAAATAGCTATTCTTTGGACTCTTCACACAGAAAGCGATTTTGGTAGGTATTTGTACGTAATTCAGTCTGCTGAGAGAGGCAACAGATTCAGGTGTCTGTACCTTCGGTATCTGTGTTTTTCGGTATATATTTTTAAGTTGTAACTTTTATAGAAATCTAAACTAGTTGGGAATTAAAACCACGTTACCATGTAGAGAAGATTATCTGAAACTATGGAAAGAGGAAGTCAGCAATGAGTGGGGACTTGGTACAGGATGTGGAGTCAAGTCTCAAGACCCACTAGTTCACAAAACAGCACGTGCAGTTGAGCCGTTTCGTGTATGTGTCAAAATTGCCTTTTCTTAATTTTAAAATTTAGATATACTTGTTTTAAAAATGTTTTTAACGTTATTTATTTTTGAGAGAGAGACAGAGCACAAGCAGGGGAGGGGCAGAGACAGAGAGGGAGACACAGAATCTGAAGCAGGCTCCAGACTCTGAGCTGTCGACACAGAGCCCAACGTGGGGCTCGAACTCACAAAGCACGAGATTATGACCTGAGCTGAAGTTGGATGCTTGACTGACTGAGCCACCCAGGCGCCCCTGCATTTAAATTATAAAAGCAATATGCTAAATTTTGGCACGTAGAGAAAAGAAAAAAATAGCCTCACATAATTATTACAATAAATCTTGACCTCTTTCTGTGTCTCTAAAAATGTAAAGTTGTTCTGTAGTATGCAGAACATTTGGGATACTACATTTTTCCATAGTGATATATTTTTTTAAAGTTTCTTTATTTATTTTGAGAGAGATAGAGACAGTGTGAGTTGGGGGGGAGAGAGAGAGAGAGAGAGAGAGAGAGAGGGAGGGAGGGAGGGAGGGAGAGAGAGAGAGAGAGAGAGAGAGAATGAGAGAGAATATCCTAAGCAGGCTCCTCACTGTCTGCTCAGAGCCCAATGTGGGGCTCAAACTCACGAACTATGAGATCATGACCTGAGCTGAAGTTGGATGCTTAACTGACTGAGCCACCCCGGTGCCCCCCATATCAATATTTAACCATCATTGTTATACAATATTCCATTAGTGGCACACATCATTTTACTGTGGTGGGAAGATCATGTGTTTCACTGTCATGCAAAATGCTCTAACCTGTGATGCTGGGTATCTTGTGCTTGTAGTTTTTCCTAGATTTGGGCATATTTCCTTAGGTGAGGTTTACAAAATGACTATTCTTCTCTTTCTAATGTTAAAAATAACAGCAGAACCATTTGATAGAACCATTTTTTCCCCCCAAAACACAGGACTTGTTTTACTTATCCCCTCCCTGGACAATTGATGAAGAAATGGTGGCACGATTTTACCCAAACAGTAGTTTGAATGTATTACAATTCACCACAGCTTTGAGTGATTTGGTAAAAAGAAATTTTATGTCTGTGTCTGCCAAGTGACTTTAGCATTTGAGTGATTAAGAAATAACTTTGAAGACTGGTGCACCTGGATGTCTCAGTCGGTTAAGTGTCCCACTTTGGCTCAGGTCGTGATCTCGTGGTCCATGAGTTCAAGCCCCATGTCGGGCTCTATGCTGACTGCTCAAACCTGGAGCCTGCTTCAGATTCTGTGTCTCCCTCTCTCTCTGCCCCTCCCCCACTTGTGCTCTGTCTCTCAAGAATAAAAACATTTTAAAAATATTTAAAAGGAAATAACCTTGAAGACATTGTTGGCAAGCATCTGATTGAATAGAGTTTTGTTATTCATGTGACTTAGTAAGTGGCAAGTTTATGTGCAATCCGTCAATGCAAGATGTCTGAAGACTTGCACTCAACTGTGGGTGTCGACCATGTCGAATGACACCCCTTGAGTGCTTCCTAGCAGCCTTCCCAGACACTCATCCAAGAGTTGCAGACGGGTCTCCCCACAGAAGGGAAACTGCTAGAGAGTGCAAATTATATGCTTCAGATGATAATCCAGGGAGCATTCTGTGATCTTGGAAACATCCACAGGTCGTACAGAACAGAAGCCACACACGTTATCGTATTTAAAACTTTAATAATGAGACAGCCAATGAGAGGGGAGAGAGATGGGTAAGAACCAAATTTATTTAGAATATGCCATGTGGCAGTAAGGACAGTGGGGAAAAATAAAACACAGGAAGGGGACTAGGCACTGTGAAGGTGTGTGTGTGAGAAGGTGGCAGGCAGGGAAGCCTGGGGGAGGTGATGGTAGGAACCGTGTGGAGATATCTCCGGGAAGAGTGTGTCAGGCAGAAGGGCATCCTGGGCAGAGGCTCCAAGACAGAACAATGCTTGGCCCGTCTGAGGCTCAGTGAGGAGCCTGGATAGCTGGTGTAGAGTGTTCTGGCAGAGTGAGGGACGAAAGCCTTGTTCTGTCTTTTAAAGAGAATGAGTGTGGGCATCTCTTGAGGAGTTTCCCTTTAAAGGGGAGCAGACGAGTAAAAGAGAACCTGGAAGAGGATATGAGGTGATGGGGAGAGGTTTTAAAGATGGAGAAAATGGCAGCATGAGGTTTCCAGACAGGTCCGACCCAGTGGCGAGGGGAAAATCCAGTGACTTAAGAGAGAGAATGTTGCTGGAAGATTGATGAAGTCAGAGAAGTTGTTGGGGTATCTAGAAGGGCAGGACTTGCTTTAGATATGGCAGACTATGGAATGTATGTCTAAATGCAGGAAAGTTGGTAAAGGTGGAAACGGGAGTGTGGAGATATTCTCCTTCTGTTGTTTCTTTGCTCAGTGGAACACGGAGTGCACAGTTTTGCAGCCACGGGTAGGGAGGAGATTTCTATAAAGAGAGGAGAAATGGCAAAATAGTCACCTAGGAGAGAGGAAGAGTCATGGAGGGAGGAAAAGGTGGTCAGGTTGCAGAGGCTAAACTAAGGACCCTGCAGAGATCAGTGGTCATGAATTTAAAATAGAACTTGTCGAGTGGCGCCTGGATGGCTCAGGTCATGATCTCATGGATTGTGAGCTCGAGCCCTGAGTCCGGCTCTGAACTGACAGTGCAGAGCCTGCTTGGGATTATCTGTCTCCCTCTCTCTCTGTCTCTCCTTGAGCTCTCTCTGTCTCTCTCTCTGTCTCTCTCTCTCTCTCACACACACACACACACACACACACACACACACAAACATTTTTTAAAAAAATAGAACTTGTCAGTTACCATGATTATGTGTTTTTCTCCAGCCAGAGTCAGCAGCTTTGGAACATGTGCAGAACAAGCAGAGACTTGCATTTAGAACAAGGCTATGTTACGGTCTGCCAGATCACTGGGATGAAGAAGGAGAGAGAGGTGGGGGTGCGGGGGGTAGGTGGAAGGAAGGGTTGAAAATGGCAGGAAAGAGAGGAGGCTGAGTGACAGCTAGGAAGTATAGGATCCGTGGAATTTAGTCCCAGTGGCATTAACAGATTATTAGACTGAGTACTAGAGGGAGCGAATTGGAAAATTAAGAGTTTCAGAAATGTTTAAAAGATGAGTAGAGTTTTCTATCAGTTAGCTCTAACAGTGAGGAAAAGAGTGAAGTCAGAGATGATATTCCGGCGCTTGCTTGGGTTGACTACGTTAAATATGGTTTCCAAACTCAGGTGTTCACCAGGCCAAGCAGATATGAGTATCAGAAAACAGGAGTGATCTGGGACTGTTGTCAACTGGCAGACACGTGGTCCTTCTGAGAGGGGACAGCTCAGCTGGGGTGGTTGTTGCCGTGGAGTAAGTGGATCCCAGACTGCTAGATCTTCCAGTTTTAAAAGCAAGAGTCAGATTTTTAATGTGCAATCTCTCAATTTATAAATGCTGACTACATTTTTTTTTCTTAAGTATACAATGGTAAATTATATTTGGATCCCAGACCCCTTTTCCCTTGAGAACAGTCTGTCCAGTAAAGAAAGATTTATTATATACATGAAACTGCATCTATACTTCACCTTAAGAAAGAATTTGAAGCGGGGTGCCTGGGTGGCTCAGTCGGTTGAGCGTCTGATGTCAGCTCGGTCATGATCTCACAGTATGTGAGTTCGAGCCCTTCATCGGGCTCTGCGCTGACAGTGCAGAGCCTGCTTGGGATTTCCCTCCCTCTCTACCCCTCCCGGCACTCTCCCCTTTTTCCCTTCTCTGTTTTTCTCTCAGTAAATAAATAAGTAGTTTAAAAAAAAAAAAAAAAGCTTTAAAAAAGAGAGAATTGGAAGCCACATGAGGTAGAGGCAAACTGGGTGCCGAGCTGTGTGGTCCAGGCCACACAGCGAGAGCAGTTCTGAGAAGGGGCCCATGAGAGGTTACAAAGCGCTGGCCAGTGTGGTGCTGATTATGTGCTATCTCCCAGAACCATGGGCCTTGCCCTCAGGCACGAATTCTTTTGTGGTTTCCATCCCATTAACCTTGAACAGTTTCACTGAACTTTATTTTTAGCTTCTGCTTTTCATTTCCAAATTGATAACTGAATGCAGAAGCATTGGCCCAGAGTGGCAAGGCCATGGGGGGGGGGGGGGGGTACCACTGGCCAGGAGCTAAGAGATGGAGTTGGCGCTGGTCACTTTATGCCTTTCTGTGAGCTGCTCATGGGTCTCAGTCTGGAAGCAGTTCATCCGTGCCTCTGCATAGGTGATGTCTCTGGAAGATCGGGTGCTAAAGGCCTGCCCAACAGAGCAGCTGCCAGGGAAGGAGTCATGAAGCTAAGACCTTGTGCCCCTGGGAATTGGGCCCAGGACTTCTGTTTCTCCTTATAATCTTGCCTAAGAGCTTCCTCTGGCCATGTGCTGAGAGAGGAGACTGGAAACGTGACCGTAGGTAAAGAGACAAGTTCTTCCAGGGCAGCGGCTATGGTTATTTGCTAAATGTTTGTTATTTCCCATATGGGCCAAACCCTGTACTGGACCCCAGGGACATAGATGTGAAGACAGACATCCCTGTTGTCACGGTGGCTTGCTTCTTGCCTCCTTTTCTTCATTCATTCCTCAGAATTACTGAGAGACTGCTACATGGCATGCATCAGAATGGCTATTGGGAATATTAAAAAAAGTAATGTCAGTCTGCTCAAGGATAAGCACATAAGTTACGGTACATTTACACTCTGTGACTGAGAGAGCTTGAGAGTTTTTACGGGTCCACAGATGGCATTAAGTGCTGTGGGAGATACTGAAGAAGAGGGCTCATTCCCTGTCATCAGGGAGTGTATGGTCTGCTTGGAAGAAGGGAAGCCACAGTACCTCCAGAATCACATAACTACTAGTTGATCATTTGTATGATTTCTGATTCCAAGTGTCTTTGTATGCCCAGCAAGGTACCTGGTGCCCAAGTGCTTTACTAATAAGCATTGGTTGAATTAATGTATAAAGAATAAATGAGTATTCTTTGCAAGACAGAAATGAGCTTGTTGCTGTAATAGAGAGCCATTCTTTTAGGAAGAGTGACATTTGAGCCAGGCCTGGGAAAATAGGTGGGCAGCTCCACATGAGAAGAGAGGAGGTGCCCCGAAGCGTATTCCGGACATCAGAAGTGGCATGAGCCACTCATTACGCCCAGGAAACAACAGGGGTTCTGTTTGGTGATGAGCACAGGGCATATGGGAAAATGTGGAGAGACGAGAAAGGATGGGGGCAGGTAATGGTGGGACATCGACTGCCCGGCAAGTGAGTTTTGGCTTTAATAGCCTACAGCGTTTTTAAAGGGTTGCTCCAGAGAGTACTTCCAGAAACTACCATTGGTGACAGTTCGATGGGTAAATTGGAGGAGTTGCAGAATCAAAATAGGGTCTTATTTTTTAGGGTCGGGGGAGACCGAGGCGGGTTTTCTAAGGTTCAGGATCCCTCTGACATGCTGAGAGAGGGTAAGATGAGCAGCATGCCTTTGGAAGGCCCGTCCGAGACCGCTTGGCAAAGCCCCACTGGAAAGAGATGCTCTTAGAGGGGCTGGCCCAGGCTGCAGACTCTGAGCCTCTGAGGTCCTCATAAGATGTCTGACCATGGGGTTTCAGCTGGGCAGGGGAACAAGGAAGGAAGGAAGAAGGAAGAGGTGAATTCTCCAGCCCTTCCATGTTCTGTAGCCTCCAGCATGTTGTTCAGTGGGTGTAATTGGGAGATTGACCATTGGGCAGAAAATGCAGAACGTTGTGCATTCATCTCTTGGGACCTTAATTACCGTCTTTGTCAAATAACTCTTCAGATCCTGTTCAGCCCCAGCAGCCTATGAGTCTGTCATTGGAGACATAAGGGACTTTAGAAAAGCTGGGTGCCTTCTGAAAGCCCAGCCAGACACCATCTGCCAGCACTGGGCAAGGCTGGGGTGGGGGAGGGCATCTGAACCTGGCACAACGTGGCTACTTTGATCCACTTCGTGCTTACTCATTGCTAATACTTTGTAGGTAGAGTTTATAGGAAAACAAACCAGCTAGTTGAGAGTGTTTCACTTTAACCTTTTTTCTCTTTGTCGTTGTTAAAGAAAGTAGGGCATGTTGTTTGCACAGCATCTGGTCGTGCTACAGCCTGTACCCAAAATTGCAGATGGGCCTTTCTGTAAGAATCCCAAGCACGTGGACACAGATGCTTCATTTGTTCTGTCTATCTTGGTATAAAGGAAAATGACCTCACAAAGTAAGCCTTAATAAGTTCATCTTTGGGCTGGGCTGTAGGTAAGACACACTCTGTAATGGAGCCCTTTCTATTTCCTGACATTAGTCACCGTAGGAAAACGCCCACATAATAATAAAAATAATACCTAACATCTGTTCGGCACTTTAGAGACCCCCAGGTGCCATATATATTCACAACGAAATATCAGAAATCGTGTATTTGATATTATACTGTGAGCTGGTGAAGGCAAAATAATTGTAGCTTTTGGGTGTATAGGAGGCTGCTGCGTTAGGTTGGGACTTGTGAAGAGTGGGCTGCTTCTATTTCTTGAAGCCTTGACAGTGGGGAAGCAACAGTGAATAAGAGCCACAGCATTAGACAGACATGGGTTCACATCCCAACTCTTCCAGCCAGTGGCCTCAATGTCTTTGGGTCCAAGCTTCCTCGTTGTAAAGTGGGGTGATAATTCCTCTCAGAGTTGGTGTGACAATGGAAAGAAATGAGGTCCATAAATCTTGTAGGACATGACCTGAACCAGAAGTGTGCGGTGGCTGATAATCCCTAACTGGGATGTGGCTTGCTTGCCGGTATGCTTTCAGATGTTTGCGTCACTGAACTGTCCTCCCCTCTGTTCCCCGTGGCCACACGATTACAGTTCTCACCTGTGTTTCTTGTGACCTGCTCTTTCTTTCTCAGTCCCATTGATACCATATATGACCTCTCCAACTAAATAATGACAACAATCCCAGCCAGTCTCCAGTGTCTCTCAACGCCCCCTGCATGGCTGCTACCCTCTACCTTGTATCTCATATATCATGACGTGACTAGGCTTTCCAAAGCTGTTTCATGTTACTGTGAATTTACACAGTCTCTCTGTTGCCCTACTAAATAAAACCAAACTCTCTTGGATTTCAGTATACTCTGGAATCTAGCTAAACCTTAACCCTTTGACTTCATTTCTTATGACTCAGTACAAATGCTGTGCTCCAGTCAACACAGACATCTATCTTCTTCTCAAAAATGATGAGGAGCTTAATATCTTGACACATAGCCCTCTGCTTTTCATTTTGTTTCTGCCTCGATAATTAATTTTCTGACACTGTTGGGATATGTTACCTTCATACTGACATCAGTACATCCTAGTGAGGACAGTACCAGAGTATTAAACTGCCCAGAGGAAGGTGTTTTTGATTTAGGGGATTTGGAAAGAACAAGAAGGTAGTAATAAGTTTGCTGTTTATGGCACTAAGAAACAGTTTCCTCAACCTTCCAGAGAATCCTTATTTTACTACTGCTAGATTTACTGCCATGGCTTAACCTTTTACTTAGATGGAATAAGCACATCACACTTAGGCATTAGTGAAGAACTTGTGTCGGAGCCCCGCATGGGAAGAGTGCCAGGCCTCAGATCTCAAGCTGTGGAGGCAGAATAGTCACAAAGTCACTTAAGTTCACTCCCCAGGTTCCCTCCCATCACTTGGCTTTAGGTGTTAACCAGATATCTTTTTGGACATGTAGACTGGCTTGCATTTTTCCTTCTGTCCCTTTATCTCCGTAAGAAGAGGTGAGGGAAGGGAGAGGGATATTAATGAGAGGATCTGTTCCCTGTCACACCTCATCCATGATGAATTTCATCAATCTTTGAAGTTCTGTCTCCCATTTTCTTAAGTATAGTACCTCATCCGCAGCAGGTAGCAGGAACTTCAATATCCAAAGATTTCTCTTTTTGCCAGTTCATTTAAGAGTAGGAGAGACTGCCTTAGGACAAGGAGGAGTAGTGATTTATAACTGCCTAAGAGATAGCAGTCACGTGTAGGATTTTCTTTTTTTTTTTTTTTTTTTAACCCAAGTTTCTTCTTAGAAGTTTAAGTAGTGGAAAAAGGATCTAGCAGCTCTTATAGTCTAGCTCACTCAGTAAGATTTCTCATCTAACAAGTGCTCATTAAATCACAGCAGCAATTAAGAGACTACTTCTCTTTTTCTATTAGCATTGATTTGCAAGGACAAGGACATCTTTTCAGAGGCCTTAAAGCCCTCAGTAATGAGCGATTTAAAGTGGGGGGCACGGAGGAGGAAACATTTTCCTTGGTTTTTATCTCAAAACATATGGTACATTCACAGCCCCACAAATTGATGGTAACAGCCTATTTAGTAAAAGAGAAAAATGCTACTCAATTTCACCAGGTCAAATAGCAAATATGCATGTGCAGTATGATGACTTCAATGTAAAGTGGAAGCCACAAATGTATTCACAGCAAAAAGTGGAGGGGAACTCCACAAATGGTAACAGTGGTCAGAAAATCATCTGATTTGTTTTTCTCTTACTTCTCTCCATGTGTCTGTGTTCTCCAGTTTTTCTTTCAGTGTTTATCACCTTTATAATAAAGTCACTTTTAAAAAGTCAAATGATGATGGATATATACCAGTTTGGTGTGTGTTTGCTTGTTTTTAATTTTTTTTATTTTAGAGCATGAGTGAGGGAGAGGGGCAGATGGAGAGAGTCTAGAGAGAATCTCAAGCAGGCTCCACACTCAGCACAGAGCCTGACTCTGGGCTTGATCCCACAACTCTGGGATCATGACCTGAGTTGAAATCAAGAGTTGGATGCTCAACCAGCTGAACCATTCAGATGCCCCAGTTTGGTGCTTATTAGAATTTTATTTTATTTTTAATTTTTAAAATTTAATGTTTATTTTGAGAGAGAGAGACAGCACGAGAGGGGGAGGGACAGAGAGAGAGGGAGACACAGAATCCGAAGCAGTCTCCAGGTTCTGAGCTGTCAGCACAGAGCCTGACACAGGGCTCGAACTCAGGAGCTGTGAGATCATGACCAGAGCTGAAGTTGGACGTTCAACTGACTGAGCCACCCAGGCACCCCAGAGTTTTATTTTTAACAAAAGAAAAGTGGGGGGAAACATGTTACAAAATGTGGAAGAATAAGTGATTAAATACAACCTGTTGAATGTAGGGATGGTTCACTTGGGCAGAAATGGGGAAACCTCAGGTATCTAGAAGATGACCAAGAAGCAAAGTAAGCTGCTGGGTTAAATGAATGAATACATAGAAAGTTCTTTGAGCAATGCTTAGGATATATGCTAGTTATTTGCATTGTTATCATTTTCATTCATTATCATCCCTGGGTACTAGCACACTTTATAGTGCCTTGCACAAATCACAGTACGCACCGAAATGCTTTCGAGTTAATTTTTCAAGACTCTACACAACCCTGGTTCACCTACTAGCTATGTCACATGTGGACTTATACCCAGAACTGAACTGAACACAGAAGGGCAGGCTTGATCTGAGAAGCAGAAAGATTAGTGGGACCACTTCCTCTCCTGTCCCAGCCATTGTCTACCTGGTAATGTTTGTTTGGTGGCTGGTCTCCTCTTTGGCTCGTATTAAGGTCCCAATCTGTGAAAACATCAACATCTTTCTCATAGATATACTAACTGGTAAGCCAGTTCTTTCTTTCACCCTGATCTGTGCTCTTGAAATCTTTTGGATTAAATTATTTAACTTGATTCCTTCTAACTATAATCTGTTTTGATTTGGCCCATCTTTCAGCCTTTTTGAGGTGTTTTAATTGCTAATTCTCTTTTTTTTTAATTCTCTCTCTTTTTTTTTTCTTTTTTTTTTGAGAGAGAGAATCTTAAACAGGTTCCATATCCAGTGCAGAACCCAACATGGACTCTAAACCACGACCCTGGGATCATGACCTGAGCAAACCAAATTCAAGAGTCGGATGCCTTACTGACTGAGCCACCCAGGCGCCCCTCTTTTGCTCTCCTCTTAAGCTTTGTGCAATCAAAACTTTTTTTGCAGCAATATCACCAATTTAAAATGTGGGACTGGAAGCACCTGGGTGGCTCAGTCAATTAAGTGTCCAACTCTTGATTTCATCTCAGATCATGATCTCAAGGTTCATGAGTTCAAGCCCAGCATTGGGCTCTGCACTGATAGCATGGAGCCTGCTTGGTATTCTCTGTCTCCCTCTCTCTCTCTTTCCCATCCCCTGCTTGTACTCTATCTCTCTCTCACACACACAATAAATAAACATTTTTAAAAAATAAAACGTGGGACCAGACAGGAACAGGACAGAGAGCCCTGTGCACTGGCATTCAAGGTCTTTTCATAGGTTGGCATAGGAGAATACCTCAGGGTCTTTTTTACGACCTGCTTATTCTTATTTTATGTATAATGCTAACAGAGTTTGTGTGCAAAAGGAGCACAATATTAAGTAGGCTGAAGTGTAGGAAAATAATCTGTACTTATCCTTATTTGTATGTGAGTGACATAAGTATATTTTCATAAAGGCAAGATGGGGCGCCTGGGTGGTTCAGTGGGTTGAGTGTCCAATACTTAATCTCAGCTCAGGTCTTGATCTCAGGATTGTGAGTTCAAGCCTAAAGATCGGCTCCTCACTGGTATAAAGTCTACTTAAAAACAAAAACACATAAAGACAAGATAAATAACCACTTAAAGAATTGTCTCCTTGCTTTCGTCAGGATGCAAGCTCTCCCATATAGGTGAGGAAGCTCTTGGCTTACATGTTATGGAAAGTTCTGTCAAGTTCAGAAAGAACCATGCAGTTGCCAAAGGGAAAAGCTGTGTTCCCAGCAACCTGCTCATGTTCTTTCATTGTTCTCCTCAGGACCGGGGCGTGTCCTCCACCCTCCCCTCCATCACTCAGGAAACAGGCGGGTGCTCCAGTGAGCAGTATTGACTAACTCCTCTGCTTGTCTGAGAACAGATAGGTATGCTGGATGATGAGTAACAACATGTATGATAATATAGTGAAAATTTTTGAGAAGCACAAGTGTTACGTGTTCCTAAATATATAACTGAGTGTACTAGGAACATATGCAGGGCTTTTACGTTACTTCCCCAAAAAGATAAGCCTGCCATATTCATGGAATATATTTTAAACATCTGTTAGATGGCATTTAAATGTGTTTGTTTCTCTTATTTGATGAACGTTTTAAATCTCTGTGTATTTACAGATTTGGCAGACTTGGTATGTTTTTTTCAGCTATCATTGTAAATAAGCAAATAGTTTAGAGAAATTCACAGCGAGATAGTTGTATCTGAAATATCTGCTGAAATTTCAAAGGCCACTTGAGTCAGAAAACTATATAAATATGTGTGTAGTGAAATTTTCCATGTAGTACATGTATCTTCTAGGTGACATATATGTTGATTTTAAAAACTCATATAAAGGTGTATCTGTTCATTCTTTTTCTGGTTTATCTTCATTTCTAATTTTCTGTGTGAACAGGTTTGACTTACGTAATTTTTTAAATTATGTAAAATATCTTTGTATCCGCAGGTTTCTATTCATACATGATCTGTTTCATTTTATATAGCAATTCAGTTGAGCTTCTTAAAAGTTGTTGAGGCTTTGAACTTTTAAAAGGGAAATTCTTTTGGGGCACCTGGGTGGCTCAGTCGGTTAAGCATCCGACTTCAGCTCAGGTCATGATCTTGTGGTTGCTGAGTTCAAGCCCGGTGTTGGGCTCTGAGCCAACAGCTCAGAGCCTGGACCTGCTTTGGATTCTGTGTCTCCCTTTCTCTCTGCCCCTTCCCTACTCACATTCAGCCTCTCTCTCTGTCTCTCTCTCTGAAAAATAAATAAACATTAAAAAAAATTTTAAGGGAAATTCTTTTTAGATGTCCTAAAAGAGCTCTTTTTTTTTCTTTTTTAAAGTAGGCTTCACACCCAGCCCAGAGCCCAACATGGGGCTCAAACTCATGACTGTGAGATCAAGACCTGAGCCAAGATCATGAGTTTGACACTTAACCACTGAGCCCCCTAGGCACTCCAAGAGCTCTTTAAAAAGAATAATCATCTCTAAATGTTTCTGTGATCTTGGTGATGTCTTTATCATATTTTTAAAAGCAGTTTACATCTCTGCGTACAATCTGTGAGACGAGGATAGAATGTCTGAGTTTGAAACTCCTCAGTATCCTCTCCAGCCCTGGGAGGGGCAGTGTTTGCATGGGAAACACAAGGAAAAAAAAGGTGTGCCAGAAAATGTTTATGAGACATTTCTACAGTATATGTGTATGTGTGTGTGTGTGTGTGTGTGTGTATGTGTGTGTGTGTGTGTGTGTGTGTGTATATATATATATTCTATATTATTCTAACAGGCAGTAGTTGGAATCATTAGTGGAGATTATCATCTTAATACAATCTCAAAATGGTTTATGAATACATTCTCTAATAAACATAATGTAATACGTGAGTTTTAGTTTCCAGGCCAGCCTCCAGAAATCTATGTCTTAAGTGGCTTATTATAAATTCTTTGCCACTAATAGTGTGTTTCCAGGGCTTGGGCAGAAGTCAGAGTGTGGGGAGAGGGTCAGTACTCATGAACTTCCCTTTGGTGGGCGGGAAGGCAGAGGAGTGCATTGGGAATGATCAAGGATAGCTGGGAGGGGGCCCGGAGGTGGGGGTGCGGGGGGAGAGGAAGGGGGTCATAAACCTTTGGATCAGGAAGAGGCCTTGGAGATCATGTTGTGTGATGCCATCGTCTTACAGAAGGGGAAACAGAGATCCAAGAGTCCGTGTGGCTGGCCCAAGGTCACATAGCTAGTGGCTGAGCAGGACCTAGGATCCAGGTCTCCCGACTCCAGTTCAATTTATACACCAGCAGGTGCTGATAGGAGCCAAGAAGTCCACATTCTGGGGCTTGTGGGGAGAGAGGCTGTGAAGAAGGGCAGAGGGCAGGGGAAGCTCCCGTGTGAGGACCAGATTTTACCTGCCCCAGAGGACAGAGATGGCAAGAACTAAGCAGAGAGGTCGGGACCCTAGCCAAACAGATTAACATTCAGGTCAGTCTAGTGTAAAAATGGGAAATTGCCATACCACAGTGTTGATAATAATTACTCTTCTAGTTTTTTGGATACCTGTTAAGTACTAGGCACTGTGCTGTGTGTTTTATTGTAACATATCACTTAATTTCCATAGTAACCCTGGTAGAAAGGTGCTGTGTTTCCATTTTCAGAGAAGTGTGCTGATATTCAGAGTTACATGGCTTGCTTTGAGAGAGAGTGCCATGATTTGAACTTGTCTGTCTTAGCCATATCTGTTTGGTTTCTGCAGTTTTATGTTGCCAAGCCAGAATTATAGATAAGAAAGGCACAGCAGACAATGGGAAGAATTCCCACCTAATCCCTGTACTTACTCCTGAGGAGCTAAATAAAGAGGACTCATCATCCCTCCAAAATGTCACTGAACCTGCACATATGGTTTAGTGCCCATTGGCAACTGATACCAAGTATATGGGTGGGAGGTGGGGGGAATCTAGAGCTCCTAAAACTTGTAAAATACTTAGCGTGAACCAGTCCGCAGTTGATGTTATGCCACCATCACTGTACTGGAACCCACTGATGCTCTGGAAGCGATGCCACCACAAACAGTTGTCACAGCTTAGCATTTCACGGGGGTCTGGCTGAGCTCAGACGGTAGATCGTGAGAATTCAGATCTTGGGATCATGAATTCAAGCCCCACGTTGGGTGTAGAGCTCACTTAAAAAAACAAAACCAAATCTAAGAATTCAGAGCAGGAGAACTGAGAGGATGAGGAATGGAAAAACCACAGCCTGATGAGTCATTAACTATCTGTGGATTGTAAACATGAGCAGTGTTTAGCCTGAAAAAGGACTTTGGGGGAAGACTTCCATTCCACCTTTATAGAGAGAGGAAGGGAAGCTTTATTCATTGAGCATCTTACAATGTTCCAGCTACTAGGTGCTTTCCAATCCTCACAAGTCCTACAAAGGAAATACTGTCACTCCATATGGATCAGGAAATTGATGCTTAGAGAGAGATCATTTACTGTGGACTACTTACACACACACACACACAGCTTTACTGAGATATACAGACAACCCCTGATTTATGATGGTTCAACTTAATGATTTTTTGACTTTACAGTGGTATGAAGTGATACACATTCAGTAGAAAACGTGCTTCAGATTGTGAATTTAGATCTTTTCCCGGGCTAGCAGTACTTGGTTCAGTAGTCTCTAATGATGCCAGACAGCTGGCCGCAGCTCCCAGTCAGCCACAGGATCACGAGGGCACACAACTAGTACACTGACTACCGTGCTGTGCCACACAGCCATTCACTTTCAGTACAGTATTGAATAAATTACATGTGACATTCAACACTTCGTTATCAGGTAGGCTTTGTGTTAGGTGATTTTGCTCAGATACAAGCTAATGTAAGTGCTCTGAGCACATGTAAGGTAGGCTAGGCTAAGCTATGATGTTTGGTGTGTTAGGTATATTAAATGCATTTTTGACAGACGATATTTTCAACTTAATGGTGGGTGTGTCAGAACTCAACACCATCCTGGATTGAGGAAGACCTGTAATTTACATGCTGTAACGGTCACCTGTTACAAGCATACAATTCCAAAGTGCCTTTTCAAAAGGTAGCAAGTTCCCTGTCATTGGAAATGTTTGACTAGAAGAGGCTGGAAAATCTCCCAGTCAAGGATATCGTAGAGGAATGTTCTGCTTCCATCTCTAGAAAAGTTTAAGTAATGAAAGAGTGGTTTCAACACCTCCAGAGTGCTGGCAGCCATTCGCTTCAGTGTTTTAAACTTTGATGGACACATGAGAAAGGAAGGGCCCAGAAGACATTTCAGTTGCATTTATCATCTTAACTTTGGCTGTGCGCTAGAATTGTAAAGGAGCTTTTATTTGTTTTTAATGTTTATTTTTATTTTGAGAGAGAGAGAGAGAGAGACAGAGCGAGTACATATGGTGGGAAGGGGGCGTGGGAGTATGGGGCAGAGAGGGAGAGAGGGAATCCCAAGCAGGTTCTGCACTGTGAGCATGGTGCCCGACATGAGGCTCTATCTACAAACCACGAGATCATGACCTGGGCCGAAAGCAAGAGTCAGACGCTCTGCCAGCTGAGCCACCCAGGTGCCCCACAGAGGAGCTTTTAAACACTTCTGATGCAGATATGAAAGCCACACCCCAGGCGCAGCTAAGTCAGCACCTCTGTGGCTGGGGCCTGGCTTGGCCACACTTCAGAGGCTCCCTCACATTATTCTAGGGTACAGCTGTGCTGAAAACTGCTTTCCTCAGCTGAGGAGAAGTTCAGCTGCACTTAACAGAGTCATGAAGGGTCAAAGACCAAACCAGCCCCGTCCTGCCAAGCAGCCACAGTTCCTACAGGTTGTTGCTTCTCAGAGCATTAATGGTGAATCAGCCACACCCAGGTGACTTCTAGCTTGGCAGCTGCTGCGGCCCTACCTCCAGCTCGTTCAAGAAGTCTGAGGCAGTGTTGGCAGTTTAACCAGAGACAGTTTGTCTCGTGACCTTTTAATCAGATGAACTTTTGTTTGTCTTTAACTCACATCCACCAGACATTTCTGCAGAGCTTTAGGATGGAAAGGTGCTTGAGAAAAGAATGAGTGTAAATTCCATCTCCAGATCGGATCAGTGTTCCTCCCTTCAGAGCAATGATTTTATCCACATTTGAAGGTTCTGTGTTATTTCTTCAGATAAGCAGGTCACTGCATATATGCTTACATCAGAGGATCTGAGCTTTCTCTTTCATCCTCTATATAGAACTTGTATAGGTAACTGATGGTAATGGGGTCCAGTGAAAATCAAGCCTGGAGCCAGAAGGTGCCAGAACTGGTGGCCTTGGGAGCCTATAAAACCTTTCTGAACCTCAGTTTCTTTGTAAAGTGAGACCAACAATTCCTAAGTGTCACTTTAAGAATCCAGTTAAAGAGGGGCGCCTGGGTGGCTCAGTCGGTTAAGTGTCCAACTTCAGCTCAGGTCATGATCTCACGGTTCGTGGGTTGGAGCCCCGCGTCGGGAGCCTTTGAATTCTGTCTCCCTCTCTCTCTGCCCCTCTCCCACTTGCGCTCTCTCTCTCAAAATAAACATTAAAAAAAAGAAGAAGAATCCAGTTAAAGAATGGGGGCAGGAGGGCTGGGTGGCTCAGTCAGTTAAGCATCCGGCTTTGGCTCATGTTATGATCTCGCAGTTTATGAGTTCAAGCCCCACGTCAGGCTCTACGCTGATGATGCAGAGTCTGCTTGGGATTCTGTCTCTCTCACACACACACAAAATAAATGAATAAACTTACAAAAAAAAAAAAAGAATGTGTGTGACACTGGCTTACAACCGTGTAAGTGTTGCGCTCTTGCTGTGTGCCAGGTGCCATTACTCATCCTCGGGAAACAAACATGAATAAGTAGTGATCCCTGCCCTGGAGAAGCCTACAGTTCAGTGAGGAAGACAGACTCAAAGCCAGGTAATTGTAAAAGGGTGTGGAGGTGCCAAAATGCACAGGATACTCTGAGAGCCTCACAGAAGGAATTAGAAGGAGTAGGTTACTGGCATAGAGGTTTGGGGGAAGGCTTCCCACAGGCACTGATGGGTGACAAAGGGGAAGTCAAGGTGAGGGCAGGAAAGCTGGATGTTCTCTGGATATACTTGGCAGAGGGAAGGAGTGGCAGAGGCTTGTAGGTGAGGATCAAGAAGGGGGACATTGTGATGCTAATGATGACAAGCTTTTTATTCAAGTCTCACTTGCTTTCCCTCCGGAGAAATGACCTTTTTATTAAGTAGGGTGCCTTTGAGAGCTGTCAAAGGAGAAAGAAGGCAAGAGATGGACTCATCTATTTTCCTCTTCATTTGCCTGATTTTGTGTAGGTGTTTGGAATAGGGAACAGGAATGCGACTGAGTGATTTATGTACATCGTCAAAATCCCAAGATTAAAAAGAACACTGTGTCCAGGTCAGGTACCATATATGTGTTTAACACTTGCAGTGGGCATTGAAGCATAGTGATACTTGGAGAAAGTTGCTCTCAGAGGAAGGAGGCTGGATCTTATAAAGATGGCTTTTATAGCTCAGGAGGTCCGGATTGTAATTAAACTGAGAGATGGTCCACAAGCCACGCAGAGCACTTACCAGGAGCATCTGTTGAGCCTCACAGTCATTTTCTGTGTCTGCCCTAATTTTATAGCCAGTAAAACCACAACAGTATCCCTTTCAAGACTGTTCTTAAAGCAGCTTCCTCTGTTGGTTTACATGTCCTATACTCACCCTGTGTTCTTCACGGTTGTACTCTTAGGAATCAAGAAACCACAAAGCCATGCATCCAGTGGTGATTTCATTTCTTCTGCCAGTGGAGGCAGTAGGGGCACTGGGAATGAAAATGGTGCGTACTTCTTGTGCCGTGTGCTTTCACGCCATCAGTTGTCAAGCCTGGGCCTGATCCATCCAGACGTCCTCCTGGCTGGGAAACATTGTGCCCATACATCTCTAATCCAGCAAATCTGATCAGAAGGGCAGATGGCTTCATCAAAACAGTGGATAACCAGGAGCCTAATCTCTCTCGCCTCTTCTCTTGGCTCTTTCAACATGTGGCACTGAGGCAGGGGAGACTGGGGAGCTTTTTCGTGGCTGCTTGAGTTCTGAGCCCTGATCCCTCGTGCCCTGTGAGTGTCCAGAAGGGGCACGTGCCCAGGAGGTAGGGCTCCAAGGAGGCATTGGGAGACCCAGATTCCAGTCCCTGCTCCACCCCACACTGGCAGCTTTGGCGTTGAGTAAGTCATCATCAGTGGGTTGTCACTTCTGGCCAGTAAAAGGAGAAGATTGCAGTTCTCTCTAGATTGAAGCTGGCAGGAATTGAACTCACGAACCTCACTCTGACTGCATCGTTGCCCGATTTCTAGCTGCCATCTCTGCCCCTCTGCTTTGGTTCCTGCTGTCTTCACTCCTCCCTCTCCACCTGCTGACTCTTGCCCGACTCCATTCTTCCACGCCTCCTGCCTCTCAGTGTCCGCAGGGAATCCTTTGGTGCCCAAGTAGGACTAGATTACCAGATAGGTTAAACGTGCATTTAGGGCACCTGCAAAGCAAAGGTACCACTAGAAAATTTTTAAAAGAATTTGATGTTCACTGTTTTAAAAACAATCAAAGTGGCCATCATGGTGGCGGAGGGGTGGGTGGGGTGGTGGAGAGCAGAGTTTTGCTGGACTTCCTTATTACTTTATGGTTTGTTATTTAAAAAAAATTTTTTTTTCAACGTTTATTTATTTTTGGGACAGAGAGAGACAGAGCATGAACGGGGAAGGGGCAGAGAGAGAGGGAGACACAGAATCAGAAACAGGCTCCAGGCTCCGAGCCATCAGCCCAGAGCCTGACGCGGGGCTCGAACTCCCGGACCGTGAGATCGTGACCTGGCTGAAGTCGGACGCCTTAACCGACTGCGCCACCCAGGCGCCCCTATGGTTTGTTATTTAATTCAAATTCTCCTTGGAACTGAATCTTTTCAGTAGTTTTACTGACAGCTTAATGTTCTACCTCTAAACTTTAGGGATTCAGCGTTTTCACTGAAGCCTCAAAAAGGAAGGGGCAGGCATGCTGCTCTGTGTCTTTTTCTCTGTATTAGCCATGTGTGTGCTTATTTTAATATAATACCATGTATCTCTATAGCACTGGCTCACTCAGAGCCTTTACATTGTGTACTTCCCATTTGAATATGTCCATCGTGGGAGTTAGGTGCTGGGATAGGCCAGGAAGAGAGATGTGAGAGTATAAGGCACACACATACCTCCTTTCAGAATTTATAATTGAATTGAGACATCAGTTATTCCCCAGAATGATTACATGCCAAAGGTAACCATGAAAGTGTGAAAAAGTGCTCTAGGAACTTCGAGCAGTTTCTGGAAGATGGACCTTGAGGGAAGGGTGGTGGAGAGTTTGGCCATATTAACAAAACGTGCATATCTGACTGGCCTGTTACTTTCTTTCTAAGTTCTAAATCCCATGATTGTGAACTGTTGGCTGCTACCACTTCTCGGAACTGCCCCAAACGAGTTTCTCCCAGACTCAAGCACTCTGTCTCTGTTCCTCCGTATCTCTCCTGCCCTGGCTTTGGTCCTTTGAGCCTGACCCTTCTGATAAGCTGCTGTAGCCACTGAGAAGAATCACTTTGAGTCCCCTGGGTCCACAGAATAAGAAGGCTTTTTTCTAGTGGGTTGTGTGCTTGCTTGGGGGAACTATGTGATCTCCAGGTCCTTGTTTGCACCACAGTCTGGTTAAGCCCCTGTCCTTGTCATTGCCATCATCACCACCATCATCAGAGTTAAATGTATAGAGTGCTTATCGTGTGCCAGGCACTGTGTAAGCGCAGTACATGTACGGATTCATTCAGTCCTCACCACAGCCTCAGATGAGTGCTATTTTTTTCCATCTTACTGATAAGGAAAGGGAGGGACGGAGATGTTAAGTAACCAACCTGAAGGTCAAACAGCTAATACATGGCAGACCAGTATTTTTACTCTAGTGATGGGATTTCTGAACCCTGCTCTTAACCATTCCGCTTACTATGTGTTCAAAGGAAGAAGAGTTGGGAGGTTTGGTGGGCTGGGAACAGCACAGGGAAAGTGGCAGTGCTTTCTGTTTGAGGAGAGGAAGAACTGATTTTGGATTTATTCTCATCGAGATGAAGGTGGTGTGAATTGTTGACAAGAAGTTCCAGGAAGTGCTTCCTCTTAAATATATTAGGTAATGTCTTTTCTTTGCAGTGCCATCTTTTTTTCATTCTCCTCCTCCTGTTTTTCTACCCTGTATTTGATCAAAATAAAAGTTGTCTGATGGGGATGCCTTTTCAGTGAGGTACACAGTATCACATTGCCAAGTGTAATTTCCACTCAGGTGACACTGTTCTCACCGCTGAGAGAAATGGCAGGATTAGCCAGAAAGGCTGGTTTTAGGTATCTTACCTCTCACTCTTCAAGTGAGCACAATTACACACATTGAAATGTGCTTTTTTAGCATTCTGGTGTTGTTGATTGATTTGTTCTAAATAAGAGGGTTTCCGGGCCACCTGGGGGGCTCAGTTAGTTAAGCATTGGACTCTTGATCTCAGCTCAGGTCTCGATCTCAGGGTTGTGAGTTCAAGCCCTGCATCGGGCTTTGCACTGGGCGTGAAGCCTATTTAAAAAAGAGGAAAAGAAAAGAAAGAAAGAAAAAGGAGGGTTACCTTCTAAAAGTTCACTGTTTTCTCTGGTGCTTTACCACCATTGACTTTTGAGGTTATTTACTGGCATTCGTAATAGTGGTGATAACCATGACTCATAAAAAGGAGTCTCTTATTTTATGAATACTTCAGTCTGCTACTTCCCTTGAATGGAGTTCTTAAGACTAATTTGATGCCTCAAATTGAGCCCAGAAATTTTATAGTTGGCTTTGAATTGATTTCTTCCAAAATACAAGTATACTTTTTTTTAATTTTTTTTAACGTTTATTTATTTTGGGGAGACAGAGAGCACAAGCGGGGGAGGGGCAGAGTGAGAGGGAGACAGAATCTGAAGCAGGCTCCAGGCTCTGAGTTGTTAGCACAGAGCCTGACGCTGGGCTCGAACCCACAAAGCACATGATCATGACCTGAGCTGAAGTCGGATGCTTAACCGACTGAGCTACCCCAGGTGCCTTCTATAAGTATACTTTTAAGATTATCTTAATAACTCTGGTATTTTAACATTCACTAGTCATTTATTTATTTAGTGGCTTGAGTGGCTCCAGTCCATCATTGTTTTTGCCCCCAGGAAGAACTGTGATCATAGAATTCCCATGGAATTAGCCTGAGACCACCCAACTTCCCCCTTCTCAAGACTCAAGCCTGTTGCTGTTTTTCCAAGGACAAACCAGAGAAGGTGGGGTCTAGAAAATAAGTGAGGGGACAGGATGAAAACTTTACAATAGAGATGTCATTGGGAGCATTCTGGAGGAGCTCTCTTAGCCTCCCCCCACCCCCTCCCTTCAAAGCCAAAGGCTTTTCACCCTTAGCTTGGCTCCTTAAAGAGCCCCCAGGCTCAGCTGCGGTTTTCATCACAGCTGTACTGACCATCTGACCACTGGGGAATTCAAGAAAGCTGGACCCTCAGCTTCCCTTTGGAGTTAGCAGAGCATCCTATAGTTTAACAGATGTGAAACTGTTTTTAGAGATCTCAGCTCCCCACTGGTCTGGTTCCCGGGCTGTGTCTTTGTGGGTCAGGCATGGGGAAGGGAAGGAAGGAAATTAAATGAAATGAGTTCACTCACTTTTCTTCCTTAAAAGGGCTGAGAAAGAATACAGAAGGTCAGGGGAATCTGAACTCAGTGAGCTAGCTTGCTCTTCTGTCTGCTTCAGATTACTTCTTTTGGTTGTTGCTGCCCAGGTCTCTGGAAAACTGGAGGGAGGGTGTAGGCACCTTAGCATCCTAATTCCAGCATCATGACTTCATAGAAAGCACTTATGTTTTACCATCAGAAGACCTGGGTTTGAGTCTCCCTGCTGCCAATGTTAATTACCTGAGTAATCTTGGGCGGAGTGGTAAACCACTTGAACACCATTTTCTCCCCTCACTTAAGGTTGATGGTAGTACTTAGTTCACAGGGTACTTGTGGAGATGAATTATAATAATGACACATATTGAAGTCACTTTGTTAGCTGTCTGGTGTCTCTGCTTGTTACGATTCTACCCATGACTGGCTTTTTCAGTTGCAAGCAAATGGCTAGCTGTAGAACTTTTACACAGAAACACTTCATTTTGAAGGCTTTTAATAATGCTTTTATAAAGGATTGAGAGTGTAAAATATTCACCTGTTAGAAACAAGGAAGAACTTGAAGACATTTCGTGGTGCCCTTCAGAACATACAAATCATACTAAGGGTAATAAACTTTTTACTTGTATCATTTGGCTTGTAAAGTATTTGGAAGAAAGTTTCCAGGTGGTTCATGCTTCTCATAGGTCAAAAACCTATTTCCGTGGGCTAAGGCATCGATAATATTTTTGATAGAGTTGTTTCTCTTTCGAATATATTTTAGATGAATTGTTTCCCTCTAAATTTCACACAAATTGGATACCATGTTTTGGACTACCTTCCCGAGAAGCTGGTGGGATGGGATATGGTCACAGCCACCCATGAACAGATTAGACCAGACAGATTATTTTCATTTCTTTCTCGCCACATTGTGTAGTGTACATATATCTTCAGTAAATAATTGCCCCGAACTGTAAGGCCAAGTGGCCTACCCACTCTTGAGGTTTGAGGGGGGCCAAAAATAACTCCTCCATTGCCCAAATTAAAAAGCCACTGAGAAAGATAAAGGAGTCAGGCTGATGGGCAGCAAAATGCCATCTTTATTACTGAAAGTACTTTTTGGAGAACGTGGCTTTGGGTCTGCAGCCAAGTGCGTCTTCTGAAATTTCATCCTTGAATTAGATAGACTACCCGCTTTTTCCCCAACATAGCAGGACAGCGGAAGCTGGCAGCCAGCAGGTAAAGCATTCTAACACTCAACAAGAGAGGAGTCCGGAATGCACCATCTCTGCAGGCAGGCAGGTCCCAAAGAGAAGAAAGAGGAAGGGGAAGGCGGAGAGAGAGACCAGGTCTATTATTATGGGGAATTTTGTCTGGGTGATAACATGGGGAGGGTAAATGAAAGTCCTCTTGCAACACCTGTTCTTGTATTCAAAAGTAGGCCAACCCTGGCCCTGCTCACCAGGGACATTTAGCGAGGAAGGGAGATATGGAAGGGAGATACGGCATCTGTCAGTGTGATTGAACCTGAGATTGCCCTTCTTTGCCCTTCTCTGCCCTTTAGCTAAAGCTTCAGATGTAGAGTAGAAACACATGATTTATGTGGCTGCCACATTTTTTTCCTGGTGATCTGGTGGCATATATAACTTAGCCCAGGTGAATAAGCAACATACAGAGAACCCTGTGTGGCAACACTCAGCTCAGACAGAAGCAAATGCATTGCAGTTCCTGAAGAATAGAAAAAAGTAGAGTCTCACTGAAAGAAATTTTATTATTATTACCATGATAAATTTCATAGCTTTGGAAATTGATTTATAGTACTTAGCTGACAGAATCCCACAATCCCACCTCCCACCCAACTTTTCTACTTTCCCTAACTTCTGTGCCTTTTCTAAATAATAGAATTGTACAGTTTAAGGAGGACAGTGACCTTTTTGTTAGTGTTCTCGGCCAAACCCTTGGGAGCTGGTTGTCAACCAGGAACTGGGGCTTTCTTCGGGAAAACCTGCCCATGTGTCGTGCCAAGCTGTGTTAGCCACTCCATGTTCTCAGATGGGCTCTGGAGTCAGACCAGTCCGTGCTTGTGCATTTGTAGCAGCCATGGGATAAGAACCAGAATAATGAGTCCAGAAGTAAAGGGTCACAGCTCTAACCGGCTGAGTCATCTCACCTCAGCCTTGCTGGCCAGAGTTCCCAAGCTACGTTTAGTTTGCTTTACTGCGTGGTGCGACTCATGTAGAAAGGGAGACGTCTGAGCAGAGCCCAGAAATCTGGGTTTGCAATGTGCACCCCGGCTCATCTCAATTCAGGTGCTACTTAAGAAATGCAAAGAGCGGGGCGCCTGGGTGGCGCAGTCGGTTGAGCGTCCGACTTCAGCCAGGTCATGATCTCGCGGTCCGGGAGTTCGAGCCCCGCGTCAGGCTCTGGGCTGATGGCTCAGAGCCTGGAGCCTGTTTCCGATTCTGTGTCTCCCTCTCTCTCTGCCCCTCCCCCGTTCATGCTCTGTCTCTCTCTGTCCCAAAAATAAATAAACGTTGGAAAAAAAAAAAAAATTAAAAAAAGAAATGCAAAGAGCGGTTCCCCTCAGTCTCCTCCATGCAAATGTGTCAGCATGTATTCATGCAGAGAGCCTATTATGAGTTGTCAGCAAAGGGTCTGAAGGGCTTCTTGGCCATCCTTCAGGTGCTGGGCTTCCTGTCTTCCACGGTGCCTTTATGTACCAGTGCTATCAGCCTTTACTCCCTTTTGTTGCTAACCGCCGGGGATGTGCATGAACAAGAGAAATAAATACCAGAAAACAGACGAGTACTACACAAAATGATGTTTTGGAACTTGAAAGCTAAACACTTCCAGACTAAAAAACATACCTTTTTACTCCTTTTCTTTTCCGTGCTCCAGCGTGAGGTAACTTCACATTTAACTTACACCTCCCATTACAAATTTGTATTAGTCTTCCCTAAATGTTTTTTCTTTTGTTTATCTTCAAGTATCTAAGTCTTTGTCCACTCTGAATCAGGCTCTGCTCTTTTGAGATCAAGATCACTTTGTCTTCTGAACAATTGAATCATTAAAAAATGAGTATGAAGGGTGCCTGGGTGGCTCAGTGGGTAGAGTGTCTGACTTTGGCTCAGGTCATGATCTTGTAGTCCGTGAGTTTGAGCCCTGCGTTGAGCTCTGTGCTGACAGCTCTGAGCCTGGAGCCTGCTTCAGATTCTGCGTCTCCCTCTCTCTCTCTGCCCCTTCCCTGCGCGTGCTCGCTCGCTCTCTCTCTCTCTCTCTCTCTCTCTCTCTCAAAAATAAACATTAAACATTTTTTTTTAATTAAAAAATAATAAAAATGAGCATGATACAGGGGCACCTGGGTGGCTCAGGCAGTTAAGCGTTTGACTTCAGCTCAGGTCATGATCTTGTGGTTTGTGAGTTCGAGGCCCACTTGGGGCTTTCTGCTAACAGCTCAGAGCCTGGAGCCTGCTTTGGATTCTGTGTCTCCCTTTCTCTCTGACCCTACCCCACTTGTGCTCTGTCTCTTTCTCAAAAATAAATAAACATTAACAAATTTTTTTTTAAAAAAGAGCATGCTACAGAGTCATACCCATAATATGGAGAATAGTTGGAAGAGGGGAAATGGTAAGCCTTTGCAAGGTCTCTCACACAATGTTAAAGCATCAAAAGATCTTAGATATATTAAACTCCAAGAGCATGTTTTTTTCTATAAAACTCACTTAAAACTTATGACTTAAAACGTACTAAACTTGTATTATTATTCATCATCACACATGATTGCCCTGTTTCTAAATTGCAAGTGCTTTATGGGCAGGAACTTTGGTTCATCTCCAGAATGTGGTCTAGAGCCCATACAAAGGAGGTACCAAATGAATGCCTGCTTCATAGGGTAGTTCAAAGAATTTATTTTTAAAACATCTGTTGCATATTTTTTATATACCAAGCAATTAGAATCTCAGTCTTATATGACATACACGAAGATCAGTAAGGCACAGTTTCTCCTCTGGAAACACTTATACTCTGTTGGGTAAACAAATAATTATATCCTAATGATTACCCTAATGAACTGTGAATAAAGCAGTGTGGGGACTCAGCTACTCTGAGCAGCTGACTGTGCCTCCGGGTGAGGAAGGGAGGCAGATGGCTCTCTTTGAAGGATATATTAGAGTTTGGATTTTAAGTGTGAACTGAATCTTAAAATTTAATGTCAGGAAGGAAGAGATAATCTAATACAGTCTTATCTGTTTTATAGATAGAGAACCTAAGACCTAGAGATTGCTAGGATCCAATAGCTAGTCAGGGCGAGAACTAGAGTTCTACTAGCACTTTGCTGTTGCTTCTAGAAGTAGAACTTGGGGTACCCAAAGAATGCATTATTCTGGGAATATGCGATCAACTTTGCATAGTTTCTCCTAGAACAACCTAGTGTTTTTAGAGTCATGTTTATCATAAAGCTGTCCTAGATGGGTTGATTAACTATTAAATTCTCTTTTGTATGAGCCTAAAGTAACAGCTGTCCTGATGCATAAACTAGTTACATTATTTTAGTATTTTATTATAAAACAGTAAAAGGCAGGACAGTCTGGAAACCTGCTAATAGGAAGAGTTTATGGCCCTCAGGTACTCTAGGAGTTATAAATCATTGCACCAAATACAGCAGAACGTCACACAATATAATTAAGCAGATAAAAGCGTGAAAGAATCTTACTCCTCTATTTTCTGAGCATACTCAATGAACACCAATGACTCAATGAACTCAATGAACATTCTCAATGTACATCAATGAAACTTAATGGCACTGAATTGTTTGAATGTTGAGCCCTATTTTAAGTAAACCTTTTCTATAAAATTATTAAAATATCACTATACTTTTTGGTTTTAATTAACTTTGATTATAAGGATTGGTTAGTTGAGAAAATGGCCTTTTGACCTTACAGGGGCACCTAAAATTTCTGTTCTCATAAGGTTTATTCCTAAATTTTTGACCGTATGTCCACAGAGCACTTTTAGGTTCGTTTTATATCATTTGTAATTCTTAATTAGCAAAATGAAGTAGACTCATCTAATTCCCTCATTAAGAAACATTTTTAGTCTTCTTTATCTGTCTCTGAAATGATTACCTGGATAACCTACAAGCAAGTGTGTGTGTGTGTGTGTGTGTGTGTGTGTGTGTGTGTGTGTGTTTAGGGTTAGTTTTGCTTCCCAGTCTTTCAGTTTTTAGCTCTGTGACTTTATGAGGATATTACCTAACATTTATAAGCTTTTTTTTTCCACCTGTAAAATTAGGGAAATAATTTGTCTCAAAGTTTTGTGCCAATTAAACGGACTTTTGTAAAACCCCTCCTCAAATGTGTCTAGCATGTACTTGAATCTAAGTAAATTATAGCTTGAATTATTTTGCTTCATTTCCTATGGATACATTATAAAGCATTAAGTAGAATCACAAAACAAACCTGTTTTGTATTGAGAAAAAGTATCCCATTCTTTCTAGAACATAAGACTGATAAATATCCTGCCTCTCTTTATTTTTGTGGGGTTCTAGTGAACATTTTTTGCAGCAGCAGATTTTAATGATTAATTTTGAGGCCTGAAGCTAAGCATTATTGACTAAGATGAAAACCACAGGCCCCAAGAGTCTGCAAGTATTGATGTTGGTTGAGAGCCAATGGGATGATGATGTTTAATATATTAAATATTAAATGCAGAATCTTCTGGTTTGGTGAGTGTTGCTAATGCTACCAATTAAAATATGGCAGTTTGATTTACAGAAGTTTAATTTTATCTGGATACAATCCATTTCACATGATGGCTACTACATAAAAATGATGAATACTGTTAGCAGCCCAAGTAATTTCCTGAAATTCTGCGTGAATTCAGTGAGAAAAGTGAAAAGAGCTTTGTTGTTTAAACGCTTATATTTTTCAGTGGGTAGCTACATTTGCATATTTAATATTCCTTGAATATTTATTTTAAAGTATTAAAATGTTTTAAACATAAAACTAAATTTAAAAAAAATTTTGTGAGAATATGGGCGTTCTCCCTCTTTCATTTTCAGCTTTTTTATAATTCCAAAGTATCATTCAAAACTCTGGTATAGTCCCTTTAAAGGCATCTGGTTTTCTAAAGTGCAAGCATTTCTATCACCATAAACCTGTATTGCCTATGTTAGTTTCAGATCTGTCCCTGGAAATCAGTTTTTTAAATCATACTTAGTGTGTTTCACTTAAGCAGAATTTGGGGGTATGTATTTCTGAAGCAGATAACCTATATTTCATTCTTTTTTTTAAATTTTTTTAAATCTTTATTTTTGAGAGAGAGAGAGAAAGAGACAGAGACAGAGTGCAACCAGGGAAGGGGCAGAGAGAGAGGGAGACACAGAATCTGAAGCAGGCTCCAGGCTCTGAGCTGTCAGCACAGAGCCCTATGTGGGGCTTGAACTCAAACTGTGAGATCATGACCTAAGGCAGTCAGACGCTTAGCCAACTGAGCCATCCAGGCACCCCTATTTCATTCTTGATTAATTGAACTTTTGATAAGTTTCTGAAAAATGAAAATTGTGGATTGAGACCAAATTGGAAACTTTCAGGCTTAAGAGAGTATCTGTAGAAGTGCAATCCAAAAAATGCCAATTCTTATACTTCTGAAAATCATGATACTAGCTAACTCAGCCTTTATCATGTGCCAAGAATTGCTCTAAGTATGTGTATATAGTAGTTCTTTTTTTTATGTTTATTTATTTTGAGAGAGAGAGAGAGTGCGTGCATGTGCGCGCGCGCGCGCGCGCGCACACACACACACACACACACACACACACACACGCGCGCGCGCGCGACAGGGGGAGGAGCAGAGAGATGGGGAGAGAGAGAATCCCAAGCGGGCTCCACACTGCCATCACAAAGCCCACACAGGGCTCAATGCCATGAACCTTGAAATCGTGACCTGAGCCGAAATCAAGAGCCAGACACTTAACCAACTGAGCCACCTAGGCAGCCCTATAGTAGTTCTTTCAGTCCTCACAACAAATTTGTGAGGTAGGTGTAGGTGGTGGTGTTACTACTCCTCTTCCTCCTCCCCTGCTCCTGCCACCACCACCAGCATTTCATCTGAAGCACAGAGAGGTCAAGTAGCTTAGCTAGTTACACAGCTAGAGAACAGGTAGAGTCCAGAGCTTAACCCAGACAGTCTGGCTCTAGGATCTAAGTCTTATAACTACTACAAATAGGGCTAACTATAGACCCAGCTCCCACAGACTTCTACAGACTTGCAAGTATGATTTGTATTTGAGTAATATTCTGAAAAATCTTGTTGCTCAGAGATTTTTTTTTTTTAATTTTTTTAACGTTTATTTATTTTTGAGACAGAGAGAGACAGAGCGTGAATGGGGGAGGGTCAGAGAGAGGGAGACACAGAATCTGAAACAGGCTACAGGCTCTGAGCTGTCAGCACAGAGCCCGATGCGGGGCTCGAACTCAAGGACTACGAGATCATGACCTGAGCCGAAGTTGGATGCTCAACCCACTGAGCCACCCAGATACCCCTCAGAGGTTTCTAAAGTACACTTTTCTACTGCTTAAGATACCTGCATCATTTTATTTTATTTTTTTTTTTTAACGTTTATTTATTTTTGAGACAGAGAGAGACAGAGCATGAACGGGGGAGGAGCAGAGAGAGAGGGAGACACAGAATCTGAAACAGGCTCCAGGCTCTGAGCAGTCAGCACAGAGCCTGGCGTGGGGCTCGAACTCACGGACAGTGAGATCATGACCTGAGCCAAAGTCAGACGCTTAACCGACTGAGCCACCCAGGTGCCCCACCTGCATCGTTTTAAATGCAGTATCAGCTGTGCACAGGTGTCCAGGAAGACTTGTACTGTGTATCAATATTGCTGACAGCCTCTCTAAGCCTAGTTTTCTCAGAGCTTTAGCTCGGAGAGACATTGATAAATGTGTGGTCTGATTTCCTTCTTTTCCCAGTTGACAAATGAAAGGAATTCTTCCATGAGTTCCCCAAAGTTAGTCATTTCCTGCTTTGTGATCCCAAGGCATTTTGTTCAACTCCATCTTTTAAGCAAATACCATTTTGTATTAATCCTGTTTATATGTCACTTCTTTCCATCCCCCACTCTCGCCTGCAAGTGAGCTCTTCAAGAGCTGGAACCAGGTCTAATTTTATTTTTGTCTCCCACCAGCCCGATGACAGATGGATGAATCATATCGCCTGCAGAGGTTAAAGGGACTTGCCCAGAGTAGCAGACCTGAATTGTGCACAGCTTTCATAACTCCCAGCCTCATACTTACCTCTCATGTGCTGCCAGAAGTATATTCCAATGATCTGGATGCTTGCTAGGGAGTGAAGACGCAGTTTTCCTATGATGTTCTTCTAGACCAGCTCATTTATAAAACACTACTAATAACAGTGTTGGTGGTGATGATGATGCAGCCGCCACCACCTAAGCTACTGAATCATTTTGAGGGTCAAAGGGAAAGATAATATTTGTGCAAGCTTTGGAACTGGTAAAACCCCTTCTACAAGGGTATGTATTGCTGTTACTCTGGGGTGTTATTATTGACGAGGGACTTGCAGGGTATTTTGACATTCATTGTCTTGTTGCCCGTGTACAACCTTGTGAAATAGGTGGTCCTGTTGCCACTTCACAGATGAGGGAACCAAGGCCAAGAGAAATAAAGAACTTGTGCTACACACAAGTGGCTGAAGGAAGCCAAGCCCAGCTCTCCTGCTGGAGCCCCGGAGAGAGATCTGGGGCAGAGGGGTTGTTCCTGGGCTTTCCTAGACCCTGGGCTATTACATTATGTGTGTTTAACTTCTGGTCAGATTTCTCATTCTGTCAAAGCCTAGGACCTGGTCATGGAAAGCTTTGGAAGACAAAGTGAGTGGGCTGATTTTGAAGTGGCCAGCCAGTGCACAGCATAATGTGGCTCTGGGTCCAAGCAGGAGTAGGCTACCCCTCCATTGCTTTTGTCTCAATGGGGAGTTCCTTACTACAACTCTGAGAGGAAATGAAGGATGATAAATCCAGCTGCTGCTTCCTGTTGCTATAATTCTAAGATTCTTTTTTTTTTTTAAAGGGTAGAACGCTTTATTTTTAAACCAGTGGAAAATACCCTCAACCTGTTTCTTGTTGTTAGTATTTCCTTAAAAACTAGATGCACTCACTTGGGCTTTAAACGGTATGTGTGTGTGTGCCTGAAATTCCCATGTTGCTGCTTGGGGTGTGTGTGTGTGTGTGTGTGTGTGTGTGTGTGTGTGTGTGTGTGTGTGAAATTCTCATGATGCTGCCTGGGCTGGCTCACTCTTTCTTTTTTTTTCTTTTTTAAGTGTTTATTTTTGAGAGACAGAGCCTAAGTGGGGGTAGGGCAGAGACAGAGAGAGACAGACGGAGACACAGAATCTGAAACAGGCTCCAGGCTCTGAGCTGTCAGCACAAAGCCTGACGCGGGGCTCAAACTCAGGAATGGCGACATCATGACCTAGGCTGAAGTCCTGACGCTTAACCAACTGAGCCACCCAGGCACCTGTCTCTATCGGTTTTTCAACAGCAACAACAGAAAGAAAACCAATCAAGGCAGATTTTACTGGGCAGGAAGCTCTCTGTGAGATTGAGGATGGTCTCTGATTTATAGGAGGACTGTAATTTGTATTGGTGGTATTACCATCTTTCAGCGACGCTTTTGCAATTCAGGTCTGGTTTTCTTCTCCTTGTGATTATGTTATTAGTGAATAAAGACCCAAGTTACTTGAGAAACACACTACCTGCTCACATACTATACTTTATGGAAAGTAGCCATTAGGTATAGATTATTAGGATGTAACTTGATGGGCTTGATTGTGTAACCATTGAATTAAAAATAATAGGTAGAACTATTTTCCCTAATACCAGTATTTTTCATTCTCAGAGACTGAGCCAAAGGTGCATCTTTTCAGAAGCACTGAAGGAAATTGATTTGTCAAGGTAGAATTATAAGAATGTAGTAAATGCAGGCAGTCCCACCACTGACTAACATTCTTAGCACTGATTGAAGTCTCTTAACCTTCCTGTAGGATTCCTACAGTCATAGCTACAGCAGTACTCTGTTCACCCTGGGCAGTCAGGACATATCTTGCACCAAGAGCTGGCAGGCCCAAGTGAGTTATTTACTCTTTAAGAATTACAGTTACAGTTTATAGTAAATGAATTCAGAATAAAAAGGAAAGCTTCATAAGCTGCAGTGCAAGAAGAGTTTCTAGTGAGTATTTGGTCTGACTTCACTAACTACTCCTGAAGATTAGGTAAAATTGTGAGACCATCTATTCTAGTAAGTACACTGTTTGACATTACAGAGCTCTCGGCTTCCAGTATCAGCTGGGCCACTGCCTTGTTGCAACAATTTCTTGGCTAAAAAAATGACGTTGACACTATTTCTTTGTCTCCCAGGGGTTTGTAAGGATCAGATTAGTTGGAATCCACGTAAGTGCTTTTAAAAGCTGAGATGATGATAAAGGTGTTAGGTAATCCTGTTATGAAATGGCAGTGGGATTGTAAATGGTCATTTCACTTTTTGGACTTTGCTCCTTGTGTCCTGAGGCAGCCTTTGAACACCAGGGTTATGTCTCCTTTACTTAAGCATTCCTTCTAATAATTCATAAATAGGGGGACATTTTTTAATTTAATTGGAGCCAATCTCCAATTTAAAAAAAAAAAACACTTTTTTTAATGTTTATTTTATTTTTGAGAGAGAGAGAGCACAATCTGGGGGAGGGGCAGAGAGAGAAACACAGACTCTGAAGCAGGCTCCAGGCTCTGAGCTGTCAGCACAGAGCCCAACGCAGAGCTCGAACCCACCAACTGTGAGATCATGACCTGAGGCAAAGTCGAACACTTAACCCACTGAGCCACCCAGACACCCCAGATTTCCAATTTAAAACAAGCTCAAGGGGATAGGAATGGGCTTGGTAGAGTCAGATGGGGCTTTGAATCCTTGTTTGTTTGTTTGTTTGTTTGTTTGTTTGTTTGTTAGCTGTGTGATCTTGGTAATTCACGCTTTCTAAACCTCATTTTTTTTTCTCAATAAAACTAGAACAGGCATTAAAACTGCTCAGGGGGATGTGACAGTTTCATGAGCTTGGGTGTGTGTTGATTCCTCGGTGGGGGCAGTTTTCCTCCTGTCTCCTGTGAATGTTCAGCGGTCTCCTTGTTATGTGATGGTATCTCACAGCCAAGATAGTCACTCACAGGGGCATCTGGGTGGCTCGGTCAGTTAAGGTTACACATCAGTGGAGTCTCTCTCTCTGTCTCACCCTCCCTCTCTCTCTCAAGTAAAAACAGAAAGATTGTCACTGACAGATGCCAGCATCATACACTACCTCCTCCTCACCCCGTCTTCCCCTCCATGCTGTGGCCGAGGAAACGAGAAGTAAATTAAGCTGCTTTAGGTCACTAACACTCTCCTTAGCAATGATAGATAGTTCTTTGACCACCTTCTTCTTTTCAATGTAATCTGACTTGAGTTCTTTTAATGCTCGACCTTAACAGTTTCAGGGGGTGAGAGCTCCTGATGCTGTTTAGATTACTTGAACGTACACAGAGCTGTTAACTCACAGGTCTGTGTGTGGTGTTTTCTTTTCAAAGTGAGAGGAGTTGTGGAATTCTTTTTTTCTTTCAACGTTCCCCACAAAGGACCCTTTAAAGTTTTACAACTGGGTAAGTAATATAGTGGATAGCGAGATTAATGTTTACCGACTTACTGAAGACAAAAAGCAAACAATATATATCCAAACTCGGTTAAAGAATTTCTTTAGAACTATGAATTCTGTATCTCTTTACCTTAACTTAGTCAGAACAGCATGTTGCATCCTTGAGCTGAAGCTTCTTGTAGAAATGGGTTTACTGCACTATCTTTTAACTTTATGTTCCAGGTAGCAAACAGCCATATAAAAACATCTCTGTTCTTTTGCACCCTGTTATTTTTAACTTCCAACTCCCCACTCCTTTCCCATCCTAAAAAGTACACCCTTCCATCAAACCTGCTTCCCTTTCTTGCTATTGTTCCAGCCTTTTGTTTTTCTTCCCAGCCCACGTTCCAGAAGCAAACATTCCCATTCCCACTAATATCCTTACACTCAGTGAGCTGGACTTCTTTGCCAACAGTGCTTGGGCTCAGGTCTCAAGTGACCTTGACTGCCAACCCACCAGTCACTCTTTACTCCTTAACATCCTTGACTTGCCCCCTTGGGCTTCCAGAACACAGTTCTCTTTCTCTTTCTCTGACCCCCTTCTCCTCCTTCACGGAATCCTTTTCTCCCACCTGTTCCCTAAATGGTAGTGATCCCCAGGATTCTTTGATCTTTTTCTCCATTTGTACTCCCCTTGCGTCCTCTCATCTTTCATATACTGATTAGTCACAAATGAATAATTCCATCCTGGATCCTTCCCCTGAGATTTAAGTCAAGTGACTTCTAGTAATCTCTACTTAGTGTATTACACCAGTCCTAGCTATTCAAGCTAAAAAACTAAATTTACCTGGAAGTCACCTCAACTTAGTATGACTTTCACACTCACTTCCCCCCTTCCAGTCTTTCCTACCTCAAGTCCTACTTCCATACTCTGGGCAGAATTCTTTCTAAATCAGGGCAGTGATCTCATCGCCCTCCTCCTCGTTCAGGCCCTTCCAGGGGTTCCTTATTGCCCTTTTAATAATTTGGATCTGACAGTGTCATGCTTTCCCTGAACCCTACTTTTGGGAAAGCCTCCACTCTTCCGTGTTCTGGGAAACCACAAAGAAGTACTCACAAATGAGAATATCCAAATCTTTCTGTTTCTGGACCCTCGTATTTAAGATGCATTTTGGAGTAGTTTGAAATTTTATTAATTATGGTACCAGTTAAACTGCTGTAACAGCTGCATCTTAAATAGAATGGCTCCGTCCAGATGCGAGCAGCCTGCGGCTGGCACACAGCTCTGCTGTGCCTTACCCATGGCTTCTAAGGTTGTGCCTGCTTCCCTTTTCCAGCCAGCAGGAAAAAGGAAAAAGGAAGGCTGAATCAAGTAGCCTTGTCTTTATGGAGCTTACCAGGAAGTGAACGGGCACCTCTCACATTCTGTTTCCCCAGCTCAGTTACATGGCCATACCCGGTTGCAAATAAGACTAGAAAATATGATCTCTACCTGGACAGTACATGTGGCTCAACTGAGTGGTGACGGTAGCAGGTGTCTGTTACCAAAAAGTAGGAAGGGAGAATGGTTTCTGGAGGATAGTCAGTTGTCTCTACCACAGGAACAAAGAACTATGTCGATTAAAAGTCAAACTGTGGGGGAGGGGAGTCAAACTGGGAGAAAATGAGTGTTTGGGATTTTTTTTCTCCCCCATCTGGACCTACTCTGGAAGATGTAGCAGTTGCCATATGTAGGTAATAATGGGATTCAACACCTCTTACTTTTTTCCTTCCCTTTCCAGAAGGTGTGCCATCCACGGTTAAGAGCATAAACATGGAAAGGGCAGTTTATAGCTCTTATCCTCAACTAATGGATTTGTGGTAAAAATTGGTGACACCAGACACATAAGCATACACAGCATGGAACTTCCCTCCAGGCTTTTTGTCTCGGCACTTATATTTTCACACTCAGTACAACTCCAGGTAGCCTTTCATCGCCGTCTACAGAGCGTTTTCTGAAAGATAATATTGATATATTCTCTTCCTAAGAGAAATTATCATTCATCCTGCCCTCCTGTATTCTTCACTGTCAAATGACTAAACAAACATCATCCATCAATGTGTTGCATAATTTGGGTCAGTTTCTCAGCTGGTGTGGTGTGGCACACTAATAGCACAATTACGTACGTGTTTGCCAAAATACGGATGCTCTCAGCCCACCTTGCAGGGCACTCCAAGCTACGAGCAGCTTCAGCGGCCTTCTGCTTCGTATAGGACAACTATTCTGTACATTCTCTGCACATTTCCTAATGGATAGGAGATACTGTTTAGATGGTTTATATCTATTTCATCTTTGTAAACATTTTAGATTTCTTGCTGGAAAATAATTATAATACGCAACATACTACCATGATAGAAGGTCAGTCCCCATTCATAAAGTTGTAAAGACTGTCTTGACATACCAACTACTTTCAATCAACTGCTATAGGATGAAATATTTAAGATACGATGTGTCTACAGATTATTTGCCTAACAAAAATCTGGACTCGGGGCGCCTGGGTGGCGCAGTCGGTTAAGCGTCCAACATCAGCCAGGTCACGATCTCGCGGTCCGTGAGTTCGAGCCCCACGTCAGGCTCTGGGCTGATGGCTCAGAGCCTGGAGCCTGTTTCCGATTCTGTGTCTCCCTCTCTCTCTGCCCCGTTCATGCTCTGTCTCTCTCTGTCCCCCAAAAAATAAATAAACGTTGAAAAAAAAATTAAAAAAAAAAATCTGGACTTGTATTGATACATCAGCCTCGCATAACAGCCTCAGATATTTCTAGCTCAGGTGGCCTGTAAAGGTGACAACTCATGGTTTTCCTGAGCTAGTCCCAGTTATACCTTCTCCTGGCATCCTCTTGTGTTTAGCATTTGTCACTCAAACATTTTCCATTTCAGAAAGCAAACTATATTTTCACTTTTATTGCATAGTACTGGTCTCAGCTCTGACAGGCTTCTTGACAGCCATACACTTACTTTGTTGCCGTTTTAGATCAGGATGTGTTAGGACCGTTGACCCTAAATAATTCTGGGCAGAATGGTGGTAGTGGTTCATGCTTCCTGTTTTCCAGTATACATACTTAAAGTAAGCATGGGCAGATCTTTAAGCTCTGGGAGGTCAAGGACTGTATGTGTCTTGCTCTAGTATATACATATTCTCAGCACCTATCACATTACTTAAGCCAAGTATTTGTTGATAACATGTAGTGATAGGAGCTCGAGGGCTTAATGACAACAAAGGTTTCCTGAAGTCTGTGATAGGCCAGGTAAGTTAACTTCAACCTCAAATCCTTAATACTTTCACACACATACAGTGCTTGATGCTGAGTCCATGAGCGATTGAACAGCCATCCTCCATTTTAGCATTAGCAGGCCTCTACCTAATGATATTGGTCCATCAAGACACTACACATTATTGTAGTTCTAAAGTGTCGCATGTAAAATTAGATAAATGAGCAAATTGTTTCTTGGCTATAATGATCTGTTTTTACTGGGGTTTGGCTCTTATGAGGAAGAATGGAAAATAACATTTAATCATTCCAAAAATTATCACACCTCAGATGGGTAAATTCTATCACTTGGAAGATTTTAGACCTTAATTTACATCAAATATCTTATATATACTTTAGTCTGCAGTTGCCAATCTGTGCCAGGAATGGGTACCAGATGGTTGAAATATCCGCTCATTTGGGTGGAGCCTGAAGCCCACGGCCTTGATTGTGTTTACCCTCTTCAGTTTACCCAAGGGCGTGCAAAAATGTCCTTTTCTCTGTGGGCCATGACATGAAATCGATTGAGGAACACTGTTTATGATCTCTACAATTAAAACAGCAGATGCTTCAATAAATACGTTGGTACTTGAGTATGTAACACTTTTTTTCAAAAATGTTATCTTGAGCCATTTTTTCAGAGTTGAATAGATGTCATGCTTTTTCAGAAAGTAAATACCCCAAATTTTTTAAGGTCCGTAATTTCATGTAATCTTTAAAGAAGCAACTCATCTAAGATAAGTAGCAGTGTACTAAATTAAAAATTATGCTTGTTTATACTTAAGGTAACTGTACGTATAGGTAAGGTCATTGTACCTTCCCAATATGAAAAGTTTCAGGACTTTTTACAAACTATGGACTATTCAATTGTGATTTGGCTTTACAGCTTCACTAATTCTTTATAACTAGGGGGAATGTTATAAATTATATCATCATGATTGTGGCTTTCTATGAAAACTCCACTAATTCATCATAATTTGGGAAAAGGAAAAGACCATTAATTCCATACACACTATAGCAAGTGAAGGGCTACCAGTTAAGTATCCTATCAGATCTGCTTTTCTAGAGATGATTTGTAATTTTTACAAGAGCAACACAAATAGATGTTAAGCACTTAGAAATAAGATTAAGTAAATTGAATCTGAATAAAACATTGTTTTATCAAACCCTTTGAAATAGGACAAAAGTTATATTCAGCCAAGTTTACCAGTTTATCACTAATTTGGAAATAAAGTTTTATATTCATTACTTTAGAAGGCTGACCTTTGGGAGAATTTTTTTTTGTTAAACCTAATAAGATGGTTTTGAATGTCAGTAATGAATTCCACTGTAATAGAGATTGTCAAAGGTCATTAATGATTCTTAAGAGTTTTGATAGTTTTTTTTTTTAATGTTTATTTATTATTTTTGAGAGAACATGAACAAAGCAGGGGCAGAGAGAGGGTGACAGAGGATCCAAAGCGGGCTCTGCTCTGACAGCAGAGAGCCAGATGCGGGGCTCAAACTCACGAACCATGAGATCATGTCCTGAGCCGAAGTCGGACACTCAACCAACTGAACTACTTAGGCGCCCCAGGAATTTTGATAGTTTTTAACCTTTACGGTATTTGATTTACACCTTTATTATTATCTTGAAGTCCCCTCCTTCTTATCTTGGGTTGTTGTTGATTTTTTTTCCCCTATTCTTTTTTCTTCATTTGTTTTTTTCTTCTCCCTCAAATCCTTCATGGTCCTTTTTTCTCTCAGTGCTTTCTTCAGGGGCTCCAACCTTCCTTAATTTTTTTTCTGGACATCTAGAGCCAGGTTCGGAGAGTGGTGTGTGTGGGAACATTCAGTTAGCATGCCTACTGTGTGTTCAAGATTATACTGGATGTTTTGTCTCTCTTGCCACAGTGGTATTTTATCCCCACTTCATTGAAAAAGAAAATGAAGGCCCAGGTTTACACCACTAATGATGGGTGAGACATTAATTGTATGTCTGTTTTACAGATGAAGCGGTGAGAGGTAGAGTTGGGATGAAAACTCAGGCAGGCTACCTCCTGAAGCCACATTCTTCTCCATTATGCTTACCACCTTACAGGAATTGAAATTTTTTTTTTAATTATTAGTTCAGTAAAAAGAGACTCTAGATTATTTGTGCATAAATTATGCCATTTGAATATTTTTGTATAGGTTTAAAGTATTTGGTTGTGTTCTCATACTATTCCCCCTTATATCTTTGCCCCATCTTCACAGCCATTGGACTCCCTGGCTATTGTTTACTTATGAGATATAAACTCATTTTAATATTAACCTAAAGAAAACAGTACAGAATGAAACTCTGCTGCCTTTCTGTATCTCCTGTGAAAGGTCTAATGAAGGTATTGGGGGGGGGGGGGTTGTTTGTTTTTTAGAGATGGAAGGAGAGCGCACACATGTGTGTGAGTTGGGGAGGGGCAGAGGGAGAGAGAGAATCCTAAGCAGACTCCACACTCTGCGCAGAGCCCAACATGGGGTTTGATCCCACACCTCTGAGATCATGACCAGAGCTGACATCAAGAGTTGGACGCTTGGGATAGGGCACCTGGGTGGCTCAGCTGATTGAGCATCTGACTTCAGCTCAAGTCATGATCTCATGATCTACTCCACCCCCCGCTCATGCTCTGTCTCTGTCTCTGTCTCTCTCTCTCTCTGTCCTCCAAAAATAAATAAAAACATTTAAAAAAAAGTTTTTAAGAGTTGGACACTCGGGGTGCCTGGGTGGCTCAGTTGGTTGAGCAGCCGACTTCAGCTCAGGTCATGATCTCACAGTTTATGAGTTTGAGCCCTGCGTCAGGCTCTGTGCTGACAGCTCGGAGATTGGAGCCTGCTTCGGATCTGTGTGTGTCTCTCTCTCTGCCCCTAACCCATTCGCATTCTGTCTCTGTCTCTCTCAAAAGTAAATAAACATTAAAATTTTTAAAAATTAAAAAAAAAAGAGTTGGACGCTCAACTGACTTAGCCACCCAGGTGCCCCTGTTTGTTTTTTTTTACTAGTTCCTATTTTAGTTTATTACAGAAAACAGGTTTTATTAGCACAAAAAATCACAAGCTTTGACTATAGGATTCTTACAGTATTATATACTGGCTGTCTCTTGATTATATTGCATATAGTGTTGTAGAGTGCAGTGCATTATATGTATGTGTTCTCTAAATATAGATGAAGGCAGAACTATTTTTGGTTTTGAAATTGTGCTTCAACCCAGAAGTACAGTAAAAACATAGTTCCCAATCATCTGTATGTTGATAGCACTAAAGCAGTGTTTTTCAAACATTGCTTATAGATTTCATGCCCTAGCATGTGAGGGCTTATATTTCTTTTCACTTATATATAATCTGCTTACTTTTAAAAAGGATTTGGAAAAAAAAAAAAAAGAAGAAATAAAGGATTCTGGAAGATGCGTGGAGGGGAAAAAGAAGATTTGAAGGGTTTAGGAAAACATGAAATCCTGTAAATGGATCTAAAAGAACAAGCATATGAAACAATGAAGTAGAGAATTGAAAGAAATCTGGGGGTCATCCCTGACATCTTTCTCTCCTTTGCCTTCCTCACCCAGTCCATTAAGTCCGATTGTTACTTCTTCAGCTTGTTGGCTCATAAGTCATCCAGGCTACCGTCTCCGCCCCTTGTCCACCCACAGTCCAGTCTTCACCGTCATCTGTTGCCCAGAGTAATCAGTAGCTGCATTCCTAATCTCATGTCTTCCATCACTAGCCTTTCCCTGAGGCCCACAGCAATCTTTGAAAAGACACAATCCCGATTTTCACCCACCTCCCATCTCCAGCTCAGAACACATCAGTGGCTCCCTGCTGCCCTTAGTTTGATAACATCAGAAACTTCCCTATGGCTTACTGCAGGCTGCCTGCTGGCTGCCGACACCTCAGTTCCTCAGAGGCTCTTTCCTCATCTGGCCTAGCACCCCCGCACTCTGTCCACACCTGGCTCCACTCAGGACTTCTTCCTTGACCTTGCCAGCTGGAGGAAAAGCCCCTATTATCCACCTTCATGATGCCATGCAAGCAGGGGAAGGTCAGGATCTTCTGTTATCTGACACTGGGGAGCTGTCTTTAAGGAAAAGAACACAGAGTTAGAGATGGAAAAGTAGGTGCAGGACCTTGAAAGGGGCCTGTTAAAGCAAGGGGTCACAAAGCTTACTCTTCTCTCCCTGCAGGGCAAATCTGCCTGTCTGGTCCTCTGCTGGGTAGCTCCTCTCGGTTGACCATTTTGTATCTTCAATTCCATGAATAGTTGTCTCTCCTACACTGTGCGCTCTATGAGAAAGGAAATCTGTCCGGATGTGCTCACCAGAGTTTCTCCAGGAACTTACACAGACCTCTTTCATGGATGGAGGGATGAGGGAGTGAATACATAAACAAAGATTCAGGCCAAGGGTTAATGGTTATAACGCCTATATAAAATTTAGCTGAATTTCTTGGAAGCCACAGCTAAGTGGAGAACATCTGGATTCCATTGCTTTTACATGGGCACATCATGAAAGACAAACTTCTCTTATTACCTAGTAGTAAAGAATGTTTATAGGGTCCTTTATCCAAAATGCCTTATTCAACACGGTGAATAATAGCAGCAGCTCTCACTGAGCACTTACCATGTGCTAGGTACTTATTCAGCACTTTGACGTGTATTCTGACTGAAATGTTTCTTGACTCCGGCAAACTGCGCACACAGTTAGATATGGGCAGAACATCTGCATCCAGTACATGGTCGGAAGGGCAGAAAAACCTCAGGAGGACAGGGAGAAGGACAGTCAGGTTTTGGCAGCTTCATTGTCTCAGGGAGTCTGCCTCTCTCAGGCCCATTCCCGCGTGGCCTTTATATCACCTAGCTATGTGCTAAAATGGTGCCTCTTTGCCTCTGTCCCAAAGTTCACACTGGCTTATCACCTGCCCTCCTTCTAGAATCAGACCTTGGTCTTATCTCCTGGTGAGGGCGTGCCCAAACCTACCTTTGTCTTCTTGTTTTTCTGCAGAATGTTTAATCATGAGCCAAACTGCATGGTCTATCAAAACAAGTTACCTTCAGAATAACCCGTTGAAAAGAGTTGTATAGTGTTGTCCATTTGGACTTTGAAGAACTCCTGTCAAAGCTGATTATGTTGACTTCGGCATGATTATATGTCACTGTCATTAACAGTATTTGGCTCATAGGTTCGGTGCCTTCTGTGCCCACTGCTAGAATGCTGTTATAGGTCACCAGGATTCCGTCTTTTATTAAATTTTTTCCCGTGTCATGCCTGGGGACATGCAGGTAAAAGAAATTCTCCTCTTTAGGTTAGGACTTCAGATGCAAGTGGAGGAAGAAAAGGAGAGAGACAGATGAAAGTTACAGTTCAGCCGCAATCATGAGCAACAGTTGTCTAACTCTGTGTTCATTTTTAGTCCTGATGGCTGGGGTCTCCTAATAAACTGCCAAGTAGCCTTTTAATAGTGTAGCTATACCTGAGTATCTGTTACTAACTTTGAGAAGTTCTCTCAGGATTAGTAAGATGAGCACTAGGCAAGGTACTCAGGTGCTTTCTAGCAGTTGTGACTAAATCAGGAATAAGGACTGGTAGGCTCCCAGCTGTCTATATCCAGAGCAGATGTCCGTGGGTTTGTGGTGAGAAGGGCTTTCTGTCCTAAAGGTAACTGGAACAGAATGTGGCAAGACTTCCCAGGACCATGGAAAGGTACTAAGGGGATCAGGGAACTCCTTGATAGTTCACTCTCCTTCAATCAGTTCCAGGCATGTGCCAGTCATAACTCTGGAGAGGCAATATTAAAGGTGAGTAAACTTAAAAAGAAAATGGTCAGGGGCACCTAGGTGGCTCAGTCAGTTAAGCATCTGATTTCGGCTCAGATCATGCTCTCACGGTTCATGGGTTCAAGACCCACATTGGGCTCAAGACTCGCATCGGGCTCTGTGCTGACACAGCTCAGAGCCTGAAGCCTGCTTCAGACTCTGTCTCCCTCTGTCTCTGCCCCTCTGCTGCTTGCACTCTGTCTCCCTCTCTCTCAAAATAAATAAACATTAAAAAATGAAAATTAAAAAAAAGAAAAAAGAAAATGGTCAGTTTGGGCTAAGATGACTATCTTACAGGTGGGAAGAATTTAGAAATGCAAACAGAACTCCCCTCAGAAATCCCACTGGCTGCCTCACAAACTGGATGAAGTTAGTATTAAAAGCATTTGACCAAACACTTGTCGTTGAGTGGGATGGCTTTCATGGTGTGGACCTTTATTGAGGTCCGTTAGCTGTTGGCTCTCTTTTTAGGGGCTAATCAAGCCATTACCATACCTCTTTCTCTGTTGGTGTTTCCTCTCAGCTGCTTTTTCAGTAAGGACAGCTACTAATTTTTCCCTACTTTTATTTCCCTTTTTATCCCCAGCACCTGTACCTAGCATATAGATACCTTGTAAATATTTGTTGAATGAAATGAAGTTTCTAGTAGAGGGTACACTAAGCGAGGTATGTAGGTACTAAAGGATTTGTGAAATTCTGGTGGCCTGAGTTCCTGGTCAAGCAATGCTAGTGATAAATTGTGAAAGAAACTCTGATGTTGCCTAAAATGAAGTGTGGGAACCTTTGATTTCAAGATTCTTTTGTTCCACAAATAAGATCTCATTTTCTAGCTTTAAAACATGGGCCATGACTTTTATTATTAAGAGCTAGAAGAAAAAGCAAGAAAATACACAACAGTGTATTGGCACATTTTTTGTTAATTCCTAAGATATTTTGCCTTGGGTCTACTAAAATGTATTTAGTTATATTCCTTACCTTTGAAGTAGATTTTCTCTGTGAATAGCAGTACTGTAGAGAGAAACTCCAAATAAGTACTAAAATATACTTTTGTGTAAGTTTGTATTTGTAGCTCAGAAGTTCTGAATTTTCTAAAGTCCTCTTCTTTCAGGTGTTAAATGGATTTATTAAAAGTCTTTGGAGATTAGCAAAATGGGTGAATTTTGCCCCATGTGAAATTTGATTTTTGTAAGTTTTGTATGGCAAGAGGTTTGTAAAATCAAGGGATGGGGGTCCCTAAACATTTTTTTTCTTTCAATTATTTTTGAGGTATCTAGACCAAAGTCGTGTTAGGAGAAAACTCTTTTTTTAATTCTTTTCTTAAAAATTTCTCTCTCCCAGGGTGCCTGGGTGGCTTAGTCAGTTAAGCATCTGACTTCAGCTCAGGTCAGGATCTCAAGGTCCGTGAGTTCGAGCCCCGTGTTGGGCTCTGTGCTGACAGATCAGAGCCTGGAGCCTGCTTAGAATTCTGTGTCCTGCCCCCCTCTATTTCTGCCCCTCCCGCACTTGTGCTCTGTCTCACTCTGCCTCTCAAAAACAAATAAATGTTTAAAAAAAAAATTTTTTTTTTTAATTTCTCTCTCTCTGTCTCTCTTTTTTGAGAGCGTGCACAAGCCTGGAAGGGGCAGAAGGAGAGAGAAAGAACCTTAAACAGGCTCCATGCTCAGCCCAACATGGGGCTTGATCCTGAGCCAAAATCAAGAGTCAGGCGCGCTCAACCCACTAAGCCACCCAGGTGCCCCTAAAGATTTTATTTTTAAGTAATTGCTACACCCGACATGGGGCTCGAATTCACAACCCCCAAAATCAAGTATCCCATGCTCTACCAACTGAACCAGCCAGGCACCCCAAAAGAAAACAATTTTTAAAAGAAAATTTCTTATCGTAGTCTTTTAAGAGGAAGTAACACTAAGTAAGTCGTATTTGTATATGGAATTACATCAGCTATAGAGTGTCTTGCATAATTATAATACCAAACCCTTAATATTTGTTAATACCATGTAACATCTGTAACAGTTAATACTTACATAATACCAGGGATACAGACCTCTGAAAAAACTAAAACATTCTTACTCTCTTGTTATGCATCTGAACCATTTATTTTCTTTGATCATGTGAATTTTGATGTCTGAATTGGGTGTGGCATGCGTGTGCATGCGTGTATACATACACTTCTGTGTTTACATGCACACTGGATATTGAGGAAGGGTTACTTGTAGTGATGATAGTTTATTACCTCTTTATGAACTTTAATTTGTTCTGCTTTGAGTTATTTCACTGAAGGATTTGAGAATTTGATCCTCAACAGTCTGAGTGTTCTCCCATTTGCCCACTTTGGCCAAGAAAACTGACTAGGTTTTCATAGAACACAGTAGAAAGAAAATGAAAATTAGTATCTGATTGGACAGGAAACTCCTTCCTCTGTGAAAAATATATATATTAGGTTAATTAATTAAGCTCTTATGCTTCTTCCTACTCTACACTCTACATTAAATAACATTTGAGAACCATTTGTATTCCTTTTAATAGGGGTGTTGAAGGCCTCCTCCTGGTGCAAATGGGATTAATTTTTAAAGTTCTAAGTTAGGTGACCTTTTTTTTTTTCTGTTTTGATGCTGGGATTTTGCTATATGTTAATAATAATCCCATTAATGTAAGTTTTCCAATAGACCCTAAGTTACCCATGTTTATACTGGTAATAAACATGAACAAAAAGCAACATTTGAATCCCGCTGTCTTTGGCATCAAAGTTACGCTCTTTCTAGTATAATTTGCCACTGCCTAATACAAGTAATTTCCATTGTAGGGCACCTGACTGGCACGGTCGGTGAAGCATGTGACTCTTGATCTCAGGGCTGTAAGTTTGAGCCCCACGTTGGGTGTAGGGATTACTTAGAAATAAAATCTTAAGGGGCACCTGGGTGGCGCAGTCGGTTAAGCGTCCGACTTCAGCCAGGTCACGATCTCGCGGTCCGTGAGTTCGAGCCCCACGTCAGGCTCTGGGCTGATGGCTCAGAGCCTGGAGCCTGTTTCTGATTCTGTGTCTCCCTCTCTCTCTCTGCCCCTCCCCCATTCATGCTCTGTCTCTCTCTCTGTCCCAAAAATAAATAAACGTTGAAAAAAAAATTTTTTTTTAAAAAAAAGAAATAAAATCTTAAGAAAAAATAAGTAATTTTAATTGAAATGTTTTTGAAAGAAGTGAAGTTGAGTACAAAGTTGTATTGTCTTGTATATAGTGCTATATGCTTATTCAAAATTCAAGAAATTTACCTGATCATCTTCACTTAAAGACTAATTAAAATGGACTTGCTTTTCCCCTTTGTGATCCTTTTTCTGCACTCAGATTCAGCAGACATCTTTGGGGCTTCCTTTGTGTCAGACCCTAAAAACTGAGTTGTTTCCAATACATGCCCCTAAGAGATAGGTATTGTTGCCAAGATTTAATAGATGAGGCATGGATGCTCAGTGAGGATAAGGAAAGTCCTAAAGATTTTTCTCCAGAACCAGTTCAATGTAATCAAATGGAATAGCAATCATTTTAGAACATATTTGAACCTAGAATGCAGCCTAGCTTGAATACCTACAGTTAGGCTACAACCCTATCTACTTTCACTATCCTGTTTCTGTTGAAAGGCAGTTGAGGCAGTAAAATAAACAAAGATTGAGGTCTGGCTTCTCAGTTGTAACAGCTCTACTGAGATATAATTCATATACCATACCATTCACCCAGTTAAGTATACAGTTCAGTGTTAGTATATTCACAGGGTTATCCAATCATCATAGCTTCTAATTTTTGAACCTGGCTATTGGTCATTGGTTTATTCCGTTGTTATTGGTCATACTTTCAGGTAAGAAAATAGAATTGTGTATCGGAAAAGAATTTAGACTGAATCTTTTCTGATTCGTCTTTGTTCAGCCAAATCCATTAACTTCCCTCTTTCACTTCTAGTACAAGAGCTTTCTTCAATTTCCATGAGAAATGTGTGCTTACAGGAATGTTAAGCTGATTTTCACATGTACCATAAACAGAGAAGCCTTGGAATGTGAAATCCTCATCCTCGTAATGTAATTCTTTAAGTCCTTTACAAGACATATTATAAAGGAGAGCCCAAAGAATGTACTTACTTACTAAATGTGCCTTCCTTGGGTTAAAAAAATATCTGCTGATAACCATGTATACCCATTCTTTATTTTAAAATTTATTTATTTATTTTGAGAGATAGAGAGTGCACACGAGGTGAGGAGGGGCAGAGAGGATGAGAGAGAATCCCAGGTGGGCTCTGTCAGCACAGAGCGCAATGCGGGGCTCAGTCTTATGAACCTTGAGACCATGACCTGAGCCAAAATCAAGAGTCAGATGCTTAAGTGACTGAGCCACGCAGACACCCCTGTGTATATCCATTTTGAGTCTTGATTCACTAAAGAGATCAAAGATACAGAAGTTACATACCGATCTTCTCATTGACTTGACTTTCACATGAGAAAGTCCTTGAAGATCATCATGTACTTAATACGCTATATTATATGAGTATGTATTTCATATACTTTGTGTGCACTCGTGTATATGAAAAGCAACTTCTGTTTTCAAAGTGCTAACTGCGTTCTGGGGCAGTTAATGGTTGAAACACTCCCTGGGAGGTAGGAAGTTTTTACTAAGTTTTTGATGGGTAAAATAGGATAACAGATGCATTTATTGAAGCCCTGTGCTTGAGATAAGAGCTATCAAGAGGCTGACATTGCAGGAAAGTACTGGTTTCCTGCCCTATGGTCCAGGCACTTCCTTAAGACTGCGTTTAAACCATCCATGCCTTGGTTAGTTTCTATCTCATGACTTACCCATAAAATGTGATACCTGTACAGGAGCATACTAGACTAATAATGGGATAACATTAGAATTATTTGTAGTTACTTTGTAGTTTCTGTAACAGATAATTCCCAATATCTCCACACCTTTGCACTGTTTCTTCTGTCAAAATTATATTTCCTCCCCTCCCCACCACCGCATGATGGTCCCCCTCCTTCTGATCTCAAGTTAGAAACCACCTCTCTGTGGAGCCCTCCCAGTTATCCCAGTTATCAGATGCAGACATGGGTTTGTCCTGTGCTGTTCCTCCTGTATTTTGTATTAACCCAGTCAGAGCAGTTTTCTTACAGTGTTGTAATAGCACACTTAATGCTTCTCATCCCCATTTGACTGGGAACTCCTTGGGGGCACAGACTGAGTTACATACGTTATCTCTGTATTCCCCTTCGCTGTGCCTGGCTCATGGTTTTCTTGAATTCTGAGTGAATGTCATGAAAGGTTACCTTAAGGAAGGTTATGATTACATAATTTCATTCCTCTGTCTCCTCAAAGCTGAACACAGTGGTTGGCTCCCTCCTTCAGCAGCCAGCCGTTAGCCAATAGCACAGCCATTGGAGGACTGGGTGATGGAGAATGAGATTTGGAGATGAAAGATTCTGTTAGCTCTGTCACTTAATCAGCCCAGGGAGGTCATTTAAGCTTTTTGTGCCTCAGGTTTCCACATACTGTTGGGCAATAGCAGTGCCTAATTCACTGGGAGTTACTGTGAAAATCAGCCAAGGAACTTTATAGAGAAGTAGTTTGCAAACTGCAAACACGCGAAGTAAGGAAGAGAGGCAGGATAGTCTGCTAGAAGGAACATGTGGTTTGGCCCTAGATGAGATTTTTCAATCCAGACTCCACCACTTATTATTTGACTTCCACAGCGTCACTCCTGCAAGCCTATTCCTCTGTCTGTCAGGGGAAAATAACAACACTTGAGCAGATGAGAGTAACGTTGTGAAGGTTAGATGGAATTCAGGCAGTGTTCCGCTCGTGTTCCATCTGTGCGCGTTCGACTGTTCCCAACCCCAGCTTTCGCACATTTCGTGCATTTTGCGCACCCTCTTTTCCGTAGCAGATTCGGTCTTTTGTACTCCAGGGAGAGGAGTACTTCTCCCAGGCCAGGCAGGATAGTCAGTGAAGGGAGGCTGCCAGAAGGTTACGGGCTTCCCTGGCCTGTGACGCCAGCCAGCAGGTGTGTGCCTTGGGGTGGGAATAAAGCGAAGCCTCCGTCCGCTGTCACTGCACATCCGTGGGGCAGGGGTTTGTGCTGCAGCTTCTTTTCCTGTTTCTTCTTGAAACTTTTTATTGACGTTAAAACATACATACCTGAAAAGGCATATGGCCTAAGTGTACAGATCGCATTTTATAAACTGGCCAGACCCATGTAACCAGACCATTCATTCGCATTGATGCCTGATACTTCACTTTGTGAGTCTACCACATTTCACTTTTTCGTTCTACCGGTGGTGGACATTTAGCTGGCGTCCACTTTAGGGCTATTGCAGAGAGTGCCGCTGGGAATGGCCTTGTACATGCCTTATGATGAAGATCTGTGTTTCTCATAGGTATGTAATTCACAGGGGAATTGCTGGGTCATAGAGTATGCATATGTCCCATTTTTGTAGATACTCACTCAAAAGTTTCCCGGTGTGGTTATGCCCATTTACACCCCTGACAGCAGTGTTGAAGGGTTCTGAGTGTTCCACATCCTCACCAGCGTTTGGTATTATCTGTCAGTTTAATTTTAGAAATTCTGGTGGATTTTATGATACTAGGTAGCATTTTGGAAGTAGAACTGTTCCCTCATCCTCCAGAACTTAAAACTCTAAACTTTCATACATTCATTTTCAGGAATGCATCCTGCACAAAAGCAGGGAATTATACCAGATACACGGCCCCCAGTACAGTGTTTGGTGTGTGGAAGGAAGATGGCAACATGACAGCTGCCATTATTACTCTCATCCTCATCATTGTCATCACCAAATGCCTTCTCTGTTCTTGAGAGGGGAGAGAACAGGTCACAGTGGATCAAGGGTGAATAATAAGGCACAGTCTGTACCCATAAGGAGCTCAACATCTGGATGAAGAGACAAACATTAGAAACAGATTATTATTAGACCATGTGACAGGAGTTTAGGGAAAGTTTGAGTTGGAACTTGAAGAATAGGAGTTCAACAGACAGGAAAAAGGGAGGTGGGCTGGAGGAAATGGCAGAGCCCCAGAACCCTTGGTGGGCAGTGGCAGAGAAGACAGCATGCTGGAGGATGAGAGCCCACCCTTGCATGCCCAATCTCAGTTGTTCCGATGTCATCACCCTGGGGTGATGTGGGGGCTGAGCTAGTGACCATTCGGGGTCATTGTGAAGTTATAGCACTCTAATGCTCTGTCTTCTCCTTTTAGCTTTTTCTTCCTCCTCTTGAGAAAGTGATCGACTTCCTCTTCTCGGGACTCCTGTCCTGAGTCTGAGCCCCAGGTGATTTAAAACCACGGATGAAGCTTTAACAGCTACAGAATATCACTGGTTACAAGGATCCCATAGTTTCTTTACTTTGTGTTTTTAGCTATTTATTTTTATGTGGAAGCCTGACTTGTAGTTTTTATTCTTGTAGGCCTAAGTTGCAATGTGGCAGTTAAGTTTAATAAAATGCTCTTCTGCCAATACCATGTGTAGATAGTTAATAAATGTCCTTGAGGAATTTTGAGGAGGAGGATGCTGAAGATGACCATCAAGAGCCATACAGTCTTTCCTTGATTAAGCACCTACTAGGTGGCAGGAATTGGCTGTACGGGAATAAGGAGGCTGGACATGGTACCTGGCCCCGCTGAATTTTAAATCTAGTATGAGATCAAACAAGTAATCAGCCCACCACAGTGTGATAAGGGCTATTATGGGTAGAGGTACAGAGTCCTGTGGGACACATCAGAGAAGACTAGAGGTCAGGGAGGGCTTCCTAGAAAAGGTAACAGAAACCTGATAGCCTCATGAAGGGAAGTTGGAAGGAAGTAGAGGTAATAATGCGTGGGAGGACCTACATACAGGGAAGAACGGCTGTTTGGAGAAACTGGAAGACGTTACCAACCTAGGGCATAGAGAATGTTGGGAGAAGAGGAGTTTTAACTGAAGGGCGAGCAGCAGGTGGGAGGTGGATTGAAGGAAGTCAAGAATGGAGGCACACGGGGGCGCCTGGGTGGCTCACTCAGCCCAGATCATGATCCTGGGGTCGTAGGATTATGCCATGTCAGACTCTACTCTGAACATGGGTCCTGCTTTGGATTCCCTGTCTCCCTCTCTCTTTGGCCCTGTTCCCTGCTCTCTCTCTCTCTCTCTCTCTCTCTCTCTCTCTCTTTCTCTCTCTCTGTCTCTCTGTCTCTCTCAAATTAAAAAAGAATAATAATGGAGGCAGATAGAAAAAGACAAACATCATATGATTTCATTTATATGTGGAAACTAAAAAACAAAACGAAAAACAGAAAAATAGACTCAGAAATGCAAGAACAAATAGATGATTGCCAGAGGGGAGTGGCTGGGCAGGGATGACTGAAATAGGTGAAGGAGATTAGGGAGTATAACTTCAACTTATAAAATAAGTCACAGGGATGAAAAATACAATGTAGGAAATATAGTCAATAATATTGTAATAGCTGGGGCACCTGGGTGGCTCAGTCAGTTAAGTGTCCAACTCTTGATTTGGGCTCAGGTCATGATCTCATGTTTCATGGGATCGAGCCCCACGTTGGGCTCCATGCTGATGGCACAGAGTCTGTTTGAGATGCTCTTCCTCTCTATCTCTCTCCGCCCCTCCCCTGCTCACGCTCTCTCTCTCTCTCAAAATAAATAAACATTAAAAAAAAAACCCACAATAATATTGTAATAGCATTGTCTGGTGACAGATAGTAACTACACTTAACCATGGTGAACATTTCGTAATGTATGTAATTGTTAACTCCCTATCTTATACGCCTGAAACTAATAGAGCATTTAGTGTCAACTCTACTTCTGTAACAATAATTAAATAATAAGTAGATAAAAGACTGGAGGCAGAGAAGTAACCAGTAGTCTCAGCAGGATGACTTTCAAAATTCCCTTCTCCCCTCCATCCTCCAACCCAAACATCCTGACTCTTTTAGAGCCCAATACAGCTATTTGAAGAGTAAAGAAAAATCTTACTAGAAAGAAGTGTTTTGTGCAAAAAAAAAAAAATATATATATATATATATATATATATATATATATATATATATATATATTTTCTATTAGTTATACTGATGGCCCTTTAAAACCATCGTCCCTGGGTGTGACCATATGATGTTCTTTGCCAGGAAGAAACTTTGTGAGCTGTGTTCTGCAGTCTCTGTATGTGAAGTAAGAGCTGCTCCGTAGCCTGTGGCTCGGTGCTGTGTTTTGTGCATCCTCTACAGGGACCAGAGAGCTCAATGTGACACGTGGGTGAACAGTTTCTCATTTAGTGTGGCCCACTGTGCATTGCAATAATCTTGCTTTTTGCTTAAATTCCCAGTCACTCACAAAACTGTAGACACACACAAGATACAAGAGTTCAGAATAAAAGGATTCCAGTGGGATGTTGTCTCCCACTTACTTGATCATTTTTTTAATAAAGACTGGGTGCCAGACATTTCATACTTAAGCCCTTGAAATCTAGAAATGTGATTTCTACCAATTTTCACAAAATAAAAGTAAATAGTCTGACTGTATTTGGAGTTCTTGGGCTTATGCTTACCTGATTAAATAAAAGACATTTCACTTTTTTTTTTTTTTAATTTTTTTTTCAACGTTTATTTATTTTTGGGACAGAGAGATACAGAGCATGAACGGGCGAGGAGCAGAGAGAGGGAGACACAGAATCGGAAACAGGCTCCAGGCTCTGAGCCATCAGCCCAGAGCCCGACGCGGGGCTCGAACTCACGGACCGCAAGATCGTGACCTGGCTGAAGTCGGACGCTTAACCGACTGCGCCACCCAGGCTCCCCGAGACATTTCACTTTAAAAAAACAAAACAAAACTGCAGGGGTATCTGGGTGGCTCAGTCAGTTGAGCATCTGGCTGTCAATTACTGTTCAGGTTGTGGTCCCAGGGTCATGGAATCGAGCTCCGAATCAGGTTCTGCACTGAGCTTGGAGCCTTATTAAGAGATATTCTCTCTCTCTCTCTCTCTCTCTCTCTCCCCCCCCCCCCCCCCCCCCCCCGCCCCATTCTTGCTTGTGTGCATGTACTTTTAAACAAACAAGGGGCACCTGAGTGGTTCAGTTGGTTAAGCATCTGACTTTGGCTCAGGTCACAATCTCGCAGTTTGTGGGATCAAGCCCCACATCAGGCTTTGTGCTGACAGCTCAGAGCCTGGAACCTGCTTCCAATTTGGTGTCTCCCTCACCCTCTGCTCCTGTCCCACTCATGCTCTGTCTCTCAAAAATAAATGTTAAAAAATAATTTTAAAACAAACCAAAAAACCGCAACAACTCCAAATATGAGAATTGCTGTTACAATTGAATAGATATTCATTGTATTTTATTGAGAAAAATTATGTGACTCCTCTGTACAGTACCAGATATGTGGAGAGAAAAAATAAGGTATGGTCCATCCTAACTCTCAGAGATTTACTCTACAACAGAGAGAACAAGCAGAATCAAAGTACTGATATCATCCAAGGGAGACACTAGTAACCTGTCATGTAACAGTATTTCCTGCCACAGTCAGAGTCAGCCTCAGAATCCTTTTCAATACAGCATACCAGGCAACTTTTGTAAGATAAAAATTTTTCTTCCTTTATTTAAAAAAATAATGTATAATGTATTCCCAGAACTTTAGATATTCACCTGGCCTTTTATCTTTTTGTTTTTTACTAGCTTTTCAAAGAAATAAGTCATTTTATATATGAACGTTGGAACCTGAGAGCATCTCGAGAAAGTAGAATATAGTAAAGTTCCTTTTCAAGAAGTTTCAACTTCCAGCAGTGCCTGGGTGGCTCAGTCGATTAAGCGTCTGACTCTTGATTTCGGCTCAGGTCATCGGCTCAAGGTCATGAGCTCAAGCTCCAAGTTGAGCTCTGAACTGAGCGTGGAGCCTGCTTTTAAGATTCTCTCTCTCCCTCTGTCTTTGCCCCTCCCTCCCTCTCTCTAAAATAATAAGAAATAAAATAAAGAAGTTGAAACTTCAAATTCAAGAAGATAAACACCTGTTTCACATATATGATTACAGAAACCCATTCCTACTACTTACCCTATAAACATTGTGTTTTTCTTGGTTATTTCTAGGATGATTGTCCTTGGTACTTTGACTCTTTGTATAGTTTCAAGACTGTAAAGCTGCCAGCTGTCAGTGAATGGTGACCACATTTTCAGGTGTCCTGGTGCTGGAATTCCCTTCATTGCTTCTGGGCTCACCCGTATTGGTAGAGATCAAAGGTCTTACAGGGCCTGACCTATTTGGTGTCATGTCACTGATCATTCCACCTGTGTCTTTGACCCTCTTCTCCTTCCACATGCTTTCCACAGGTGCTGTATCCAAAGCCATAGTTTCAGTTTACATATATTGATAAATCCCAAGTATGTATAATAAGACTCCTCTTAAACTCTGGACCCTTAATTTCAACTGTCTGTGGCGCATTTCCACCAGAGTGATAAGAGCTTTATAGTCCTTACTTAATCTAAGCTTTCCGAATAACCCTTAGAAGTAAACATCCCCAGGCTTGGAGAAGCACACCATTCACCATTCATAAACAGTAAGCCTGAGTCTGGTACACAGGCTATCTAGAATTTAATAGTGTACACGGACCATTCCATTTTGGCTTGAACAAAATAAAAGTCATCTCACTCCTCTCCCTAAAACTCCAGTCTTAACCTTAAATCAGTCCAGTCCACAGCAAATACCATCTTGTTCTCATATCCTTCTTCATGGTCCAGGAAGTTACAAGACGTTTCAGTTCTATCCCTAAAATAGTTCTCAAACTGCCCCCGCTCCTGCCTCCATTTCTACTCTAACCCTTGTAGACCTTCAGCAAAGTGTTGTAATTTCTTACCTAGTAGGCATTCTTATTATTCCTCTCCCATTTTTTTCTCTTCTCTTGGGCTAGGAGAGAAAAGCTACAACAGACCGCGATTTTTCTCATATGTGTTCGTTCCTTTTAGTTTATTTACTACTATACCTATCTTGGATAAAAAGCTAGGATGTGGATGAGAAAACTTTACTTTGGTGCAAGTAAAGTGTTGGGTTTTGTCTTGTTTTGTTTTCTACTTAATGTTTTCACTTGTATCTTTGTAATAAAGTCTTTCGTTTCCTTGTTTTCTAGGAATGTTTACCCTTGCGGAAGTTGCTTCACTTAATGACATTCAACCAACTTACCGAATCCTGAAACCATGGTGGGACGTGTTTATGGATTACCTGGCTGTCGTTATGTTGATGGTAGCCATCTTTGCGGGAACCATGCAACTTACCAAAGATCAGGTGGTCTGCTTGCCGGTATTGCCATCTCCTGTAAATTCAAAGGCACACACCCCACCGGGAAATGCCGACGTTACCACCAATATCCCCAAGATGGAAGCAGCCACTGACCAAGACCAAGATGGGCGGACGACAAGTGACATTTCCTTTGGCACATCTGCTGTGACACCTGACATACCTCTCAGAGCCACATACCCTCACACAGATTCGACAGTTTCAAATCAGGAGACAAAGAAAGAGAAGAAGGATCCAACAGGCCGAAAAACAAACTTGGATTTTCAGCAATACGTATTTATTAATCAGATGTGTTACCATCTGGCCCTTCCGTGGTATTCTAAGTACTTTCCATACCTTGCTCTTATACATACTATTATTCTCATGGTCAGTAGCAACTTTTGGTTCAAATATCCAAAAACATGCTCAAAAGTAGAACATTTTGTTTCAATATTAGGAAAGTGCTTTGAGTCTCCGTGGACTACTAAAGCGTTGTCTGAGACAGCGTGCGAAGACTCGGAGGAAAACAAGCAGAGAATAACAGGTGCCCAGACTCTACCAAAGCATGTGTCTACCAGCAGTGATGAAGGGAGCCCCAGTGCCAGTACCCCGATGATCAACAAAACAGGCTTCAAATTTTCAGCCGAGAAGCCTGTGATCGAAGTCCCCAGCATGACCATCCTTGATAAAAAAGATGGGGAGCAGGCCAAAGCCCTGTTCGAGAAAGTAAGGAAGTTCCGTGCTCACGTGGAAGACAGTGACTTGATCTATAAGCTCTACGTGGTCCAAACATTTATCAAAACAGCCAAATTCATTTTTATCCTCTGCTATACCGCAAACTTTGTCAACGCAATCAGCTTTGAACACGTCTGCAAGCCCAAAGTGGAGCACCTGACTGGTTACGAGGTATTTGAGTGCACCCACAATATGGCTTACATGCTGAAAAAGCTTCTCATCAGTTACATATCCATTATTTGTGTTTATGGTTTTATCTGCCTCTACACTCTCTTCTGGTTATTCAGGATACCTTTAAAGGAATATTCTTTTGAAAAAGTCAGAGAAGAGAGCAGCTTCAGTGACATTCCAGATGTCAAGAATGATTTTGCGTTCCTTCTACACATGGTAGACCAATATGACCAGCTCTATTCGAAGCGCTTTGGTGTGTTCTTGTCGGAAGTCAGTGAAAATAAACTTAGGGAAATCAGTTTGAACCACGAGTGGACGTTTGAAAAACTCAGGCAGCACGTGTCCCGCAACGCCCAGGACAAGCAGGAGCTGCATCTGTTTATGCTGTCAGGCGTGCCCGATGCTGTCTTTGACCTCACAGACCTGGATGTGCTCAAACTTGAACTGATTCCGGAAGCTAAAATTCCCGCTAAGATTTCTCAGATGACTAACCTCCAAGAGCTTCACCTCTGCCACTGCCCTGCAAAAGTGGAACAGACTGCTTTTAGCTTTCTCCGAGATCACTTGAGATGCCTTCATGTGAAGTTCACCGATGTGGCAGAAATTCCTGCCTGGGTATATTTGCTCAAAAACCTTCGAGAGTTATACTTGATAGGCAATTTGAACTCTGAAAACAATAAGATGATCGGACTTGAATCTCTCCGAGAGTTGCGGCACCTTAAGATTCTCCACGTGAAGAGTAACTTGACCAAAGTTCCCTCCAACATTACAGATGTGGCTCCGCATCTTACAAAGTTAGTCATTCACAATGACGGCACTAAACTCTTGGTACTGAACAGCCTTAAGAAAATGATGAATGTCGCCGAGCTCGAACTTCAGAACTGTGAGCTGGAGAGAATTCCCCATGCTATTTTCAGCCTCTCAAATTTGCAGGAACTGGATTTAAAATCGAATAACATACGCACAATTGAGGAGATCATCAGTTTCCAGCATTTAAAACGACTGACGTGTTTAAAATTATGGCATAATAAGATTGCCACCATTCCTCCCTCCATCACCCACGTCAAAAACTTGGAATCACTTTATTTCTCTAACAACAAGCTCGAATCCTTACCGGTGGCAGTGTTCAGTTTACAGAAACTCAGATGCTTAGACGTGAGCTACAACAACATTTCGGCGATTCCCATAGAAATAGGATTGCTTCAGAACCTGCAGCATTTGCATATCACCGGGAACAAAGTGGACATTCTGCCAAAACAGTTGTTCAAATGCGTGAAGTTGAGGACTTTGAATCTGGGGCAAAACTGCATCACCTTCCTCCCCGAGAAGATTGGTCAGCTCTCCCAGCTCACTCAGCTGGAGCTGAAGGGCAACTGCTTGGACCGCCTGCCAGCCCAGCTGGGCCAGTGTCGCCTGCTCAAGAAAAGCGGGCTTGTTGTGGAAGACCATCTTTTTGACACCCTGCCACTCGAAGTCAAAGAAGCATTGAATCAAGACATAAATATTCCCTTCGCGAATGGGATCTGAACTGAGGTGATACGTGCACATCCGTGTGCAGGAACCACTTCCTAGATTGCAAACACTCACGTACAAGTTATTGCAAGATAATGCATTTTAGGAGTAGATACATCTTTAAAAATAAAACACAGAGAGGACGCATAGAAGGCTGATAGAAGACATAACTGAATGTTCCATGTTTGTAGTGTTTTCAGGCATTCCTTTCCAGATCTTTTCTCTTTTCTTTTTTTCTTTTGGGGAAAGGGAAGGAACGATTATAATCACTAATCTTGGTTTCTTTTTAAATTGTTTGTAACTTGGATGCTGCCGCTACTGAATGTTTACAAATTGCTTGCCTGCTAAAGTAAATGATTAAATTGGCATTTTTCTTACTCTACCACCTTTTGGGAGATGTCTTGATTTACTTTGCTTGACCGGTGCAATATTGCTTTAACTCAGACCACTTAAAGACACATCGGGTCCCAACTTGTAAATGTAGCTTTGCTGAAATATTGATTTCCTTCCTGTTTTAATTTAAAGTGCCTCAGATAAGCACTTCTTATAATACTGGGCTAGGGCTACTGCTTCTGAGAATCCCATTTTATAGATTTTATACTCTTGGAGGCCTGGAACACGATAAAGGTGTGTAGACTTTCAGTTTGCGGGGCAGGGGGGGATTATTTAAAAAAAAAATAACAAGGGAAAGTAAATAGCATCCCCCTTACTAATGGCTATTTTTCTATAGTCTGGAGTTTGGATCATGAGATACATTTTTCTACCAATACTATAAGGTTGCCAATGAATAGAAAATGATTTTTGTAAAAATTAATTACAACCGGGACAAAAATTATAATGGCTTAATGATTAATACTTTTCAGTATATCAGGAGCACCTGGGTGGCACAGTTGGTTGAACGTCAGACTCTTGATTTTAGCTCAGGTCATGATCTCACGGTTCTTAGAGTCAAGCTCACATTGGGCTCCACACTGACAGCACAGAGGCTGCTTAGGATTCTCTCTCCCTCTCTCTCTCTATGTCCCTCTCCCCTGAATCTCAAAATAAATAAACATTATTTTTAATCTTGAAAAAAAAAACTTTGCAATGTATGAATATTTGGACGATAACACAAAATCAAGGATCATTAATTTCTTGCCCTTTTCACTGTTGCGGGGGAAAACGGGACTTAAAGTTCATTAAATTGGAAAACTGACTTTCACTATTGATTTAAGTGACAAGCTGTATTTCCTGTGTTTGTCTGCACCTAGGAGGGGTCATTTCCAAGGGAATGCTGGCAGAATGTACTTTTTGGATGATGGTTTTCCTTCTTTAACCTACAAAGTGTACAGAAATTCGCTGCCATCTGTTTAGGTATTGGTCAGCAGGTGTTTCTCAGCCTTTCTACAGGGGTGTTTTTTCAAGAGAAGAGGACTGTTTGACATTCCTGATGACAAAATAATGTCCTCTCTAGACAAGACTGGACTCATCTAGTAAGATACTGGAGGGGCCTGGCTGGCTCAGACAGAAGAGCATGTGACTCTTGATCTCGAGGTCGTGAGTTCAAGCCCCACTTTGGATATAGAGATAACTAAAAATAAATGAACTTAAAAAGAAACTGGACATTCTCTTGTCACACTTTAGCGTGAATTGAAGGATTTTGCAGAGAATGTGAAAATAGGGACTCACATCCTTGCTTTTCCTCCTCAAACTGGTCTCAGAGAACTGGCCCGTTGCAAGTGGTGATGAATCTTTGTTGGCTGTAGACTTATAAATACTCTGGGAAGTGTTACCACTAATAGAGAAAGCCTTGTCCTCTCTGGCTGCCTTAGGAACTGACCCTATCTCCAGCATCCCAGCCACTCTCTCTTCCTAAAAGACAAGTGTATAAAATCCCAGGTTCAGAAAATCAAAGGACAAGGGCAAATTTGGGATATATAAGCCATTTGTCTTCCATATACGCACCTTTGATTTCTCTACTATGCGCCTAGCCAGTCCAGGGAACTGGGAATTCACTGCTGGAACGAGTCAAAGTCCCTGGCTACTGCAGCTTTTTAGCAAAGGAAGAGAATACTAATAACGCCAGTTATACAAATGATTAATTATAATTGTAATCTAGAAGGTGTGCAGAATCTACGTGAATGAATTATGGCTGGGAGAGGTAACACTTAAAGAGGAGCTTCAGGGAGGTTTTGTACCCATCAACTCTGCCTGTAAACAGACGTTTCCTTCCCACCGGCCACATAGGGCACTATTCTCCCTGCATAGTAATGCCACCAGCAGACTATGGGCACAGCATTTTTAGAAGGATGCCTCATAATCTTGCTTGTGAGGTGAACAGGCCAGATCTCAACGATCCTTGCTTTATGGACTAGGAAACTTGCTTTCCTTTCTTAAAACAAGTGTATGTTATTTTGAAGGGCATAAATGGCAAGACACCCCCTGGTCACCGTGCTCTGCAGAGAGGTCTTCTGTAGGAACCAGTCTGTGTGACACTCCCAAGCTTGACAGCTGGCCCTGGCCTGTGGGTACCCGTTTCCTAATCAATACTTGAGGTTCAGTCGCTTAGAACTGATTGGTGTTACATGCCTTCAAACATACCCAAACTTCTATTGACTTTATCAGCCCTTAATGATTTCCTTGAACTCTGAAGAGTTCATGGTCCATTGATTTAAGTGCCTCATTCCTTGCCACTGTTTGCATGTAGCAATATTTTAAGAGCGGTTTCCCAAGAAATGCTGATTCATCTTGCAAACTTTAAATATACAGGGTCTTGGAGTCTCAACAAAACAACAAATGAGATGATGAAATATACTGTCAGTCCATGTGTCCTCACAAATTTACGTTGCCACCACATGTACCAGACATGGGAGAAAAACAAGTTAGAATGTACGACTTTTGGCTTACCAGTATTTTCATTTCTTTTTCCTAAGCCCCTTGAGCACCATTTGGAGAGAATTCATTTAAAGAAACTTTAAATATTCCATGTCTGTGTGAGTCCCACAAAGTCTGAGGTTTACTAGTGCCTGTTTGACCCCCCCTCTCCCCACTTTCAGTTGGCTCAACGGAGAAAACTGGCTTTTTTGGAGATTCAGAATGAGCTGAAATTGTTACAGGGACCTCAGTCTTTGTAGTGGAGATTTAGCAATTTAATAATAGGTAGAAAGAGTTCATTCTGTAAAAGTCCTGGCCCACAGTTCCTGCCCATTTGACATTTTTCATAGATAAAGGGAAAAGTCTTACATTTTATTGCTAGCACTTTCTCTGACTGCCCGCTCTGAACTCAGAGGCAGCCAGCAACTAAACCCGAAGTTGCTGATGGCAGTGAACTCCAAAGTGCCCTTGATACCCACGCCCAGTAGCTGTTTCCATTCACCTTGCTGAATAAAAGCCAGAGTGCTGGCCTCTCACTAGGATTTCTGGCACCACTTGGCCAGTAATTCATTACAATAAAATGGTCTCTTTATCGACTGAATCCCCAAACAAAGCCTGAACTAACAAAAAGCCCTTTTCATGGAAAGAAGAAGGAGGGGGTGAACTTTGGAAAACAGTTTTCAAATGTCCTCTAACTTGTGACTGACACAAGAAGTGGCCCCATCTGGTCCTGGCCAGCTGTGGCTCTCCCAGGACAACCCTACCAGGTATTCGGAGTAGTGTCTGCTTGGGGGGCTTGGTGGGCGGGGAGACAACAGCAGGGCCACAGACCATCGCCTTTCAAGTCTGGTATAGCCTCAGGTGACCACCATGTCGCAGCTATCAGGGGAATAATAAGCTCCTTGGTTCACAAATCTTCAAACTCCAAAGAATAGCAACGTATACATTGTCGCAGGTAAGCATAGTGTTTCTCGTGGAATGCACAAGATTTTTTGCAGTCAATTTTTTGCAGGGTTTCGTCTCAGACTCAGGACCCACACCCGCACCTCTGAGGGTTGAAATGGCCTAGCCCCCCCCCCCTGCTGTTCCTATAATCAGTCCTTTCCCTACTACTAAGATTCCAGGCTCTGGATTGACAGTGTCTGGATTTGAATCCTGACTCTGCCTCAGCTGTATGACCGCAGCAGGCTACTTAACCTCTCTAAGCCTCAATTTCTTTATCTGTAAATGGGAATAATAATACTGCCTCCCAACGGTGCTTTTTGTAAAGACTGAATGAGGTGATTCGTTTAAGGTGCTGTGCCTGCCAGATAGTAAGTACTCAATAACGATTACTGTTACTGATGGAGGAGCATGGGGCAAGCTGAGGGCAAAGTACAGGCTAACAGCACCCCCCCTACCTTGTATGATATTCCATACATACACTCCCACTACCCAAAAACAGGAAAGAACAAAAAAATAAATAGGAGTCTCTACCAGTTTACAAGAACAAGACAATCCCGTCAATGGCCTAAAGTCCAGGAACTCCCTACTGTCTTAATTCTTTGCTAGAGGGAAAAACAACCTTAGCTTGACAATAGCTAGGCCTCCAGTAAGTCTTTAGCATGTGAAAGCCTCTTTGGAAACTCCCTCTAGACTTTATCTCTCCCAACTCCTTAAACCGGTCACCAGCCCCCACTCCACCCCCACCCTTGCCTTACAGCTCTTCCTGCCCTCGGGTCCTGTCCCTGTGCTTTTGCACCAAAGCTTTTGTCACCTTTTGCACCAAAGACGTCTTCAAGAATTCTTTCTTGGCCATCAGCTACAAACCCCGCCGTCACCCCCAAAACTGCATCATTACCATTATTTTTATCCCCAACCGTCACAAAAGACTGTTAGTGTCCCCTAATACGCATTCTCTCCTTCCCTTCCTTGGTATGGAATTTTCAGTGGACACCGGGAACACAGCATAAAATATGTACAAAATAAAATATTTCCCAACCTTACTTGGGGCTGGCTGTGGCCGTGTGACTAAATTCTAGCCAAAAGAGTGGGAGTGGAAAGGGAATGTGCACTTTCTGGATTGAGCCCTTTAAGGGAAGGGCCTGCCATCCCTTTCCCCATTGCTGCTGGTTAAACTGCAGATTTTAGAAGGGAGTCCAGTGTAGACTGCAGACCCAGGGAAACAAAGCAGGCATGGGCCTGCAACAGAAGACTGGGTGGGCCTGACAAATTCAGAGAGCAGGATTACATAAAGGAGGAGTAAATTCTGTCTTGTGGAGGCCTCTGTGCATTAGGGGGCTCTCATACATGCAAGTCCCAGAGCCTTTGCTGCTCAAGCTGCTGTGCAGGGAGCTTCTCAGAAATGCTGAATCTCAGATCCTTACCCAGACCAATGGAATCAAAATCTGTATTTTAACAAAGTAATATCCAGGTGATTTATAGGCATGTCAAAACTTGAGAAGCATTGTCCGAAGTAGCACACCTATCAAAAACAAGTTGGCTGGCCATCACCAGGAGCTGGGAAGAGGTTGGTGCCGGTGACTAGTGTTTTTTCCACCATTGGGCTCTGCCTCTCCCTTCAGCCCATCGCTGGGCTCTCACTGGGGAGGAAACCAGAGTTGGGCTGCTACTTGTGGCTGATGCCAACTTCCATGCTTCCCCTTTGCTCCTGCTGGCAACCATACCATTCCTATCACTATGGCAACCATAGGAAGGCAGTGTGTAGTCCTACTGTTGTTGACTGCTTGAAGAGATGGTGGAGGAGTCTGAAGTTTTGAAGGTCCTATAACTGCTCTAATGACCTATGTGTCCATGTTCAGGCCATGGACACTCTTCACAAGCCCAGGTGGCTAAACAACCCCATTCCATTGTTTCACCTTCAGACTGCGTCTGGGTTAGCTGCTTAAAGCTCACTCAACCGTGGGATAACCTGCTCATTTGAGCCTTTCCAGAATGTCCCTGGGAAACTGCCAAATAGCCTGGCATGGAAATTGGCTGGAGTCATTTCAGGGGAAGACCCGCCCAAAGGAATCACCCAGGTGTTAAGCCAAGTTGTGTGTATACGGTAGAGAAATCTGTGTTTTCAATTTGCCAGTGGGAAGCTATAATTCAATAGTAGCCACATAATTCAGTACTTTGAAATGAAATACTGCCTGGATGGAAACCTCTTCAAGATGTATCTCCCAGGGTTTAACCCTAATCTTTCCTATGACTTAGGCCTGCCGGCTCTTTATCTGCTTTGGTTGTGGTGGGAACAGCTGGTCACCATCCAGACGACAATCCTTCATCGTCTTGAAGATGGTGATTCAATCACTCATCAGCTCCTTTTCGCCAGGATGTTTTGAAGATTATGTCAGCATGGTGCTCAGAGCTCCCTGGAGATAAACGGTGAGCAAACACAGCCTGCTATTAATTTATCATCACACTAGGCAAACAATTTAGCCCAAGTCCATTTTTTCATTCCTGCCCAAGAAGTAGCTGATGCATATTCAAGATGACGCCTTCCACTTATCAGTTCTATGTAACTGCTATTATCTAGGGGATTATGTGTTTCAGGTTTCCATTTCTGAAGGTGAAAGAACACCTTTGAACGTGGATTGAGCAATATAAGTAGCAATAGCAGCTCAGACTGTATACTAGATGGGCACTTGACTGACTGACTTGTTCCAGCAAACCTGGGTGGTGTGACAGATGAGGGAACTGTGAGTTAGACAATCTGCCTGAGGCCACCTAGCCAACAGGAGACCAGGGCACTGTTAAATCAGAGGATGCGCCTAGCTTATCTCGTTCAATCCTCACCAGACCAGGAAGAGAAAAGCATTGTCCCCAGTGATGAGAAAACAGATTCAGGCAAGCTAACCTGTCTCTGGTTCCACATGTAGGTAGCAGACACTAGCCGCAGACTCAAGTGTGTCTACAACCAGAGTCACGCTCTCCCACCAAACGACATGGCAGATGTCTGGTGCTCTGTCAGCAATTCAGAAAGAGGTTGTGAAAGCTGTGTTGACATCTGGTTGTATAAATCTGCCCCAAGCCAAGGCTTTTCTTCATTCTTTAGTAATAGGAGTTTTTGATGTGTCTCAGCATCTGTCCTTAGCGTTACGACTTGTTTCCTCTGGTAGGCTGTCTGACAGTCATGAAAAGGCAATCCACCCAAGGTAATGTAATTATTTTCCCCTCACTAAATGTTCAAGGCATGGCCGTCTTTACTCATGGTCGTTTACTCCGAAATGAGAAAGCTCTGTCTGGACTATTTGATGCAGAGTAAATGTGGTGAAGAGTGACATTCAACAGGTCCAGACAGGTGGGTGCAGGAAAACACTGTAACATTTGCTGGGCCCTCCAGGCAGATGTGACTTTTCTTTCCAGCATGGCATTTGAGACAGATTCTCAAGCTGTTACCAACCCGGGCGGCACCGGCGCCTGCGTTGTCCTGACCTTTATTTTTACTGGATCTCTTTCTTCTTCTGTTGACGGTCCCTGCACTCCACCATCTGGGCTAGGACAAGAATCAGATATTTGTGGTCCCTGGGGAGAAAGAACCAGTTTTACTGGAAGAAACTGCTTAGAAGAAAGAAAGAATGTATAAAGTTGAGGAAACTAACATTCCCACCCCTGCTGGTACCTTTGTAACCCACCCCGCTTCAGATTTACATTTCAAAGCCTCCAGAATGTTTTGATTTGGGTTTTTTTGGTTTTTTTTGGTTTTTGTTTTTGGCATTTCTTATCCTTTGTGATTGTTCCTTATCCATTGTAATTTGTTCTAATATCTTACCTAAGGTGAGCTCAGTTTCCTGGGAGTAAATTTTTTTTTTTAAGTTGACTTAGGTATTTTGAGAGAGACAAAATAAGCAGGGTAGGGGCAGAGAGAGATTGAGAGAGAGAGAGAGAGAGAGAGAGAGAGAGAGAGAGAGAATCCCAAGCAGGCTCTGTGCTGTCAACACAGAGCCCCATGCAGGCTCGAACTCACCAACCATGAGATCGTGACCTGAGCCTAAGTGGGACGCTTAACCGACTGAGCCACCCAGGTGCCCCCGGAGTTAATTTTAACCAAAATGTGAATTGTCATTTGAAAAACACTTATGTGTGTCGTGTATCTCTGACTCCTTGTAAAAGTGAGTAGAACTTTTACAATATAACACAAGTAATACACAGACAATATAAGCAGAAAAATCTTGTCATTCACCACGACTAAAATTAATCTCAATTAGACTAAAATTTTCTTGGTCGGGAGTGACCAAGAAAGTATGCAGATGGAGCAATAAGAAGGAGGTCAGAGGAGGCGGAAATAGGTGGGGATGTTTTAAAATATTGTCAACAGTTATTCTATTATTTACAGAATAAAATTAGCCCAATGACACATTCTAAGTATGGCCTCAGTTCTTCCACCAGACGGAGCTGAAGACGGGGTAAATAACACGTGTGCTCGGTTGCCATGAATCAGGCCCCGTGTAGTCGCTTTGGGGAAGATTGCAAGAGGTAGTAAGTTAACTACTCGTACTGAGTTCTTAGTTGCTAGAACTTAGTTGCTTTCCTGGTTGTATGAAATTAAATTAATTCGTGGCCTCAGACGTAAGTCCCTGTTTGTAAATAGAGCCTTCTGCCAATAGTTCAGCCACTTGTTCTTTGTCACTGGAACTGAGGGAATGCAGTGTGGTGGCCAGGGTTCCAGCCTGCAACCTAACAGACAAGTCACTTAACATGGGTGTGCTTTTGCTTTCTCATCTGTGAAATGGGGTTAATGATAGTATTTCCTTCGTGGCATTGTGTGGATTCAGTAAGTTAACACGTATGAAGCACCTAGAACAGGACTAAGCATGTTGAGGGCTTCATACATTTTAATGCTTTTCATTAATAAAGTTTCTAAAACATTTGGAGGATATATCCATAAGCCAAAAAAAAAAAAAAAAAAACCTCTGGAAAATAAAGCTATAATGTAATATTATAGTAGAGCTAGGAAAATGGACACTGACCAATTACGAACGAATTGTGTCTTTCTCTCCTTTCAAAAGCCAGCAAAGACAAGTCACAGGGTACTTAATGTCTTACAAGCAGCTTTTCATACATTTATTCACTTGTTTATTTTGCTCAGCAAATCAGAGTAACCAGACTCTGTATCATTAGGAACCCTCTTTGGTTGGTTATGAATGTTTCTAAGTAGTTCTCTAAACTTGGGTCAGACCCTGTGACCCATCTGACCAAAGGCCGGAAGACAAATTTCTGAAGAACGGCAATAAAGGACTGTGTCTTGAGCTAGTTTTTTGGGTCCTCAATAAGGAATGCTGACTATTTTAGTTACATAAGGATAAGGAATTGGTTGCTGATATAAGGGAGGAAAAAAAATTGTTTTTCATCTACCCATCTTAGGTTCACAGACCCAGCCCTATAAATTAGACTGACAAAAGACATTAGCAAGAGGAAATCAAACAGAAGTTTATTAACAAGTGCATGATGCATATACAAGGGAGCACCCAGAGAGGAGTCATTCAAACGCGTGGTATAGCATTTTTTACAATTCTACCTACAGTGTTAGGTTAGTTTCAGGTGTACAATATAGTGATTCAGCAATTCCATATGTTGCTCGGTACTCATCATGATATGCATACTCTTAATCCCCATCACCTATTTCACCCATCCCCCCACTCCCCTCCCATCTGGTAACCATCAGTTCTCTATACTTTAGAATCTTTTGTGGGTTTGTTGTTGTTGTTGTTGTTGTTGTTGTTGTTGTTTTAACGTAAGCTATATACGCAATGTGGGGTTTGAACTCATGACTCATGATCAAGAGTTGCATGTTCTACCAACTGAGCCAGCCAGCTGCCCCTTTGTCTCTCTTTTTCCTTTTATATATAAAGCCTTGTTTTTTTATTATTTTTTTAAGTAGGCTCCATGCCCAGCATGGCACCCAACGCAGGGCTTGAACCCACAACCCTAAGATCAAGACCCTAGTTGAGATCAAGAGTTGGACACTCAATCAACTGCCCCACTGTGTCTCTTTTGTTCATTTGTTTTGTTTCTTAAATTCCACATATGACTGAAATCACATGGTACTTATTTCTCTCTGACTTATTTCACTTAGCATTATATCCTCTAGGTCTATCCACATTGTTGTAAATGGTAAGATTTCATTCTTTTTTTATGGCTGAGTAATATTCCATACACACACACACACACACACACACACACACACACACGGCACAACTTCTTTATCCATTCATCTATTGATGTACACGTGGGTTGCTTCCATAGTTTGGCTGTTGTAAATAATGCTGCAATAAACATAGGAGTGCATATATCTTTTCAAATTAGTGTTTTTGTATTCTTTGGGTAAATACCCAGTAGTGGAATTACTGGATCATACAATAATTTTTAATTTTTTTGAGAAACTTCCATATTGTTTTCCACAATTGGCTCCCACCAAGAGTGCACAAGTGTTCCTTTTTTTCCACATCCTCTCCAATACTTATCATTTCTTGAGTTTTTTATTTTAGCCATTCTGACAGGTATGAGGTGATATCTCACTGTGGTCTTGATTTGCATTTCCCTGATAATGAGTTATATAGAGCATCTTTCATGTGTCTATTGGCCATCTGTGTGTCTTCTTTAGAGAAATGTATGCTCATGTCTTCTGCTCATTTTTAAATTATATTATTTGGGTTTCTTTGGTGTGTGTTGTATGAGCTCTTTATATATTTTGGAATATTAACCCCTTATTGGATATGTCTGTCATTTGCAAATATCATCTCCCATTCAGTAGGTTGTCTTTGTTTTGTTAGTTGCATAGCATTTTAGCAAAAGAACAATACATGTTTAGTGAAATCTTAAGAAAAAAAAGGGCTTCGAGTTTCTAGGAGTGACAAATTGTAGGAAGGCAAATATATGGGGAAATTAATGGTAGATAAAGGCTAGTTTTAGCAAAAATTGTTTTGTAGATTTCTCTGGTGCTGTCTCTGAGCTGATAAGGTCTAGGGTCATCTCCAGTGGTGAACTTCTGTCCTCCTGGTAGAGAAAAGAGACGGGACACCTTTGCAAATTTACATCCTACTTTTAGGCAAATAGGGGTGGGCAGAGAGCTTTTTTTGTATCTTTTTCTTCTCAGTTGCCTTCAGCTCAAAATTGTCCTTATGCCAAAGTGGCATATTTGAGGATGGCATATTCTAGTACCCTTCACTGTGCTGATCATCATTCTGTATTTCTTTTTCATTAACTTGAAACTTTCATTAAGACTGGTCATTGGGGCTAAACATGTTCAAATTTTTATAATCTATTCAAGAAGATAAAAAATTATGATCACAGGGGTTCCTGGGTGGCTCAGTTGGTTATGCGTCCAACTTTGGCTCAGGTCAATATCTCATAGTTTGTGGGTTCAAGCCCTATGTCAGGCTCTGTGCTGAGAGCGTAGAGCCTGGAGCCCACTTTGAGTTCTCTGTCTCCCTCTCTGTCTGCTCCTCCCCCATTCACACACACTCTCTCTCTTTCCCTCTCTCTCTCTATCTCTCTCAAAAATAAATAAACATTTAAAAAAATTATCATCAGAAATAGTTGGCCGATGCTTCCTTCAAGGATTTTTAAAATACCTGATCCATGAAATGCCAGATTTACAGAACAGATGACTAAGGGGGTGATCATTCACAAAACACAAAGAATCTTTCCTTCTGTTCATCAGAGTTAGCGCCTCTGGAACTCAGAAAAAGAAATGGGTTATACGTAATGTTTAGAAAATGCATCTGTTGCTGATAGCAAAGCACATTTGCACTTTAAACAGAATGCTCATTTAAAAAGTACTCTCTGTCCAGGCTTGCATTGAGCATCTTTGTCTATTCATCTACTCCTCTGCCAGCTAAAGAATAAAACAAAGTGAATGGAGGTTTTACAAGAAAACACAAAAGGCAGTGTTTCCGTTGCTTTTTTAACTCTGCTAGTCCCAGCCCATGATGATGAGGTGTGAAGTGTTATCTGAGAACCTGTGAGATCTCAGCCTTACTTGAAGATTCAGCTCAATTTGTTACATTTATTTATTTTTGAGAGAGAGCGTGGGGAGGGGCAGAGAGAGAGAAGGCTCCCTCCAGGCTGTCAGTGCAGAGCCCATCACAGGCTTGAACTCATGAACCAAGAGATCATGGCCTGAGCCAAAACCAAGAGTCAGAAGCTCAACCACTGAGCCACCCAGGTGCCCCAATTTCTTACATTTGAAAGACTAGGAACCAATCACAAGGTATGCAGGGCTTAATCCAGTGGACTTTTAACCCTTTCATTATGCCAAAGATCTGCCCTCTACTACACTAAAGGGATTTAAAGATCCCCTTTAAACTTCGGCTATACTAACAAAGAATAGGGGTGAGAATGGGGGGTGGGGTACACAATAACTGCTTAGGCCAGGTCATCTGTTTCTGTAAGAAATAATCCAGCTCTTGCCCTATAGAAGCTGGGCAATGTGTTAAGTTCTGGGGCAAATCAGATGTAGTTGATCCCTATCAATAAAGAATTCAGGGGCACCTGAGTGGCTCAGTTGGTTGAGCACCTGACTTCAGCTCAGGTCATGATCTTATGGTTCCTGAGTTTGAGCCCCGTTTGAGCCCTGTTCGAGCCCTGAAGTGGGCTCAGGACCAATACTGTCAGCACAGAGCTCACTTTGGATCCTTTGTCCGCTGCTTCTCTCTGCCCCTCCTCTCTCTCTCTCTTTCAAAAATAAACATAAAAAAAAAAAAAAAAAGGCCGCCTGGGTGGCTCAGTCAGTTTAGTGTCTGACTTTCGCTCAGGCCATGGGCTCACAGTTTGAGTCCGAGTGTCACGTTAGGCTCTCTGCTGTTGGCACAGAGGCCACTTCAGATCCTCTGTCTCCCTCTGTGCCCCTCTCCCTCTCACGCTCGATCTCTCTCAAAAATAAATAAGCATTTAAAAAACTAATAAATTAAAAAAAAGAATTCAGCCCACACTTTATTCTCTGTTCTTGCCCCACCGTCTGCCCCCATGTTTGCCCTGCACCGTCCCACAGAGGTGCAGCTCCCAAAGAACAGGACAAGTCCTCAAAGAAGCCAAGGCCTTCTCATCAGCTGCAGTCTCCCCCACCCTTTCATTTCTTGCTGCCCCTCCCTGCTTTCCCCTGTACCCACATGTTGGCATTAAAGGACGCAGCTTGTACTTGTTAGCTCTTTCTTATGTAGTCTTCTAAATGTCCTGAAGTCTTTTTTTCTGACTACAAAAGTTAGCACATGTTCATTGTTACATAAAAGTCAAATATGACAGAAATGCATGTCCTCTGAAAACATATCACTCCGTCCCTCCAAACTGCAGACTTTCCTTTAAACTTCAAGTAATAGTCAAAGTCTTTCAATAGCCCTCTGATTTGCATGCGTCTTCCCCTCTCTGACCCTTTATCCTTCATCTGGCCCTCTTTACTGTGCTCCAGCATTACCACATTCAGCTTGCCTGCACTCCAGGACCTTTGCACCAGCCCCTCCTTTTGCTGCAGTGCTCTCCCCAACATACCTACATGGCTCTGTCTTATCAGCTTGGGCTGCCATAACAAAATACCACAGACTGGGTGGCTTCAACAACAGAAATGGATTTTCTCACAGTTCTGGAGGATTTAAGTACAAGATCAAGGTTGCAGCCGATATGGTTTCTAGTGAGAATTGTCTTCCTGGCTCGCTATGTCCTTACCTGGCCTTTCCTTGGCACATGCTCACAACCTCATTTAACTTTAGCTACTTCCTTAGAAGTCCCATCTTCAAACATAGCCACAGTGGGGGAGAGGGCTTCCCCACATGAATTTTGGGAAGACACAAACATTCAATCCGTAACAACTTCCTTCTTCCATTCCTGTTTACACATCACCTTATCAGAGAGGCCTTCTGTGGCCTGCTCTTAAGAAAACAGATTTAGGGGCACCTGGGTGGCTCAGTTGGTTAAGTGTCCAACCCTGGATTTCAGCTGGGGTCCCGATCTCACGGTTCGTGGGATGGAGCCCCACGACGGGCTCTGTGCTGGCAGTGCAGAGCCTGCTTGGGATTCTTTCTCTCCACTCTTCCCTCACTCATATGTTCTCTATCTCTAGATAGATAGATAGATAGATAGATAGATAGATAGATAGATAGATAAATATTTAGAAAAAACAACGCACAGATTGATTATTTTTCACAATTCCATGGGTCAGCTGGGGTCACTGGGGTCATCCAAGAGCTGCAGTCATCTGACTGAGACCAAAGGGTGTGCGGTTGCCTTACCCACCTGCCTGGACCTCAGTGCTGCTGTTAGAGAGTCTATCTCTTCAGAGAAATCTCATTCTTTTACAGTCTAGTCCAGCATGAATGCTTCAAAAAGTCAAGAATGGAGGCTTCAGGGCTCCTAAGGGCCTGGGTTCCTGATGAACAAGTCAGGAATAGCAGAGTCCATCACAAAGGGATGTGGACACTCAACAGTATGACTTGTCAGGTGCCATGCCTGTAACGATCTGCCATGTGATCCTACTTTAAGTTGCTACTCCGCTCATACTTTTTTCTTTCTTCTTTTCTTTTTTCTTTTTCCTTTTTTTGAGAGAGACAGAGTGCAAGCAAGGGAGGAGCAGAGAGAGGGAGACACAGAATCTGAAGCAGGCTCCAGGCTCCAAGCTGTCGGCACAGAGCCCGACTCAGGGCTTGAACTCACTAGCCTTGAGATCATGACCTGAGCCAAAGTCGGATGCTTAACCGACTGAGCCACCCAGATGCACCTACTTGTACCTTTTTTATAGTTGTTATCCCTGGTGAACAAATGACAAACTTTACACGGTATTTGCCTGGTTTTGTTCACGGATATATCTCTATCACCCAGAATAGAACCTGACCAATGGTGAATGCTTAATAAATATTAATTTGAAAACATTAATTTGAAAATGAACTTTCCCATAAAAGTATCCCATTTGACTTTTCACAACAACCTCCTGAAGCAGACAGTGAAAGTATCATTGCTCCCACTTTATAATTTTTTTTTAGTGTTTATTTATTTTTGAGAGAGAGAGAGAGTATGAGTTGGGGAGGGGCAGAGAGAGAGAGACAGAGAATCCGAAGCAGGCTCCAGGCTCTGAGCTGTCAGCACCGAGTCCAACATGGGGCTCAAACCACAAACCGTGAGATCATGACCTGAGCCGAAGTCGGACGCTCAACCAACTGAGCCACCCAGGTGCCCCTCATTGCTCCCACTTTATAGATGAGGAGAGAGAGGCCTAGACAATGGAGAGTTGCTTGCCTGAGGTCACATGGCTGATAAGAAGAGAGCTTCTGACTTGGCAGGCCAGGCTTTCTACCAGCTATGGTGCAACCTTCCTGGGAGCATTCAGAAATGCACCCTCTGCCTCCTGTATTTCCCTTCCCAGGGCTTTGGGCTTGAGAAGCTCTGTTGGGTAAATAGTTTCAGTTTTCCAACTGGCTACAGGCCATGGGGTCTACAGGCCAGAAGCAGCATTATCTCTTTGAAGTCTTCCTGTGGAGGCCAAAACCTAAAGGTCTCAATGACCCAGAGACATGAAGACACTAAAAGGTAAGGGTGTCAGGATCTATCTCTGTGGACCTTGCCCTGGACTGCACTGCACTGTTGGTGTAAAGTTAAACTTTAAATCCGCGTGTATAACCGGTGGTTGCCAGGTCATTCTGGTCTGGATGAGCCTTGCTTTAGCCCAGAGGGAACAGAACCCACGTTCCTCTCAAGCTTTGAGCTGCTATTCCACTCAGAGAATGTCTAGTGAATGAGTGTATGTTCATATCAAAGGGAAATGGCACCAGATGGAGAAAGTACTCAAGTCGGTACATTTTGAAATGTTTTGTGGTGCTTTTAGGGGGTGGAGAGGAAGGTTTGTCTCCTTTAAGAAAAGCCCCTTGAGAGATAGCTTGCAGATTGTTAGCTAGAAGCAAGTTTGAGGTTATTGTAAAAGCAGTCATTTTCATGCTTATTTTATTTTAGAGAGAGAGATGGTGAGTGAGCAGGGGAGAGGGGCAAAAATAGAGAGAGGATCTCATACAGGCTCTGCACTCAGCTCAGTGTGGAGCCGGACGTGAGGCCAATCTCACCACTGCGAGCTTGTGGCCTGGGCCAAAATCAAGAGCCACTTGCTCAACCAACCGAACCACCCAGGCACTCTAAAAGCAGTCATTTTTAAAATAGAAAGTTTTTGACGGGGTGTCTGGGTGGCTCAGTCGATTAAGCTTCTGACTTCAGCTCAGGTCATGATCTCACCATTAGTGAATTCAAGCCCCACATGGGGCTCTGTGCTGACAGCTCAGAGCCTGTTAAATTTTTAAAAAAAGAAAGAAAGAAAGTTTTCGGGGCACCTGGCTCAGTTGGTTAAGCATCTAACTCTTGATGTCAGCTCAGGTCTTGATCTCAATGTCTTGATTTCGAGGTTGTGACTTCAAGCCCTGGGTTGGGCTCTGTGCTAGGAGTAAAGCCTACTTAAAACATAGCTAGCTAGCTAGATAGGGGCACCTGGGTGTCTCAGTCAGTTAAGCCGTAGACTTCAGCTCAGATTATGATCTCACAGTTTGTGAGTTCAAGCCCCACAGAGCCCACTTTGGATCCTCTGTCTCCTTCTCAGTCTGCCCCTACCCTGCTCTTGTGCTCTCTCTCTCTCAAAAATAAATATTTAATAAATAAGTAATGTAGAAAGTTTGCTCTTTTCTGCCTCATTCTGTTGATTTGTGATGGTATTTTTCATTTGCGACTTAATGTCATTCTAAGTAAAAATTAAAATTTTAGATTGGTATAACATTTAGCATTCATCTTTATATTATGTAATGTCCTTTTTTCCACTTTTTAAAATTGAAGTGTAGTCGACACACGTTACCTTAGTTTCAGGTGTAAAACACAGTGATTCAGCTCCTCCATACATTATGCTGTGCTCACCACGAGTGTAGCTACCATCTGTCACCTTGCAATGCTGTTACACTACCACCGACTCTCTTCCCTGTGCTGTGACTTATCCATTCCATAACTGGCAACCTATGTCTCCCACTCCCCTTCACCCATTTTGCCTACCCCCCACCCCTTCAACGTGTGTGGTTTTTTTTTTTAACGTTTATTTATTTTTGAGACGGAGACAGACAGAGCATGAACGGGGGAGGGCCAGAGAAAGAGGGAGACACAAAATCGGAAGCAGGCTCCAGGCTCTGAGCTGTCAGTACAGAGCCCGACGCGGGGCTCAAACTCATGGACTGTGAGATCATGACCTGAGCCGAAGTCGGACGCTCAACCGACTGAGCCACCCAGGCGCCCCTCAACGTGTGTTTTAAATGCCAGTATAAGAGTACTATTAAACTTATGTGCAGAATAGTAAAGTTACACAATCTATATTTTGTTTCTCACACATGCATGTGGATTTGGTTCCTACCAGGACAGTGGAAGTGCCAGACAAAACCAATTCAACTGTTTTTATTTCACCACATGATGACATTCTACCAACACTCTACCTCTGGTTTACTGAGGAATAAGTAAAAACTTGAAAAGAGGAGGAACTTTGAGTTTCCATCTTTCCCTTTCTTTGTATGTTATCATATTTTGCAAACATGGTTGGCTAATTCAGGGAAGTACATGAATAAGGATATGATGGGATTCTTTCGTCATTTGTTAAATAACTAACATTATTTATATTAAAAAATTTTTTTAATGTTTATTTATTTTTGAGAGAGACAGAAATAGAGCGCAAGCTGGGGAGGGGCAGAGAGAGGGAGACACAGAATCCAAAGCAGGCTCCAGGCTCCGAGCTGTCAGCACAGAGCCCCACGCGGGGCTGGAACTCACGAACTGTGAGATCGTGTGACCTGAACTGAAGTCAGATGCTTCACCAACTGAGCCACCCAGGCGCCCCAACATTATTTATATTTAGAGCACCATTACTTTCTTTCTGCATTCAAATCAAGTTCTGGGTCAAGCAGAAAGCAAGTCCTCTCAGGGCTCTGTGTGCCTGCCACCCTCTGTTATAGATGGAACTCACTTACCTTGTGTCTGCCTTGAGTAACACTGAACTCCCCGACATCATGGGGATCCATAGTAATTCTGCACTCATGGGACATCAAGAATGTCACATGCAAATGGAACAACAAGGAAGAGTAGATACTCATATTATACCTGTCTTTACTTGCACACATGCTCCCATCAATGTAGTGTAAAAATCCAATACAAAGATAAAATTATTAAAAATCTCGGCAATAGAGCGTTCAAACAGGTGTGGTGTGATTATACGGCTCTTGCATTCTTTTTGTTTTTTAAAGACTTTATTTTTAAGCGATCCCTACACTCAACATGGGGCTCAGACTTACAACCCTAAGACCAAGAGGCATACGCTCTGCCGACTGACCCAGCCAGGCCCCTCATCTCTTACGCTCTTAAAGCAGGCCTCGCTCCTTGCTCTGTGTACACCATGGGGAAGGACGGTCTGCTCGAGGAGCTGTAACACACACCCTTCCGACTGTGCTGTTGTTCTCACCATACAATCTCCACCTTTGGTGAGGAGAGGGTTAATATTTGTTTATGGAGTTACCCATCCCGAAAGATCAGGAAAGGGAGCCGTTCTTTTCTTAATTCATTCAGCACATAGGTATTGATTCCCTCCTGTTTGCAAAGCACAAACTCCTGATGTTTAATTATCCAATTTGATCTCAATAGAAATGGAGTTAACAATTGATCATGAGGAAGTGTCCATAAAATCTCAACAGTATGGGGTTTGGAAAGTTTTCCATGTTGGTGAACACTGCGTATTGGGAGGATGAAGCCTTTGGAACCCTCCCAACCTTATCCTATGTAGACCTTCATCTGGCTGTTCATGGGTATCCTTTATCATGTTTTCATAAACTGGTAACTCTCTGTATTTCCTTGAGTTCTATAAGCTGTTCTAGCAAATAATCAAATCCACAGGAGAGGAGGTCATGGGAACCTCTGATTTTTTTTAAAAAAGACTTTTTTTTTTTTTTTTTAAGTAATATCTACATCCAGTGTGGGGCTTGAACTCACAACCTGAGATCAAGAGTCACATGCTTCACTGACTAAGCCAGCCAGGCGCCCCGAGAACCTCTGATTTTACCCAAGTTGAACAGAAGTTGTGGGTTACCTGGAGACCTACTACTTAAAATTGGCATCTGAAATGGGAGACGGTCTCTTGGGACTGAGCCCTTAACCTGATCTGATCCCATCTCCAGGTAGATGTCAGAATTGAGTTCATTTGCAGGACGCCAAGCTGGTGTCACAGAATTGCTTGATGTGGGAAAAAAAATTTTTGCACATCTGGTGTCAGATGTGTTATGAGTGTGGTAGTTCTGTGAGAATAAAGGAGAAACACAGTACTGAGGGTTTTCACCCCACACATATTGCTAACATACTTTCTCCTTCTTAAGGGCTACTAGTTAGTGACATGTTCCTGGGAATACAATACAAAATATAAAGCTTCAGTCTTCAATGTTTTACAAGCTCTAGGTGAGAAATACCAATAATAGCATAATTTACACCATGTTGGGGAGCCTGCCATAATCTCTTACTTATCTCTGTAGTCCTATCCTGTGAATCCTTTGCAATGTCATTTCATTTATTACCCTGACATCTTCCAAGGCCAACCATCTTTCTCTACCCACTCCCTCCCCACTTTCTTCCTTCCTTCCTTCCTTCCTTCCTTCCTTCCTTCCTTCCTTCCTTCCTTAAATTCCACTGGAGTACAGCAGGTGATTTATGCCAAAACAATTGATTGGATTCATATTTTTTTCCGGTTGGTTATTAGGTCAGATAAAGCCAGATAAATACAGGTCAAAAACTTATTCTATTTCACCGTCTCTCTGATCATTAAGATTAAAGTCATATGTGATTATTCATTTATCTGTCAAATATGTATTGATGACATAGGCTAGCTGGTAAAACAGTAGTGGGCAATGTAAACATGCCTCCTGCTTTCATAGAGCTTACACTCTAGTGGGGAAAAAAATAAATATATTAGTTAACAAATAAGGTACTTTCATCTAAAGTTAACGGCCATCGGAAAAAAATCAAATACATGGTTTTTTGATTTGGGAAGCTAATTTGGATTGAGGGTCAGTTAAGCCTTTCAGAGGAGGTGACAACTGCACTGAGACCTAAGCTAGACCTTCTCAACCTACAATTTGCATATGAATCACGTGGTGATCTTGTATAAGGCCTGTTATGATTTAGTAGGTGAGGGGTTGTGTGCCAGTTTCTGCATTTCTTACAAGGTCCCATGTGATCACTATGGTGCTTGTTCGTGGAGCACTTGTGGGGAAGAAAGTCCAGTGAGAAGAATCTAAAGAGAACTACAGAGAGAGCAAACAGCAATTGCATAGATGCTGAGGTGAGAAGGAGGTTGATGTTTGGGTTCGAGAAATACCGTTTTGTAGAGAGAGGCTAGGAGTGGTGAGTAGGAGATGAGGACTACGCAGCAAGTTCAAAGTGGGCCAAATCACACAGAGTCTTCAAGGCCAGAAGGTTTCCTTTTATTTCAGGGTAGTGGAAGACATTGGAAGATGTCAAGGGGACAAAGAGGAACACGGTCAGATTGAAGCTCTTGAAGATCAACCTGAAAACCAAGCGATAAAATGAATTTTAGGGGAGCAAGAGTAGAAGGAGAAGAGAGTTTAGGAAACCAGAGTGGCACTCCTTATGTGAGATGTCGGCGGCTCGGGCCCGGATGGCAGCAGGGGAGAGCGAGAGCAGCGGAAGGCTTGGATGGTGAGCTGGGAGCAGAACCAGCAGGACAAGTGCATGGATGAGATATAGAGGAGGTAGGAAAGAGACATTAAGGATGTCAACTGGATTTACGTTTTGATCAGCAAATAGCAGGTGACACCGTGTCCTGAGATGTAAAACCAAAGCAAAAACCAAAAGTAAATAAGTAAGTAAATAAATAAATAAAACAAAAACCAAAAACAAAAAACTTACCTTTTTTGGTAAGTGGGAAGGGAATATCATCCAGAGTGACTCTTACATCTAAAGCCTCTGTTTGTATGTGTGCTGGTGCAAATTTCATTGAGAATCTGACATTAGAATCAAGGTAGGAAGGCAAATGCATCTGAGAATTCCTTGATTAATTAATTGATTAGAAAGCCATTCAGGGGGCTCTTTCTCACAAATCCACCCTCCCTCTCCCGGTCACAAAGAAAGAGAAGAAAGATAGATCATCAGTGACAAATGGCCTTTGCAGAAGCAAACTTAGGGCCAGTTTCACTCCAGGAGACAACACTGCCTCTCTCCCTCATGGTTTCCAGTGCTCTACATGTTCATAGAAACTTCTCTAGTAAACAAACTATAAAAATGATGCATGAAAGTATAGTCTTGCATCTGCAAGTTTAGAATCATTCGGTAACGTATCATTACAAAAAAGAGAGAGAAACAGTGCTACCCTGATGAGTGATAGAAGTTGTCTGACAAACAGAGTTTTACATTATAATGTAAATTAAGTAGACTTTTTTTTGCCTGAGGCTGGAATTTTCCAATGGAAGTTGATTTCTTAGAATGGGGATGGATGGAAAGTTAGGGTATTTCTAAAGACCCACCAGTAAAATAGCAGTGTTTTACCCTCAGAGATTTCTCCCTGTTGGATTCCCATGAATAATTTCCATTACTGGAAAGAGTTTAAGAAAAAGTTACCTTTTTCCAGTTGAGCCTCTTTTGACACATTTTTCTGGTACCATTAATATGCTCATATTTCCTGTTGGAAGAATGGTTAAGATCTGAATGATTATTCAAATCCTTTTTTTTTTCCTTTCAAAGTTATTTTTCCTTGAAGAAGTTTCTTTGTCACTGTCAAGGTTAAGTGAAGTCACTCCTGAAGGAAAAAGCAGAAGGAATTTGGAAAACCATAAACCCCAGTGACCTATCTCAAGAATCCCCAGTAGATCTCAGGGTTTTTAGGGTAAATCATTTTGGGAAAATGTTTTCTTCCTTTGCTGTTAGGTTGACGAGGCAAAAGAAATAATACTGTTTGTGTCGACCTTTGTTCTAGAACAATTTCTCAAAGCAGGTTATAGGATTCCTGGGAATTTCTACCTGAATGATACAAAGTTGCATTTTCACCACCCAAAACCGCACATAGCAGATACTCAGTAGATGTTAATTGAATTACATTGAATTCTAAGAATCTGCTAGAAATCTTAGATCAGTTCCTTTCATCTTACAGATAGTGAGCAGGAAGCCAAGGAGGACAAGTTGAGAGTCTGGCCCCTGGGCAAAAGGACACATGTGGGTTAGGAATCTCACCATTTCCTTTGAAATTGAAGATGCCAGTTTCTTAAGGACACTTTATAGATCAAGGCCCTGAATCCATAAACATCCCCTTTGCAATTATCTTGCTAATTCTTTCTACAGGCAAACTTCTAAGTTTTTTCTTTACTGCTGTGGTAGGATAAGCAAAGATCCTTCCCACCCCCGCTCCATCTGGGGAGAGATGTGGGGATCAACAAATTCTATCATAGGAAGTAAACAAACATTCTCAACTTACAGGGACCTTTGTAATGACATGGATCCAGGAAGGAAACAAAAACGACTTTACCACAATAATGCCAAAGTTTTCATCATAGGGCTAGGTGAAAAACACGCTAATGGCTGAAAAGTACTTTGCCTCTGTGTTACTGGCCTGCATTCTCTTTGGCAGATGAGTAATACTGACCGCGGGGTGGGGGTGGGGGTGGACATCTGTCCTTAGGTAATTCAGGAGGAAACTGGCCTCTGCTGGCCACCCTCACGGCCTGAGAGGGAAAGGCACTGAACGTGCACACTGTGTTCCACTACAGGACCAGCCCACGTTCCTCCTACTTGAGAGCAAGCAGCAGGCTGGGCAGAGGAAATCTTCCATTAACATCCAGCTGAAGTCCAAGGCATTAATTTTTGCACTTAAGAAGAGACAGCGACAACTTAGGACGGCTTCCTCTTGTGAGGAATGGGGCAGCTTTCTGTGGCTAAGGGATGGGGATGCTACCTAGGAAACTTAGAGACAGGATGTGAGGAGGGTGACAGAGGCCTGGGGAGAGAGAAGTAGAGAGCAACTGGAACATCCATTCGGTGTAGCTCCTGAAAGCTCGATGTGATTGATCCCTTGTCCTGTCTGCTCACCTCCACCTTTCCCCACAAGGTCACAGGGAGCAGGTTACTAAGACAGGATATCACTATCTGTGCTACTAGGAATGATTTTCAATGCTTACCTAACTTTTGGGGTTACTCCTTCGTCGGTGTTCAAGGGTGTTTAGGCTCAGGAAATTAGGTGTGGTTGTATCTAGGAAACACAACAAACTTCCTGGTCACTTGGTGGGCCTGGGTAGACATGGGTCTAGGAGGGACACAGGCCAGACTCTTTCCCATCACTAAGATAAAGAGGAATTTACAGGCCAGCAGATGACCTCCCCCCTCCCGAGTTGTATGAGACAAGATACCTACTTTGCCTTGACCTCCCCCTTCGAATGCTAGCCAAGTCCATGCACACGACAGCAGGACAGGAGAGGGGTTCCTGGAACACCCGGTTCACGTGACATTTAATTGTTATTGCAGGTGGTGGGCACATTCTGGCACTGAGCAATCCTTCCACAAATGCTAATTAAATGCCTAGAGATGGCAGAATCCAAGCTTAGTTCTGGGGAAATTAATTCTTTTTGGTCTCTGACCTTAAAGATCTCATAATCGATTGAGGAAGATAACCATGATGGGATCATTTGTTTCAACTCAATTGGATTGAAGAGGAGACTATGAAATAAGTCCAGTTGGTTCACCCAAGAGATGAGAAGGACCTGAGCAGGTGCAGCGGCAAGAAGGATGAACTAGAGAGGGAAACTGAGTCTGAGAGACATTCTGAAGGAATTCCAAATGGCTGCGTTAGGCAGCTGGACACAGTGGGAAAGGGGGCAGAGGGTGGGGGGAAGGAGCTTGTGGGCTCCTGTTACATAATTCTGACCTCGTGTACTTAGAGAAACTAAAGTTGAAATTTAAACGTCAATATTGTCCAAGTCAAAGGAAGAACTGAGAAGCTCCTCTGACCAGCTTCTGTCATTTATCACCCCACGTGATTCGACTTGACTGAATTGACAGGCAAAGTGTTTTAAATTTGGGGCTTTCGGTGTGAGTTCCAGGGCAACCCCAGCTCGGAATTCCCTTTCGAGGGGTGTCAGAGCTGCTCCTGCCTGTCAGTCCCTAGACTGTCATGACCAAAGACTCAGCACCTCTGGGATAGGGCAGCTTCAGTTGTGGCATCAGGGACTTGGTATTTATTCTGTGTCATGAACGAGGCTGTTGTTTTGCCCTTTTGGACAAGTGTGTGTGTGTGTGTTGGAGACTGTGTAGATTCTGGCAGTTCTAGAAAGGGTGGGGCGGAGGACTCACCTCAGGGAAGGGAAGGAAACAAAGAACATGGACAGAGTAACTTGTCCAACACTAACAGCAGATACACTGTTTTCCTCCTGCAAAAATGAAACAAATGTCAAGATGAGGAAGATACACGTTCAGTAGGACAGTGAAGTATGGGCTCCAGAATCGGATTGGATTAATCCCCCTAACCCTGGGGCCCTGGGCTGGTTTACCCAAGCTGTCTCAACTCTTAGCTAAAAACCTGGCACATAGTAAGTGCTCAGTAAATATTAGCTTCTACTATTCTAAGTCATTTGGAGCAGGAAAGGGAAATCAGAACTATTTTTCTAAACCTGAACAGGAAGCTAAGAAAAAGTAGCTCTCAAAACAGCACTAGAATATAACTCCAAAAGCACACGCAGCAAAAGAAAAAATAGATAAATTGGACGTCACCAAAATTAAAAGCTTTGTGCTTCATAAATCTTTTTTTTTTTTTAACATTTATTTATTTTTGAGACAGAGCATGAACGGGGGAGGGGCAGAGAGAGAGGGAGACACAGAATCAGAAGCAGGCTCCAGGCTCTGAGCCATCAGCCCAGAGCCCGACGCGGGGCTCGAACTCATGGACCGCGAGATCATGACCTGGGCTGAAGTTGGACGCCTAACCGACTGAGCCACCCAGGCGCCCCAAAAGCTTTGTGCTTCAAAGGACATCATCAACAAAGTAAAATGACACCCCCCACACACCACGGGAGATAAGTTTTGCAAACTGTATATATAATAAGAGACATATCTAAAATATATAAAGAACCCCTACAATTCAATAATAAAAATCACACAACTTAATTTTCCAAAACGGGCAGCAGACCTGAATGGACATTTCTTTAAAGAGGACATGCCCGTGGCACATGAGCACATGGAAATGCTTGGCATCTTTACCAATCAGAGAAATGCAAACCGCAAGTACAAGGAGACACTACTTCACTTACCCTATGGCTGTCACGAAAATGACAAGTACCAAGTGTTGGCAAGGGAGTGGAGAAATGGAAACACCGCCCACTGCTTGTAGAAATGTAAAATGGTGTGGCCCCCTTGGAAAACAGTCTGGCAGTTCCTGACAAGGTTAAACATAGAGTTACCATATGGCCTGTGTGAGTAGAGCAATTCTTCTTCTGAGCATATACCCGAGAAAAATGAAAATTGTGTGCACACAAAAACTTGCACACGGACATTCATAGCTGTATTATACAGCACAGCCAAAAAGCCCCAAACAACCCAAATGTCCATCAACTGGTGAGTGGGTAAAGGAAATGTGGTCTATCTATACAGTGAAGTATCACTTGGCAATAAAATGAAATGGGGGCCCCTGGGTGGCTCAGTTGGTTAAGTGTCCAACTTCAGCTCAGGTCATGATCTCACGGTTCGTGAGTTTGAGCCCTGAAGCGGGCTCTCTGCTGTCAGAGCAGAGCCCGCTTTGGATCCTCCGTCCCCTTCTCCCCCCTCTCTCTCTGCCCCTGCTCACTTGTACTCTCTCTCTCAAAAATAAATAAATATTAAAATAAAAATAAATGAAGCACTGGTATACACTGTAATGTGCATGAGCCTTGAGAACATTATGCTTAGTGAAGGAAGCCAAACACAAAAAGACCATATTTCGTATAATTCTATTTATGTGAAATCTCCAGAATAGGCAAAATCTGTAGAGACAGAAAGTAGATTAGTGGTTGCCAGGGACTCGGGGTGTTTGAGGAGGAATGAAGGGTGAACGAGAATGGATATGGAGTTTCTTTTGAGGAGATGAAAATGTTCTAAAATCGATTGTTGTGATGGTTGTGTAACTCTGTGAATATACCAAAATCCATCGATTTATACACTAAATGGGTGAATTGTATGATGTGAATTATATCTTAATAAAACTAAAGAAAAAAAAGAACAGTACTAGAAGGAGGTATTAGTATGTTAAGAATTTTCCTTGTCAGGGGCGCCTGGCTGGCACAGTGGGTGGAGCATGTGACTCTTGATCTCTGGGTCGTGAGTTCAAGCCCCACGTTGGGTGTGGAGTCTACTTAAAATGAAAATTTTAACATATACAAAAAAGAATATTCCTTGTTCTATTATACCAGAGAGTCTGTGTGTAATAGATGACTATCAAATGAAAAATTTCTAGCGGCTATGCAGATTTCCATTCATGGTCCTGAATGTCCCACATTTTCATTAATGACCCAGAAAAGACCACCTGTGCTGAATATCTTGCCCTTGTTCCTCCAGATCCAGTCTCCACCGTCCACCCGGCTCTCCGTGGAGGCTGATTTGTGTGAACTAGGCCAGTGGGCTCCTGTGGCTCCTGGTTGATCCAGCAGGAGATGGAATGGAAGGGAGGGGAAGGAGGAATTTGGGGATGTTAACCAAAACACCACCGATGCATATGTGGCATAAAGCAGGATCCGAGGACACCTAGACTAAGAACAACGGGGTGGTTCCAACAAGAGACTGTTTAATACAAAGTCCAGGTGAAGATGTGGTTTAATAAAAGTCCAGGTGAAGTTTTCATTATTGCCAACTCACTGTGAATCAAAAGAGTTCAGAAATGCACACCCCCCTGAATAAAATTCTAACGTTCTGAAGCCCCAGATAAGGGAATGTTTGCATTCTCTTCCTTTCTGGTCAGAGCACACTTGGAAGTACTGTGTTCAGCTCTAGGTGACGTGTGAAGAAACTGCTGCAGCGTTTAAAGCATCCATTGTTTTTTTGTTGTTGTTGTTTTTTAAATTGTTTCAAGTTTATTTATATACTTAGAGAGAGAGAGGGAGAGAGAGAGAGAATCCCAATCAGACTCTGCACTGTCAGTGTGGACTCACGAACTACGAGATCTTAACTAGAGCTGAAATCAAGAGTCGGGCACCTAACTGACTGAGCCACCCAGGGGCCCCAAATTTTAATGCACCCATTTTATTTTCAGCCCATCTCTTGGGTAGCAGACATGAGCAAATGGGTGCTATGAAATTAGATAATTCGATAGGTAGACATGGGCTGTTTCTAAAATCACCTGTCCCAATTTTTTTTAAGTCTATTTTTTTTTATTTTGAGAGAGAGAGCGCAAGTGGGGGAGGAACAGAGAGAGAGGGAGACAGAAAGAATCCCAAGCAGACTCTGCTCTATCAGCACAGAACCCGATGCTGGGCTCAAACCCACAAGCTGTGAGATCATGACCTGAGCTGAAAGCAAGAGTTGGACACTTAACCAACTGAGCCACCCACATGCCCCATACATACAATTTTTAAGAAATTGTTTTTGAACGAAACTCTCACTTCCATTAAAGTAAATTCTTTCCCAGAAAGAAATTCTAGAATTTTTATTCAAATAGACTTAATAATCCACCCTGCCAACCTTAAACAAACCCAGACCTATGTACACATATTAGCCTCAAACCTAGCATATATGGAAGAACTGTCTAATCAATAAAGTTGATCAGAAATATTTTCTCATAAGCTTAGTTTCAAATGTATGGTGACATTCAAATAATGTTAGAATGTTCTTGCTGGAAGTACCTTTGATATCATGTAGTCCAAACCTCTACTGTTGTAGGTAGGGGGATTGAGGCCCAGAGACGTTAAATGGCTTGTTCTCATCTGAGTTCTCCTGATTTCTTTAAATTTTTATTTTTAACATTTATTTATTTTTGAGAGAGAGAGAGACAGAGCATGAACAGGGGAGGGGCAAAGAGAGAGGGAGACACAGAATCTGAAGCAGGCTCCAGGCTCTGAGCTGTCAACACAGAGCCCAACGTGGGGCTCAAACCCACAAATCGTGAGATCATGACCTGAGCTGAAGTCGGAGGCTTGACCGACGGAGCCATCCAGGCATCGCTGAGTTCTCCTGATTTTAACCCAGAATCTACAAACTGTGCTACATTGCCTTCCTGATGAAATCTTGCTACTACTAAAAGTTGACGAGTTTGGACCAACTTGGAGTGGACTTTGTCTTATATTCTCAATGTTTATTTGGTATCTACTTGGAACTTAAAAATATATAGTACTTAGAATGTTTTATTGAGAGCTTTTCAAAAAAATCTTTCCTGATTTTTCATCTTACCTATTCATTACACCAATATTTATTGAGAATCGATTATGTTAGGTCATGTCCAAAGGTAAGCACAACAAACAGAAGAGAAAAGTCTTTGCCTTCACAGAATTTATCTTCTAGTTTTTATTTTTTTTAAAAAAAAATTTTTTTTTTCAACGTTTTTTATTTATTTTTGGGACAGAGACAGAGCATGAACGGGGGAGGGGCAGAGAGAGAGGGAGACACAGAATCTGAAACAGGCTCCAGGCTCTGAGCCATCAGCCCAGAGCCTGACGCGGGGCTCGAACTCACGGACTGTGAGATCGTGACCTGGCTGAAGTCGGACGCTTAACCGACTGCGCCACCCAGGCGCCCCTAGTTTTTATTTTTTATATTTGGAGTGGACTTCAAGTCAGTTGAAAGAATTCTTGCATTACTTCCTGTGAAAGCCAGCCTCCAATAATCCTTGCCTCCTGGTATTCACACCATGTATAATGCCCTCCTGTGGTATCCTATGCTGAATGTGTGCTAGAACGCTGTGGAAGTGACAGTGTGTGACTCTGAGTTTCAGTCATGAAAAACATTGCAGCCTCTGTCTTTGCCTCTCTCAGCTCACTTGCACAGGGGAAAGGACCCCAAACAGTTCTGTGGAGAGGCCACATGTAGGGAGGAATGAGACCTCCTGTCAACAGCGAACACTTACTTCTCAGCCATGTGAGTGATTCTTGGAAGGTCACTTGGAAGTGGCTCTTTGGCTGTGTCTCGGAAGCAGACCTTTAGCCTCTGAGAAGTCTTCAGGTGACTGCAGCCCTGGCTGGTATCTTAACTGCAACTTCACAGCAGGCTTTGACTCAAAACTTCCAGCTCTGCTGGAATTTATGACCCACAGAAATTGTGGGAAATACGAATGTTTATTGTTCTTTTACCCCACTAAGTATTGGGCTAATTTGTTATGCAACAGTAGATAACCAATACACCTCCTGAGTTTTAGGAAGGCTTCCTACAAAAGAAGGATCTGGAAAACACGTGCATTTTACGAAGTGAGAAGGAAGCATTCTGGTCAAGAGAACCAACTTCTAGTAGGAAACACACATACAAACACAGGCCATTTCAAATCCATGGTTTTTGATAGAATGTTCAATGCATCTGATGCCGTCAGAAATTGGGGTTTCAAAATGTGATTAGGCAGCATATAAAGGAGGTCCACATTTACGACACGGGAGAAAGGAAGATCTTCTCGACTACAATAAAGAAGCCTACAGAAATTAATTTAGTGTACTGAAACCCAGCGGTGGGCATAGCAACACAAAAATATTGCAAAAAGTGCAACAGCTCAGCAAGATTATTTGCTAATAATTTATTTTCATCAAGAAAAGAGAAACATATCCTTGGTAACGTGCCAGTTCTCAACAAGCTAATCCATGGCAAGTCTTTCTTTGGGAAAAGAGATAATTAAATCGCTCTGAAGTCTCTGCTCCCTAACTACAGTAGTCATTAAGGCTGCTCACAAATATTCTCATTCTCTTTCTTTCCTGACATATGGTGGGCTGTACTTTCTCACCCACTCGAAGGTATGTGCCTTGCTTTGGCCAGTGAAATGTGAGTGGAAGCTTTGAAAGTCAGGATGCTTCACCATCTTATCTTTTCCTTGTCATGGCAACCAGCACTGTTCCTGCTAGTGGCTGCTCTGTCAACCTGGGGCCTGGAGTGAGGATGACAGTGGTGTGGCATAGAGCCCCCGGCTGACCATGCTAGAAAGCAGGGTGAATCAGAAACAGATCTTCAGGGTGCCTGCTGGCTCAGTCTGTAGAGCATGTGACTCTTGATCTCAGGGTCATGAGTTCAAGCCCCATGTTGGGAGCCTACTTAAAAACTAAAGGAAAAAAAAGAAAGAAATCTTCATAGTTAAGTCACTGAAATTTTAGGGTTACTTGTAACCACAGCATAATCTAGACTATGCCCGCTGAAATGCTAATAAGTAAGTGAAGCTCACGTTCATTGTTCTTGTACCGTCAGGTGCTGGCTCAGCAGCTCTTCACTGGTTAAGGAGAGCCACTAAGAGTATGAGTCTTGCTGGGAGTCAGGTGCCTTCCATCCTGTGTCTCAGTATATTTTCACAATAAGCCAGGTATTAATAACCCCATTTTACCTGTAAGGAGCCTGAGAAGTGACATGGCTTGCCCCAGCTCCCTGGCAAGCAGCAGAGCTGGGACAAGAAGCCAGGTTTTCTGAAGCTAAAACCTAAGCAGAATCACTGAAGTGTACTGGGGCCTCCTATTACTGATTATGAACTAAAGTAATTTTAGCCTACATGATAACTCAGCTATGACCTCTTCCTGCATTAGTCACTTTTGCCTCCTCCTTCTTGTCTCTGCTTTTCTATTTTCTACACAAATCCTCATCATGCTCCCCCAGTTTGAGGTCATTGTCCCCCTCCCCCTTAGTGGTGAGGAAATAAATACTCGGCATGCAGCCCCCCAAAGGTATACCAAACATTTTGTGCATATTGCAATTTTACTTTGTCCATATAGGAACCCTGTAGCAAAAGTATTATTGACTTTATTTTAAAAACAGGAAACTGAAGCACAGGCAAGTTATGTAAATCATCTAAGGTCTTAGTTAATAATCATTGGTGGGTGGATTTGAAGCCTGTGTCCACCTGACTCCAAACCTCTTGCTGTTTCCAGTGTCTGTTCCCACAATGCTATTCCCTGCATCTAAATCCTTATGGGGGAAAGATAAAAACAAAGTTGGATTAAGACACCCTGCAGCCTCTTTGGGCTTTTCTCTCAAGAATTAGGCCTTTGGTCGCCCAGAGTCTACAAAGATCCAGAGATCCAATCATCATGAGAAAACAGGACCCTCCGATCTCCTTGGAGAAAAGTTCAGGAACAAGAGCAGCTGGAAATGGGCATTTCTCAAAATTTTTTTAATGTTTATTTATTCTTGAGAGAGGCACACACAGTGCAAGTGGGGGAGGGGCCGAGAGAGAGGGAGACACAGAATCCGAAGCAGGCTCCAGGCTCTGAGCTGTCAGCACAGAGCCCGATGCGGGGCTTGAACTCATGAACCAAGAGACCATGACATGAGCCAAAGTCGGACGCTTATCTGAGTAAGCCAACCAGGCACACCTGGAAATGGTCATTTAATTTCCATTCTTTGATTTGCATGTAGAAAGTGCCCAGTGTCTATTTATTTATAAACTTGAATTCTCTAGGGGCTTCTCAATGCCCGTGGTAGACAAACACAGCCTCCATAGCTTCTAGCTTCAAGGCAGGCATGGGTACTTGGCTGGTCCTCCAGATGGGCATTTTTGGCCTCTGCATTTTCCTTTTTAACATTTTTAATAACACTTCTTTGGACTGCCACGGACTAGGTAACCAACTTCTTGGCCTTTGGCTCCAGCTCTCCTCCTGTTTCACTGCTTCAAAAATTAATTGTTCAGGTCCCTCTGGGGAATGAAAAGACATAGGTTCCTGGTATTCGAGGCTAAGTATGTGAGGAGTTATTTACCCCCACATCTTTTTTTTTTTTAATGTTTATTTATATTTGAAAGAGCATGTACTTGCACAGGGGGAGGGGCAAAGAGAGAGGGTGACAGAAGATCTGAAGCGGGCTCTGTGCTACAAGCACAGAGCCTGATGCAGGGCTTGAACTCATGAACCATGAGATCATGACCTAAGCTGAAGTCAGACGCTTAACCGACTGAGCTGGTCTTAACTTGTCCATGCTATGAAAGGTTCTCCTTTCCCTGCCTTAGCTGTAGCAAGGGGAGATGCCAGAGGCTGGACTGGAATATCTCATGGTTGACCTTCTAGTTCTAAGGTCCATATAAACTAAATCAGTTTTAAGTTGAAGCCACATATGCGTTGGTTTAACAATCACACTAGTCTCTTGTTGAGTCAGTGTTTACTGAGGACCTTACTCAGTGCCTGGTTCTCCTCTAGAGGCTGGTGACGACCAGTGAGTGAGACAGACAAGGTGCCTGGGAAGAAAGAGACAATAAACAAGTAGACAAGTGAACCTGGTAATTTCAGATTGTGACCATTGCTGTGAATGAAATAAACAAGGTAATGTGATCGGGTATATGAAGGGATAAAGTTTGTTACTTTATTTATTTATTTACTTTTTAAGTTTGTTACTTTAGATAGATGGCTATGAAAAGTTCTCTGATACATGACCTTCTGAGCTAAGATGTAAATGATTAGGAGCCGGACTGGGAAAGAATACTTCAAGTAGAGGGAGTAAAAATTCTAAGGCTCTCAGACTGGAGTAAGTTTGGGATGTTTAAGAAATAGAGTAAAGCTGGGATGATTACCATTCATTGAGTGGTTACTATGGCCGCAGGCACTGTGCTATGCATTTCCATAGTATCTCATTTTAATTCATCACAATACCCCACAAGGTAGCTGTTATCTCCAGTCTAGGTGAATCCTTAGTTCTGTTGGCACCAGGGGTTTCCTCACCTCCATGATGGCACCCTAGAGAAGTGGATCTCAATTGGGGCTATTTGAAAATTCAAGACTGGGCTCTTGAATTTAGCTAGCATTTAGTAGGCGGTGACCGGGGAGGAAGACACCTGTTTCAATAAGTAAGACGTCTCACACAACAAAGAATTGTCCCTCTTTACACCTGATTCTCAAATATACCAACAGATCAAGGCAATCTCTTAACTGGGAAAAGCACTAGGAACATCTTTTGTTCTAATATTTGGTCTTTGACCTTGGTTTCTCACACAGAACTCCCAAATTCCGTGGGATTTCTTAGGTGATAGGAGTGTCTTTTGTTCTAATGAGGTGACTCTTGGTGGGTTCCTGGATAGCTTTAGGATGGGGGCTGATCACACATGACTAGGAGCTTGGAACTTTCAGCTACATTCCTTGTCTTCTGGTAAAGGAAGAGGGCCTAGAGATTGAGTTAATGATTGATCATGCCTATGTGATGATGCCTCCATAAAAATTCCAGAAGTACAAGGTTTGGGGAGCTTCCAGGTGAACCCATGGAGGCGCCATGTGGAGTGGTGTGCTATGAGAAGACACTGAAACTCCACACCCCTTCCCACATACATTACCTTGTGTATCTCTTCAACTGGCTATTCATTGATATGCTTTATCATGTCCTTAATTACATAATAAACTAGTAAACATAAGTAAGTGTTTCTCTGAGTTCTGTGAGCTGTTCTGGAAAATGATCTAATCCAAGGAGGGGTTCCTGGTGCACCTCTGATTTGCCGTCAACTCAGACAGAAGTACAGGTAACCTGGGGACCTACAGCTTGTGACTGGCATCTCAGGGTGGCGGGGGTGGGGTGGGGTGGGGTGGGTGTTGTGGGACTGAGCCCTTAACCTGTGAGGTCTGTGCTAACTTCAGTCAGTGTCAGAATTGCAGGATAACCAGGTGTCATTTGGAGAACTGATTGGCGTCAGACAAGTGTTTAGGAATTCAGTCACCAACTGAATGAAGGGAAGATCATACTTATTTTATTCGGAACTTTATCAAGAAATGTCACCATTGCAGAAAATCACACTACCTGCTGCAGTGCTGGTCATGGCATTTGAGTCACCAGAATGACACAACTGTATCAGCCTGCATTTGTAACTGTCATGTGCAAATATGTAACACAGGAGACCTGATGCTTCTTGCAATTAAGTTAAAATTAAACCTTTCTAAGACTTAAAATCCAACTTTTTTGTTAGCAGAGAGGCATAAAATGCATTCTTATTTCTTAACTTATTCATGATAAGTCAACTGACTACTTCAGTGGCTATTCTAATGTAATGTGCCCCAAGCAAAGGCTTCTAATACATGTCATTTTAAATTACTTTATTTATTCCATATATTATAATAAAGAATTAGTGCTGAAAATCCACTGTCCCTGGAAGTTCTCCAGTCCCAGGTAAACCAGGACTGTTGGTCACCCTAGGTAGTGTTATTTTTTTTCCCTGAAATTATGTGTGGGTAGGTTCTATTATCTAAGGATTTAATTCCATGATGGCAAAGGAAGTGTTACAAAATATCTGTTGTAAGAAAGGAGTATTAGGTCTGGCGGGGTGGAGAACCATGCCCTAGAGAAAGCCCTGAGTCATGGCGGAGTTTAAGGACAGGATCTGTTTCCACAGGCTGTCCAGAATGGGGAACACCCAGGGCTGAGTCCAGCCCTTCCTGCCTAGATAAGAGTTGCACCCCCACAGCGGGGCTAGTGTGTTGGGGTGGGGTGGTACATCCCAGGGCATTTGGCAGCTCTATTCCTTGCACGGCAGCCTCCAGCATGCATGTCGAAATTAATGCACACAATTATAACTTTTATTTTTGGAAAATCGTAGAGCAGAAGTTTGTTTTTTCCGGCCCTCGTACCTCTTTTTGACACTCCTGTTCTTGTGCTGTCTATGTCCTCATGTTGAAAACTGTCCCCAGACAGCAGCACCGTGGGCTCTGGCCTCAGACAAACTTTGATTTAGATCTCTGCTCTGACCCGATCACTCTGTGTTTCAGCTTCCTCCACTGTAAAATGAGGATGATGGTAATATATCTGCTGCATCGAGTTAATGTTAGGAATAAATAGGAGGACTAATGTCATTCATTCTTAGCATGACACATAGAAAATGTCTAATAAGTTCTGTTTATTATTATCCCTTGGGCTACCTACCTCTGCCCTTCCCAGTAGCAACCTGTGAGCCAATTTACTTATTTCTCATTCTTGCACCTCGTCTCCCACCTGTGTCACTGATTGCACACGGTTAGTTGGAGAGCATTCCACTTGATGAAGCGATTCATATTAAGGTGAAGGTTGCCTGCATTTTAAAGCTTATTTACCACCACTGGAGGATTGTGTATGAGCTATATTTAGAAATGAGAGAGAAGTAGCAACAGATTTTCCAGTGCTCCCTGTTATGGGCTGAATTGTGTCCTCCCCAAATTCACATGTTGAAGCCCCAACCCTAGGACCTCTGAATGGGACTGTTATGTGTAGGTAGGGTCTTTGAAGTGGTAATTTGGGTTAAATGAGGTCACAGGGATGGACCTTAATCCCATGTGACTGGTGTCCTTATAAGAAGGGGGGGGTTAGGATACAGACGTGCACAGAGAGAAGACCATGTGAAGACACAGGGAGAAGACTTTTAGCCATCTCTAAGCCAAGGAGAGAAGGCTCAAACGAAATCAGTGCTGCTGACACCTTGATCTTAGACTTCTAGCCTCTAGAACTGTAAGGGAATAAATTTCTGTCTTTAAGCCAACCCAGTCCATGGTAGACAGCCCTAGCAGACTGTCACACCCCCTTCCTCCTGTCACAGATTAAAGTTCCTTGTTCCAAATCCCAGATAAATTCCTTGAATTCCCTGTTCTCTTTTCTTTCATCCTTATGGCAAACCCTGGAGATTCAGTCTGTGGTCACAATGGGGAGGAAAGGAATTAATATTTTTGAGTTCTACACATGCCAGGTACTTAATCATGATAACTTGCAAGTTGTTATTACAGATTAGGAAACTGAGGGTCAGAGAGGGTGCACATCTTTACTAAAGTAATCATTCATTCATTCATTCATTCAACAGGTATTCATGGAACATATATATACCCCTACCTATATACCAGGCAATATGAAAGAGGCTGGAGATACATCAGTCAATCAAATTGACTTACTCCTTATTCTCAAAGGGCTAATAGGTTAGTGGGAAAACAGATTTTAAACGAATAATCACATGGGGTGGGGGGCTGGCTGGCTCAGTTGGTAGAGCATTGATCTCAGGGTTATGAGTTCGAGCCCTCAGTTATGAGTTGGAGATAGAGTTTACTTCAAAAGATAATCACACAAATAACTATGTCATTATAAATGCGACAACTTACAAAGGAGCACAACACAGTAGGAGAGCCAGATCAGTTTAATTCCATTTAATAAAAATTTACTGAGCATCTATCATATGCCAGATGTTGTGCTAAGTGCTTGGGGAGTATCAGTGAAAATGACAGATATGGATTCTATCCTCTTAGAACTTCCACGTCTAGTGGGAAAAGAAGACATTAAACCAGCCTTACAAATGAGAGAGAGAGAGAGAGAGAGATGTTATGAGAGATGACTTCAAGGTTACCTGGGGGCATAGCGAAAGCATATCATTCAGTATAAGAAATCAAGGTGGGCTTCTGGAGGAATTGCTATACTTACTGGAACGAAGAATCAGGTAGCAGTTAGCCAAGCAGAGGCATGCAAAACTTTTTCCAGTCGGACCATCTCCAGTTCAGATAGTACTTTTCTCCCCATAGACTTTCTCAGAAGGCATCTTTTCTCTGCCTGATCATACACAAGTTGTTCAGATAGAACATTGGGCAGTAACCAAGAGCTATTTACACAGTCTTGTCTAGAAAGGGACATTCACCTGTGGGAGTAACTCTAAGAACTTCCCATCTCAGTGGGTAACTTTAGGGCACTTCCTTTCCTCTACTATTCCTTCTGTGGCAGACACTGGTGGTTGGCTTACTGAAAGCCTTTTTCCTGTTGCCCTCTGCTATACAAGCCAGAAAATGAATATATTTATTTACCCAGACTCCCTTGCTGGAATGTTTGGTTATGTGGGCCAGTTCTAGCCAATAAGCAGAAATTACTGGGTAAGCTTTTAGGAAGAACTTTTTAATTCCTTTTTCTTTTCTTTTCTTTCTTTCTTTCTTTCTTTCTTTCTTTCTTTCTTTCTTTCTTTCTTTCTTTCTTTCTTTTAAAGATTTTATGTTTAAGTAATCTTTACTTTTAAGTAATCTCCCCAACATGGGCTCAAATTTACAACCCCAAGATCAAGAGTCACATGATCTAGTCAGGTGCCCTAAGGGAAGAAATTTTTTTTTAATGTTTATTTATTTTTGAGAGAGAGAGAAAGAGAGAGAGAGAGAGAGAGAGAGAGAGTGGGGGAGGGGCTGAGAGAGACAGAGACACAGAATCTGAAGCAGATTCCAGGCTCTGAGCTGCCAGCACAGAGCCGGATGTGGGGCTCAAACCCAGGAACGCCCAGGAACCCCCATAAGATCAGATCCTGAGCCAAGTCAGAGGCTTAACTGACTGAGCCACCCAGGCACCCCAGGGAAGAACTTTTTTAAAGGGACAGATTCACCTGAACTAGAAGTGCAATAGCCACCTTGTGATCAGAGCAGGAAAGACACTTGCTAAGGATGTTGAATTGTAAAGAAAGGCCCTATTTATGCCCTGACTTCACTGTTTGAGAGGCTACTGAATCTTCCCTTCTTCAGTGTTTTAGGTGGTTTCCCCCCCTGTTGTTCTTATTTGCTGCATAAACACATTCCTAACTGATTTACCCACTGCCCTTTCTCCCTGGTAACAAAAAATAGGGGCTTGGACGTTTCTACCTTAGCTTTGAAGGCTTGTAGATATTTTCTACATTCTGCTTCATGTCAGGATATACCTGGTTGGGAAGTTCTAGGTACTGCCAGAAATTCAAGCTGATCACATGGTGTTTTGACACCTGGATTCTGGATGGCAGAGCCAGCTGCCTTCTGAAATTCACTGATTTTAAACACCTGGGCACTTGTATTCGCGTGCTTCGTGTTAAAACAGGTAAGAAGTATTTAGGGAGTGGCTCCTCTCCAAAGTCTGAACACAATAAAAATGATGCACATTAACTGCGCAAAAAGTTATAGCTGAAGGAAAAATAGAAAAGGAAAAATTGAAGAGAGAGGAAAAAAAAGGCAAGAGTATAAGGACTAGTGTTGGGTAGTAGATCAGATTATCTTCCCTTTTGTGAGATCTAGATGAGTGGAAATATATTCTCCCAAAGAAAGTCTTTCCTTGGGGTAGAAAATTCCTCCGGACACCTCCCTTCCTCCAAATGCTACATCTTTTAGTTATAGGGAAGTATTTACAGAACAGATTTTCTAAAGCAATCACACTGCTCTGCAGTATAATTTCAAAAGCATTTTTCTTAATGAAAAAACCCCCTGCCCTTTTGTTTATAAGAATCTTTCCGGGGCGCCTGGGTGGCTCGGTCGGTTGGGCATCCGACTTCAGCTCAGGTCATGATCTCACAGACGGTGAGTTCGAGCCCCGCGTCGGGCTCTGGGCTGATGGCTCAGAGCCTGGAGCCTGCTTCCGATTCTGTGTCTCCCTCTCTGTCTGCCCCTCCCGCGTTCATCCTCTGTCTCTCTCTGTCTCAAAAATAAACGTAAAAAAAAAAAAAAAAAAAAGAATCTTTCCCCTTGGAACACAGCCTCAGAGTTGTAAATCAAAACTACATTGGGGCGCCTGGGTGGCGCAGTCGGTTAAGCGCCCGACTTCAGCCAGGTCACGATCTCGCGGTCCGTGAGTTCGAGCCCCGCGTCAGGCTCTGGGCTGATGGCTCGGAGCCTGGAGCCTGTTTCTGATTCTGTGTCTCCCTCTCTCTCTGCCCCTCCCCCGTTCATGCTCTGTCTCTCCCTGTCCCAAAAATAAATAAAAAATGTTGAAAAAAAAAATTAAAAAAAAAAACCTACATGTTTACCTTATCGTAGTTGACTTTCTCTGATTCAGAAGTTTTGATCTTTGTGAAGTTGGTCTTCAAAGAACCAGACTAGCCACCTGGACTCAGGGGTGTATTCTGTGTGTTGTTGGTCTCACCAGTTGAACTGGGGAGACTGCAATGAACTGTGTTTATTGACCCGACTAGCTGGTTGCCTTGTGGGCAGAGGCAAAGGAGAGTAGCAGAAAATCTAGAAATAAGACCATCCACCTCTCCTACCGAGGTTTGAGAGACCCATTTGCCCCACTTTTCCTTTCAGGTACCTGACAGGGGCTAGTGCTTTGGGCTAAGTCAGCAAAGAACGCTGCAAGGTGGAAAGTGGAAAGTCTCCCTTGGTTTCAAGGAGCAGAGAAACATTGAGCCCGCCTAGGAAAGATTTATCACAGTAATAAAACTGGAACCAGAAAGCTGATCAGGGGTCAAGGCAGCATGAGGGACTGGCTTCCCCCTTTGTCTCTCCCATGGTATGTGCCTTCTCCCTCTTGTGATCTCTCTGCCTTTCTTCTAAGATATGTATGCCCTATTTTCCTCTACTTATTAATGGGCCAATTCTTCAATCTAAATGCCAAAAAGAGCTAGTCCAAATGGCTGGGCTTAATCACATTGTTCCTTTGGGGTAGAGCTCTTTGCCCCAGGCATCCTCATGAGCCATTAGCCAGCTGATGGACAGGCTGCCTCAGGCCAGGTGTCCACCTCTAGTCCACTCAGTGATCACTGATGCACAGACATCAGCCTGATCTGACTTTCCTGATCCAGGGAGCTGCGGACGGGGCAGTTTACGTTAGAAGCAGGTGTCAGATAACACAGTTTCTGGGACTTACATTTAGACCAAGACCCAGTGCCGTCATATGCCTGCTTTGCTGGACCAGATTGACATTCAGATTTCCTTTTCTGTAAATAGGGGGTAATAATTTAACCTATTTCACAGGATTGTGGTGAAACTTAAACAGGATAGTGTATATAGGTGAAAGGGCTTTGTAAATTGTTAAATATCATACTCATGGCATTGTTACCAGAAAGAGATAACCCGAAGACATTGTGAGCCATTTTGGCTTCTCAGAAAGGTTAATGGTTCTTGTAGAAAGAGAACAGTTGACAGGAAATAAGGAGTGGGGACTGCTGGGGGCAGGTGGGCAGAAATCCTCTGCCACTGTGAGTTAAGGGGTGTCCAGGGTTAGCTAGCCACAGTCCTGGTCCTCAGGGTCTCACAAGGCTCTGGGTGCTTGGTATACGTGTGCTTGTGAGCAGGTGTGTGTGTGTGTGTGTGTGTGTGTGTGTATCTGCAAAACGAGTGGCAGAGAACAGAGAACCTTCTTCTATATCTTCAGAGCCTCTCTTCCCCTTTACTGAAGTTCCCCCTCTCTTTTAAAAAATATTTTAATTTAATTTAATTTTGAGACAGAGAGCATGAGCAGGGGAGGGGTAGAGAGGGAGGGGGACAGAGGATCCGAAGCAGGCTCCATGCTGACAGCAGCGAGCTGATGTGTGGCTCAAACTCACTAACCAAGAGATGGCAACCTGAGCCAAAGTCGGACACTCAACCGACTGAGCCACCCAGGTGCCCCAAGATGTTTTATTTTTAAGTAATCTCTACACCCAATGTGGGGCTCAAGCTCCCAATTCCAAAATCAAGAGTCACACGCTCCACCAACTGAGCTAGCCAGGCCCCCCTCAATGCTTCCCTTTTTGCCATTAACCTCTCCAAATTTCTTTAAAGACCAGCAGAAAAGCAAACAGGAAATTAAAATTTCAGAGTTGAAAAGAGAGAGGTGACAGTGAATAGGCAGAAGTCACATGATACCGAGTGTGAGTTCCCCAGAAGGGCTGGGAGGTTCAGCCCACAGAACTAAACTGTGGGGGAATTCTGGCTCATAACTAAACATCCTGTAGATGCCAGTAAGTATCAAGCTCATTGTATGAAAAGTGGCCCTGACCTTGGGCAGAGCAGCATCTGGGCACCCCTGGAACTCCTTGACTCACTGCTGAGGTAGCTGAATGAGGGTGTGGTACTGATAAGTGCAGTGGCCTTGCGGCTGAACTCACTGGGACCCTCCTTAAAACACAGGAGAAAAGGTAGGGAGAACAGCCTACTGAGGTCCTTCTCAGCAGGTCTCCTGGATGGGAACCCTGGGCCCTGCTTGAGGAGGCTCAGGTTGCTCACATTCGAATTGTCATGCAAAAATATACTGAAGCGTATAGGCAACATTCAAAATGTATTCATAGAAACAAAGCTCTCCAAACACACTGCAAGCTCTATGTCTTGGTCCGGCAGACTACCTACTGAATTCTGCTGACTGAGATGGGCCTGCGCAGGGCCTCATGGGCCAGGAAGATTAACTAGGGGACCAGGAAAAGTAGAAGCAAAGTTTTGATATGTTCCTTTGAGAAGCATACAGGAAGGGCAAACAAGGGGAGATAGGGAAGTGAAGAAAGAGATGAATCATTCTCCTCTATATTTGGCTAATTCCCTCATTGGCATTGGCAGATCTGACTGCTGAATCGAAGTCCTGGGGTCCTTGTTTTCTTCTCCCAGGCTTTTCGTTCTCTGTTAATTAGGACATTGGAGAAATTGTCATGATAATTATAGTGTCTAGACTTGGGGAACTATGGGAAGCAGTAAGTGAATATTTAATTGCAGAGTTGAGAAGACACATGTAGACGACAGTATTTTGAAAGTCTCTTCTGAGAACAATGCTGCTCTGATCTGTATTTCTTGGGATTGCCCTGACATTGCCGGTTACATAAGGAGACTCTTGGGGGCGCCTGGGTGGCTCAGTGGGTTAAATGTCCGACTTCAGCTCAGGTCATGATCTTGCGGTTCATGAGTTCGAGCCTTGCGTTGACCTCTGTGCTGACAGCTCAGAGCCTGGAGCCTGCTTCAGATTCTGTGTCTCCCTCTTTCTCTGCCCCTCCCCTGCTTGAGCTCTGTCTCTCCCTCTCTCTCAAAAATAAATAAAGATTAAAAAGAATTTTTTTTTAAAAGGGGACTCTTGAATGTTCTGTCTGAGCATTTATGGTTATCAAAATTTTCATTTTCTCAGGAAGATTCCAAGGATCTGCAGAAAAAGCTGTGCTTGTAGTACTCTGACCTTTATCAGTTTTACCCTCAGAGAGTGTCATCATAAGGTGTGGTATAGGCAGGTGCTCTCAGTTTGTTGCCCAGACTAGAAGACATTGACTGATTCTCTTGGAGAGATAGGTCAAGTGATTAGGATGGAAAACTCCCACCTTGCCAGGTTTGATCTCATATTTTCCCTTCCACGAATTCAATGACTCTTCAGCCTATTGGTGGAAGAATGGAGCGGAATGTTTTCCTTCGCAACATACAGTAAATCCATCCTTATTGGTATCTAGTTAATTAGAAATCTCTGTTATTCAACATTTCCCCACTTGGAGAGGACAAAAAGATTGGTGTTCATAATGATACCTGGAAGGTTCCTGGAAGGTTCCAACTGCCTTTCGTTTTTCCCGTTTGGAAATATCACTACTGTTTCTGCCAATTATACATGTAAAATTGGCTTCCTGTAAAGATTCAATGTTGAAAAATGGGAAAGTGAAAAATCCTTTTGTAAATGTCTCATCCCATGATTAACCCTCAAGGTAAATAAAGTCTGTAAAACTAGTATAGATCCTTTGGAAGTTTTCATGTATATAAATATACACACGTACATAGAATATATTTTTGCAAATGAGTATTTATCATACTATACATAGTGTTGTGTATCCTAGCTTTCCACTTTATAGGTCATAAACATCTATATCAAACATATAGAACTACTTCAGTCTTTTTAATGGTTGCACCGTATTTAGTAATATAGACTCATCATAACTGATTACTGTGTATCTATTAGTGAATACTTAGATTGGTTCCTTTTCTTTGCTATTGAAACTACTTCTGCAATGACATTTTAGCAGTTCTCTGACTATTTTTTAAAGCTAGACTGTATTATTAAAAAAGATTAACTGTATTATTCCTTTTAAAAAATTAACTTAATTGAAATATTGTTTAAACAAATAAACTGAACCCATTAAAAGTGTATGTAGTTCCATGAGTTCTGACAAAAGTACACACCCGTGTAACCGATACCACACTTAAGGTCTACAGTTCCCTCACCTCGACAATTTCCTCGTGCTCATTAACAGTCACCCCCTCCTGGCCCCAAGTAACTGTTGTTTTCTTTTCTATCACTATAGATTAGTTTACATTTTCTATAATTTCACATAACTGGAATTATATAGTATGTGCGCTTTTGAGTCTGGCTTCTTCTACTTGACATAATGTTTTTGAAATTCATCCACATAATCGACTGCGTCAGTAGGTCCTTTCTTTGTATTGCCAAGTACTATTCCATTGTATGGGTATGCCACACTGTATCCATTCAATTGCTGACGAAAATGTGGACTGTTTCCAATTTGTAGCTATTATGAATAAAGTTGCTATGAAAATCTGTGCAGAAGTCATTATGTAGACATATGTTTTTGTTTCTATTGAGTATGAACTTTATAAGAAACTGCCAAACTGTTTTCCAAAGGAGTTGTTTACATTCCTACCGGCAGTGTGGCAAAGTTCCAGCTACTCTGTATTTTTTCAATATTTGACTTAGTCTTTCTAATTAGAGCCATTGTATTCGATGCACAATAGCACATCATCTTCATCACTTTAATTTGTATTTTCCTGGTGACAAATAGTGTTGAGCATCTTTTCATAAGCTTTTGGCCATTTGTATATCTTTATGAGGCACCTGTTGAAATATGTTGCCCATTTGCAAAAATTAGGTTATTTTCTTATTGCTTATTACTTCTTATTTATTCTAGATACAACTCCTTTGTCAGATGTGGGCATTGCAAGTATTTTTTTCCCAATCGGTGGCTTGCCTTTTTCTTTTCTAATGGTGTTTTCCAAAGAGCAAAATATTTACATTTTAATAAAGTCCATGATTTATTCTTTTGCAACATCAAAGAGAGATTGAGAGAGAGAGAGAGAGAGAGAGAGAGAGAGAGAGATTAAATAGTGGTTAGAGTAGTTTTTGCTCTGAGTGCATACAATATTTCAATTCCTTGGAAATTGTCAACTGTGTGTTAATTAGAATATTGGATTAATCAAAACACCCCTTTTTCTTATTGCCTTGGATAACAGAATTTGCTATCTATATGTACCCTCATGCAGTGACTCTGAAATTTATATGTCATCTTAAGCTTCTTTTCCCTTTTAAAGTAACTTAATTGGGCAATGTAGAGAAAAAGGAATACATCAGATCTCTACTGATCATTTATACCAGAATACTTTTTCCCTAAATGAGTAATCTGTAAAAGTCTGCCAAGAGTAATAATAAAAGCAAATATCGAGTGCTTACTATGTGTCAGGCACTGTGCTAAATGGATTCTTTCACTTAATCCTTACAATAATGACTCTACAAATTGGTTGCCATTGTTATTTCTGCTTTATAGATAAAGAAACTTTTCAAGTTCACTGAACTGAAAGCAGAGCTAGGATCAAACCCCAGCTATAAAAGTGCCTATATGCTTCAACTGCCAGCCACACTTTACTCATTCTGTGAGTTTTCTTTGGTGCATTAAAAGATATGTATTATATGTCAATCATACAGTTAACTTAGCAATGTAACTAAATTGTTGCACCCTAAGATTATTTACCATCCAATCTGTACTCTGATTTCCCAACATACCTCCCCATATTTCTCAACACCAATATTTAACCCATATTAAATAGCATGTTTTATACCATTAATAGACCTATAATAACCAGCTATTATATCTCAACCATATATTTTTGTTTTCAAATAGCTTTTATATGGCTGTCTTATCATCCTTAAATAGGCATTTGTTGGGTTTGAGGGTGGATCTTTTTGAGATTTTTGAATATTTAATTTCAGCCTCACAATACATTTTTTCAATGTAGACACTTCATTTTTAAAACGCACACTTGCAGGGGTGCCTGGGTGGCTCAGATCGTTGAGCGTCCAACTTCTTTCAGCTCAGGTCATGATCTCGCAGTTCGTGGGTTCAAGCCCCGTGTTGGGCTCTGTGCTGACAGCTCAGAGCCTGGAGCCTGCTTCAGATTCTGTGTCTCCCTGTCTCTCTGCCCCTCCCTTACTCACGCTCTGTCTCTCTTTCTCTCAAAAGTAGATAAACATTAACAAAACTGAACCCACACTTGCCAATATTCTTAAGTAAAAAATTAGAAAATTCTAGTATCGAAACTTCTCACTCTCTGGCAAGGTACAGCTCAAAAGACATGAATCTGGAAGGCTAGAGAGAAGTTGCTAAGGGAGACGAAGGTTGTCCCTCATAAATAAGAAAAGTTGCTGAGTCACAACTATCCTTCTTCATTTCCAGAAAAATTAATGAGAATTAGTGGAGGCATGCAGAGGTGAGATCTCCGTGCATCACAGAGCTGACATCTAGGAAGGGGTGCTACGTTTTCAACATGGTATCGCACATTGGCACATTAGCACCATGATTTTTGGTGACTGAATGTGGCTTTGTTATTAGATTCTGTAGTTATATCCTCCACAGGTATTCTAATGGTTGTCCTGGGGGGAAATGTCTGAGTAGGGTTACAGAGGACAATTGTAGGACATGTGGTAGGACCTCTTCCTTGTTACTCTGAGCTTTAGAAATTAAGTTAAGTGTACTGTGAACATTTTTTTCCCCTCTTCTTCAGTTTCCTGAAGCAAAAAACAATAAAGAAATTAAATGGTATGGGGGAAAAATGCCTTTGTCTTGCTTGTATTAATTACTGAACTCAACGTCATAAAATTATGACCTTTCTTCCTTTAATGATTTGTGTCAGTGGGACTATTTAGGTCGTAAAACAACTTTTGGGAGAATGGTGTCCTATGTACATAGGACATTGCTACCTTCTGTAAGAGCATCATCAATTTCTAGGGCCAGAACACTTATTTTGTCAAACAGGTAGAGCCAAACCATGCCATCTGCGTTCTACCTCTCCCAGGCAGGTTTGGAGTGAGAGAAGGAGAGAAGGAAGAAGGGTGAATCCCCAGAGTTACTAATTTTGTCCACCGATCCCAGCCAGGGCAAATAGATCCCTGGAAAAAAAAATGAGACAGACCCCTTCTCAGCTATAGCCCTCTTATCCTCCTACTCCATCCTGCCCTTCTCTCCAGACCTCTTTTTAGAGTTCCTGAAAGGATGTGGTTGGAGGGGAGGAAATTGTAGAGAAGCAAGTGGAAAACAGCTCTTCAAGACTCAGCATGAGGTGTGTGTCAGAAAGCTCCTTGGGTTAACCTTACTCATTTTCTAGTCTTATTGGTTCCACCTGTTAGTTAAGTGACCTTGGAGAAGTACCCCCTTGACCTCATCTGAAAAGTCAAACATTTGGATTAGAGCTAGATGATCTTCAAATGCCTGTTAAGACTTGACCGCTAGGACTCTCTTCTGTAATTCTTTGGTACTGTTTACACTTGCTTCATCCAAGACAAGGCGAAACAGCATGTGCTTTTTGTAGGGGTCTGTGTAAAAAGATCCAGGCACCTGCCTTTAGAAAAAAAAAGTTTATTTTTGAGGGAGAGAGAGCTCACAGGAGAGGGGCAGAGAGAGAGGGAGACAGAGAATCTGAAGTGGGCTCCACGCTGACAGCAGAGAGCCCAATGCGGGGCTTGAACCCACAAACTGTGAGATCATGACCTGAGCTGGAGGTGGACATTCAGCTGTCTGTACCTCCCAGGTGTGCCCAGTCACCTTCTTTTTTAAAACGTCTCATTTTCTGGGACACTTGGGTAGCTCAGTTGGTTAAATGATGGACTTCGGCTCAGATCACAATCATGCGGTTTGCATATTCGAGCCCCATATTGGGCTCTGTGCTGTCCGCACGGACACTGCTTCAGATCCTCTGTCCCCCTCTCTCTCTCTGCCCCTTCCCTCCTTGTACTCTCTCTCTCTCTCTCTCAAAAATAAGTAAACATTAAAAAAATAAAAAGTAAACAACTCATTTTCCTATACTCATGTGTTTCTTTGAAAACAAGTATGAGGACTGATTGGTTAGAATGTGCTTCCAGAAGTATCTGGTAATAGGAAGGCCACTGATTGATCAAACGCACTACTTGTTTCCCCTTAAGGACTACATATTGGTCAGAGTACTACTCCATATACTTTTTCTTTCTTTTCTTCTTTCTTTTTCTTTCTCTTCCTTCCTTCCTTCCTCTCTTTCTTTCTTCCTTCCTCTCTTTCTTTCTTTCTTTCTTTCTTTCTCTTTCCCTTCCTTCCTTCCTTCCTTCCTCTCTTTCCCTTTCTTTCTTTCTTTCTTTCTTTCTCTTTCCCTTCCTTCCTTCCTTCCTTCCTCTCTTTCCCTTTCTTTCTTTCTTTCTTTTCTTTCTTTCTTTCCTTCTTTTCTTTCTTTCTTTCTCTTTCTTTCCTTCCTTCCTTCCTTCCTTCCTCTCCCTTTCTTTCTTTTCTTTTCTTTCTTTCTTTCTTTCTTTCTTTCGCAGCCTTTAATTCACTTCATTTTTCTTGTATAAAACCATGTGGTGGCCAGAGCTGGAGCCTGGGTCCTCTCCATGAAACTCTGGTGTGGGCCTTTATAGATAGTCAGTGAATCCTGATAGGGAGACTTGGTGAACACGGTCTCTTTCTGGAGGTCAGTGGTGAGTTAGCTGTAGGTCTTGGAAATGGCATCAAAAGGGGCCTTGGCGAAGTTGTCCAGTGCAGCCAAAGTGTAGCAGTCGTCAGTACTGGCCATCATCAGTAGTTTCTTGGCTGAGACAATGCTAGTGCCTCTGGGGGCAGGGATAAGGCACATCGGCACAGAGCCACAGTGTCTGGCCAGCTTGCATGGGACACTGTGGGGCTTGCTGAGTGTTTCCCCCAGTAGCCTTGCTACATGGAAATGATGGAAAGCTTGGCCAGGATGATGACTCCATGGATGGTAGAGGCTACCTCCTTGGAGCACTTAACACCCAGACCAACATCTCTATTGTAAACTCTGTTGGCAACAAATGCCTTGAACCTGATCCCCTGGCCAGCATGGATCTGCTTTTGCACAGGCATAATCTTCAAAACCTTATCCTTGAGGGATGTCCCGAGGAAAAAGTCAATGATCTCAGTTTCCTTGATGGGCAAGGAGAGGGACAGAACTCTTCCAGGGATTTGATCTTCATGTCCTTGATCAGGTGACCCCATCTTGGTGACCAGATTCTACTCTCTGTCTTTGGCCTGGCCTTGACCAAGGTGACAGCTGCAGCTGCCCAAGCCTCTGTGGAAGCCACTGCAGCCAGGGCCCCAGGGCCCTCCTGGACCCTTCCACAGCATGGCAACATCTGCCATTGGGTGTTTTCTCAGAGAAGAAAGTACTTTCCTTTCTTTGAGCCGGATCTTAGCTGGCTCACTCTGTGTCAGGACTGAGTATGAAACCGTACTTTGCCTTATGAAAGGCAAAGTAAGCTTCTTTTTCAAGACAGGAGCATGAGCCTATGCGCACTTAACCTCCTTGCTAAGACTCCACTGGAATAAAAGTAAACAAACATGGGGGAAAAAGTGTGTGAGGGGAAAGGGTGGAAGCCAATGGAGTGGAGATTTCAAAAAACGTCTGAAAGATAAAAAGTGAAAGGGAAGGATTAATGGTTGAATTAAGGAGAAAGTGTCACAGGCTAGAATATACAAGATAAAATGACAATTAGAAATTTGAGAAAAAGCAAATTCTGAACAACAGAGTCACAGACCACACATGAAGCAAACTACATTCGGGCATGAATATAAGCAGTGAAAAGAGTGCAGAGAAAAGGCAATCAATTTGACCTTGATGTTAGAAATAGCCTCATTTGAGAGACCCAGGGGTTATAACACTGGGTTCATGGAAAATGTCATCCTAGCATATTGATATTGAATAATGTCTATATCAATAATAAAGTATATGTGGCATATTGACTTGTTTCCATTATTTTGTATTTTAATAAGCTTTATTTTTAACAAGTTTTTGATTTATAGAAAAATGTAAATACAGTAGACAGATCAACTATTATTAACATCTTATGCAAGTATTAGCCATTTGCTATAATGAATGAATGAATATTGATACATTGTCATTAACTAAAGTTCATACTTTATCAGATTTCTTTAGTTTTTCCCTAATGTCTTCTATTTCCATTACATTTAGTCATCCTGTCTCGTTTGGCTCCTCTTGGCTGTAATAGTTTCTCATACTTTCCTTGTTTTTGAAGACCTTGATAGGTTTGAGGAGCACAGGTCTAGAATGTCCATCATTTGATATTTGTCTAATGTTTTTCTTATGATTAGATTGGGGTTATGGGTTTTTCAGGGAAGACCACAAAGGTCAAGTGCCATTTTGTCACATCAAACCAAGGGCACATGCTATCAACATGACATATCAAATTAACACTCTTGTTGAACTTGATAACCTGGCTGAGGTTGCGTTGGCCAGGTTTTCTCTAATGTAAAGTTACCTGCTCTCTCACTCACACTGTACTCTTTGGAAAAAAGTATATAGTCTTTTTAACTTCTAAAGTCAACCTATAGGCAAAGTAGAAAAGACTCTTTTATGGTTGCAGCGAAGAATGTAAACAGTAAGAATTCTGTTGGTGGTACAGGGCTGCTGATGAAAATGAAAGGGAGAAGAGAAGTAGAGCAATGGGAAGGGGCCAATGCCTTCATTTTATAGAGGAAGAAATGCACAGATACTCTATTAAAAAGAAATAGCAATTTGAGTCTTTATTTAGAAACATAAGTGATTAGTTCTAATAGAGGAAATAAAAAACCGTCATTGCCGTTAAATATTAGGAAGAGAAGGGTACTATGAGATACATGCTCATTTTCATACTGTGGAATCAATTGATATTGACTGACGTTGGTAATCTAAGAAGAGAGATACAGAGTGCAGTGAAAGGAAACACCAAATGATCTCACCTCAGATTGTAGCAGGATTCTTACACAGTCATGACACTGAGGCTTTTTAATTTCCAGGAAGCAACTTTATTCCTGCCGGTACTGCTCAGTTGGGTTTGTACTTGAAGAATTGAGCACTGAACGTCACATGGCATAGTTTTTAAAATCTATTTTCTATTTCTTTGTCTCCCATATATGGTAACACACACAAACATGTAGTTTGATTAAGCAGTCTCAGTTTACAAGGTCATGAGGGATGGTATCATGTAGGTGCATAGCCAGGTTACCTTGAAGTTTTCTCTCCCTTTTTTTTCCTCTCTCCTTAGGGAGGGGAACCTACCACAAGATGAAACCAGAGTTTTCATCTCTAGAGGGGAACAGAATTAAACAAGGAGAAGAGGAAATACTGTTGCTTTTCACCGGAAGTCCTTTTATAGTATTTCATTTATTACCATTTGCACAAATCTTTTGCTTTAAAAACAAAGATGATGTGAAGGGTGGTGCCAGGACTCATATTAGACCACTTAATATGACTCCTTTTGTGTAGAACCTACCTTTAGTGATCCAATCCAACCAGCCATTCACACAAACCACACTACCATGCAATGTTTTGTTGAGGCAGAAACTTACTTCTGAGAAAGTAAAGGGGTAATCTTAGGTCTTTGATTGGTGGGAAAGACATTTAAGAAAAAAACTCCTTTTGTTTCCCTTGAAATAAGGATTAGGGAGATTTTATTTATTTATTTATTTATTTATTTAGGATTAGGAAGATTTTAGTTGCAAAGGGGAAATTGGCTGAAAGATGCATCAACTCTCTGGTTCAAAAGTATTGGCAGTCAGTGGAAATCCTCTGTGTGTTTCCTGTGTTTAGCATTTATACAGCATGTTTCAGTTTAAAAGCCCTTTACTGTCATTAGTTAATTACCTCCCAAGGGCTGCAGGGTAGTTACGGCGAATACTGGAACCAAGCCAGCTTTTAGAGCTGTAAGATGTACAAGTGTCTATACTAGCCCCAATTCAGAGTGTAGTTGTTACACCATTTCCCACACATGGATCGATTGGTTAATGTGTGGTTATTCAATCTCTAAAGTTCCTTTTTTAGACTTGACATTTTCTCAATAAGTACAAGTTACTGAAACAGAAGAGAACTTATTCCAATACCTTGTCTTGCAAGTGTCTCGAAAATCAGCACTGGTAACAGTTTTAGGTTTATCATTAAATAAGAATCTCCAAAGTGAAGCCTAAATACTGGCATTTATTAAAAGTGCCTGAATGATTCTAGAGTAGAGCCAGACTTGAGAACCACTGACTTAAATGACCAATAGAGAGAGGCTCCTTCCTCTGTTCCCAACAATATCTACAAAGAGAATGAAATACAACATTTGGCTAAGGAGAACTAATTGTTAATACATGTTACATTTTGTTTTGTATCCAATATATATATATATATTACATATATATTGTATATATATATATATATATATATACACACACATATATGTATTACATTATAAAAGTACAAAAGAAATTTGGAGAATATAGAAGACTAAGTATGGATGCCTGTGAGTACATAAAAAGTCATCATGAAAAAGAATCACAGTTCATGTTTTACAATTTTTCTTTCCATCTTATCTTTATGCTTTGTCTTTTAAAAAAATTATTGGTATTGCTATTATCAGATTTCACATACAATGTTGTATCTTGTTTTTCAAATTTACCACTACAGTGTTTTCCATTGTTCCGTGCTTTAAAAGATCATCTCTAAAAACAAAATCTACTGAAATGAGGCAAACAGGGAAATTTATATCCACAATTGAACCAAAATAGAAATTCAGGTACATTTAGAGCACAGGCCCATAGGAATATTTTCTGCTCCATGTCCTTTCACAACACCTTAGGCCAGCAGGAACTAGATAGACACGTGCTCCATTTCTGTAGCCGAACCTTGACTATATTTGGTGTGTGGTGCCCTCTACTGGGTCTCCTAGGACTGTGCCCTTTTTCTGTTTGTAAACTCTATGTGTTGGGTTGACTCTCAAGATGGGGGTTAGATTGTATGTGTGCATGTTTGAATTTTGTATGTTTGTATTTTTATTTACATTTGTTTCCCTAACGTAGAATTGAAGCTATTTAGATACAGAAGCTGACTATGGGTCTGTTTCCTTCTTATTCATTCAACAGACACTTTAGAGTCTACCATGTGCCAGGCATGGTTCTAGCAGGCTGGAGACACAAAGATGAGATCTCCACCTTCAAGTGGCTCATTGTCTAGTGGCAGAGACCCTACTATCCAAGGCCTGGATAGTCCCACAGGAGAACTTGACTCCTTGTGGATCCTTGTCCTCCCCTCTCTAGGAAAACCATCCTCTTCAATGAAGCGTGCAACTTTGGGAGAGACACATGTGGCAGAGCCAGGAAGAAAGGGGACACCTTTCCAGCAGGGCAGATCTACCAAATCAATTCTGGCAATCAGTGGGGTTGACAGATGTCACAGACAGCTTGCTCTCAATTTACTTAGAAGATTAAAATTTATGATGGACTAAACACATTAAGAAGATGAAATGAGAGGTGATAATTCAGAGGTTTAACCGAGACCCTAATAGGGAATAAACCTCATTTTCTAGAAATGTATACTTTATATAATTTATACCTAAGGAAAGCACTTCTGCGTTTGGAATTTCACCTTGCTTTTTGGGGAAGGGAATGCACATGAAACTAATTGAGTTTTTCTAATCTGAGGAAGGCCTAAAAGCACAGGATGAGGTGGGGAATCTCCAAAGCATTCATGATCACTTCTTTTCCTACATAACTCTCTTTGACTGCATTAGTACAATTATGCAAGATTGGGAGATTGGCAAAATCTCTCTCCTTTTTTTTAATGTTTATTTTTGACAGAGAGAGAGAGACAGACAGAGCATGAGTGGGGGAGGGGCAGAGAGACAGGGAGACACAGAATTCAAAGCAGGCTCGAGGCTTTGAGCTGTCAGCACAGAGCCTGACGCCGGGCTTGAGCTCACAGACCTCGAGATCATGACCTCAGCCGAAGTTGGATGCTCAACCGACTGAGCTACCCAGGCGCCCCTCTCCTTTTTTTTTTTTTTTTTTTTTTAACCTGAGAACTTTGGTGATGATATTGAGTCTCCAAGGTTGGCTCCAAACAGCAATAGACCATGATTATATAATATTTGTCATGTATATGGAACCAGTAATTTCTCATTGTGCAGTCTTGGACAAGTAACCTAACTTTCTCTTTAATTTACCTCATGCGGAAAGGATATAACCTATCTTATTGTGAGGATACAAGTAAGGCATATAAAGAGTCCATCAAAATCCTTGGCAGGCAAGAGCTGCTCGGTAGAGCACAGTAGGCACTTCAGAATGATAGAGATGCACATATGGTCTCTGTAGCCAGGCTGCTTGGATTTGAATCTTGGCTCTATTCTTTTTTTTTTTTTTTTTTTTTTAACAGTGTGCCCTTGGGCAAGTAACTTTACCTTTATGGGTCTCAGTTTCCTTAGCAGTAAAGTAGGGGCAATAGTACTACCTACATCATAGGATTTTTTTTTTTAATTTAAAAAATGTTTATCTATTTATTTTCGAGAGAGAGAGAGAGAGAGAGAGGGAGAGAACATGTGCGTGCACATGCGTGGGAGAGAGAGAACATGTGTGTGCAAGTGGGGAGGAGCAGAGAGAGAGGGAGACACAGAATCTGAAGCAGGCTCCAGGCTCCAAGGTGTCAGCATAGAGTCTGATGTAGGGCTTAAATCCACGAGCCTCAAGATCATGACCTGAACCAAAGTCGGATGCTCAACCAACTGAGCCACCCAGGTGCCCCTACATCATAGGACTCTTAAGCAGATAAAAGGAGTTAATACATGTAAAGTTCTTTGGAACATTTATTAATATATAGGGCTTAATAAAAGCTAATTATTATTTTAATTGCTATTTCTTTTAGCTTTTAGAGACACCTGTGTCTTTTTCAAGTTGTAAATTAAAATTGGAGAGAGACATCTTCTCATATGTATAAAATACATCCATTCAGTGCTGTTAACACCAGCTGTTTTCAGCCGATTTCTATTGCTGTGGTTCTGTAACCAGCTCTCCTTTGATAAGTCCTCAGAACCCTCAGTAGGAATTACTTTGCTTATGTTAAGTTTGGCTGCTCTGCCTTAAGACAGTCATTTTTAGTACTTGACCTCCCTCTCTAAGTATTTATGAATTCCCTAAAGAACATGGAGAAGAAGAATTATTTGGAGCCAATTGGGAAGGCATTGTGAAATCAGAACTCCCCTTCGTAACCCTACTGTCACTTATTCTCCAAAATAATTGTCGGATGCTGTGGTTTTGTGCAGAGGAAGCTCTGGGCACTCACTTTCAGTCAGATGCAGTCCTTTCTTCAGTGGTGATTTTGCTTTTCCTCCTTAACATACAGCGCCACTGTGCTACCTATAGGCCATATAAAAGGGGTACAGAGAAGGGTCTCCATTCCCAAAGAGTATGAACAAAGAGCTAGACAAGGAATACAACTAAATAACTTACTACAACAAGAATCCAACTGTGCTAACCACTATTAAGGTGACACAGAGGGAAGGGGATTCTGACTAAGAGCTTAGGGAGAGGTTTAAAAAGAGGCGACATGATGGGGCACCTGGGTGGCGCAGTCGGTTGAGCGTCCGACTTCAGCCAGGTCACGATCTCGCGGTCTGTGAGTTCGAGCCCTGCGTCGGGCTCTGGGCTGATGGCTCAGAGCCTGGAGCCTGTTTCAGATTCCGTGTCTCCCTCCCTCTCTGCCCCTCCCCTGTTCATGCTCTGTCTCTCTGTCCCCAAAATAAATAAATGTTGAAAAAAAATTAAAAAAAAAAAAGAGGCAACATGAATATTGAACCTTGAAGAATGGCAGAGGAGGAAAGGAAACACAATAGAAGCAGAGAGAACAGGGTGAGCAAAAGCTTGTGAAAATACACAGCTTGTTTGGGGAACAGCAGATGGTCCTGTGTTGTTGGAGCAGAAGGTATGTATGTGGAGGGTCAGGAGATGAGGAACAGAGGTCCCTGGGTCCTCAGGGAGCCCATGCACCTCGCTCTTCTCAGGTTCTGGGGAGGGCAATGGTAGGGCTTCTTTGACGGCTCCCTCAGGATCAGGTCTTAGATGTAGCTCCCCATTTCCTCTTTATCCCTGCAGACTTCTCTTGGCATCAGCACATCATCCTTTTAACTTCTGCACTTAATAAAACATATTCTCTTCTGTTTTCCAATAGGCTTAGCTGTTCTGGCATTTACTAACCTGCCACCTACTGCAAAATAAATGGAGAATGAAATAGTCTAAGACTTTGTACAAAACCTTGGCCCCTCAGGGTAAAAATCTAAGCCTAAACAAGTGGGAACAGGCCCGGTTGCCTGGCCAGTTTCTGGGGGACTGGAAAGAGATGACAGTGAAGGAAGAAAACCATGTTTGGCACATAGTTGGTGCTCAATCAATATTTGTTTGGTAAAGGAATTAAGGGATGGCTTGAGGGACTCTCAGGTATTGCAAGGCCTCTCAGGTATTGTGGAGTATCTAGGTATGGCCACCTGCTTCTGCCTTGGGAAAGAGGAAGGAAAGGGAGAAGATATCTATGTATTCTGGCTCTCCAGGCATTTGTGCTGAGGCCAGTTTTCTTCTTGAGTTAGGAGTTCCCTGATTGGTAATTTTCTCTTTTAGGAGAGAAAGAAGGGCGTGTGTGTGTGTGTGTGTGTGTGTGACCCAATACATATTTCCTTACACTCATGCCTGAGTACCACGGGTTACAAACCATTCCTTTGCCATGATACCAAGAAAAATAAAAAGTTAAAAATGTCAAGAGAGAGCTCTGTCCAGCACTTAGGATCCACTTACATGGTCCTCACAGCCGCTTGTCAGACCCTAACCGCCAAAATGGTGAAGCAGATTGAGAGCAAGTATGCTTTTCAGGAAGCCTTGAACAGTGCAGGGGAAAAACTTGTAGTAGTTGACTTTTCAGCCATGTGGTGTGGGCCTTGCAAAACAATTAAACATTTCTTTCATTCCTTCTCTGACAAGTATTCCAACATGGCGTTCCTTGAAGCAGATGTGGATGACTGTTGGGATGTTGCTTCAGAGCGTGAAGTCAAAATGCATGCCAACCTTCCAGTTTTTTAAAAAAGGACAAAAGGTGGGTGAACTTTCTGGAGCTAGTAAGGAAAAACTTGAAGCTACCATTAATGAATTAATCTAATTATGTTTTTTGAAAACATAACCAGCCATTGGCTGTTGAAAACTTGTAAATTTTTTTATTTACCAAAAGGAAAGATCAAGTATGAAGACTGTATACCCAATTGCCATCTGATTATATAAGTGGCAATAAAATATTAAGTCTATCCTTAAAAAAAAAAAAAAGAGAGTTCAGTTTTACTTAGCAAATATATGTGCTCAGCACTTAGGATACAAAGAAGTCTTGATTCTAATCTCAAAGGGCTTCGAGTGTGGGTAGACATAAAGCCAAACAGAGTATTTACTGCAGGGGAGATAGTGCGGTAACAGGTTAGCTCAGGGCCTTGCTACTCCAAGTATGGTTTCAGCAGCAGCAGCAGCAGCAGCAGCAGCAGCAGCAGCATCTTCTGGAAACCTGTGAGGAATGCAGACTCTGGCTCCAACCCAGTCTGACTGAGTGTGCATGTGAGTTTTAATGAGATTGCTAGGCGAATCATATACACATTAATATTTGAGAAGTACTGGCCTAGGGTGCCGGGATGGGATGTGGGTGTGTTTCTTAGAGGAAGTAAATCCTGAGCTATGTTTTGAGAATGGGTAGGGTTAACTGGGTGGTATCACAAGCAGAGACAAAAGCATAAGTAAAAGTTTAGTGGCATGAAGAAGCATAGGGATGATTTGGGAAGCGGCTTAAAATTGATCCACAAAAGGGAGAGAGTGTAGGAGAGAGGGGGAGGGAGAAATGTAGGAAGATGGCAGGTCAGGCAGTGGCCAGATCCGGACGCACGTGCTCTAGGTTACGTAGCTTTGCCTTGATCTAATCCATGATAGAGACGCATGATGAGATGTTTGGATTAGTGTTTAGAACACCGCAGCCCTGAGAAGCCTGAGAAATCAAGGCCAAAGGGCAGAGAAATTATTTAGGAAGATACAGCAACAGTTTGGGAGAGAGAGAATGAGAGTAGTTAGGTACTGCAGGTAGTGCGGTGGGAATGGAGAGAAGGGAACAAGTTTAAGAAACTTTAAGAGGTAATAAGCAGATGAAAGACTTCAGTATGAACTGGCGTGAGAGAGTGGGAGAGGGCTGTGCCTTGACTAGATGAATCGGGCAGGCTTCCGGCTAGGATTAGTGGGTGGTTGCTCACGACACCACTAACAGAGATGAAAGAATAAAGGAGGATGAGCAGGTTTGAGGAGGGAAATTATGAGTTCAGTTTTCAACATGTTCAGCTCAGGTGACTAGGAAACATGTATAGGATGGGGGGTAAAAAAGAAAACAAGGGTGGAGAATGGGTGAATCATTCAGGGTGGAGAAGGAAAGTGATGAAGGAGAAACAATGCCCTGTCCAGGTTTGGGGCTATGGTAATACACATAGTATATCTGTGAGTTTTTCCCCCAGCCCTATTTCCACAAGCTGCCTTCTTGGAACTGGTTCCAGAAACTGGTTGGACCTCAAAGAAGAGCAAATGGTTTTGATTCATGGTTTCCTATCCTGCGATCAACTCGTTGTTGACACTATTTCCTCTACTAACAGGAAAAAAAAAAAAAAAAATTAAACCTGGAGTTCAAGCTCCTCCAGGTCAGAATGAATAGTTGTCTTTTTCCATATTGACCTGTGGGATGAATAATTTTGCCCACTTCCCCAACACTACTTCCAAAGTAGTGATAATACAACGCCAAAGTGTGTGGATATTTGTGCAGGGTCATTCGTCAGGTTCTGGAGGACTTCTGCCACAAATCATCCCTGGTTTTGAACTTTCACAGCACTTTCATTTTGGACCTTAAAATTCAGAAATTGGTAATAGCTTGTTTTGGATCATTTCCACAATTATTTCCTATTTTGCAATCTGTTCTCTGCTCACAGAGTAAAAATCGTCTGGGACTTCAGCGTCTCCACAGCAAAAAGTCCAGAAACACGTTAACATTTTCGGTACAGTCATCCCCAGCCAATAAAAAGCAAAAGGTCGGCACGTGGTTTATTAGTTTGGGCAGGAGGGAGGTATTCCAACTAGATCCTTTCGCTCTTGCCAGGATCAAACATGGCGGGCCGCAGCCAGAATTTCCCGAACACCCAGTTCGCTTTCCCGTGACCCTAGTCAGTCTTCGACGCTCCTCTTTCCACCTTCCTTCCTCCTCAGCCGCTCCCAGAGGGTCAGCACTCGGGAGCGCGACAGCGGGCCTCCTTCCCGCCCCCACTCGAGGGCCCGCCCACCAGCCCGCGCCAGCCAATCGCAGGCCGCGCTGCGGCGGCTGGCAGCGCCGGCCGGCCCCGCCCCTCAGCCTCGCTGTGGCCTGCGGCTCCCGGGCCGGTAGCGCCGCTGTCGGTCGCGAGGACGGGTGGTGTGGAACCGCGGGTCGCGGGCGCTCGCCGCCTGCCACAGCTCAGCCCAGCGTCGCCGAGGCTGTGAGCCCCGAGCCTCCGCCATGGACTTCGAAGACGGTAAGCGGCGCCTCTGGCTGGTCGCCACGGCGGGCGGGAGGCGGGGTGGCCGCCCCGGGGGTCTGTTTACGGTCTCAAGATGGCCGTGTGGGCTTTGTTCTGCGGGCCCGGAGGCCGCCCGCCCGCCGCGGGCCCAGTGCCCGGAATCGGCCTGTGTGGGAACCCGCGCGCCGTGTCGCGCCCGCCCGGCGCCCGCTGCCGCCGGGGACCTGGGAGTTCCGTGCCGGCCTCGGTGAGGGGAAGGGCGCGCCCAGAGCGCCACGGCCTCCGGTCTCGGGCCCCGGACTCGCGCTCCGGACTCGCCCCGGCCCCGGTGCGTGGAAATTGCCCCGACGCCTCCCAACTCCCCGGTCTCGGGCAGAGGGGCGGGTGGGGCCTCCCCGGCCTCGCGTCGCGTTCGCCTCACAGGGCGGCGACCCAGCTCGTCCGTGTAGTAGATCCCCAACCAGGTTGCTTCTTAACAGATACAATTTCCAGAGGCTTGTTCACGGTGATGTTTCTCGTCTTAGTTTGAAGACGAGTTTAAAGGGCGTCCGTAAGTGACAAGTATAGGTAGATCTCTGTGCCGAATGGAAACCTAAGCTATTACTGGTTAGCAAACTGGGCTGTTTATCCACCAAGATTAACCCGGTCGTTAATCCCTAATTTCAAATAGCTGCGTGAACCTAAGCATTTTTTCCCTCTGGATTGTGTATGGATGGGACTTAAGTTAGAATTCTGGCACGGCATCACATGCCCTTCAAATTCAGCTCCGTGCCCAGCCGCCTGCGTCGGACTTAACGTTTAAGTAAACCGTATTCCAGCAATACCTTTCAGCTGTCTCTCACGGCTAGTTCTTGAAACCATTTTCACAGGCTCCCAGAGTAAAATTAATTTGGTTTTCACCTTGTCTTCAAATCTTGCCCAACTTTTATAGGAATGGGTGTCAAGATAAAATGAGTCGGTTAGGGAGACGTGGAAAAGGGTTTCAGTGGTTAAAGCGGTCTTAATCCTGAGTAACCAGACGTGTCTAATTAAAACCGGCTCGCTAACCAGTTGTAAGCCCCTCACCCAACCGAAACAATTATATGAAACATTGAACGTACTGTGATCTCAGCGTGAGTCTGACTAAACGATCTTTTGATCTTTGATTTGATTTCATGCCAAAAAGAATTAAAGCTGCCAAATCTAAGTATATGAAAGGGGGCTGAAAGAACCCATGTTTAAAAAAAGTTTATTTATTTATTTATTTTGAGAGAGAGAGAGAGAAAATCCCAAGCTGTCGGTGCAGCGCCAGATGTGGGGCTTGATCTCACGAAGCCTGACCTCGTGACCTGAGCGGAAATCAAGAGTAGGGCTCTTAACCAGCTAAGCCACCCAGGCGCCCCTGGGATAACGCTTTGGTGGAGCCTTTTCAATTAGTTTGAAATAGGAAGTCCAGCTGTTACGAGTAGCACACTCTGGTGTTTTTGTTTGTTTTGGTTGGACTTTGACTCATTTTGATACAGATACCTTAAAACTATGTTTATTTGAAGTAGCGAAGCTGGGAATGAAAGTTAAAAATATATTGCTATGTTTTCATACCGAAGTTTGATGATAGTACCAACACTCAGGGTACAGCAGAAGCTACCCAGGTGGGGGGAGGGAACAATGGGAGTGGTTCCACCCCCCCACCCCCCCCCAAGGGAATCCATTTTCTGTAGAGAGTTGAAAAACAATAAAACTTAGTTTGCTTACTTTTTATTGTCACCATGTGCCTCCAATTCCAGCGTTAGTAATAAAATTATAAACAGTGTCAGTGAGTAAACACTCCTCCTCTCTCTTGCTTCCTTTTCTCCTTTACTGCTATATTTGGGAGTGGAATTTGACTAACAATACATCTGAATCTAATCCTATGCAGTGTAGCTGGATTCTGTGGCATTCAAGGGATCACTGTATCAGCTTTCTTTTAGTATTTATTAGTAAAATTAATTAAAGGACTTAATTGCCAAATCCGTTTTAACGGAAATTGCCAATATGGTTTTTGGTGATGTCACATCCTGGATAGATACAGTGAAGGCAAACATACATGTTTGTGTATGTGCATTCTCAAATAAGATCTTGAAAACTTTAGAGAGCGAGTAGGTAAAAGAAATATGTTAACTTTGAAACAATTACATATTACATACAATCAGTTCTCACATGGCCCTTTTTGCAATTTTTGATACATAATTTAATCTATCTGCCTTCCTTTTGTTTCCCTGTATAAATCAGTAGTGGATTCCCTTTTTTTGGCAATTATTGTATATCAGGTGTTAAAGCGAATTTTTACATTTTAGTAATTTGGATGATTTGCCTCTTGGGGAGATAATGAAGAGAGATACATGTTTTTCCATATTAAATGTTTGTAATTATTTATACTCCATTTTTGTAGATAATAGAGTTAATGGCATTTTAAGAAATTTGGTTTGATTTGAATAGATGAGTATGTAATTTCAGATTTTTGCTAATATTGCACTAATTTCTTTCTGTTAAATGTGTCTTCATAGATTATACACACTCTGCTTGCAGAAATACTTATCAGGGCTTTAATGGTGAGTATCCTCTTTTGTTTTCTCTTAAATAATGTTAAAGGAATGCATTTCAGTTTTTCTCTACATGCACATAAAGTAACAATGTAAAAAGCCAGTTCTACCTTGTTTCAGTCATTGTTTTGTCTCTTAATGTATCACTGCTCAGTGTTAATGTTGTCACACTATGTATAGTTTTTTAATTAAGGAATTTGGGAATCAGAAAAAGTCAGGGCTATTCAGTATAGTTTGACTCTTTTGTTTGTTTGAATTATGATTCCCTTAATTTATTCCAAAAGGCCTAGACTACATTCTGAGTGATGAGTTACAAGAAACTAGTCGAGTTCTTTTTGCTGACTGAGAAGCTTTGGTATTGAATAATGTAGATTAAGTGGATTATTGTCTTGGTTTTATATCGCTTTTATTGTAATACATTTTGACCTTGTTTTTGAGGTCATTTGCTTTAGTGTCTAAATGTGTTTGTATATAAAGAGCTGTCTAGAGGAGCACATGAAGAAGCCTGATTGTTTATTTTATTTTTTTAAATATTTTTTTTAATGTTTACTTTTTGAGAGAGGGAGACAGAGCATGAGCAGGGGAGGGGCAGAGAGAGGGAGACACAGAATCGGAAACAGGCTCCAGGCTCTGAGCCATCAGCCCAGAGCCCGACGCGGGGCTCGAACTCCCGGACCGCGAGATCGTGACCTGGCTGAAGTCGGACGCTTAACCGACTGCGCCACCCAGGCGCCCCTAATGTTTACTTTTTGAGAGAGGGAGACAGAGCATGAGCAGGGGAGGGGCAGAGAGAGGGAGACACGGAATATGAAGCAGGCTCCAGGCTCCGAGCTGTCAGCACAGAGCCCATTGTGGGACTCAAACCCATGAACTGTGATATCTTGACCTGAGCTGAAGTTGGACACCCAACCGACTGCGCCACCCAGGAGTCCCTAAGCCTGATTGTTCATTGACTTAAGCATGACGTTAGAGTTGTGACTATAGAGCTAGATAAAATCATAAGAGGTAGGCAGAGTACAGTTGGATGTTATTTTGATAGTTATTAAAGTTCTGCCAGACAGGATGATAACACAAAAAAGAACGTGGAAGAATTCAGTGAGGTAAAAAAGGACCCCCATAGAGTGGAAGTACACATATTGATTGCCAGAGAAAAGGAAAATTCAGCTGTGTACAGAATATAATATATTCACAAAATAAAACTGAAGCAGGTGTACTAAATAAAACTATGTGCCATTTTATGAGAATAATTGCTGTCCAATTAATTTCTGTGTATCATCTTTAAGAATTTAGAGAAACTTTGTATTTGATGTGGGCTAAAAAAGCTCAATGTGTAGGAAGTAGTATATATTGAGTGCTGAAGAATACCTTTTTTTAAAGTTTATTTATTTTGAGAGAGAGAGCATGAGCAGAAGGGCAGAGAGAGAGGGAGAGAGAGAATCCCAAGCAGGCTCTGAATTGTCAGCCCAGAGCTGGATGCAGGGCTTGATCTCACAAACTGAGATTGTGACCTGAGCTGAAATCAAGAGTTGGATGCTTCACTGACTGAGCTATCCACGTGCCTCTGGTTGTTGTTGTGATTGTTGTTGTTGTTTTCTTAATGTATTTTTGAGTAATCACTATACCCAACCTGGGGCTCAAACTTACAACCCCAAGATCAAGAGTTGCATGCTGTACTAACTGATCCAGCTAGTTGCCCTTGAAGAACACAGTTTTGAACAGGAGAATGTCATAATAAAACTACCAGAGGAACTTTAATTTGTATCCACATTTAGGTAGATTGAAAACTGGAAACTTAGGAGTGCCTGGCTGGCTCAGTTGGAAGAGTATGTGACTCTTGCTCTTGGGGTTGTAAGTTCAAGCCCCATGCTGGATGTAGAGATTTCTTAAAAATAAAATCTTAAAAGAGGAAAAGAAAAGAAAAAACTGGAAAATAAGCTAAAAAGCCATTTAATAAATTTAGGTGTTAGGATTTAAAGATCCTGAACTTGGGAGAAGACAGTAGTAATTTTGAAAATAGTAAGATGTTTCTAGAGAAAATTAACAGAACTTGCAGGCTGACTGACTAGTAATGAGTAGAAAATTGAGAAGGATGAATAAAAACGAGTCCAAGATTTTAAACTGGAGTGAGTAGGACTAACACGTTCACCAAAGAGAGACATTTGGAATGATAAAAGGCTTCAATTTCTAGTAGTGTTTACCAGAGATTTGGATTTAATGTCTAAGTGTAGGACTTTGACATGTAGAGTCATACCAGGCCAGAAGTTTATTTTCTTAATGTACAGTGATGCAAAAAGAACTTTAGCAATTTCTATCACAGTGATGACTTTTTGTTTAAGAGATGCACTTTATTTTTTATTGAAGTATAATTGACATACAACATTACATTAATTTCAGGGGTACAGCATGATGATTCACTGTAGACATTGGGAAAATGATTACTGCAATAATTCTAGTTACCATCCATCACCATATATAATGAAATTTTTTTTCTTATAATGAGAACTTTTAAGATTTAATCTCTTAACAGTTAAGTCATCATGCTATACATTATATCCTGTGACTTATTTTTTCCCCTCATGACTTATTTTTTTTAACTGGACTTTTGTACCTTTTGATTCCCTTTGCCCACCTGCACTCTCTCCCCTCTAGAAACCACTAACCTGTTCTCTGTATCTCTGAGCTTGGCTTTTTTGTTTTGTTTTGTTTTGTTTAGATTCCACGTAATAGTATTTGTCTTGCTTTGTAACTTATTTCACTTAGCATAATGCCCTCAGGGTCCATCCATGTTGTTGCAAATGGCAAGATTTCATTCCTTTTTATGGCTGAGTCCTGTTCCTCGTATATGTGTACCCCATCTTTTTTATCCGTTCATCCTTTAGTGGACACTTAAGTTGTTTCTATACCTCTCCTATTATATAAATAAAGCTGCAGCGAACATGGGGTGCATATATCCTTTTGGATTAATGTTTTACCAATGTTGTGAACTTTATTTTTTCTCTTAATTTTAGTTCCAACAGTGGTTTTCATCTGATAGTGATTGTTAGATTCCCCTGGGAGCTTTTCCAAAGTTTATCTGTTTAGGTCATACTCTAGTCCTCTTGAATCTTAGTTTTAAATAAGGGATCCCTGGTTGTGCATGTGATGAAAAAGTGCTGTGAATGACTTTGGAATGCATTGCTGGTTAAAGATCATTATTTGACAACACTTTGAGGTCTAGGTTATCTACACTTTATAAATGAGGAACTTAATTTCAGAGATGTAATTTGACTTTATTCATTTAACAAATATTTCTTGAGTGACTGCTGTGTATTAGATACTATTCTAGGAACTGGCAATATAGCAATGAGCAAAATGGAAAATATTCTTGCCCTTGTAGGGAGTACAATCTAGTGGGATGAATTGGAGAATACGCAAGATAAAGAAGTAACACATATTGTATATTAGATGGTAACAATTGCTTAGAAGAAAAAGGCCACAGAGGATGTTGGCGGTGGTGGTGGTGGTGGTGGTGGTGGTGTGTGTGTGTGTGTGTGTGTGTCTGTCTGTTGGGGAAGGACTTGATAAGGTGACCTTTGAGCACAGATTTGAGAAGGTACGGATGCAAGCCATGGCTATCTAAAGGGAGAATGCTGTAGGCTTTAGCAAATACAAAGCCAAATGAAGCCAACAATACAATTCATTGTTAGCATTGTCTTTTCCAGCGACTGAGATGAAGTAGAAGGTACTGGAAAATATGTCAAGTACCAAATTTCCTCCACACCATTTCTTGGAAGGAAGTTGTATTTTCAATGATTCCATGTTTCCTTCCTGCCTCACAATAACTCTTTTTATATAAACAGCAGAGAAAAAAAGGAGAGCATTCGAGATAGAGGAAAGCAGGAATAAAGGTACAGCTGAGTACATTGTGCTTCAGAGAGACTTAAGAACGTTTTGACTAGAGCTGATGATTTTTGCTAAGGAGTCTTAAGACAGAGTTAGAGTGGCGAGGTGTAGCCAGAGGCATTGAAAATCAAAGATAACTTGTTTATATCTAAGAGACAATAGAAAATAAAGACCTGAAAGAGTAGAGGGATTGAGCAGTGCAGATACAGAGAAAGAACATTTCCAGGCAGAGGGAGCAGCAGGTGCAAAAATGGGTGTGTGCATACTGTGTTCTAGGAACAGCTGAGGGTCTAGTATACCTAGAGTGGAGCGATAACGGGAGGAATGGTAGATGATGAAGTTAAGAAGTGATAGGTAAATCATACAGGGCAGAATTTGTCAGATATAGCAGTTGCCTTCTTTTTTAATGTTTCTTTATTTATTTTGAGAGCAAGTGAGTGAGCGAGCATGAGCTGGGAAAGGGGCAGAGAAAGAGGGAGAGAATCCCAAGCAGGCTCCACGCTGTCAGCACAGAGCCTGATGTGGGGCTCAATCCCACAAACCGTGAGATCATGACCTGAGCCAAAATCAAGAGTCGGACACTGAACCAAGTGAGCCACCCAGGTGCCCTACAAGTATTGACATTTTGGACTAGATAATTCTTTGTGGGGGGATATCTTGTGCATTGTAGACTGTTCAGCGACATCTTTGGCCTCTGTGCACTAGATGTGAACAGCACCTGCCCTTTGGTTGTGAAAACCAAAAGTGCTTTCAGAGATTGTCAGATGTCCTCTGGAAGGCAAAATTGTCCTTGGTTCAAAGCCACTGGTATAGGGCCTTATGGATTATTTAAGGGTTTGGCTTTTACTTCAGGCAAAACGGGAAGCCATTGGAAGTTACTGAGCATTGAACTTTATTTATTTAAGTTTATTTATTTAAGTAATCTCCACAGCCAGTGTGGGGCTTGAACTCACGACCCCGAGATCAAAAGTTGGCATGCTCTTCCAGCTGAGCCAGCCAAGTACCCTGAACATGATTTAAATTCACATTTTAACAGATTTATTCTGGCTGTTTTCTTCAGAATAAACAGAAAGGAAGCAAAAGTGAAAGCAGGAAAACTAGTTAGGAGGCTGTTGTAGTAACGTACATTTGAGATGCTGGTGGCCTGTATCAAAATGCTAGTAGTGTGGAGGTGGTGAACAGAGGTCCTATTTCAAGAGTTGGTGTGACACAGCTTGTTAATTATTTTGATAAGTCATTTGTTTTTTCCTGTTACTCCTCAGCTCCTTATGATTTAATTGTAACTGAGTTTTAACATTTGTTGAACTTATAGAGTGATCAAAGCAATAGAATAGATTTGATTTAAAACATGAGGTCGGTTTTTGAGTGAATTACTTTCATTTTATAATAATAATAAAGACATGTTATATTCTTCTAGTTTTATTTATTTATTTAAAAAATATTTTGATGTTTATTTTTGAGAGAGAGAGAGAGAGACAGAGTGCGAGCAGGGGAGGTGCAGAGAGAGAGGGAGACGTAGAATCTGAAGCAGACTCCAGGCTTTGAGCTGTCAGCCCAGAGCCTGACGTGGGGCTCGAATTCATGGACCGCGAGATCATGACCTGAGCTGAAGTCAGAGGCTCAACCGACTGAACCACCCAGGCGCCCTGTTCCAGTTTTATTTTTAAAGTGATTTCTAAGTTCATTTGGTAACCTGGAAGAATGTTGTTTATACAGAAGCAGTCATCTTATAGAACTTATATCCCTATAATCATACTGATTACATACAGTATAAAGACTTTTCCTTTTTTCCTTTTTAATTAACTGAATAGTAACCATACTATGAATAATAAGCCAAAATCATTGCTATGTAGTTTTCTTAATTTTTGTGTACTCTACAGTGCCTGGCATAAGGTGGGTGTTCAATAAATAGTAGTAATTTATGACTCCATAGTGAAATAAAAACACAGAATAAAAAACTAAAAGATTTAGTATCTGAAGGCAGCCTCTGCGAGCTCAAAATTGAAACTCGCAGAAATAACAATATGAAACTTTTTGCTTTGTTTATCTAACTGAACTTAGCTCTAAGAGTATTTTTAAATATGAGGTTTAGAGGAAGGCTTTTTATTTTGAAATTTTTATTTTAATTTCAAAATTGCCCTCTATCTGAGATAATATAAGAATAAATTACCAACTCTAAAGACAGATAATTGACATCGGGCTCTCTGCTGAGCATGGAGCCCACTTAAAATTCTCCCCCCACCCCAATACCCTTCTCCCCCACTTGTGCTCTCTCTCTCTCTCAAAAAAAAAAAAAAAAAAAACAACGATAAATGACTATTTTATTAATCTAGAATTGTGTTGTCTAATATGGTAGCCATGAGCTGCATGTGACTGCACACTTGAATGTGGACAGTTGGATTTTAGATGAGCTATAAATGTAAATAATGCGCCCCATTTGAAGTCTTAGTATGAAAAATGTATTAATAAACTTACTGTGTTTGTTATGCTTATTGGTACTTACAAGTTTTAATAATTCTAAATTTCACTGAAAAGCTCAAGTTTTATCATTGGCAGCAAATGCTGTTAGTTGTTTTCCTTTAAGTGACAGTTTTACTTTGTTCATTTTTGAGAAAATGCCAAATGCTCAGTCTGTCTGTCTAGTAAAAATAGTATTGTTTGTAAAAGTGGCTAATTTCATTTCACAACCAAGCACTTGCACAATGGCTTTTCCTGGCAAAAACCGTGATACTTTGGTATGCAGCAAAATTGCTTTTTGTGCTACAGACACTACCAGAAAGAAATTGTACTGAAAAGTCATGGTTTAATAAAATTGATAATTCTTAACTGTTTCATCAAGGACATTTTTAAGTAGAGATGGCTCTTTTTATTATTTTTTTACTGCAAGTGTGCAGTATTAAGGACTACAATGACTGCTAATATCCTTTGGTGCCATTGCCTTGATTTGTGGTGAGGGACCTGCAGTTTTACCCACCAGTGCTTTTGCATCTTCAGTGCAAATGTCAGCACTGTGAAAAAGGCAAATAATGTTGCAGTGTTATTTATGAAAATAGTTTGATCTTGTGGATCCCTGAAAAGGTCCTAGCAACTCGCAGTGGTGAGGAGACTATTCTTTGAGAACAATGGTTCTGGGGCATGTACAAAATTAGTAGAAATCAGACCCTGCCCACAAGATGAGTGTACATTTAGGATGAGGCCACAAATAGCAGAACATAAGGCAGAGTATCCTAAGCACCGTATAAGAGCTATAGACTTTTAGGTATTTAGAAGAAAGAGACGATAATCAACTGAGATGGTATCATTAAATTTGATCTTAAAAGGGTTAGTATTTGAAATGGACTTTTAAAAGATGAGAAGATTTAAAAAAAATCGTTTTTTATTATATTTATTTATATTTGAGAGACAGAGTGAGACAGAGCACAAGCGGGGGAGGGGTAGAGAGAGAAGGAGACACAGAATCTGAAGCAGGTCCCAGGCTCAGAGCAAGTGTTTAGCACAGAGCTCGACACTGGGCTCGAACCCACAAACCGTGAGATCATAACCTGAGCCGAAGTCGGTCACTTTACTGACTGAGCCACCCAGGCACCCTTAAAAGTGAGAATATTTTAAGAAGCAGATATTTGGGGTGTTAGCTGGGAGTGTTTCACATAGAAGCAACAGCATAAAGCTAGAAGGGTGGATACATATTGGACTTTGAGAAAATAATGTCGGGGCGCTTGGGTGGCGCAGTCGGTTAAGCGTCCGACTTCAGCCAGGTCACGATCTCACGGTCTGCGAGTTCGAGGTCTGCGAGTTCGAGCCCCGCGTCGGGCTCTGGGCTGATGGCTCAGAGCCTGGAACCTGTTTCCGATTCTGTGTCTCCCTCTCTCTCTGCCCCTCCCCCGTTCATGCTCTGTCTCTCTCTGTCCCCAAAATAAAAATAAACGTTAAAAAAAAAAAAAAGTTTAAAAAAAAAAAAAGAGAAAATAATGTCATCTCTTTGGACTGTAGTTCCCTAATCTGTAAAGCAAGAAGATTGAATTTTATCATTTAGGTTGCTTCCAGCTTTAAAGTCACAAGATTCTGAGTGATATTTTTGTGAAGTTGTTGCTGTTGTCATTGTTATTAGGACCAGAAATATTTAAGTGGTTGTAATTAAAATTTAGTGTTTTAAAAAATGTAAATTAAGGTATTTGCTCTTTGTATATTGTTGTATTTCTTAGTGTATAAAATTTGAGGAGGGTGACAATAAAGGATTTAAAGGACTTTATAAGACACATTCTAAATGATTTAAAAATACCATTTTTATAATCATAGTAAATTTATTTTATTACCTCTTTCGTTGTATTTTTTACATCAGAGGTTGGGATATAGATGGAATTGCAGTGTAATAAGACATACTTAGTACCCTTAATGTATTAGAATTTGTTTTGTGTGTGTTTTGTATTGCTAGAGTTCACATTCATTCCCTATTCAGAGTATTTGAGGATTTAAATATTTGTTGAGTTGTTATTTATAGGTGTAATACCACAGGTTGGTCCCCTACTCCATGATTTTTACTTTTTAAAAATGTCTATTTCGGTTAGTATATGAACAAATTTAAATTAGGCTAATTGAAAATGTGGCTGCTTCTGAGTTTTTAGATCTTTTGAGAGCAGCTAGATGCAAAAAAGTATACTTAGAACAAAGTTTTTCTTCTTGACATTAATAAATGATTTTTTTTGAGAGTAGGAATTATTATTAATTATGTACTATGGAATAAGCTAATACAGAACCTTAAAGTAGCACCCTAGTCAAATAGATGTTGATTAAATTAAAAATAATTCTAATATAGAACTTTCTTAGTTGATAATGTTTTTTTGAAAAATAGGTTTTATTAGCAAATCTGATTATTCAGTAGATTATCATTTGTGAGGTTTTTTCCTTCCATGTCTACTGTGAGTTTAGCTTAAATGTTAATGATGAATTATTATCTCAGATCATTGATAGGAATATCTTGTGTTTTATGCAAAGATTCCTGAAGAGGATGGTATATCTTACTGACCTTTTGTTACTGACTCTGTTTTAGGAATGGATCGTGATTATGGCCCCGGATCTTATGGAGGTCTGACATTCAAGGATATTTATCTAAAAATTCTTCTTTTGAGTGCCAGTAAAGGTGAGCATCATTTAATTTTTTTCTTTTTAAACTCTTTATAGGGATGGACCGTGACTATGGCCATGGATCCTATGGGGGTCAAAGATCCATGGACTCCTACCTAAACCAGTCATATGGCATGGACAATCACAGTGGTGGTGGTGGGGGTAGCAGGTAAATTGCTTAATCACTTGGCCAAATGATTAGATGACTATAAGATTCTGGATATTTTAATTTAAGTATTCCTTAGGCATGTTATGATGCTTGAATTTCACTATTTGGTATTGAATAATCACTTTAAATGTTTAGAGGTGTTAATTAATGGTTATAAAAATTACCTCAGGATTACTGGCAGACATTATTTTAGGAAAACTTCAAGTAGCTATTTTCATTTCACTATAATAGAGTAGGCTTTTCTGTCTTTTAGTAGTGAACTCTTTTTTTTTTTTTTTTAACTTCCTTTACTTTTAACTCCTCATCAGTCAGAATGTTCTGAACAAATGATATAAAAATGTTATTGGAAATATTATCTGTGAACCTTTTTCTTTATGATTTTTAAAAGTGTCTTTTCTGATGTGGGGTGTTCTATAAAGCAGCAAAGCAGTCTTTGGCTGGAATGGGTTTAACTGAACCAGTCTAGCAACATTCAGTTTTCTGAGAAACATTTAAGGTAGTTATTCTTTTAATTTTAGAGTAAGTTGTAGGAGCAAATTGTAATAATAAAATGTTCTTTAAGTCCATATCTAGGTTATTTATTGGCAGATACTACTTAGACCAAAAACACTTGTGCTCTAAGCTAGGAGCATTGTATTAAAGCCATGAATACTATACCTTTGCTTATTTTAATGCACTAGAGTTTAGATTGTTTTTATATTTTACTGTTGATACTGTGTAAAGCTTAACACTAGTTGAACTACTCAGGCCGTAGGGTTGACCACATTTCAGGCAAAGAGCGTATACCTTTTAAGGCACAGATATTTCTACTAAGTATAACTAGTTAGGTAACATTTGAAACTATCCTCCTTCTTCATAAAATGAAGGATCCGGATTCCTTAAGGATGGACTGAATGATGCTTTACTTTCCTTCTTTCTGCTTCAAGTGTGCCACTATGGTTTAATAGTAGAGGAAAATCAAGAAAATGAACAGATACAACAATTTTGCTTATGTCATAGATGTTTTAAAAAGAGCTGGAAAGAGGAATAATTTTTATACGGTTACCAGGATTCAGAAATAAATAGTACATTCTATTTAGTGATCTGTAAATAATTGAAGTAATGTAACACATTTAACTGTTTTAATATATCCGTTACTGCCCTATTGCATTGTAAATGTGATGTGGATAAACTATGTAGATGTTATCGTTTATCTCATGTGTAATTGTGGGCCTTTATAAAACTATGTTGTAAGCTATGAAGCAACTTTTGTAATCCATGCTTTGGATTTGTGAGAAGTAAGATGATTTGTTTCTTCTGTTGATTCTATTAAAACCTTGAGGAGACGGTGTGCTCCCTTTTTTAGAGTAGTTTTATGTGATAATTTCCTACCAGGAAATAATTTTTTAAATAATTGAAGATATAAAATGTACTCTTTCTCATCTGCCTTGAAAATTCATATGCAGAGGATATATGTTCGTGGTCTTTTACTTTTATGTTCTATTTTATGTGCTTATTCTTCTAGATTTGTTAGATTTGCTAGTCTACAAGTAGAAAGTGACTGAGGATTGATTATTGACCTTACCCAAAGTTGGGCAGGATATCAAATTTTGTAAGCAGAGATAATTTTCCAAATTTTGACTGCTACAGACACAAGCAGTTTTGTTACATAGATTATTAGGGGTGCAAAGAGGATCTCTTCTGTGTCACAAATAGCCTATATTGGTATAGTCTTCAATTTATGTCCCTATTGAAAGCCAAAATATTGTAAATATTTGGTATTTTCCAGTACTAGGGATGGATTCAAAGAAAGTTTGAGTAGTTTGTGAACTTTAGCAAATGACTTTTTCCAAGACTAGGGCTGGGCTTAAATACTGACAGACAAATCTTTTTAATAAAATAGAAAAGCTGCCACAAAGCAGATTTTTAAGCTAAGGTTTACTTAACTCAATTCATATTTAAAAACTGACTCAGATAGCTTTCTATCTGGTCTCATGTTGAACTGCCCAGCCCTAATCAGGGTGTGAATAAAAGTAGAACTGTGCAAACCAGTATGGTATAAATGAATTTTAGTTGATAAATGTCATCTGATAATTTGTCTTTTGAATTGTCTAACATTAGTAAGCTTACTTTTGTTTTTTCCCTCACTGTGCAACTTTTCCAGGTTTGGACCTTATGAGTCTTACGACTCCAGGTCTTCTCTGGGTGGGCGAGATCTGTACAGATCTGGCTATGGTTTTAATGAACCCGAACAAAGCCGCTTCGGAGGTAGTTATGGTGGTCGATTTGAGAGCTCCTACCGGAATAGCCTTGACTCTTTCGGAGGTAGAAACCAGGGCGGGTCTAGCTGGGAAGCACCTTACTCCCGTTCAAAATTGAGGCCTGGGTTTATGGAGGACAGAGGAAGAGAGAATTACTCTTCCTACAGCAGTTTTTCTTCACCCCATATGAAGCCTGCACCTGTAGGCTCTCGGGGGAGAGGAACGCCTGCTTATCCTGAAAGTACGTTTGGAAGCAGAAACTATGATGCTTTTGGAGGACCATCAACAGGCAGAGGCCGAGGCCGAGGAGTAAGTACAACAGAATCTTTTCAGATTCTTTTCACTAGTCACTCTTTTAAACCCTTTCAAGACCACGGTTTTCAACTAGAATAAACACTGTTCATCCCAGTGTATTTTGAAGCAAAGCTGAATCATAAGCATAATTTTTAGGTTGCCTGTAAAAGTTTTTCCAGCACTTCAGAAAACAAGTGGCAGTGTGAGATGATTGTTCATAGTTTTGCCAAATCTCCCTTTATTAAAAAGGTGAGGATATTAGGTTTTGGTCTAAAAGGGGTTAAAAGGAGTTGCATTTTTCCTTGTAAAACACTAGCAGTTTTGCTGGTGGGACAGTTCTTGGATTATTGTAAAAGGTAACCAACCCTTTGGAGTTTTTGAGTAGGTTAAAGGTGCAATGTATGATAAAATGTTTATACTTTGCTGCTAACTCTAGCACATAGAATTTCTTCAGAGCTCCATATTTCACATATAACACAAGGGACTAAAAGTCGGTAATAATAGATGAGGGTAGCTTAGCTATGTTTACATGGTGAAGAAGTTGATATGTCTAATAGGTTGTAGAATGATTTGTGGTCAATATAATTACTAACTTACTCTCTTGCAATATGTCCTGTTGCTGGGTGTTTCGTTTTCCCTTGTGTCACTAGTTTTTACTATTGAGAAATAAGCTCCTACTTGTACAGACATGTCTCTGGCTCCTTCCTAGGAAGTAATCTTTTGTAAATTATTGCTTACATGAGTAAATATACCAGTCTTCCAGTGTTTTATTTCAGGACATAGTATAAAGAGAATGACTAATGTTCTTAGGTAACTTGACTGACATGAAATTTTACTAGTAAGTGTATGTAGATTGTGGAGTTATATAGTTTGGTCATATGAAAGATATTGTATTTTTGCCTTAATGTAAGAAATGGTTTAATTAAGTCAGTTACTCTTAATATTCTCTTTGCAGAGGAAAGTACTTCTGATAAAAAATGTAGTAGGGCACATGTTTTTGTCTCTTCATTGGCTTTTGGTACATCAGTGCAGTTTGTCCTTTTTGTGTAGAAATTTTGCATTGATAACAGTTACCCTTTACTGATGTAAAATGCATTGCACCTTTAATGGATAATTAATGAAGATATTTCTAATGTGACTCTATAAGTTACCTGGAAACACTAAACTATTCAAGTTTACTAGGGTAGATAGGGATTCCTAAGCATATATATAAATGTAAGCAACTGATATGTTGCTCTTCCACCATAATTAATGACTATAGGTTAATTGAAAATTGTTGGGGTTAGTAGGCTTTGGGTTTTGAAATTGAAAATCGATTCCAGTTTGAAAATTTGGAAAACACTTAACATTTTTCATGCTGTATATTACTTTAGGCAAATGATTTTTTTCTTAATGAGACTTCAAATATCAATTTTGTTTTCACAATAGAAAAACAGGTATTCCTGTTCTTTGTGTTCACCATTCTAGTCTGAATGGACTTTTCTTTCTTTCCTCCTGTTAATGAAGTAGATGAATCAACAGGACTTTTCTTTTTTAATCTTCACTTGTACAATTCCCATTGGATCCTTCTCTTCAGATTACTCCTCAGTCTTTATCTTCTAAAAGTAAGGTTAGCAGAATAAATTTCTATGGACATGTAGCCTCTTGGTGTAGTGGATTTTGTTATAAGAGAAGAGAAAGGGACACAAGAGTCGTTTGGTTGCATGACTCTTCGTCTGTAAACTTTTGCTTCTTGGGCTTCTGGGTCAGAATATGTTTCTCTAGGTAAGAATGTGAATGGAACGTCAGATGTAATTCTTTATCTGAAGTGTGTCCTGGAAGTTGATGCATGGTTATGCTTTAACTCTCCTATTTCATACTAATGTTCCATCTCGCCTTCTCATTCCCTTTTTCAACAGGGAGAAATCCTAAATGATTTCTGGATCTTTTTTACTTCAAACTTCATATATGGTCTTCTTTATGCATCTTAGTTTTAAGCCAGGTTTTAGTGAAATAAAGATGTCTTTTTAGGTCTTTTCATGGGAAAACATCAATTAGGAACTCTGAAGAGGAGTTGTCAGAGAGTTGTACAAGTGGTAATATTCTGACAGGCACATTTGCTGTTTATGATCTCAATTTTGAATTGTAAAAATTAAAAAAAATAGGTAGGAAATATCCATATTTGTTTTACTGGAAATAAAAATACTAATTCACTGGATTTGAGTTCATGTAATAATTTACAAAGGTTTTCCATGTGTTTATTCAGAGCGGACATGTAAAATTTAGTTCAGTTCTGGGTAATTTTCAGGTGAAAATTATTAGATAGATAACAGGTAAAATTTGTGTGAATTCATACTTTATCTTTAGATATTATGCTAATATTTCTTGATTTCACAAATTTGCAGCATATGAGTGATTTTGGAAGCATTCATAGACCTGGAATTGTTGTTGACTATCAAAACAAACCCACCAATGTGACAGTTGCTGCTGCAAGAGGAATAAAGAGAAAAATGATGCAACCATTTAATAAGCCTGGTGGAACCTTTATCAAGAAACCCAAGCTAGCAAAGCCTGTGGAGAAGATGAGCCTCAGCAAATCACCCAGTAAGTGAGAAAACATAATTGCTATGGCTTATGGTACTTCTAGTTTTTAAAAAATTTAATGCTTTAGATAATTTTTTCATGTTCATATGACAAACTGCATAGTAGTTTCAACTGTAGAAATTAGATCCATTGAATCACCTAGTGTAGTCACTAATCACTCATACACATCAAAATTACCCAGAGACACTTTTTAAAAATGCACATGCCCTGGTCCACCCCTCTTCCCTGAGTCCTTATTTAGGATGGAGTCAGACCATCTATATGTGTTAAAAGGCTTCTCACATGATTTTGATTCAAAGTTTTGTCTTGGGTGTTATATTTGTTGTTGGAAGGTACTGCTGAGGATGTATTATTCTCACATTATACAGAATCCCCTTTATGAGGACAAAGGGAAGAAATTTTTCATGGTTCTTGGTACCAGGAAAAGGTGTGTTTCTTCTGGAAATTTAATTTGCTTTTAATTTTGTGGACTGACGACTCTTCGAGACAGTCACATTTTCCATCTGTACATTGTTAAAAAATTGAGAGCCAATCTGAAAATGAAATGAAGAAAACCATTTCATTCATATTAGCATCAAGAAGACTAAATACTCAGGTAAATTTAGCAAAAGTAGTATAAAACTTAAAACAGTATTCAAAACCTACAAAACATTGTTGAAAGAAGTTTAAGAAGATCTAAATAAATGGAAAAACTAAATAAATGGTTCAAAGATCATGAGATTTAATGTTAAGATGGTTATATTCCCCAAACTGATCTACAGATTTATTAGCACAGTCCCTGTTAGAATTCCACCTGACTTCTTTGCAAAAATTGACAAGTTGATTCTAAAGCTCATAAGGAGTTGCAAGGGATCTAAAATAGTGAAAACAGTCCTAAAAAAGTGAAACAAAATAGAAAGACTTACACTTCACCTTACTTAGAAAGACTCAACACTTCTCAGTCATCAAGGCAAAAATAAATATAAAAAAACAAAAAGTAATTCAGTGTACATGTAAAAATAGACAAAATATTTGGTGTATATTATTTTGCTGTTATGTGTTTTCACAAAGAAGTCTGAAGAAGACCTTTTGTTAGCTTTTATTTAGGTACATCCTTGACTGTCATCTAGTTTAGTCAAGTGTACTTGATTTCGTGTAGAGATATGTTACAAAGTTAAAAAATAAAATAAAACAGCATAGATAAGTAACAGTAATTTGGCTCTGAACTTTTTTTTTAAATGAAAAAGCTTTATTGAGATATAATTCACACACCTTATAATTCATCCATTTAAAGTGTTCCAATCATTGGTTTTTAGTATATTCACAGATACGTGCAAATATCACTAATCTATTTGAGAACATTTTCATCTCCTCTCAGAGACCTGGTACCCTTTAGGCATTACCCCCAACAAACCCCACAGACCAGAGCAACTACTAACTTACTTTCTATCTTTATAGATACCTGTATTCTAAACTTACATATGAAAAAAAAAATTGTATAAAATGTGGACTTCTGTAATGGGCTCCTTTCACTTAGCATAATCTTTTCAGGGTTCATTCAAGTTACAGCAGGTATTAGTACTTCATTCCATTTTATGGCTGGAAATATTCCACTGTATGAACAAATCAAATTTTCTTTATTCATTCACTGATGGGTATTTGGGTTGTATCTACCTTTTGGGGACTATGAATAGTGCTGTAAACATCTGTGTATAAGTTTTTGTGTGAGCATATGTTTTCATTTCTCTTAGATATATATCTAGGAGAAGTGCTGGATCATATAGTATAATCATTTCAGGAACCACCTGTTTTCCAAAGCATCTGTACCATTTTACATTCCCACTAGCAGTAGATGAGAGTTCTGATTTTTCTATATCCTTGCTATGGCTTGTTATCTATTTGATTCAAACCATCCAGATAGTATGCAATGGTATCTCATTGTGGTCTTGATTTACATTTCCCTAATAACTAATGAGTGGGCATTTTTTCTCGTGCTTATTGGCTCTTCATATACCTTTCTTGGAAAAATGCACGTTTAGATGTTTTGCTCACTTATTAGTTGGGCTATTTGTCTTTTTATTGAGTTGAAAATATTCTTTATATATTCTAGCCATCTCTATCTTACTTATAGAGATAAAAACACAGACTTAAACATTCAACCTTTATTGATGGGGCAGTGGGAGAGAGGGGAAAGTGGGTGATGGGCATTGAGGAGGGCACCTGTTGGGATGATCACTGGGTGTTGCTTGCAAACCAATTTGACAATAAATTTCATATTTCAAAAAAAAACAAAACAAAAAAACCCAGTCAACCTTTACATGAAACAAAAATTTAAAACTTAGACAATAAGAACAAAAAGGATAAAATTAAATACTGTCAGGCTATTGTCAGGTACTCTGATTTAATTCTGTTTGTTTTGATCATTGATGATGAATTTTAATAAACTTTTGCTTTAAGAAAATTATAACATATGCAATGTTGAAAAAAGGATTTAGCTCATTTACTCACCTAGTTTTTGTTGTTTTCTTGTGAGAGAGAGCATGTGTGTGGGGGAGAGGGGCAATGGGAGAGGGAGGGCGAGGCAGAGAGAGAGAGAGGGAAAAAATATCGATAGGAAGAAGGAAGGAAAAAGAAAGGAAAGAAAGAATGAATACCCCAAGCAGGCTCCATGCTCGGCTCAGAGCCTGATGTGTGGCTTGATCCCACGACCCTGGGACCATGCCCTGGGCCAAAACCAAGGGTCAGATGCTCATTTGACTGAGCCACCCAGCTGCCCCTTAACTAGTATTTATTAAAAATGATCTCTTTGAAAGCACTTTATTATTTTTTTTTTAATTTTTTTTTTTAAGTAAATTTTTTTTTTTTTAAATTTTTTTTTTCAACATTTATTTTTGGGACAGAGAGAGACAGAGCATGAACGGGGGAGGGGCAGAGAGAGAGGGAGACAGAATTGGAAACAGGCTCCAGGCTCTGAGCCATCAGCCCAGAGCCCGACGCAGGGCTCGAACTCACAGACCGCGAGATCGTGACCTGGCTGAAGTCGGACGCTTAACCGACTGCGCCACCCAGGCGCCCCTTTAATTTTTTTTTTTTTTTAACGTTTATTTATTTTTGAGACAGAGAGAGAGCATGAACAGGGGAGGGGCAGAGAGAGAGGGAGACACAGAAACGGAAACAGGCTCCAGGCTCTGAGCCATCAGCCCAGAGACCGATGCGGGGCTCGAACTCACAGACCGTGAGATCGTGACCTGAGCTGAAGTCGGATGCTTAACCGACTGAGCCACCCAGTCGCCCCTGAAAGCACTTTAGAAACAAGAGGTCGAACTGCCAAAGCTACTTCAAAATATTTCTATAAAAGTTTAAAATCAGGAAATGCCAACTTCAGTGACAGATATAAACAATATAAATCACAGACATGACAATCAAAAGTAAAAATTTACAAGGTAAAATAGTATACAATTTAATTTCAAAAAGTTTCAATGACAGAATAACACCTTGTTTTATTGTACATGTGACAACAAAAGCAAATTCAAATAATAAATATTATGTGGGGCACCTGTGTGGCTCAGTTGGTTAAGCATCTCTTAATTTCGGTTCAGGTCATGATCTCATGGTTTGTGAGTTCAAGCCCTGCGTCAGGCTCTGCGCTGATGGTGCAGTGCATTACTTACTTAAGAGAAAAAGAACTAGACATAGACATGTCCTTAAGATAAAAATACTGAATAACTAGGAATGTGTGTTCTCTGGAAGACCAGAAATAGTTTCTAAGTCCCTAATTCTGCTTAGACAATCTAAACTCTGACCATCTAATTCTGTCTTTGTATTTTCCCAAATTCATTCTCAACAGTCACTATTTTGCTGAGTATTAGGTCCAGGTAAGTTATAGAAGACATTGAGAGTCTAGAGTAAGATCTGCCATATTCTTCGTCTTTCCTCCATTAAAAGAAAGGTTGGGGGAGGAGGGGTGTGGAAGCACAAAAGCTTTTAATTTTGATAAAGTCTAATTTATCTATTTTTCTTTGGCTGCCCAGTACTTTTGGGTGTATATCTAAGAATTCCTTGCCAAATTCCAAAGTCATAAAGATATACTCCCATGTTTTCTTGGAAGAGTTTTCTAGCTATAGTTCTTGCATTTAGGTCTTGTATTTTAGCATTTGCATGTGGCTGTCCAGTTGCCCAGCACCATTTGTTGCAAAGACTGTTCTCTCCCAACAGAATAATTTTGGCATCCTTGCTAAAAACCAGTTGACCAAAGTTTTATGAGTTTATTTCTGGACTCCCAATTCTGTTCTGCTAATCTATAGGTCTGTCCTTGTGCCAGTAACACAGTATCTTGATTATCGTAGCTTTGTAGTAAGTTTGGAAATCATGAAGGGTGAGTCTTTTTATTTTGTTTTTCTTTTTAGGATTGTTGTCACTACTTTAGATCCCTTCCTTATGAGCTTTAGAATCAACTTGTCAATGTTTGTAATGAAATCAGTTAGAATTCTGATAGGGATTGCATTAAATCTGTAGATCAGTTTGGGGAGTACAACCATCTTAACAACATTAAGTCTTCTAATCTCTGAACCATTTATTTCCATCTTCTTTAACCTCTTTTCAACAATGTTTTGTGGTGGTTTTTTTTTTTTTTTTTTTTTTTGTAAGTTCATCCTATATGTCTACCTACCTATCTTCTTATTTATATAATCTCTACACACAACATGGGCTCAAACTCACAACTCTGAGATCAAGAGTCTCATGTTCTTCCAACTGAGTCAGCTGGGGACCCCTGTTTTGTAGTTTTTAAGTACTGTGTAAGTTTTACATTTCCTTTGTTAAATTTATTCCTGTTTAGTTTTGTTGATGCTAATATGAATGAAATGGTTTTCTTAATTTCATTTTCAGTTTGCCTCTCAATTTTTTAACAATGTACAGATGGAAAATGTGACTGTCTCTAATCGTCAGTCCACCAGATTAAAAGCAAATTAAATTTCCAGAAGAAATACACCTTTTCCTGGTACCAAAAATCATGAAAAATTTCTTCCCTTTGTCCTCATAAAGGGGATTCTGTGTAATATGATAATACTACATCCTCAACAGTACCTTCCAAAAATAAATGTAATATGCAAAGCAAAACTTTGAATCAAAATCATGTGAGAAGCCATTTAAAACATACGGATGATCTGACTCCATCCTAAATAAGGATTTAGGGAAGAGGGGTAGACCAGGGCATGTGCATTTTTAAAAAGTGTCTCTGGGTAATTTTGATGTTTATGAGTGATTAGTGACTACACTAGGTGATTCAAAGGATCTAATTTCTACAGTTGTAATTACTATGCAGTTTGTCATGAACATGAGAAACTTATTTAAAAGCACTGAAGCCATAGGGGTGCCTGGGTGGCTCAGTCGGTTAAGCGTCCGACTTTGGCTCAGGTCATGGTCTAATGGCTCTTGAACCCACGTCGGCCTCTGTGCTGACAGCTCGGAGCCTGGAACCTGCTTCAGATTCTGTGTCTTCATCTTTCTCTCTCTGCCCCTCCCCAGCTTGGGCTCTGTCTCTCCCTCTCCCTCTCCCTCTCTCTCTCTCTCTCTCTCTCTCGCTCAAAAATAAACAAACATTAAAAAAATTAAAAAAAAAAAACACTGAAGCCATGGTAATGATAATCAAATGAATGAAGTTTAAGAAATACTGGTTAATCTCAAACTGATTTTTCTGGTGAGTTCAATTTAGATTGTGATCACCAAATATACCTTGCAATGTTTAATGCTTTATGAAGTGGGAACTGAAAAGGAAGGATGGAAAAATGATATTTAATTTTGACTCTTGTTGATATCCTAGCAAAAACTGATCCTAAAAATGAAGAAGAAGAAAAGCGACGTATTGAGGCTCGGCGAGAAAAACAAAGGCGCAGAAGAGAAAAAAACAGTGAGAAATATGGAGATGGATACAGGTTTGTGCTTAGTAGAGTCTGAAAATTGGTCTTATTAAAAAACAGTTTCCTAGGAAATGCAAATACATCAGTTGGAATGTGAGAAAATTCATGGGGTCAAATGAAAAGGCTTGATCAAAGATATATAGGAATATTTTTGATTCTTGGTATTTATGTGCAGTCACACTGAGAAAAATAAGAAAAAAGAGTTCCATCCCTAATGGTAATTTAAAAATAAAAAATACCTAGAAATACAGTATTCTTAAAAAAGAAATACATGTCATGACATGAAGAAAACCACAAAGTCTTGAGATTTGACTACATGGAGACATAGTGATATTCTTGGATAGAAAAACTAAATAGTAGAAATGTAACAAATGTCGTCAATCTTGATTCCAAAGAAGATTCTGTAAAAGAAGAGTAGATGAGTAGGTACTAGCTTTTCTAGATAATCGAAACAGTTGAAAGCTGTAATAGTTAAAAATATGTGGCACTAAAAAAAGGCTATTAGTATAATAGGATTATTAACTTCTAAATACATGTGTTATATGTAAGAATGTAATATATAATACAAATGTTGCAAACAAAAGGAGAATTGCTTAAAAGTGGGGGGGGGTTGCTTGAACAACTGAACAATAAGAAAAATAGTTGAGATCCTCTTCTTACACCAGTGAAGATGAATCCATTGGATTAAAGAACCTACAAAATGGAAAATAACAGGAAAATAAAGTAGAATATTTTAATTGCTGCAGAAGTCTTTTTTCTAGGCTTAAAAGTGGTAGATTCGGGGCGCTTGGGTGGCGCAGTCGGTTAAGCGTCCGACTTCAGCCAGGTCACGATCTCGCGGTCCGTGAGTTCGAGCCCCGCGTCGGGCTCTGGGCTGATGGCTCAGAGCCTGGAGCCTGTTTCTGATTCTGTGTTTCTCTCTCTCTCTGCCCCTCCCCCGTTCATGCTCTGTCTCTCTCTGTCCCAAAAATAAATAAAACGTTGAAAAAAAAAAATTTAAAAGTGGTAGATTAAATTACAAAGGAAATAATGACCACATTAGTTTCAATAAAACTTTACACCTTGAAAACAGACAGACTTGGAAAATATTATAAACACAAGAATGATTAATATCTAAGGTAAATATCACCCAACCAGTATTTTTTAAAAAGTAAAAACAAGATGCCTAATATATGATTGGGTGAAGGAATAATAGCTAGTTCATAGTTTTAGGGGAAACGCTGAAACTCATTGTAAGATAAACTGGGAATTTAAATAATAGCATGGCATTTTATTAGGAGAAAAGAAACATTGATTTACTAACATGGATACAATCAAAGCATACACTTATAATTGCTGGTAACCAAATAATATGGTTTTAACTACTGGGAAGCAGTTTAACAGTCCTTAAAAATGTCTTGAATTTTTTTTATAGTCCATGATCTCTCCAGGAAGATAATGTAAAAGTAGAAGAGTTTAATCTAAAAAGCTGCCCTTCACAGCATTATTTATAATAGCTCCAGACATGAAACAAATATCAGTGAAAGAGAGTAGTCAAGTATGTGTAAATTTTGACACATCCCTCTATGGGGTCTTAGGCCATTGTTGAAAATGAAGTCTATAAAGCCTGTAGTAACATGGAGAAAATGCAGGCAAAATAGAAAAAAAATATATATATAACGTGTAAAGTTGTGCATGAAAACGTCTAAGAAAATTTCTCAAAAGGACAGTATTTGATACTTCTTTCACCATCTTTCTCTGAAATTGCTGCTTATGCTAGGAAAATAAAGATTATAAAATTTAAAAAGTAAATTCAGTGTATGTTTTGCTTAGAACATAGTTTTGCTCTTGAAAAGTTAATTTGTGTAGCATGAGGGGAATGAAATATTACATGTAAGTGAATTTTCTATATGTCTAAAACTTTATCTTAGTTCAGAAAATAATATTTTGAGAGCAGCATCTGCAGACCTTTCCATGGAGATATGTTTACGTTGTCCGTTTTTTTTCATATTAAACAGGATATTCTTTGTTACTATTTGGTTTTAACATATACATTGATTTTATTTATGTAAAATGTGGTAAAAGAAAATTCAGTTTTATCTGAATCCCCAGATTTTTTTGTTTGCTTAGACTGCCTTTGATTTTAGTGAGATAGGTATTGCATTTGGCCCATAAACCACGTGGGGGGTTCAGGGTGCTAATTCTCCAGAGTTACAAATCTGTAACTTTGGATTCCTCCAACACTTCTTTTTTTTTTTTTTTTTTTTTTTTAATTTTTTTTTTTCAACTTTTTGTATTTATTTTTGGGACAGAGAGAGACAGAGCATGAACAGGGGAGGGGCAGAGAGAGAGGGAGACACAGAATCAGAAACAGGCTCCAGGCTCCGAGCCATCAGCCCAGAGCCTGACGCGGGGCTCAAACTCACAGACCGCGAGATCGTGACCTGGCTGAAGTCGGACGCTTAACCGACTGCGCAACCCAGGCGCCCCCTCCAACACTTCTTATAGCCACCCGATGACTGGAAGCCTTACTGAGAACTTAAACAGTTGATAAACATATTCTGTATGTTATTTGTATTATATACTGTATTATTATAATAAAGTAAGCTAGGGAAAAGAAAAAATATATATGTTTTAAAGTTTATTTTGAGAGCACACGTGAGCGGGGAAGGGGCAGAGAGAGAGAGAGAGAGAGAGAGAGAGAGAGAGAGAATCCCAAGCAGTCTCTGTGCTGTCATTGTAGAGCCAGACCTGGGGCTGGAGCTCAAGAACTGTGAGATCATGACCTGAGCCAGAATCAAGAGTCAAGACGCCTAACCAACCGAGCCACTTGGTTTTCCTAATGAAGAGAAAATACATTTACAGAACTATACTATAAAAAATCTGTGTATAAGGCACTTGTGCAGTTCAAACCCCTTTTGTTTAAGCTGTATTTCTGTAATCTCTGTCCAGCTTTAATAACCTTTTCCTGTGCTCTTTCTGATATGTTACTCCTAATTTGTTGCCACCTGAGAAACAATAGGATTAAGCTTCTTAAGAATTAACCCATGAAAAGAAGTTCTAGTGTTAAGAGGCAGGTAGTTTTGTTCCTTGACAGTATCCCTGCCACTGTGGATAGAATTCCTTCTTTTGACGGGTGACGGGATTAGTGAAAACAGTGAAATGAACTCTTTGTTTCAAGTGTATAGGAATCTGAAGCTGATTTTACATTATGAGATTAATTTTGCTATTTACCCCTGAATACTTTCCCCTTTAAAAATTATAGCTTTGAGGGCGCCTGGGTGCCTCAGTTGGTTAAATGTCTGACCTTGGCTCAGGTCTTGATCTCGCTGTGGGTTTGAGCCCCACATTAATTAGGCTTCTGTGCTGTCAGTGCACAGCCCGCCTCAGATCCTCTGTTTCCCTTCTTTCTGACCCTCCGCTGCACACGTGCACACGCGCACACGCGCATGTGCTCCCTCTCTCTGTCAAAAATAAACATTAAGGGGCGTCTGGGTGGCGCAGTCGGTTAAGCGTCCGACTTCAGCCAGGTCACGATCTCGCGGTCCGGGAGTTCGAGCCCCGCGTCGGGCTCTGGGCTGATGGCTCAGAGCCTGGAGCCTGTTTCAGATTCTGTGTCTCCCTCTCTCTCTGCCCCTCGCCTGTTCATGCTCTGTCTCTCTCTCTGTCCCCAAAATAAATAAACGTTGAAAAAAAAATTTTTTTTTTAAAAATAAACATTAAAAAAAGTTTAAAAAAACTAAAACTTTGGATATGATATATCTGTGTTAATATACATGTGTGAATTGGAGAAAATGAAAGAACTGAACTTTCATTTAGCTGTAAATATAAATCTCATATAAGGTAAAGTGTGTCAGTTTAATTAAGTTGTCATTTTAGAATAAGAATCCTTTACAGTAGTCTAAAATTATTATAATTTATCAGAGCAGTTTTGCTTTGAGTTAGGAAGGTAAGAGACTGACAATAAATAACTATTCTTGCGATACATTCTTTTTGGATATTTGAATGCTTTCAGTATAATAGAGTAGAGGGAGCCGGGGGGAGGGGACAGGGGTGTGAGAGCTATAAACAAACAATAGTATAAAGGGAAGAGTGCCAGAAGAGAAGTACAAAGTGATCTTACAGGAGGTGACTTCTCAGTAGGAGTGCAGGAAAATCAGGGAAATGGATGGAGGCAGTATTTGAACTGACTTGGGAATGGTAGGATAAATAAAATAAATGGTAGGAGCTGTTAGGCAGCCCTGGTAGAGGGCGTGGCTCGAGGTTACAGCAAGGAAACAGGGACCTTTCATTCATATTCTGGATATGGAAAGCTGTGTAGATTGAACAGGGCTCTAGTGGGGGTTGGCAAGTGTGATTTAATTTGAACATTTAATGAAGACATACGGTGTGCCAGATACTGTTAAAAGCATTCAGTAGGGGGATGGGGCGCCTGGGTGGCCCAGTTGGTTGAGTGTCCAACCTCGGCTTAGGTTGTGATCTCTTGGTTTGTGAGTTGGAGCCCCGCATCGGTCTCTGTGCTGGCAGCTCAGAGCCTGGAGCCTGCTTCAGATTCTGTGTGTCCCTCTTTCTCTGCCCCTCTGTCTCTTCATCTCTCTCAAAGGTAAATAAACCTTAAAAAAATTTTCTTTATAAATATTTAGTAGGGGGGCACCTGGGTGGCTCAGTTGGTTAAATGTCTGACTCTTGATTTTGGCTCAGGTCATGATCTCACGGTTTGTGAGATCGAGTCCCACTTTAGGCTCTGTGTTGACAGTGTGGAGCCTGCTTGGGATTTTCCTTCCCTCTCTCTCTGCCCTTCCTTTCTTGTGCTCGCTTGTGTTCTCTCTCTCTCTCAAAATAAATAACTTAAAAAAAAATAAAAGTATTTAGTGGGTAAAGCCAACAAGATATAGGAGAGATTAAAAACTTTTTTTAAGGGCAGCTAAAAGTGTTTTGACTTTGTTTTATGATGCTTAAGTCAGTGAAGCCAGTAAAGTGCTGTTGTCTCTTTTAGGAAGTGACTAATTAATTGAATTATTACTGTGTGGCGGGAACTGTTCTAAGGGCTTTATATACTTTTTTTTTTCCATCCTCAATGATACTTGTATAAGGGTTCTCATTGCATTAAGATAAGAAAACTGTGATCCAGAGAAGTCAAGTAATTTGCCCAGTGTCTCAAAAGGGGGCTCTGATATAAACCCAGCAGTAGGCTCCAGATCCCAAAGTTTTAACTAGGAAAATTAATATAATAGCGATATAAGGAATTAATTAGAGGGGCACCTGGGTGGCTCAGTTGGTTAAGCATCTGACTTCAGCTCAGGTCATGATCTCACGGTTGGTGAGTTTGAGCCCCGCATTGGGCTCTGTGCTGACAGTTCAGAGCCTGGAGCTTGCTTCAGATTCTGTGTCTCCGTCTGTCTGCCCCTCCCTGGCTTTTGTGTGCACTCGCTCTCTCTCAAAAATAAACAAACATTAAGAAAAAAAAGAATTAATTGGAAAATGGAGACTAGAGACAAACCAATGAAGAAACTATTGTTATAATTCAATGAAAAGGAAATAAAAAGAATACATAAGGTAGGAACACTTTATAGGAGAAAAGAGGGAAATTCATATTGGAGTGGCTTCTGAGCTTCTAAATTTATCTAGGCTTGTCAGTCATCCTGAAGTGGTCCTTAGAAGGTAGGGTTTTTGGTCACCCAACAGCTCCAAAGGAGTGAATTATGGTTGTCTGATGTTCACCTGGCTTTGTTGGTTATTACCTCGGTGGACTGCAAGCTTGAGAGTGGAACAGAGTATAAAAATAAGTAGTGGAACCTCAGAACTTGGTATTTTTGGAAGTTTGCTTTGGCTTTATAATTCTAAATTTGAAGTGGATAGCTTAGGACTAGATTAAATAGATCCACTGATTCCATTATTTGCAAAGTGGTATATACTAGCAGTGTTGGCCAAATATTTAAAGAAATACTGTTTTTTCTGACTTCAGCTAAATTTAGATCAACCATAAGATGGTATAAAGGAAATCATTTATTTTGGTAAAATTAGTTTTATTGGCATGGTCTTATGAACTCTCAGTAAATAAGGCAATATTTAAGGAAAACTTTTTTTTCTTTATAGAATGGCATTCACATGTTCATTTTGTAAATTCCGAACGTTTGAAGAAAAAGATATTGAGCTACATCTGGAAAGTTCTTCACACCAGGAAACATTGGATCATATTCAGAAACAAACCAAATTTGATAAAGTAGTTATGGAGTTTTTGCATGTAAGTAGCTGTTTTTAAATCAAGAGGCACTTTATTTGTATTTTAATTTCTTAGTTTTTCAGTTTCCCACCTCTCTTCCAAGTTTCTAAAAATTTAATTGACTACTTACTTAGAGAGTTTTTTTTAATATATGAAATTTATTGTCAAATTGGTTTCCAAACAACACCCAGTGCTCATCCCAAAAGATGCCCTCTTCAATGCCCATCACCTACCCTACCCTACCCTCCTTCCCACCCCCGTCAACCCTCAGTTCTCAGTTTTTAAGAGTCACTTAGAGAGTTTTTTTTTTAAAAAACTAGATGTGAATTCCTCTGTAAAGATTTTAGATTTGTAATTTGAGAGACTATTTTATGTTTTTACAGTAGTTTATGGCAGAGATGTCAGGAAAAAGAATTCCTTTAACACCTGATTATTGATGCAGAATCAGCTGTCATAAGTTGAGAGTCTGCTGTGTACCTAGTGTTGTGCTGGGTACTTTCATTCATTATTTCATTTGAGCGTCATCGCAGTTCTTTTTTATCATGAAAGATCATGCTCAGAGCAGTGTAGTGACTCTTCTAGTTAACTGGCAGTCTGAATTCAGAGCTAGAGAGCTGATGTCTGTTTAGTGTCCTTTCTATTATCAGTGTGTGGTCACTAGTTCAACAGTTTTTCTTGACTATTTAACAAAAGGTGTTATGCAAGGACTGAAGACACAGATACCACCCTTAGTGAACTCACAGTAATTGGAAAGAACACACTCATTTATACACAGATGACACAGTTAAATCGGAGGGCCAGGAGTGAGGGTGTAGGCAGGGGGGTTTGGAAAAGGTGAGGATAGTTGGGGCCAGGGATGTTTAAGGAAGAGGCTAGAGCTGGACTGCTGATTGTACATATAGTGACTTTGGGCAAAAGACATGGAATTGTTAGGAGGTTAGAAATACAGTGATCATTCATTCTTCCCCATCCATGCAGAATTGTGTACCTTTACAGAAATTTCTTTCTGTTCATTTCATTCCTTAACTGGTTCCTGTCATTTAGGACTTTAATGTACCACCTGCCCTGAGAAGACCTCTTAACTCTTCCAGCTCTGTTTGATTTCTCTTGTTCTTTATGCCTAAAATACACTTTGAAAGTGAATATTTTTTGTAAGTATCCCAGTAATTTATTTGTATTTGTATTTAATGATAGTCTTTTTCAACTGAACTGTAAACTCCTTGAGGACAGATATTAGTTCTTATATAACAGATGTTATCTTCCATAGGCTGAGTTTGATGCTAAGCTCAGTGAAAACTTTTTGTGTTTCTTCCTATTTTGTTTTATAGGAATGTATGGTGAATAAATTCAAGAAAACATCTATTCGTAAACAGCAGACAAATAATCAAACAGAAGTAGTTAAAATAATTGAAAAAGATGTTATGGAAGGTAAGTATTTAAACAAAGTGTATTAGAAATTAACACATATATTTTACTTACCATAATCTATTTCAGTGTAGATGCTGCCCACTAGTGTGATCGAGTCATATGTGGTAGCCGTGAGTAGGTCATCAGAGGTGACCTCCTTTTCCTCTTCTCATGTTTACAAATTTATCACTACCTACCATTATGTTTCTCACTTCAGTTTTACAAGAAAAATCAGCTTTTCCTCTAGGTGGAAGTGAATTCTTACATTCTGTCTTCTCACTTCTCATCTCTTTAAGGACTTTTGCTCAAATAGTGAACTCTTCTGTTTTTCTGTCTTTTTATTTCTCTTGATTCTGTCCCTGAAGCCTATGCTTTCATCTTTAAAAAAGAAAAAAAAAACTACATCTTTTAAAAAAATATTTTATTTTATTTTATTTTATTTTATTTATTTAATTTAATTTAATTTTATTTTATTTTATTTTTGAGACAGAGACAGACAGGGCACGAGCGGGGGTGGGGTAGAGAGAGAGACACACACACAGAGTCCGAAGCAGGCTCCAGGCATCAGGCTCCCAGCTGTCAGCACTGAGCCAGACACAAGGCTCAAACTCATCAACTGCAAGATCATGATCTGAGCTGAAGTCAGACGCTCAACTGACTGAGCCACCCAGGTGCCCCCCAAAATCTCCATCTTTAAAAAAGAAAAGAAAAACAGATACTAGTTCCCCTAAAACTTGCTTTCCTATTAAACAACCATTCTTTAAAACATAGTCCATACTGATCTGTGTCTTCACTACCCATTACTACTTCGCCACAGTAGACCACTTTATGTTACCAGTGGTCTACCAAAACTGCTCTGACAGAGATTCCCGATACCAGTAGGGTGATTCAGTAGGTTCTTCTGAATCATTATTTTGCTTCTCTTACATTTTCCACTATTTTTTGTGAATCTGTTTCCACCCCTGGTTTCTGTGGTATCTCACTGTCCTGAGGTTCTTTATTCTTTTTCTTATTGTGTTTTTATTTTATTTTATTTTATTTTATTTTTTATTTTATTTTATTTTATTTTATTTTATTTTATTTTATTTTATTTTATTTTATTTTTATTATTTTTTTAAGAATTTATTTATTTTTGATAGAGAGAGAGAGCAAGCAGGGGAGGGGTGAAGAGAGAATCCCCAGCAGGCTCTGTGCTTTCCACACCGAGTCTGACTTGGCTTGAACTGAGATCATGAACTGAGCTGAAATAAAAAATCAGATGCTCAACCAACTGAGGCACCCAGGTGCCCCTCTCTGTGAAGCTTTTAGAAGTTGATATTTCCCAGTATTCTGTTTTCAGTTCCATGATCTTCTCTTTTTATATTCCTTCCTTATGATTCATCTAATCTCAGAGCTTAAACTATCTCCTCTGTGTTGATTACTTACATACTTCTGTCTCTAACACAGATCTATCTTCTGAACTCTTCTCTTGAACATCGAGATGCTTATTGGCCTTTCTCTTCAGCAGTCTTACAAAAGGAATGTATCAAAAAAAATTTTGTGTGCTCTTTGGGCTTATTCCACCCCATTAAGGAAACAAAAACTCAGAAGACTGGTCTTTCATTTTCCTTGGAAGGTAGCCCCACCATCTAAGCCACAAGTATAAAGTTAGTCCTAAGTAATTTTACTTTATCATATCTATAACATTGTATCTTATTGGTTCTGTCTTTTAAATATCTTCCAAGTCTGCTTCTTTACCTCTTTAAATATTGCATCTGTTCAAGTCTTTATCGTTCTCTTGGCAGTTATATTATTTTCCTAACTAGTGCCCTTACTTTCAGTCTTATCTCTTAAGTCTACTACATGATTGTAGTACTTCAAGAAGTTTAACTGGGTCTCCATCCTCTATAGGATAAACTTCAAATTCCTATGCCTGGCATGCAAAGTTCTCCATGATATAGGCCCTGCTCTTTTTGTCTCTTTTGTCCCTTCTTTATTCTCAGTGCCCCAGCTATATTGAATTACTTGGAACTCCCACAAAGTGCCATTTTCGCTCACTTTTCCCTTGCATACATTATAACTTCACTTGTAATAAATCTTGATCACAGTTTTCAAGGTCCAACATATATTTTGTTTTTTGTGAATCCCAATTTTGACCTCTTTTTCCCTATCCTTGCCTACCCATATTCATTATTATGGAAATTCTTTTTTTTAGTACAAAAATCAACATTTGTTTCTTTTATATTATATATTTGGGGGACAGACCCCTGGGACTCAGAGCAGGATTGTAGAATATGCAAGGAAATATAATGTAATTCTGCTTTATAATTTTAATCTGTTATCCATAGTTTTAATCTATATATGCAGATTTATGAAACATAGTAGAAAAAATTCAACATAACCTACATATCTTGATCTTCTTTTTGGAAGAAGGGGGTATGAATAACCATAGAAACGAAATAAAAACTCATTTTGTCAAAAATAAGAATATATGAATCATTACTTATTAATAACTGGCTTTCTTTTGTAGGTGTTACTGCAGATGATCACATGATGAAAGTGGAGACTGTTCACTGCAGTGCATGCAGTGTGTATATCCCTGCTTTGCATAGTTCAGTGCAGCAGCACTTAAAATCTCCTGATCATATCAAAGGGAAGCAGGTAAGTTTTGACCTGTCTTGATGAAGTCATTGAAGTGTTCATTAATCCTTTATTGTCCTTTAAGGCTGTTGTTTCACACCTACCTGCTTACATACAGTCCTATTAATCTTATGTGTGAAAAACTGTAAAGATAATTAGAGAGGCAGTGTAGCCTAGTAGTTAAGTTAAGCATGGTGGTTAAGATTGGGCTCTGGAGCAAGAAGTCCTGGGTTGAATCCTGGTCCAGTACATGATGTGTTAAGCAAGTAAATTAGCTTTTCTTTGTCCAAGTTTCCTTACTTGTAAAATGGGGATAGATAATCATTCTACTCTTGCATGACTGTTTAAAGATTAAGTTAGTTACAATAGAAAAGACACTTAAAATAGTGCCTGACACATAGTGTAAGCATTCAGGAAATCATAGCTATTGAACTGTTTTTTTCATTAACACTTTTTTAAGTTGGTTCAAAACAGTTTTATGAGAGAGAGTGTGTGTTTTAGAACAAAACGGAAAGATTTAATCATAACCTACATTTTTCTGATGGCTGGGAAAAATAAAAAAAAACTAGCATTACCAGTTACTATCTATTGTTACATTTTTGAGTAGAATTTACTAAAATATTCTAGGAAAAATGTACTGTTTTCTTTTTGATTGGCATATTTCTGCTTCTAAATTGGTTGGTTTTATTTAGTCCAGTTTATTTCAAATAAATGTTTATATTGTGAGAAACTAGCTTGTTTGAGAAGCAAACTTAAAAATTCAAATATTAAAGGCTTAAGTTTTAAATAGAGCACACCTGAGTCTTAAATTCATATTTTGTATTGATGTGATTTTCATTTAACTTAGACTTGGTTAGTCACTTTGAGCACATATAATCTTTTAAAAATCTTCGTCCTTTCTCTTCTTTTTGGCATTCCTTTGACACTTTTTTGGCAACTAGACATTTTTTTTTTAAACGTTTTATTTATTTTTGAGACAGGGAGAGACAGAGCATGAACAGGGGAGGGTCAGAGAGAGGGAGACACAGAATCTAAAACAGGCTCCAGGCTCTGAGCTGTCAGCACAGAGCCTGACGTGGGGCTTGAACTCATGGAACACAAGATCATGACCTGAGCTGAAGTCGGATGCTTAACTGAGTGAGCCACCCAGGCGCCCTGGCAACTAGACATTTCATATTAACCTGTCCTCCTTTGTATAATACAGTCTTAGACTAACTACAGCCCACAGGAAGACTATTCTAGCAGTATGAAAAATTGTTCTTTCTCTTTTGATAGCATGAAAATTAGTAGTTAGAATAGTTAGGGTGGGGGAAAGTGCATGTATAGTAGAAGGGAGAGCAACTGTTTAGTAGACCTAGATGTGTCATGTGTAGTAACTGAGTGAATGAGTCTGATTGGCTTATTGAATCTTCATTATGTTAATCATGGATGGTTTAGATTGTGGTCACAGTAGTTGTTGCTTTATAGCTTAATTTGCCAGGAGAGAAATAATTTAAATGTAGCAATTTGAGCATACAATGTTGTTTTAATTATAGAAATATTTTCATGGCATGGTTTTCAGGTACCTCACTGTGTTCTATTTTTCATAGGCTTATAAAGAACAAATAAAAAGAGAGAGTGTCTTGACTGCTACAAGCATTTTAAATAATCCAATAGTGAAGGCGCGATATGAACGTTTCGTTAAGGTAAGACTTTAGGGCAAAACCTTTTTAGGTTACATTGTAGTATCTTTATAATCAAATGGTGACATAGTAACTGATATTTAAATATAGTGCAACATTAGGAAGACTTTTACTTAATATCTTGCATATAGGTAAAAACATTGTTTTTCCTAATTGTTGGGATTTGTTGGGAGAGGGAACAATAAGTCATTCCTCTCTCATTTCTTTCTCACGGTGGATCATTTGAGAGAGATTCAGCAGTCTCATAGCAGATCATAATGTTAGCTTTATTCTTGATTTTTAAACAAAGGAGGACTTGAGGGATATGTCTTAACATGTGTAGTTACTGTGGACCTTAAGTTTATTTTATCTTGAGAGAGAGAGAGAGCTGGTGTGAGTGGGGGAGGGGCGGAGAGGGAGAGAGAGAGCATCCCAAGAAGGCTCCGAGTTGCCAGCTGTGGAGCCTGATAATGAATGGGGCTCAAATCCACTAACTGTGAGATCATGACCTGAGCCGAAACCAAGAATCAGACGCTTAACTGACTCAGTCACCCAGGTGCACCCTGTATTTCACTTCCAAATTAGATAAACTTTTATCTCCCCAGCTTCTGTTAACTGGTTCAGCTAGACAGCAGTAGGCTTCCTTAGCTTACCACATGTGCATATTATGTAGAAAGTACCTAAACTAAGGAGAACTCTTCTAGAATTTTTTACTATGAATGTGATCCATGGACCAGCAATATTGGTATTTCCTGGGAGTTCATTAGAAATGGAGAGTTGCATTTGAGCAAGATCCCAATTGATTCAGAAACATATTAAAATTCAAGAAGCACTGGTGTCGCGTTACTCAATGGTATCCCTTTGTTCAGCTTTCCTGTCTGCTGTGTTCCCTGATGTTATTCCCCAGAACATCCTCTGCCCATGGTCAGCTCTGGTCATGTCTTAAAAACTGTTTCAACTTTTAAGTGCTCTCAGTCTGACAGAATATCTTTTTAAATCTTTGTCCTATGAAGATATAATCAGTTCATCAATTTATCACATTTCTTCAACTGTTTCTACCTTCACCCCCTTGCCTGGATACTCATGGTCAGTCCTTCCAACAATGCAGTGCTGCCATTCCAAAAGTCCTCACTCATTCTTCCACCATTTACCAATTCCCAGCACTATGCCCTCTGTGGTTAGACTGTCTCACTGCAAGTATCATGGAATTGTACCATTGCTGTGTTTGCCAGATTTTCGCTGCAGTTCACAGTAATTTTGCGCATTACCAACCGATGTAATGTGCTTCCTACAGTGACTGTTTCAAAGCTTTTCCACTTTTTTTCTTTAAAAATTTTTTTGAATGTTTACTTATTTTTGATACAGAGAGAGAGAGAGCATGAGCAGGGCAGGGGCAGAGAGAGAGGGAGACACAGAATCCGAAGCAGGCTCCAGGCTCTGAGCTGTCAGCACAGAGCCTGACGTGGGGGCTCGAACCCATGAACTGTGAGATCATGACCTGAGCCGAAGTCAGACGCTTAAGCGACTGAGCCACCCAGACGCCCCAAAGCTTTTCCACTCTTAACCTGTTTTCAGAGATCCTACCACAGAAGTACATTGAATCCTGGTGTAATTAAGTAGGACATAAATCTCTATCTGTTTCTACCAGAACCCACATATTTGCTTTTGTCATATGCATATGATTTTAGAAATTAGGTTACGAAAATGTGGCCTTTAAGCGTTCCATTTTATGGAATATAAAGAAATGACTTCAGTAATTTATCCACTTTGGTATGAAATAGGTACTGAACAAATATGTCATGATTTGTCGTAAATTAAAAAGCTTCAGATTGTATTTATTTTTGATGTTACAGCAAATAAAAATTGCACTGGTAACAAAAATGAATATGCTGATTTTAAAAGCTGTTTTTCCTCATGTTTTTAGGGTGAGAATCCTTTTGAAATTCAAGATCATTCTCAAGATCAACAAATAGAAGGAGATGAGGAGGAGGAAGAAAAGATTGATGAACCTATTGAAGAAGAGGAGGAGGAGGAGGAGGAAGTGGAGGAAGTGGGGGAAGTAGAGGAAGTAGAAGAAGTGGAGGAAGCAGAGGAAGTGGGAGAAGGAGGAGGAGTGGAGGGAGTGGGAGACACAGAGGAAGCAGGGGACCAGGAGGCAGTGGGGGAAGGAGAGGCAGCCGTGGAGGGAGAAGCAGTGGGGGAGGGAGGAGTGGGGGAAGGAGAGGAAGTAGAGGAAGCAGCAGCAAAGGAAAAGCCTGTTGACTTCCCTGTTGACCAACCTGAAGAAAATTAAATAGAGGGTATTAGTCAGATTTAAAAGAAGCTTTAAATTTCTCTCGTAATGTGGAAAAGGGTAAGAATTTTAATAGTTTAAAATATGAGAGTTAACACCCATGTTGCATGCATTCCACACATTCAGATTTGTTTTATATAATTTCTAAATGTTTGGCATTTGTTTAATAAAATGAGGGTAAGACTATTTTAGTTTAGTTTTTATAGTTACCAACTTAGATTAGATAAATTGTTTGTATAATTTTTAAGCTTAATTTTTATTACTTTAATTGGTGTTAAGGATAACAGATGTGTATTGTTAGTATATCTATTCTAATCATTTGAACTTAAATGCTGCTGTTGGGAGTATATATTCAAGTGTGCATTAATGTTTTCAATACTTACCCTAGAAGAGATAAATTGGGCAAGTATTTTGTGCTCTGACTGTGTATTTTTTTACTGCATTGGACATTGAATAGTAATTTGCGTTAAGATACGCTTAAAGGCTTTTTGTGACCATGTTTCCCTTTGTAGCAATAAAACGTTTTTTACAAAAACTCTTTCCCTGGATTAGCAATTTTAAATGAAATGATTCATCAATTAAATTAGTATTTAAAATGAGATTTTGCCTTAATGTAGGAGTTTAGCTCACGGATATTTCGAGATGATTGAGAAGAGTTGAAGAAATTTACTTCCATCATTTTAAAAGTACTACTAAAATATTTTTTAACATATTTCAAGTTGAGGTCAGTCCATAACTGACTTGTTTATACTTGTTTTAATTCCTTTCTTTTCTTTGTGCCTATGTCAGATCTTGAAATCTTGAAAATACATTTGAATACAAGTAATTTTTTATAGTTGTGTTAGTTCTTTTGTCATGTCTGTTTGTAGCTGAAGAACCAAGAAGCAAAAGTAATCACTTTTCTAAAAAACAAGTATTTCTTTCCTGAATATTTCTCTCCTTTTTAAAAAAAACTTTTTATAGTTTAAAAAAACTTCTTTGAGCTTACATACTGAAAAAGAGATGAGACTGACAGATGGTCTATTTTCTTTAACTTTTTTTTTTTTTAATGTTTATTTATTTTGAGAGACAGAGTGAGGGCAGGGGAGGAGCAGAGAGAGAGGGAGACACAGAATCTGAATCAGGTTCCAGGCTCTGAGCTGTCAGCACAGAGCCCACGTGGGGCTCGAACTCATAACCTGAGCCGAAGTTGGAAGCTCAACCGACTGAGCCACCCAGATGGCCTATTTTCAAATGACCATCTATGTCACTGAAAAATAGTGCTCTTATTTCTTTGAATCTTTACTCTGGAGGGGGACTCAATGAAATAAAATAGCTTCTCAAAATACTGAGGCATTGAATGGATGAATATATAGGAATATTAAGTAATCTTAAGGCATTGAGTGTGTGAATATATAGGCATTTGTAGAATTTCACTTTTTTGCATACAACAAAACTTTTAAAATTACATTTTTGGAGGCTGTGTTGTGGGCTAGATTTGCTTATCTTTAAGCTTTAAGTCATTTGTATCCATTTACAGGGATTTAGAGCCAAATACGACTGGAGAAAATTGGGATCCTATCTAAGAGTCTGTATTTACCTAAATAGGCTTAAGAAAGCCTTTGCGCTCAGGAGTTAAAATTTTAAGGATAATAGGACTTGATCGACCTTCTGTTTCTCATTTATTTAGTTTCTACTTTATTTAAAAATACTTGTGGAAGGGTAAGGTAAAAAGAGAACAGATCCCTTTGAGGTATAATTAGTGGGTTCTCTTGGCACTAAGTGGGTGTTTTTTTAAAAAAAGAATGTCCCTAGCAATTTGAGGTTTTAAACATTTGGAAAGAATCCTGAATAACAAGAATCTGTATAACAACTTCTAAGTAAATGTTTTATTTTATTTTAATTTAAATTTAATTTTATTAATTCTTAAAAATGTTTATTTAGAGAGTGTGCATGTGTGTGCAGGAAGGGCATAAAGGGAGAGAGAATCTCAAGCATATACCATACTGTCAGTGAAGAATCCTACTCGGGGCTCAATCCCACAAACCATGACATCAGGACCTGTGCCAAAATCAACAGTTAGACACTTAACCAACTGAGCTACCCAGGTGCCCCAGTTTTATTTGTTTTTTAAAGATTTTAAAGTAATCTCTACACCCAGTGTAGGGCTCGATCCCTGAGGTCAAGAGTAGCCTGCTCCACCTACTGAGCCAGCCAGGTCACCTATAAATGTTGTAGAGTAAGAGAGAAAGAACATGTGGGTAGCAATACTTGTGGGAAACATACAAAAACCTTCATTCATACTAGCTTATTTGCAAAGTATTATTAATAAAGTATATTTTCTTAATTGTACTTAATTTAGAAATTCAAATTTATGTATATCCTGTTAGGTAATTTGTAGTTAGGCAATTTATTTCATTTTTTAAATGTTTTTAATGTTTATTTTTGAGACAGAGACAGAGTGTGAGTGGGAGAAGGGCAGAGAGAAGGGGGGACACAGAATCTGAAGCAGGCTCCAAGCTCTGAGCTATTAGCACAGAGCCCAATGTGGGGCTCGAACTCCTGGATCGCAAGATCATGACCTGAGCTGAAGTGGGACCTTAACCGACTGAGCCACTCAGGCACCCCTGTAGTTAGGCAATTTAATTTGCTGGCAGATTAATTTTTGTGATCCTTAAAGTTTATATTTTCAATACTTTTCTGATAAGGATTTGTATGATATCTTTTAACTTTCAACTTCTGTTATCCAAGTGTTACTTGTGTGTTTATTAAAAAACAAAACATGGGGCGCCTGGGTGGCTCAGTTGTTTAAGTGTTGGACTCTTGATTTTAGCTCAGGTCATGAGACCTCCCCCACTCATGTGAATGCACATGCTCTCTCTGAAAATAAATAAATATTAAAGAAAAAGAAAGCATGTAATTACAGTAGCCAAAGAAATTTATATATGATTTACACAGTTGGTTAAGCCAGATGCCTAGGGATCGGCCTGTATTCTTCCCTTTTTATCACCTCCTACCTCCAGGCTACTGGAAAGTCTGAGTTTTCTACTTCCAAATTTTATCTGTCTGCTTCCACATCTGCTACTACCATTCCCAGTTCAAGTCCCCGTCATCTCTTACCTGGATTATTAAAATAGTTTATTAACTAATCTCATTTCTACTCTTGCCCTGCTAGATTCAGTTTTCCACACACAAGTGTAATTTTCTAAAAATAGAATTCAGGTAATACTAGTCTCCTCCTTCTTTTTGTATCTGTACAATTTAAACTCCTTATAGCAATCAGGCCTGGCCTAGCATTCCTGCTTTATATCATGCTATTCTTCTCTCCAGCCACGGTTGTCTTCTGTTTAAAAAAATTCATTTTTAAAAATTTATTTTGAACAAGAGAGCATAAGTGGGAGAGGGGCACAGGGAGGGGGAGAGAGAGAATCCCAAGCAGGCTCAGTGCTGTCAGGTGGAGCTGAATGTGGGGCTTGACCCCACGAACCATGAGATCATGACCTGAACCAAAACCAAGAGTCCAGCACTTAATGGATTGAGCCACGCAGGCACCTCTCTCTATAATATTTTACAAAAGCATTAGAATGGCCTGATTCAATCTCTAGGAGTGAGAAAACTGGGTCTTGTTCTTGTTTTTGTTTTTTTCTCCCATTGGATTATGTAATTCTTACAAGTATGTGAAGGTTTTTTTTTTTTTTTTTTTTTTTTTTTTTAAATGTTTGTTTATTTTTGAGAGAGAGAGAGAGAGAGAAAATGAGTGAGCAAGGGAAAGGCAGAGGGAGACACAAGATCCTAAGCGGGCTTTGTGCTGACAGCAGACAGCCCGATGCGGGGCTCAAACTCACGAACCAACGAAGCCAAAGTCAGATGCTTAACCAATTGAGCCACCCAGGTGCCCCCATGAAATTCTAATAGGAGGAAAAAAAAAATTCTAATAGTAGGACTAACAGTTTTTCCATATAACAAGCAGCTCTCTGTTGCATCATTCCCCTACTTGAAATCCTTCAGTGGCTTTTTATACATGTCAGTGTAACATCCAGAGATCCTTTTAGTGTGATGTCTGTGGTTCTATATGTTTTGTACCTTGCCTGCTTTTCCAACCTTGTATGTCAGTCTTAATTTACTTATATTAACTGCCTGTGCCTGTAAACATTTGAATTTATGATCCTGCATCAGGAGGCAGTGGATCCTAGAATTGCCAAGATTTAACTACAATCTGTGTTATAACATCTAGATGTTATATTTATATTTTGTAATACTATAGCTTATTATAAAATATACTTATATTTTCAAATATATGTATTATATTTTATAATAGTATATTATGTAATATATCTTAAAAAAAAGCATTAATCCGAAGAATGAGGTGAAAAGAAAATATCTGCAGAAATTTGTGTACCAAAAATCATGGACATACAGAAAAAAGAACTACAAAGGCAAATGTTGGTTATGCATGTTAAAAAGTATCTGAGAATTCACTTTTTATTGGCAAGGTTGTTCTTATTTAGAGATACATAGTATCAGGTTATCTTATTATCAGGCTTATATTATTTGACATTTACTTTGCCTACCAAATTGTCCTTACTGTGAATACAAACTTTACATGTATTTAAAATGCACAAAACTTAAAACTTATCACTTTCAACCATTTTTGAGTGTATATTTCAGAGGCTTTAATGACAAACTATTTAAAAAATATATTTATTAATGTTTAATTATTTTTGAGAGAGAGACTGAGTGTTAGTGGAGGAGAGGCAGAGAAGGAGACAGAATTGGAATCAGGCTCCAGGCTCTGAGCTGTCAGCACAGAGCTCCAGGCGGGACTCGAACTCACAGACCAGGAGATCATGATCTGAGTCGAAGTCAGACACTTAACCGACTGAGCCACCCAGGCACCCCATTGACAAACTTTTTAAAAGAAACGTGTATTTTGAGAGAGCATGGGTGAGCGCACAAGTGGGGAGGGGTAAGAAAGAGTGGGAGAGAATCCTAAGCAGTCTCCACACGGTAAGCACAGAGCCCAACTCGGGGCTTGATCCCATGCAATCAAGAGCTAGATGCCTAACCCACTGAGCTACCCAGGTCCCCCAACAAACTTTTGATTGACATTTGGAATCCCTTGTAGTTCTGCTGATGGACAGAAAATGGAGTAGTCACGCCGGCCAGAAGTATTTTAGCTCATGAGACAGTTAATAGTTCATATTATAAATTAACAATGTGACTTTATTTGGTAGATAGTCCTTACCCTGATAACTTCTCTATTTGATACGCAAATAAAATCAAGGGGGACTGCAAGGCTGGAGGGCAGACCCTTGGGTGTGGTTAATTCAGTCCCTGCTGCCATCAATTTGGACCTCCTCAGAAGCAGTTATGGTAGTCTCTTTCTGCCTTCCTTTCCCCATCTGATTTTCCTAATTTTTCTTAAATTAAAAAAAATTTTTTAATTATTATTTTCAAATGTTTATTATTTATTTTTTAAATTTATTTTTTAATTTACATCCAAATTAGCATACAGTGCAACAATGATTTCAGGAGTAGATTCCTTAATGCCCCCTACCCATTTAGCTCATTCCCCCTCCCACAACCCCTCCAGCAATCCTGTTTGTTCTCCGTATTTAAGAGTCTCTTATGTTTTGCCCCCTCCCTGTTTTTATATTATTTTTGCTTTCCTTCCCTTATGTTCATCTGTTTTGTATCTTAAATTCCTTATATGAGTGAGTCATATGATATTTGTCTTTCTCTTACTAATTTTGCTTAGCATAATACACTCTGGTTCTATCCACATTGTTGCACATGGCAAGATTTCATTCCTTTTGATTGGCCGAGAAATACTCCATTGTATATATATATATACACCACATACATATATATACCACATCTTCTTTATCCATTCATCCATTGATGGACATTTGGGTTCTTTCCATACTTTGACTATTGTCAATAGCGCTGCTATAAACATTGGGCTGCAAGTGCCCCTTCCAAACAGCTCACCTGTATCCTTTGGATAAATACCTTGTAGTGCAGTTGCTGGATTGTAGGGTAGTTCTATTTTTAATTTTTTTTTATGTTTATTCATTTTTGAAAGAGAGCATAAGCAGGGGTGGGATGGAGAGAGGGGGACACAGAGTCCGAAGCAGGCTCCAGGCTCTGAGCTGTCAGCACAGAGCTCAACGCGGGGCTCAAACTCACACACCGTGAGATCATGACCTGAGCTGAAGTCAGATGCTCAACCGACTGAGCCACCCAGTTGCCCCTCTATTTTTAATTTTTTGAGGAACCTCCATGCTGTTTTCCAGCGTGGCTGCATCAGTTTGCATTCCAACTGGCAGTGCGTGAGGGTTCCTCTTTCTCTCCACATCCTCGGCATCTGTTGTTTCCTGAGTTGTTAATGTTAGCCATTCTGACAGGTGTGAGGTGGTATCTCATTGTGGTTTTGATTTGTATTTTCCTGATGAGAGATGTTGAGCATTTTTTCATGTGTTGGTTGGCCATCCGGATGTCTTCTTTGAAGAAGTGTCTTCATGTCTTTTGCCCATTTCTTCACTGGATTTTTTGGGTCTTGAGTTTGGTAAGTTCTTTATAAATTTTAGATACTAACCCTTTATCTGTCATTTGCAAATATCTTTTCCCATTCCGTTGGCTGCCTTTTAGTTTTTCCGATTGTTTCATTTGCTATGCAGACTTTTTATTTTGATGAGGTCCCAATAGTTCAATTTTGCTTTTGTTTCCCTTGCCTCCGGAGATGTGTTGAGTAAGAAGTTGTTGCAGCTGCAGTGAAAGAGGTTTTTGCCTGCTTTCTCCTTTAGGATTTTGATGGCTTCCTGTCTTACATTTAGGTCTTTCATCCATTTTGAGTTTATTTTTGTGTATGGTATAAGAACCTGTGTATGGTCCAGGTTCATCTTTCTGCATGTCGCTGTCCAGTTTTCCCAGCACCATTTGCTGAAGAGACGGTCTTTATTCCATTGGATATTGTTTCCTGCTTTGTCAAAGATTAGTTGGCCATACACTTGGGGGTCCATTTCTGGGTTCTCTATTCTGTGCCATTGATCTGAGTGTCTGTTCTTGTGCCAGTACCATACTGTCTTGATGATTACAGCTTTGTAGTATAGCTTGAAGTCTGGGATTGTGATGCCTCCTGCTTTGGTTTTCTTTTTTAAGACTGCTTTGGCTATTCGGGTTTTTTTTTTTTTCTTTTTTTTTTGACTCCATACAAATTTAGGATTGTTTGTTCTAGCTCTGTGAAGAATGCTGGCATTATTTTGATAGGGATTGCCTTAGAAAAAATTTTTTTAAAAGACTGTGTTAGAGGTAGGGCTGAGGCAGAGCTGATGGTGATAAGAGATGGCTTTCTTGGTGACTAAGAGTGTGTAAGGGAACAACTATAAGCTGCTTAGTTATTAGAGGAATATAATTTATGAATTTGGGGAGAGGTCCAGATTAAAATGGCATACTGGAATCAAGTCATTATCTTCTGAAGTTCTATTAAAATCACAGAACAGACAATGATTAAAAATGCAAGTAATAACAGTAAATTCATAACCACAATGGAAAGACAAGGTTGCTGCGAAGCATTTCTACAAGATATAAAAGAAGGAACCAGATCTTGGTGAAACAGAGAGGCACAGTCACATTGAGATGAAAGTTAAGGAAGTGCCTCCATGTTTTAGAGGTAGCTGTGAGAGTGGCTGGCTGTAACATGGTAAGCCATGTTATTAAAGGACTTGAATAGTTATGCTAGTCCCTGGCTCAGAAGTCTTAGTCTATGATATTCTTCCAAGATAAAGTCATAGCACAGCTTGCTGTTTGCCCATCAGAGTGTAACTTCTGATGTAGTAGACTCCCAGAGCATATATACAGCAGCCATCAAAGTGTGGTAGTGCCCTAGGTGTTTTGTGGATCCCACAAAGAGCTCTGGTTCCTCATACTTAGAAAACAGGCAAACAGAAAAACTTGGTGGCTGTCCATTTCCCATTTTCTTACTGACTGCCCCTCCCTCCTCTCTCATACAATTAAAATGCCAGGTTACTTGTAATCAAAATCTGCCAGGGTATTTCACTCGAATTGAGAGAATAAACTCCAGGTATTAAAACTGAAAAATCTAGTAGTTTCACAGACTACCATCTGTAAGCCTCCTACCGCCCGTTGTTGTGTGGATTTTACATTTTTAAAGGGTTGTGGAAACAATATGTGACAGACATCTAATACGGCCTTAAAAGCCTAAAATACTATTAACTGGCCCTTTACAGAAAAGTTTGCTGACCCCTTGTTTCTCATTTATCAATAATAGACAACACAGAAGCAACAGACGTTTAAGGAAGAAAGCAACATGAAAAATAGGTAGTATACTTAATAAGCAGAAATAATCCTGAGGATACAATTCAGGGAAAACAAAACTTTAAAATATTTTAGTACATACTAAAGCAAATTTAGTATTATATGTAAAAATAGCAATAAGTATAAGTTTTCTATATAATTCTTAGATACAGTGTTACATATCATTATACTCTCCAAAGAAATTTTAGAGGTTATTGCACTAGTTTAAAAAAATGCAAACTGCTATGAGAAAGAAATATCTTGGAAATAAAAAATAACTGCTGAAATAAAAATCTATTTTAGGCCACGTAGTTGAATAAACATGGCTGAAAATCAAATTACTGAGCTAGAATTTTAAGCTGAGGGATACTTCCAGACTCATATAAGAATAGGTCAAATAGGTGGAAATTATGAGAAAAGTTGAGATGTAGAAGATTCAGATAAACACCATCCATTTAAAATGAAATTTCATGGGGGCACCTGTGGGTCTCACACGGTTGAGTGTCTGACTCTTGCTTTCGGCTCAGGCCATGGTGTCACAGTTCCTGGGGTCAAGTTCTACACTGGGCTTTGTGCTGACAGCAAGGAGCCTGCTTGGGATTCTCTCTTCCTCTCTCTGCCCCTCCTCCACTTGCATGTGTGCTGTCTCTCTCAAAATAAATAAATGTTTAAAAAAGATAAAATGAAACTTCATGAGGTCTGGAGCCATATGTGTAGGAAGTTTAGCATTGAAAATCCTGCATGTTATCACAGTACCAGGTGCATGAAATGCTCAGTAAATACTTTTGAATGATTGAATATATGTATATGTATAGGAGTTTCAGAAGTCGATAACAGAAAAAGTAAAGAAAAGAAATAATAGGAAAAAAATGTTTTTCTGATAAAAGACTGGCCATATATTAAAAGTTCTAAGTACTGAGGAAAAATAATTAAAAAGGAGATGAACACTTAAAACATATTCCGACTAAGTTTGTGTAATCCTAGGATTATGAGAACAATCTCAAAATTTCTAAAGAGAAACGATATACCTATAAAGGGAAAGGATCACATTGGTCTCAGATTTGTCATCTGTATGTTGGCGTGCTAGAAGACAACTGTTAATTTTTAAAATTGTGTGGGAATGGGGTCCTGGGTGGCTCAATTGGTTAAGCATCCGACTTTGGCTCAGGTCATGATTTTGCAGTTTGTGAGTTCAGGCCCTGCACTGGGCTCTGTGCTGACAGTACGGAGCCTGGAGCCTGCTTCAGATTCTGTGTCTCCCTCTTTCTCTGCTCCTCCCCCCTCTCAAAAATAAACATTAAAGTTGTGTGGGAAAATTACTTTGAATTTAGAATTCTATCTTGAGCTAAACTGTCATTTTAAGAGAGAGGGCACAATAAAGACATTTAAAAAAAATCAAGAACATGGAAGGATTCAGAAATTAACTCATAAAACTATGCACAACAACATGATTTCAAATTATAATGAAAAACTGTTGATGAGAAACTGACAAATTTGCAATTAGAACGAGGTATTTGAACACAACTCTTTTAGAAATTACTGACTGAAGAGTTTAAAATTGAGGACACAGGTTTTGAACTATATAATTCAGAAACCTCAATAGTTACAGAGAACTTCTTTTCAAATACTGTGAGAAATGACCATGAAGCAGGCCACAAGAAATTATGTACAGGCTCTGTCCTGCTATCACAGTGCAATAAGCTAGAAATTATGGATAGCAGTCAATTAATAAAATCTAGTCAGAACACATGGTCCTCCAAATGCTTGCATTTAAAATGAAACAAAACCATACAAAACTTTAAGGAAGAATTTCTTTACGCCTTTCCAGATTATACAGAAATCTGAAATACCTCTCGATTTGGTCTCTGAGACTGGCAGAACGCTTATTTCATAATGTCCAGCAAAGATAACTATAGACCAATCTCACTTAGGAGAAAATAGAATCATTGAAAAAACATTAGCAAATTAAATCCAAGAAAATGTGTCATGGCAAAGTAGGGTTTATCCAAAGCATAGAGCATCATCTATTAATGTAACTCAATACATTAGGAAGTCTATTATTGTAACTTAAAAAAAAAAAAAAAAAGGCAGATGAAACGAGAAGAAGTCACATAATCTCAACAGATGCTGGAAAAACATTTCCTGAAATTTAACGCTCAATCCAGATTTAAATCTTGTCAGGCTAGGAATAGAAAACTTTTTAACTTGGCTGAGGACATCAACAGAAGCCTTCATCAAATATCCACATTTGAGACAGGATCAAGCCTACTGGCTGTACAATCACTTACTGACAAGAAATAGAAATACCAGGGAGAGAGAACACAGTCATTATTTCAGGCAATGTGATGTGGAGATAGTGGATTAATTGAAGAGGATTAATTGAAAAACTTACAAATAATGTACTTTAATAGTCAACATATAAAAACCTGTAGCTTTCTATAGACTAGTATGGCCAATTTGAAATGTAATTTTGAAAAACCTTATTTGTGGGGTGCCTGGGTGGCCTAGTGGGTTGAGCTGCCAACTGCGGCTCAGCTCATGATCTTGCGTTTGTGCGTTTGAGCCCGTGTTGGACTCTGTGCTGACAGCTCAGAGTCTGGAGCCTGCTTCAAATTCTGTGTCTCCTCTCTCTGCCCCTCCCCTGCTTGTGATCTGTCTCTTTCTGTTTCTCAAAAAATAAAATAAGATGTTAAAAAAAAAACCCTTATTTGCAATAAAAATCTGAACTATTATCTAGGTATAAACCTTAGTGGGAAAAGTATAAGATCTATATGAGGAAAACTACACATTTTAATAAAGGGCATAAAATGCCTGAATAAATAGTAAGCATTCTGTATTCCTGTTTGTAAAAACTTAACATTGTCCAGATGTTAATTATCCTCAAACAAATTCATCAAATTAATTAAAATTCCAATAGGATTTTGTTACTTAGAATTAATGTCGCCTGTAAGAGAAAGTTAAAAATAACAGCAATTGGGGTGCCTGGGTGGCTCAGTCACTTAAGCAGCCAACTTCAGTTCGTTCATGGTTTCAAGCCCCGCATTGGGCTTGACAGCTCAGAGCCTGGAGCCTGCTTTGGATACTGTATCTCCCTCTCTCTCTCTCCCATCCCTGCTCATGCTCTGTCTCTCTCTGCCTCTCAAAAATAAAAAATTAAAAAAAAAATTAAAAAATAATAACAGCCACTTAGGGTTGAAGTCTTTCATATAAAAGTTCAGGTAAGTAATGCAGGGTTGGTGGTACCCTTCCAGGTATCAGAAACTGAGCCTCCCTGTATAGTCCACCATCTTCAAAACACCTCATCTCCAGTCTTCCTGTCTATATTTCAGTCAGTGGAGAGGAAGAAGAGAAGAAAGTGACACAACTTCTCATTAGGAAGAGGTACCAGAAGATGGCCCTTACGTTTCTACATTATTTCCATTGCTTACAACAGTCATGGGAACGTACCTGCCAAGAAGGCAGGGAATTGTATTTATTCTATGTGGCCATCTTTCCAGCTAAAAAGCAGGGGTTCTATTTGGGGAAAGGGGATAATGGATATTAGGGTGCTACTAGCAGTATATGCCATTTAAACTGATTGAGAAGTTCATATGCAAATAAGAAAAATATTTAAAAAACAACGAAAATTTAGCTTATGTTTCTTACTAGAAATGCGTAACAAAACAATATATCAAATATGAGTAGATAAGTAAAACATTGAAGAAACCGTGAACATTATGTAGATATAGTACAGTTAAAGGTATAATTTTGAATCATGGGTAAAAGATAAAGTAGCCTATGAATGATTTGGAGACAGAATAGTTACACTGGGAAAAGACCTACCTAAGTCACACTATGCACAAAAGTAAATTTCAAGTGGATTAAAGAGATAAAGGTAAAACCCCCTCCACATGTATTAAAATCTAAGAAACTTATTTGTAATTTTGGACACAATTTTTTCTCAGTAAGTTACAACTTCCAGCAGACATAGGGGAAATATTGACAAATATGGTACATAAACTACCATAGGGTGAAAGACACTCAAGTTGAAAGAAGAGTGGTTGAAGGGGAGAAAATGTTTGCAATATGTACAAGAGACCAAAGATTAGGTCAATCAATAAAGAGATCCAATTTATCAATCATTATGTTAATAGACATTCAGAGACCTAACAATAGCCACTATTGGTGAAAAAAAAAAAAGTCCCTTTTTCATATGATTGATGGCTGCATAAACTGTTTCATCTTATTTGGAGGGCAATTGGGAAGTAACTAGCAAAATTTTAAATGCACATACTATTTGATCCAGCCATCCAACCTATAAATAGCTCTTCATTTGCCTGAAATCACAAATGCCTGAAATGTGCTTGAGTTCCAAGATAACATTTCACCTTATCTAAAATGTATTGAGGCTAATAACTTTTTTGCTTTTACCAGAAGGTGTCAGGAAGGGTTTTTAACACAACAAATACCACCTGGCTGATAGCAATGGTAAGATGCCATCGACTGTAAGATGCATTCTAGCCTGAGAGATGATAAAATGGGGGTGGGGGGTGGGGAGAGTGTGTCTAAGAAATGCTGAAACAGTGTATCTAAAAGAATGGTCTTTGCAGCATTATTTGTAATGATGAGAGATTGGGAACCTAAATATTCAGCAATAAGGGAATGAATAAAACGTGGTAAAGGTTGATTGTTACGACAATCGAATACTCTGGCCATTGGAAACAGTAAGAGAGATCTGTATGTTTTGACATCAAGATATATTGCTCAAAAGAAAAAAAGAGTTATAATATATGCATTAGAATTTTACTTGGAGGAACTATATAAGTTCCAAACTATATATTTGTAGAGAAATGCATAAAAATAAAACTAATATATTTACATAGAAGAAAAGTGGGAAATGATACATAGTGTTTACATGTGAGGAGGGAAGTTGCACTGGGAATGTGATGTGTTTTTTTAACTGCTTATTTCTGTTTTCTTCCTTTGATTTTTAAACAAGGATGTAATTGTGTGTCACGTTTATAATGTAAATGTTTAAGAAGAATCTGGAAAACCCAGGGAAGTATAAAGAATAAAATAAAAAACACCTAGAATACGACCATCCAAGTAATAGTACCATTAGCAGTTTTTGTGTATTTCTTTCTATTCCATTTTTCGTTGCAACTCCGTAGTTGTTGACACTGTTCCTTGAGGTAAGAGAAACAGGAATGTCAGGTTTTAGGTAAGTCAGTGTGGGGGCATGTTTAGTTGGCATTGCCTGTAGGGCACTGATACGGTGATATCAAGCAAGCAACTGGATATATGGGTATGGGGGCCAGGGGAGCTCAATGATCAACTTAGAGTATTAATGCTTTCTCTTTCAAGTGATGGGTTTTAATATTCATGTGTCTGACACAAATAAAAATGTCATTTCTTGTGGCAGCATAGTGTAACACAGCTTTTTAGCCCTGGAATTCAATAGATCTTCCTCTCCTGCTGTTGCCCTCCCCTTACCCCCACTGTATCATTTTTCTAGTTCAGTCCATTTGTCCATTTCAGGGAAAAACATTTAAATGAAAAAAAGCTTCTGTTTTCTCATCTATAAAATGAAGGTAATGTTTGTTACCTTCATGACTGTTGTAAAAATCGAATGAATATAAGTAAAACACCTACATTGTCTGGAGCGCTTAGTTAGCTCTCAGCATTGAAGTTTTATTTTTCTTATTGTTACCTAAATATCACAGCACACTTATTTATTTTTAAGTAGAGATAAAAGAGAAGTGGAAGTACTGGCTGGGTAAGTCCATGGCAATATTAATACAGAAATTTTGGGGTTTTTTTTTCCACATTCATTTTAACATAGTTTTGATCTTTCATGATGTGTTTTGAAGATTACATCTATGCTTCTCCATAGGTTTGTACAGGCCTTTGGTCAAAATGAACAAAATCACTTGATAATTTAATATAATTGAAGGGAAGTAATTCATGAGTGTCTCATATACAGAACTAATAGTCATGGTTATCCCAAACAACTTTCTCCTTCAGCATCAGAGGTGCTTAACTGACCAGGATATTAAATAACCTGCTAATATAAGAGCTCCGAACTCAGCCATTGTAAAGAGGTAAATAACTCTCCTCAACTGGGATTTGAATTGCTTGTCAGTGCCGAGGTCACTATCACTGTTAAATGACAGATGTTTTCCTGAAAATCCCTCATATCTCTTCTTGCCATATAAAGTTCAGTGTCTGCAACAACAGGGTGGTGTTCTTTAATAACTGTTAAATTTATTCTTTAGAGATTTTACAAAGATGTCCTATTGCTCCTGGAGGACTCCCTTGACACCAAAGTCTGCATTTTCTTTTTGCATAATGCCTACAATTTAGAGCCACCAGGCTCCCTGTTGTATAGCTCCTGTATCCTTGGTTCAGTACAACCAAAATACTCATAAATCTCCTTTCTTCCAGTAGCTTTCTGCAGCAGCTGGGGTATGACAGTGATGTCCCTGATCTATAATTCCAGACAGCCCAAGGGTGGGCAGATAGACCAATCCCAAGCTGCTACGTCAGATAAAGTGATGTTGTTTGCACAACTCAGTGTCCTCAAGAGGTCGTCATGTAATACTCCCAATTTGTATTCTGCATAAAACTCCTTTTACAAGTTATAAACTTCCTATAGGGAACAAACGTATCCAGCTAAAGGATGCTGAACATATGACTGTAATTTTAAACTGAAAGGGAATGGGCTAAGCCTTTTCTATCCTAGAGCTAAAAACTATAAAAGAAACCAAATTCCTATGTAAGTACGCCATTCTTCAATTTGGAATTCTAATGAGGCAGTGTGTTGCTGAGACCCTGCATCTGATCTGTAATGCTAAGAATATGACTGATTAATATACACCTTTGTGCATCAGAGTTAAGGTTTTTATTCATAGTCATCACAAAAATTGATTGTATTACTATTTGTACTTTGTTGACCTACTGTTGAGGCAGCAATTAAATGATTCTTATGATTTTAATTGCATTAGAAAAAACTTGCCTAAATGGTACACAGCTGAACTTGAACAACACGGGTTTGAATTGTGCGGGTCCACTTACAGACTTTTTACGGTATTGTGAATGTATCTTCCCTATTACTTTGTCAACATTTTTTTTTCTGTAGCTTACTTTACTATAAGAATACAGTATATAATATAACATACAACATACATGTTAGTTGATTGTGTCAATTTGTGTTAATTGACTGGTCAGCCATAGACTATCATAGTTAATTTGGGGGGGGGGCATCAAAAGTTATGCAGAGTTTCAACTGCATGGGGGATTGGCAGTCCTTTTTTTTTTTTTTTTAAACATTTATTTATTTTTGAGACAGAGAGAGACAGAGCATGAACAGGGGAGGGGCAGAGAGAGAGGGAGACACAGAATTGGAAACAGGCTCCAGGCTCTGAGCCATCAGCCCAGAGCCCAACGCGGGGCTCAAACTCACGGACTGCGAGATCGTGACCTGAGCCGAAGTCGGACGCTCAACTGACTGAGCCACCCAGGTGCCCCGGGATTGGCAGTCCTAATCCCTGTGTTGTTCAAGGGTCAGCTGTACTCGTGTATTTATTTGCATGGCTCTTCCTAATTCTTCTAGAATGTTTCTAGACATTGGCAAATGTCCCTGAGAGGCAAAATCTCCCTCAGTTGAAAACCACTAGTCTACATATATTAAAAGCAGTTGGGTGTGGAATTTGAACTCTAAATGATCTGCTGGATAATATTAGGATTAAAAAAAAAAAAAGCTGCCTTCGATTCGACTGTTTTAGGAAGTATTTCTGGGCTTTCTTGACTTTTCCCCCCTCTCTTCACCAGTAAAATGTGCTGTAGGTGTTTCTTTCTCCACTTTATGCCATAGGCCTTTGCTTCCAGAAAGGTCTGTATCTTCCTCTTTTTTTCCTACCTCCAGCTTCTAGCACAGTGGATGGCACATGTTAGATGCCCAAAAAATGAACTGAGTGGATGAATGGATGTTATAGTTATTTTTCTCTTGGAAGTATATATCTATAAAATGACAGACCTTTAAGAAAAAAATAGATGTGTCTAGCTATTTTGTTTTGCTTTGTGTTATCTCTTTGATTGTTCCAAGCCTGTGAGACTTTATTTTCATGAATCATTATTTATTCACCTAATATTTATTGAGGGCTTACTATGTGCCAGACACTAGGAGCTGAGGATACAGTTATGAACAAAACAGACAGGATCCTTGTCCTTTGGAGTCTTACAGATGGTTAAGGGACAGTTATGATCCAGGAATGACCTGCTCATTCAGGTCAAAATTATGTGGGGCCTGGAAACCTCCTGTAGATACATGGCACAGTGGGATCATGGCCTGTAGGCTGCCGGGCTCCCCCTTCTGATTCAGAGAGCCTAAATTCTGCTTTATAGCTTTTCCCATGTTCTAGAACACCAGAGGGGGAAATTTGGGGTCAACTGTGGTGGGATTATCATTAGGAAGTAATGAGGCAATGCTGGTTTTCAACGGGTGTCTTCCTAACAAACCTTTTCCTGGTCTCCTGCCAGGAGCCTAGAGAGGCAGCATTCCAAGAAAGCACAAGATTTTGAGTGGGGGAAAAAAAAGTGTTGAATAGCTTTCTTTCTCCTCTAGTTACGAATGTATCCCTACATTTGATTAGGATCAGTCAGCTGTCTCTGTAGGTGCTGATGGGACATAGTAACAAAAATAGTTCAAATCTGCTCACTAACTTATTCTTAGTTTTCCTGTAGTTTCCCACCCTCCCCACTCCAGCTTCCCACATGCACTAAGGAGTGTCTCACATGTGTTCATGAATATTTGCTTGCACTGCATGTGGTCTCTGCCAGACGCTGACGTCCCCTCCTGCGTGACATCTCTAAAAACTTCACTTGAGTCTACAGTTGGTACCATACCAAGATTACCATATGTGATCCTGCAAATATCTTTTGACCTTATCTCCTACTTTACTCGTTACGCCACAGGTAGAACGGCCTTCTTTCTGCTCCTCTCGTACATTATACTTGCTTCTGTCTGTGTGCCCAGAATGTTCTTTTCCCAAACTGCTGTGTGGCTGGGTCTCTTCCATCATTCAGCTACATTAAAGTGCAACTTTCTCAGACATGACTTCCCACGTAGTCATTCTCTATGCTGTATTACTCTTTTACTACCCACCCCATCTAAAATCATTGTATTTATCTGTTTATCACTGGTCTCCTTTACTAGAAGCCCTGTGAGAACAGGAATATTTTCTTTTAATTCAGCACTGGATCCTTGGTGCATAGAGTGGTGGTGGGCACTCAGTAAATACTTACTGACCTAATTAATCAATCAATTGATGTGATAAATGGCTGAGCAGAGGTATGTGGCAAAAGGGGAAAAATATCCTTATTTATCTTATATTTTTAAAAAACATTTTTCATTTTTAATGTTTATTTGTTGAGAGAGAGCATGAGGGGGGAGGGGTGGGGGATAGAGGATCCGAAGCAGGCTTTGCACTGACAGCAGTGAGCCCAATGTGGGGCTTGAACTCAAACCATGAGATCAGAACCTGAGCTGAAGTCAGCCGTTCAACCGATAGCCACCCAGATACTCCTATTTATATCATATTGTATTAGGACAAAATTTCTCAACTTTGACATCATTGTCATTTTGGACAGGATAACTCATTGTTGTTGGGGTCGGTTCTGTGAACTGCAGGATGTTTAGCAGCATCCCTGGCCTCTGCCCACTAGATGCCAGTAATTCCCTTCCCCAATTTAAGACAACCAGAAATGTCTCTAGACATGTTTGCCTAAGGGCAAAATCGCTTCCAGTTGGAAACCACTTTTTAGAGAGATCCAAAGCAGGGAAACTTGTGCACCTGTTTCTTACAGAGTTTTGGAGATACAGTTTTGGCCATTTTTATATTAATGCTGCATAATCTCAGTGGCATATAGCTATATATGTATATTTGTTTGTTTTTTCTCAATCGTGCACCTGCAGTTTTGCTGGGATTGGGCTGATGATCTTAGTTGGGCTTGGCAAGGTTTGAGATCAAACTGCAGATTTGATCAGGTCTGTTCCAAATTCTCACTTTCTTTAGATCAGTGACTGCCTGAATCATGTTCATGATGAAAAGCAGATGTGCAAAAAGGCAAGCCCAATCATGCTAGCATATTTCAAACTTCTGCTTTTGTTATGTTCTCAAACATGTCATTGATTAAAGCAAGACTTGTGGCCAAGACCAAAGTCAAAGGGCAGGGAAATCCACTACCTACCATGGATTTTGGGGTCAGATCTAACTGCTGATGTTGGTACAGCTGCTCAGTGTCATCTGAGTCAGCATCTTGCTTCTTCTGGCCTTCCCTCATCATCTCAACATGCTGCTACAGCCCCAAGTAATATATCTGCATTTAAGGCAGGAAGAAGGGGTGGAGGGGCAGGCAGTCCCCGAGCATATCTGTCTGTGTTATTGGGAAAGCCAGTATTTTCCTGGAAGTTCTCCATCAGGCTTCTCCTTATCTCTCTTTGGCCAGAACTGGGTCACGGCCATCCCTAGCTGTCTGTAGTGGGAGATGGCAAGGAAGAAAAGTGTTGGCAAAGATGGTTGAGTCAGTTTTCCAACAAGCTCTGGGGAACAGTTTTGCTATGCTTTGATTTAGAGGAAAGCAGTAGTGGTAAATAACAGTAATAATAACCTCAATTTGTCAGCCATGGACACATCAGAGATTGTGCTAGTTGCCTTGCATTTATTCTAGTACTTAATCCTCACCCAACCACAGATAAGGATGCTGAAGCTCAGAGCCGTTAAGTAATGCCCCTGGGCCCATCACACCCCAGTTCACTCAGCTAAACAGGGACAGAGAAGATCTGTAGTTCATGTCTAGTTCCCTCTGATTCCAAAGCTTGTGACTTCAATCTGTTATGAGTACGGTATATACATGATGAATAATTTTTATTTTATTTAAAAATTTTTTTTTTACATTTATTTATTTTTGATAGAGACAGAGCACAAGTGGGGGAGGGGCAGAGAGAGAAGGAGACACAGAATCCAAAGCAGGCTCCAGGCTCTGAGCTGTCAGCACAGAGCCTGATGCGGGGCTCGAACTCACAAACCGTGAGATAATGACCTGAGCTGAAGTCGGCACTTAACCAACCGAGCCACCCAGGCACCCCTACACGATGAATAATTTTTAAATCAGGGAATCCATAAAAGTTGTTAGACTCTCAAACTTAGGGTTAATCAATTACTAGAACTTGGGAAGTGACTAATGACTCAAATTCAGCCATCTAGGACCATTTAATACTTTTATTAACTTATTCAAATACTTACTGAATAACAAACACAATGTACTCTGCTAGAGACTATGTGTGAGAGAGGCATAAAAGATGGAACACTGAAACACTGATGCCTTACTCATGTGTTCATGTTCTCAGAAAGAGAACACAAGTTGGCAAGTGGTAAATACTAGACTGTAAGACACAAGGGGGTGTGGTCGTGTCTTTTTGTTTGCCCCAATGTGCAAAGGCCTAGTATATTCCTATACGAGAGGAACTCTATACATATTTGCTCATTTGAAACGAAGAAAGGAACAGATGGAATATGATTGGACTTTAGACAAAGATTTGCTCCGGTTGAAGGAATTAGGGAAAGCTTTGTGGAAAAAGTGGCGTTCGACCTAGGGCTTGAAAGATGCAAATGATTTGGACGGAAAGAACTACGGATAGTGGAGGTGGTGGAGGAAAAGGAGGCAAGGAAGAAGTATCAGGAGCAAGGCAGAAGAAAGCCACCCGCTGTCTCCAGGGAGCAGCGTGTGCGTCCATGGGGCTGCAGCGTAAGGCGCGTGGACATGGTAGCAGCGGTTGGCGGCAGATGGTACGGATCGTGGAAAGTCTTGACTGCCAGGGTAAAGGGTTATGGGTTTTATTCTGAGGCAAGAGGGAGACGGTAGAGTGACACGAGCAGAGCAGGACTTCGGGGAGATAAATCTGCCAGCAATTTTAAGATGTACTGGAGTGAGGAAAGGCTGGCGTGAGCTGGGGATTGCAGTTGGAAGGGTAGTGTAACACTCCAGACAGGAATAGCCGGGACCCAATGAGCACCTAACCCAGGCTGACAATGGAGTGGAGGCAGTGGGTTTGGAAGCTGTTAATGTGGTGGTGGGGGAGGGGGTGGGGGGGGTGGGGTGTGGTGGAGTACCTGCAATTCATTTGATTCAGTAGGGGGCCAGTGAGAGGGGAGTCAAAGAAGGAATACTAGTTTTTGACTTGAGTGACTAGCGAATAGGTTAAAAGAAATGAAGCTCACTGAAGGAAGTCCTCGTAGCGGCTTGTTTGTGAGGGAAAATGCCGTTTGGTTTTGGTCATTTGGAGTTGGAAGGCATTGTTGGATATCCAGGTATGAGTAAAGCTTGAGTGGTAAGAGTTGGCGATTCCCCTTTAGCATGGACATGATGGCTGAAGTCAGAGGATTATTCCAGGAAGAGCACAGACGGGCAGATTCATGCGGGGTCTCAATGTGTTTGTCACTGTGTCTAGGGGACCAGTGTTTAGATAATAATTGGGTTGAGATCACAGAGGATGCTTTTGGAGCCCTTAAGTTTTTAGGGGGTATATGCACGTGTGTGTGTGTGTGACAAAAAGATACTGTCCTTCAATGAGTTAGTGATTTCCTGTTTTATCTTCTGCAGTTTTTATAGTGGAAGGCAGGGGGCAGCAGAGTCCCACTTTTCAAAGGAGATTCCGGCCACAACTTCAGAAGAAACGTTGCTCCCCACCCCCTCCCGCAACTTGTATCTTTTTTCGTTAACGATACCATATCCCCTTTTTAAAAGTTGGAGAACATAATTTGATTCCAAAATCTCTGTCTTTGGGTACAGCATTCGGATCTGAAGGCTAACTTTGGGCAAGCGTGCCTCCAAGCTGAATGTATCAACTTCTTTTAAAGAAAAGGAGTTAAGAACTTATTTACTGGTGATGGCCTGATGCTATTTCAGTAGAAGGCTTGGCGTTGGACTGGAATTGCGGATTTTTAGCTTGAGGGCTGACTCTATCCTGGAGACTACCGTTGGTATTTAAAGAAAAGAAATTAGGCCCGCCAGAGCCGCATTCTTGAGATACCTTTACTATTACAGTTATAGTCATGGTGAGTACAGTCCACAGTCCTTGTTGCTGCTATTGTCTGGGTTTCCTCAAGTCAGGTTGACTTGGGATAAGGGTGGGAAATGAAGCCACATTTACAAGGGTAACTCGTACTTCTTTGCCTTTTGACCTATCTTCCCACTGCCGTCCCTCCTGGTGCTTTCCAATCTCTGTCATTTTACCTCCCAGCCTCCACCTACTGTCTAGACTGCGAAGCAGGGGCACAGAAGCTTCTCATTTCTGTTCCTAGGGCTCTGCTCTGCTGTCTTCCAGCAGGTGATGTCATCGCTGGTCACAGAACAGTGGGGCCTACTGCCGACCTGCAGCGTGCAGGTCACTCGGGGCCCCGGGGCTGTGCTCCCAGGCTTGCTTCTCTGTGGTCTGCTTTGTTACACACACAAGGACCACATCTACCTGTATATTGCTGTGTCTGGCACAGGTGTGCTACGGAAGAGGTACCTGATCATTTTGTTGAATAGGCACCACAACCTTTCACTTCAATGTCATAATGGGATTTTTAATAAAATTTCTCTTAAAAAACAGGGTTGTTATCCCCAGTTTTTAAACTTGTACTTCTCTTTCCAGATTTCGGACATTGTCCATGGGAATAAGTACAAAAGGTTTATGGGATCCCGGGGTAAGATAGGGACAGCGTGCAGCTCAGTGCCAAGTGGCTGTTCAGGGATGAGCCTCCAGCAGGGACTGGCGGGCATTCATGCTTTCAATGTGGTTCCATACCTGGGTCACGTCACACTGTCTTCAGTTCTTTGACTGCGTGTGCCCCTGAAACCTCCAGGCCCTTGTTCATACTGTTTTCCCCCTTGGCATGTCCTTCCTCTTTTCTGTTTCATCAGCTTCTTTTTCCTGCCCTACTTTTTCTTTTTCCCCTCATAGAATTCATTTCTTTTTATCAAGTTAGGTAGTTTATCTATTATGTTTGTTGTCTGTTCTCCTATCCTGCTAGGTAGCATATAAACTCTGTGAGAGCAGGGATCTTTGTTGGTCACTTACAGATCCCCAGCACCCAGAATACTGTTTAGAATATAATAGGAACTCAATAAATAATTTGTTAGGTGAAGAAGTGGGTCCCCGAAGGCTGGACTTCTATGTCATTGCCTCCGTGAAGCCTTCTATGTCTGACTTCTCCCAATCCTAGATAAGATTTGTTTATCTGTCCTCTATTTTCCTGTGGCACTTTGTTTCTATTTGTATTATAGCAATTACCCTACTGTATGATAGTTGCTTTATATTTTGATGACAATAACAAAAAATAATGTAACAGAATTTTAAATTGGAAGTTTTGATAGAGGCGCCAAGATGCAATAAGTACAAAATATCTGAGATATCATCCAAAGATGGACATTTCCATGAGTTTCCTGATTCCGAAAAAAACGAACAAAAACCACCACCACCAAAAACACTTACATTGTGGACATTGAAGGATCAAGAGAGTAGAGACCAGTAAAGGTTTGATGAGGAGAATTTCTTTTGAAAGAGTTGTGCTGGGAGTCCCCCACTCCTACCAGGAGGGGCAGGGAGGGTGCTTCTACCTTCAGCTTGAGCCAAGGAAGGGGCTCACAGGGACTACATGGAGATAGTGTGTCTCTGGCAGTGAGGGAAACACGAGTCCTTTTTGAGTCTTGCCTGGAAATGGCAAAAGGCAAAGACAGGTCAGACGGCTGCTCTGATCCTGGGAACAAGGAGGTCCCCCCAGAGTCTGGGTGAATCATGTGAGAGACTGAACCAGCCGGGTCATTTTCAGTCCTCCCCATGATTGCTACCTGAAGGCTCCCCTCCAGGACAGCTGGAGACAAAGAAGGTGGCCAGCCGGAGTAAAATGCATTACCTTTGACAAAGGAAGAAATGTAGTCAAATATTACTAAAAAAAGTCTTTTGCAGAGGAGGCTTTGAACAATTCAGGAAATTGTTAGAAAGCATCATCTTTAAACACCCAAAGCAAAGAATTTTCCAAATGCAAGAAACTGGCCCCAAAGAGAATCCGTCAAAACAAGAACTTCCTGGTCCCTCTTTACCTCTCCTCCATACCGCCTCTGGCAGGGTGAGAAACCTAGTGATTACAGCTGGGGGAGGAGGAATCCTGAGCACTGGGAGGCACATGGTCTGGGAAGAGGCAGAGGATGAGGCCTGTCTTTCTATAAACACTGTCAGTCTTCAGCAACCCTCTCCCAGAGACGATTTACCGACTTACCATTAAACCAGCTTGGTACTTTTAAGGACTGGACATTCTGATTTCTGAATTCAGACTGTTTTTATGCCATAAAGTGGTCTGAGTAATCTTTTTATTACCTCAGAATCTTAAAAAAATTTTTTCTTTTAATGTTTATTTTTGAGAGAGACAGAGACAGAGTGTGAGTGGGGGAGGGGCAGAGAGAGGGACACACAGAATCTGAAACAGGCTGCAGGCTCTGAGCTGTCAGCACAGAGCCTGTCTCGGGGCTCGAACTTGTGAACCATGAGATCATGACCTGAGCCGAAATCAGATGTTAAACCGACTGAGCCTCCCAGGCGCCCCTGTATTTATTTTTATTTTAGAGAGATAGTGTGTGAACAGGGGGCAGGAACAGAGAAAAAGAGAATTAAAAAAAAAATTTTTTTTTTTTACCATTTTATTTATTTTTGAGACAGAGAGAGACAGAGCATGAACAGGGGAGGGGCAGAGAGAGAGGGAGACACAGAATCGGAAGCAGGCTCCAGGCTCTGAGCCATCAGCCCAGAGCCCGAAGTGGGGCTCGAACTCATGGACTGCGAGATCGTGACCTGAGCTGAAGTCCGACGCTTAACCAACTGAGCCACCCAGGCGCCCAGAGAAAAAGAGAATTTTTTAAAAAATGTTTTTTATTTTTATTTTTATTTTTGAGAGAGAGAGAGTGTGTGCAAGCAGGGGAGGGGCAGAGAGGGAGAGAGAGAGAGAGAGAGAGAGAGAGAGAGAGAGAGAGAGAGAGAGAATCTCAAGCAGGCTCCATGCTCAGTGTGAAGTCCAAGGTGGGCTCGAACCCATGACCCTGGGATCGTGACCTGAACTGAAATTGAGACTCGATGCTCCAGTGACTGAGCCAACCAGGTGCCCTTTATTATTATTATTATTATTATTATTATTAATTTTAGAGAGTCCCTTCTGCATACATTTTAAAGGACCAGTGTTAGCATGCTTTGTGATTACCTCCTATGAGCCCTGCTTGTTCACAGCATCAGCAACATCATATTAGCTAATGTTTACTGTGTGTCCACTGTGTTTTCTTGGCACTATGCTATTAATGTATTTATCTCATAGTTCCACCCAACAACCCTGTGTGGTAGGAGCTCTTATCCTATTTCACATGCAGGACATCTGAAGTTGAAAGACATTCACTAACTTCCCTGAAGTTTACATACTTAGAAGTAGAGTTAGCATTTGAACCCAGGTGATCTGACTGTATTCTTTACTAGATTCACATTTCCTCAGGAATAGGACTGTGCTCATGTCTGTATTCCCCACGTACAGCACAGGGTCTGACCTTTAGTGCTCCACAACAGTTTAAACAGATGAGCGGTCCATAAATGTCGTTGGCAATATTTCACAGTAACACATACAAAATTCAGCAAAATATAATAACTAGGAGCTTAGGCTTTGGAGTCATTGGACATGGTTTTGAATCCTGGTTCTGTCTCTTCATAGCTGTTTGGTCTTTGGGAAAATTACTTAACCTGTCTATGCCCCGGTTTCCTCATAATAGAATGGAATAACAACCCCTCCATCATAGGATTGTGCTGTGCTGCAAACCAAAGAAGATTATAAATATATAAAGCAACTGACAGTGCCTACCACTTAGCACACAGTGAACGTACTTGCCATAGCATGTGGCTCAACAGGATGATGACTTTTACTTATTTGGGTTTAGTGCTCCACTGAATTCTGAATCAGCAGAGGTACAGTTTGATAATGGTAGACAGACCCAACCCTAAGCAAGCTGTGAAGTACAACGGAAGCTCTTGACCAAACCGCATGCCATTTGGTGACCGTGGCTGGCTGAACCCTCCTGTCACGTGGCTGCTCTCCAGTGTTCCCATGTGCACCTGCTTCTCTTGTAAGGTGTGTGGTTACAGTGGGTCCCAATGCTTGTTCCTAACTCTGCTTATTTGTAATTATAATCACCTAACTTAATTAAACATTATTTAAATGAGTTACGAATGGGAAAAGAGTAGAGCACTTTTACAGTTATCTTCCTGCCTTGCCTTTCCCCTCTAGTTGGAGGGGGGACCTTTGTCTTCATGCTTTCTTTTCTTCCTTCTTTTAGGAGAAAGAACTGACTAAACTCATTCATATAAAGACATAAGTGACTGCAGCCCCTCTCAAGATCAATTGCATTTTAATAGGTGTTTAATGCTGTAGCTAAAGGAAGAAAGCTCTAAATGTGGGAGTTGAGTACCAAGGACAGGGTGACTGTTTGATCCTGTCCAAAAACATGTCATAAATCCTCCTTGATCCCTACTCTCCATGCTTGGAAGAATGGTGCTATTTCTGTTATAATTGTGCATTATATCTACATTCTCATACCTCTGGACAAGGTAAATATAGGCTAGTTGTCCAATTTGTATTTATCTGATTTCACTAAGAGTGGTACACTATGCATTATAATTAAATTTGGGAACAGAACCTATGCTCACAGAATAGGCTCCCAAATTTTATTCTTTTGAGGTAAACCCCAGGTCCAGTGCTACTCACAACACTTAGGTCTTGTGAATCCCCCTATGGTGAAATGTGTCTTTATTTGTCTTTGTGCACTGCTTTGGTAAATGCTCATGGAACAAACAACTGGATTCTCACTAAATATATGTCTATTTTAGGGGCATCTGGGTGGCTCAGTCAGTTAAGTGGTCAGCTTCAGCTCAGGTCATGATCTCATGGTTTGTGAGTTCGAGCTCTGAGCTGTCAGCACAGAGCCTGGAGCCTGCTTCAGATTCTATGTCTCCCTCTCTCTCTGTCCCTCCCCTGCTTGTGTGCTCTCTCTCTCTCTCTCAAAAATAAATAAATAAACATTAAAAAATATATGTCTATTCCCTTTAATGCAGAATGAAGAATTTGATACAATTGGAGGGGCACCTGGTTGGCTCAGTTAAGTGTCCGACTCTTGATTTCAGTTCACAGTTCCTGAGATTGAGCCTTGCCTCGGGCTTTCTGCTGACAGAGCAGAGACTGCTTGGGATTCTTTCTCCCTCCCTCTCTCTCTATACCCCTTGGACGTTCTCTCTCTCTCAAAATAAGTAGATAAACATTAAAAAAAAACATGATACAACTGAAATCATACACTTGTAAAGGATTTAGGGAAATTGTAGTTTAAAAACCTCATTTTATCCATGAGGAAATTCAGACAGAGAGCTGAACTGACTTGTAAAAGTCAGTAAAAAAGTAAAACTTTTTTAGTAACTTTCAAATATGCAATATAGTATTATCAACTATAGTTACCGTGCTTAAATCACATTCTCATGACTTATTTACTTTATAACTAGAAGCTTGTAATTTTTCACCCCCTTATATATTTTGCCTACCCCCCCCCCATCTCTGACAACCACGAATCTGCTGTCTGTACTTGTGAGCTTGTTTTATTTATTTATTTACTTATTTATTTTTTGGTTTTAGATTCCACAGTAAGTGAAATCATACAGTATTTGTCTTTGGTTGAGGTATTTCACTTAGCATAATGCCCTCAAGGTCCATCCATCTTGTCCCAAATAGAAGAATTACCTTCTTTTTTTATGGCTGGATAATAGTCCATTGTATATATTTATTTCACATTTTTTCACTTATCCATTGATGGACCCTTAGGTTGTTTCCATGTCTTGGCTATTGTAAATAATGCTGCAATGAACATGGGGGTGCAGATATCTTTCAAGTTAGTGATTTCATTTCCTTTGGATAAATATTCAGAAGTGGAATTGCTGGGTCATGGTAGTTCTACTTTTAATTTTTTGAGGAACTTCCATATTGTTTTTTACATTCCCACCAATTTACATTCCCACCAACAGTGCCCAAAGTTCCCCTTCACCACATCTTTGCCAACATTTGATATTTCTTGTCTTTTTGATAATAGCCATTCTAACAAGTGTGAAGTGATATTATCATTTTGATTTGCATATTCCTGATTAATGATGTTGAGTACTTTTTCGTGTACCTGTCAGCCCTCTGTATATCGTCTTTGGAAAAATGTCTATTCAAATCTTCTGACCATTTAAAAAAATTGGATTGTTTGGGGGTTTTTGCTATTGAATTCTATGCATTTTGAAATATATTTTGGATATTAACCTTTTATCAGAAAATTTTTTTTGCTGATAAATCATATTTTATATGATTAGCAAATATTTTTCTCTTGGTAGGTTGCCTTTTTATTTTGTTGATGGTTTCCTTTGCTGTGCAGAAGCTTTTTGGTTTGATGTAGTCCCTCGTTCTTATTTTTGCTTTTGTTAATTTTGCTTTTGGTTTAAATCCAAAAATCATGGCCCAGAATGATGTCAAAGAGGTTACCTATTTTTCTTCTAAGTTTTATGGGTTTGGGCTTTATGTTCAAGTCTTTAATCCATTTTGAGTTAATTTTTGTGTATGGTATATGATAGTAGTTTATTTCATTCTTTTTTTTTTTCAACGTTTTTATTTATTTTTGGGACAGAGAGAGACAGAGCATGAACAGGGGAGGGGCAGAGAGAGAGGGAGACACAGAATCGGAAACAGGCTCCAGGCTCTGAGCCATCAGCCCAGAGCCCGACGCGGGGCTCGAACCCACGGACCGCGAGATCGTGACCTGGCCGAAGTCGGACGCCTAACCGACTGCGCCACCCAGGCGCCCCTATTTCATTCTTTAAAAAAAAATATTTTTTTTTTTTACTGGCAAAAAACTTTACTGTTTCCACCTGGTCCAGGCCTGGGCGAGGGCTCCCCGGTGGTCAAAAACCTGCCTAGGGGCCGCAGGGAGAGCCTCAGCCAGAGGCCCTGACACCAGGGCCGGGGTGCCAGAGGGGCCCCTCAACGCCTGCCGGGCTCCGGAGGCTCCTCGTGGTGCCGGAGGCTGGGCGCTTGGCAGCGGTGCCCGCCCAGCCCGGCCCGGGGCCGCCGGCCTCCCAGGTGAGTCAGGTGGTCTCCATCTTCTGGATGAGCTTCACCTGCTGACCCCGCGGCGGTTCTGCAGGAGGCCCCGGAGATGGGCGCCTGCGCGGTTGGAACCCCGCGCGCAGATAAAGGGCCGGGTTCAGGGTCCGCTCCAGGTCCCTGGTGGTTTGCGTGGCGTCCAGGGTTTCCCCCCGCTCTTCTTGGGACGGCTTGTGCCTCTGCTCGTCCCGGAAGAGGCCGGCCGCCGCCGTGGCTCTGCCTGTTCAGGAGAGGCCTTCTGGCTTCACCTCCACCGGCTCTCGAGAAGCGGGCCGCGCTCCGGAGCCACCTCCTGGCGGCGGAAAGACAAGCGGGAGAGAGGTGGGTGCGCGAGCCCGCGGCTGCGTGTTGACCAGGCGGTGGGCGGCTGGGCGGCGGCCCCTCGAGGGGCCGGGCCCTTCCGGCTTTCCGACCGGCCCGGGGGCTCGTGCTTGATCCGCTGTGAGGAGCCGAGCGCAAAACACGGGGTCTGCCGGTCCGGGAGGCACAGGGGGCCCACGATGGTTCCCAAGGCTGGGACTGGAGAGGGGGTTGTGGGGTGGTGGGAGGCTGGAAGACGGGGTCCCCGGGACTGCTGTGCCCAAGCACTGTGGAAGCAAGAGACAGATCCACGGGACCTCCAGGTGCACTGCTGAAAACATTTAGTCTTTAACATTGTGGATGACGTAAGCCACAGGTGTTTTGTAGAAGCCCTTTATGGAGTGAGGCATTTCTCTTATGTTTCTGGTTTGCCGAGGGGTTTTATGGTGAACGGATGTTGAATTTGATTGGAAGTTTTTTCTGTTGCTCTTGAGATAATCGTAACAATTTCTTCTTCAGTCTTTTGATATGAATTACATTGATGTTTTCAAATGTTTAGGTAGTCTTGAATTCCTGGGATAAACTCAACTTGGTCATGCTATATAATTCTTACAAATGAACTGCTGCATTTAATTAGCTAATGTTTAGTGAAGATCTTTGTGTCTATGTTCATGAAAGATAATGGTTTGTTGTAATGTCTTTGGTTTGGTTATCAAGGTTATGTGTAGCTTAAAAATGAGACTGGAAATGCTCATTTCTCTTCTATTTTTTGGAAGAGTTTGTAGAATAGATATTTTTGACACTGTTTGTTTCTTAAAAGTCTGAGAAATTTTGCCAGTAAAGCCATCTGGGCTTATGGTTTTCTTTGTAGGAAATTTTAACTGCAAATTTATTTTTCTTTGGTAGATGTAGGAAAATTCAAATTATTTCTTTTTGAGTAAGCTTTGGTAGTTTGTGTCTTTTAAGGACTCTATTTCATCTTTTTTTTTGTCAAGTGGCCATAAGAATGTTGGTAATATTTACTTATTATCCTATGACTGTATGAACTGTAGTGATGTCTCTTTTGTTTCTGACATTGGTAATTGGGATCTTCTCTTATTTTTTCTGAATCAGTCTGGCTGGAGTGTTATCAATTTTATTGATCCTTCCAAAAAACTAGCTTTTTGACTCCTTTTTTTTATTTCTGTTTTCACATTTATTGATTTTTTTTTGCTCTTTTGTGCTTTTGGGTTTAACTTGTACTTTTTGTTAAGATGGAAACTTAGATCATTGATTTGAGACCCATTTTTTCCCCTTAATAAAAGCATTTAATGCCATACCTTTTAATGCATTGTTGTAACTGCATTGTACAAATTTAGCTTATGTTGTGTTTTTATTTTCATTTAATTAAAAATGTTTTCTAACTATTTATTTGACTTTTTCTTTGACCAGGGGGTTATTTGGAAGTGCATTATTTAATTTCCAATATGTAGGGGAAGTTTTTGGATATATTTCTGGTTTTGAGTTCTAATTTAATTCTGACACTCTCAGTGAACATACTTTGTCATTCCAATTATTTTAAATTTGGGGGATGTGATTTATAGCCTCATTTATTTCTTGGTGAATGATCTATGTGTACTTAAAAGAATGTGTATTCTACTGCTGTTGGATATTAATTATGTCAAGTTGGTTAATAGTGTTATTGATGTCTCATGTATCCTTACTGGGTTTCTTTTTTGTCCTTTAAATTACTATTGAGTCAGTAGTACTGAAGTCACCCTCAATAATTGTGGCTGTAGCTGTCCTTTCACCTTTATCAGTTTTGGGTTATATGTTTTGAGGCTTACATGTTAGGTATGTAAACATTTAGGACTGTTTTTTTCTTAGTAAATTGACCCTTTATCATGCAATGTCCTTGTTTATTTCTTGTAATATATCATGTGCCCTCTACCCTATCTGGTCTTAGTATAGTCCCTGCATCTGCAGCCTTCTTTTAATCATTGTTTTACAAGACATATATGGTTTCATCTGATACTTTTAAATTTTTTTTTTTTCAACATTTATTTATTTTTGGGACAGAGAGAGACAGAGCATGAACAGGGGAGGGGCAGAGAGAGAGGGAGACACAGAATCGGAAGCAGGCTCCAGGCTCCGAGCCATCAGCCCAGAGCCTGACGCGGGGCTCGAACTCACGGACCGCGAGATCGTGACCTGGCTGAAGTCGGACGCTTTTTTTTTTTTTTTTTTTTTTTTTAAATTTTTTTTTTTTTCAACATTTATTTATTTTTGGGACAGAGAGAGACAGAGCATGAACAGGGGAGGGGCAGAGAGAGAGGGAGACACAGAATCGGAAGCATGATACTTTTAATCTGTTTGCATTTTTAGGTTTAAAGGGAGTCCTTGTAGACTGATGTAGTTAGGTTTTGCCTTTTTTTTTTTTAAGTTCATTATTATGTTTTTTAAGTTTGTTTATTTGGGGGGTGGGGCAGAGAGAAAGGGAGAGAGGGAATCCCAAGCAGGCTCTGTGGTCTCAGTGTGGAGCTCAATGTGGGAGGTTAGTCCCACAAACAGTGAGATCATGACCTGAGTTGAAACCAAGAGTTGGATGCTTAACTTATTAAGCCACCCAGGTGCCCCAGGTTTTGCTTTTTTATACTATTTGATTATCTCTGTTTTTTTTTTTTTTTAAAATTTTTTTTCAACGTTTATTTATTTTGGGGACAGAGAGAGACAGAGCATGAACGGGGGAGGGTCAGAGAGAGAGGGAGACACAGAATCGGAAACAGGCTCCAGGCTCTGAGCCATCAGCCCAGAGCCTGACGCGGGGCTCGAACTCATGGACCGCGAGATCGTGACCTGGCTGAAGTCGGACGCTTAACTGACTGCGCCACCCAGGCGCCCCTTGATTATCTCTGTTTTTTAAATGGTGTATTTACCTAATAATTGGTTAGAATTATACATACCATTTTGCTGGTGGAATTTTTTTTTAATGTTTATTTTTGAGAGAAAGACAGCATGCGAGCTGGAGAGGAGCAGAGAAAGAGGGAGACACAGGATCTGAAGCAGACTCCAGGCTCTGAGCTGTCAGCACAGAGCCTGATGCAGGGCTCAAACTCACGAACCGTGGGATGATGACCTGAGCTGAAGTCAGACACTTAGCTGACTGAGCCACCCAGGTGCCCCTGCTGGTGGATTTTTTTTTTTGTCCTATTATCTTTGCTGTCTGCCTTTGCATTGAGTTTTATTAAAAAATTCCATTTTGTCCCCATCATTAGACTTACTACTTCTGCTTCTTTTAAAGACTTCTTCGTAGCTGTCTAGGTGTTTACACTGCACACATTTAAGTAATTATAGTCTACCTTCAATAATATTCTGCTTCACCTATTGCATGAGAAACTTCCAATAACATACTCCTAATCTGTCCCTCTTTCCTTCAATCTTGTGTGTCTTATCTATATTTTACTTTTACGTATATTGTGATTAACCTTCAATTCATTGGTACTATTTTAACTTTAGACAATTATCTTTTAGAGCTATTAAAATGAGAAAAATATATTTTACATTTATCTTTATTTTAATCATTTCTGGAGATGTAATTTCATTGTATAGATTCAAGTCTGATCTCTTATTCCTTATTACTAAAGAAGTTGTTAAAAACATTTTTTATATTGTATGTCTGCTGGTAATAAATTCTCTCAGCTTTTGTTAGAAAGATGTTTTCACTGGGTAGAGGGTGTTTTGTCTTGTTTTTTTTGTTTTTTTTTTTCCTTTTTAGTATTTTAAGGATGTCATTCTATTGTCTTCTGGATTGTATAGTTTATGACAAACAGTCTGCTGTAATTCATGTCTCTTTTCCTTAGTATGTTTTGTGTGTTTTTTCTCCAGCTTTCCCTTGCCATCTAATTTTTTTTTTTTTTAAGCAATTTGAACATAATGTGCTTAGAATTGTGTACCTGTGTTTGTGTGTATAAGTGTACATGCCTGTGTCATAGCCTGCATCACTGAAGGAAGCTTTTTCTGGCCTTCTGTCCTGACCTTAACATGTTGTATGCACACGATAGATGACAGAGGAGAAGAGGGGTATGAACTCCCTTTGTTTCTGCAGAGATCAGTAATTCTACACTCTGATACTAATTTATGCTCAGTCTAACAATTTGTTGAAAATTTTACTTGACTTATTACATTCTTGTATGGTGCCTTGGTTCTCTCCTATGCTTTGCCACAAGTGAGTCAGCATTTGTATTTTTATCTCCTTAGAAAGGCCTGTCTTTCCTTAAATTTCGGGCTACTTGGTTGCCATGTGATTTTAGCTCTGGTATGTTCAAGAAAAGTTAGGATTTTGGACTTTATCTGGATTTTTCTTTTTTTTTTTTTTCAGAATATTGAATCTATTTTCTTTTTCTTTTATTTAGTTTTAATTTTATTTTTTAAATTTACATCCAAATTAGCATATAGTACAACAATGATTTCAGGAGTAGATTCCTTAATGCCCCTTCCCATTTAGCCCATTCCCCCCCATGACCCCTCCAGTAATGCTCTGTTTGTTCTCCATATTTAAGAGTCTCTTATGTTTTGCCTCCCTGTTTTTTTTTTTTTTTTTTAATTTTTTTTTTCAACGTTTTTTATTTATTTTTGGGACAGAGAGAGACAGAGCATGAACGGGGGAGGGGCAGAGAGAGAGGGAGACACAGAATCGGAAACAGGCTCCAGGATCCGAGCCATCAGCCCAGAGCCTGACGCGGGGCTCGAACTCACGGACCGCGAGATCGTGACCTGGCTGAAGTCGGACGCTTAACCGACTGCGCCACCCAGGCGCCCCTTGCCTCCCTGTTTTTATATTAGTTTTGCTTCCCTTCCCTTATGTTCATCGGTTTTGTCTCTTAAAGTCCTCATATGAGTGAGTCATATGATATTTGTCTTTCTCTGACTGACCAATTTCACTTAGCATAATACCCTCCAGTTCCATCCACGTAGTTGTAAATGGCAAGATTTCATTTTTTTTAATTGCCGAGTAATACTCCATTGTATATATATATACCACATCTTCTTTATCCATTCATCCATCGATGGACATTTGGGCTCTTTCCATACTTTGGCTATTGTTGATAGCACTGCTATAAACATTGGGGTGCATATATCCCTTAGAAACAGCACACCTGTATCCCTTGGATAAATATCTAGTTGCTGGGTCATAGGGTCATTCTATTTTTAATTTTTTGAGGAACCACCACACTGTTTTCCAGAGTGACTGTACCAGCTTGAATTCCCATGGATTTTTCTTTTCACATAGTTGTAATGCTCTTTCCATCTTTCTATATAAATGGAAGTGGAACCCTTCATTTGCATTTTTTAAATTCTTTTTAAAGCTTATTTATTTATTTAGGGAGCGTGCACATGAGCAAGGGAGGTGCAGAGAGAGAGAGAGAGGGGGTAAGAGAGTCCCAGGCAGGCTCCATACTGTCAGCATGGAGCCCAATGCAAGGCTTGAACTGCTGAACTGTAATTTCATGACCTGACCTGTAAGGCCAGTGGCTCTGGATAATGTGGTACATGAATCCAATGGATATATGCTTTCTCTCTCTCTCTCTCTCTCTCTCTCTCTCTCTCTTTTTAAGAGATTACACTTTATAATTAAGAAAAAGTAGTGGTGAGGTAACATGAGCTATTTGTCTCCTGAGCTCAACATGGAAGCTGTGATAGAGCAGGAAGAGAATTGTTGGATCTGAGAGAACAACATAAAACTGTGAGAAATCACTGGGGAGAGAGAATGTGGTTTAGCCCCTTTATAAGAAGGCAGTGGTGGCTCAGGGCAGAGGGGGGCTCTGTGGCAAGGACAGGGAATAGGCAGAGGATAACTTTTCAATTGTGCCATTTTTAATTCCTCTCCATGGCCCTGAGTAGGTCATGACCTTCTCTGTCATCAAAAGAAAATGGCATTGCTTGGGGCACTTGGGTGGCTTAGTTGGTTAAGTGTCTGACTTCGGCTTAGATCATGATCTCATGGTTTGTGAGTTCCAGCTGACAGTTCCTGTGTTCAAGCCCCACACTGGGCTCTCTGCTGTCAGCACAGCACACTTCTGATCTTCTATCCCTCTCTGTCTCTGTCCCTTCCCTGTGCTCGCGTGTGTGCCCATGTTCTCTCTCTCTCTCAAAAATAAACATTAAAAAAAAAATTGCATCATCAGATCAGCTCCTGGTAGAGTAGGGAAGTAACATGAGAGTTGTATTTGAGGCAGGCAGGCGATGGGAGCAGATAACAAATACCAGGAGTCTCTGTTGTTCCACACCCACCCAAACTACCAGGTCTAGATAACCCAAAAGACCAGGGTGGGGGTTCCTGTGAGGCATGCTTATCTGCTACAACAAACACCAACGGGAAGTGGCCAAACCTAGATTTTAATGCCAGACACTGTCCAGTGGAAGACACTTTTCCCATCCTTGTTCTCACAAGAAGGGGAATGAGTTGGGGCTTGGGATTTAGCTCCTCTCTTGAAGGTGCACAGTGTCAACCAGTGAGTTGGCTCCAGGGGAACATGAACTGCTTGAAGAAAATACTCAAGGAGTGAAACTACGATGACAGAAAAAAAAATAAACCTCTGCCACATAAAGTGGAATTAATGAAACCCACAGGATAAGAGTTTAAAATAAGCATAACAAATACTCTCAAATAGATATGGAGTGTAGCCAAGCTACATAGCTGTAACAAGTTGAGAAAAACAGTGCAAATACTGGGTGCGAAATTATAATTGTCAAAAAGAAGAATTCAGTAAATTGATTGACTAGCATAATGGATAGCCAAAGAAGGAATTAATGAATTAGAAGATTAGGACAAAGAAGTCTTGAGGTAAGCATTACGAAAGAGGGGGTGCCTGGGTGGCTCAGTTGGTCAAGCGTCTGACTTCGGCTCAGGTCATGATATCGTAGTTCATGAGTTTGAGCCCCACATCATGCTCTCTTCTGTCAGCCCAGAGCCTGTTTCTGACCCTCTGTCTCCCTCTCTCTCTCTCTTTGCCCTTCCCCCACTTGCACGTTCTCTGAAAAATAAAATATACTTTCTATCTTTTTTAAAGTTTAACATAGATGTTAAGAAATATGGAGGACTGATATACAAATCTCTGTATTAGTGTATCAGGGTTTTCACAGGAAAGAGAAGACACACTTTGTTTTGAGAGTGTGTGAGCGGGGACGGGACAGAAGGAGAAGGAGAGGGAGAGGGAAAATCCCAAGCAGGCTCCAAGCTATCAGCGTAGAGCCTGAGGTGGGGCTCGATCCCATTAACTGGGAGATCATGACCTGAGCTGAAACCAAGAGTCTGTTGCTCAACCGACTGAGCCACCCAGGAATCCTTAAAACCTTTTATTTTTAAAACCTTTGCAATTTTTATGTCTCATGCCCTCTTTATTTCAGCTCTGTATTCTTTTTATTCTGTTCTGTACAATGTTCAGGAGAGCCTAGGAAACATGACTGAGCCTAAGATACATTATTTTTTCTTCAAGAGAATAGCATTTCCATTAACATACAGCAAAATCTTTTCTATTTTATACCTTATTTTGCAGTTAAAAATATTTTTCTTGGGGCACCTGGGTGGCTGTCAGTTAAGCCTCCAACTTTGGTTCAGGCCATCATCTTGTAGTTCATGAGCTTTAGCCCCACGTTGGGCTCTGTGCTGACAGCTCAGAGCCTGGAGACTGCTTCAGATTCTGTGTCTCCCTCTCTGTCTGTCCCTCTCCCTGCTTACACTCTCTGTCTGTGTCAAAAATAAATACTAAAACATTTTTTCCTATTTGGAAGCATTCTGGTCTTGGGATTAAAAGTAATAAAACAGGGGTGCCTAGGTGGCTCAGTTGGTTAAGGGTCCGACTTCGGCTCAGGTCATGATCTTGCAGTTTGTTGGTTTGAGCCTCATGTCAGGCTCTGTGCTGACAGCTCAGAGCCTGGAGCCTGCTTCGGGTTCTGTGTCTCCCTCTCTCTCTTCCCCTTCCCCACTCATGCTCGCTCTCTCTCTCTCTCTCTCTCTCTCTCTCTCTCTCAAAAAAATAAAGATTAAAAAAAATTAAAAATAATAAAACAAAAAAGTTAGGAATATTTAATTTTAGAGTTTTAACTTGGTTCAATTTAGCTGTGACAACAAATTTATTTAACATTCTGGTGAAAAATCTAAGACTCATAATTTTTGTTCATTCTGATTTGTTAATAGAGAAGATTGAACATATCAAAATCTTTTGCTTAATATATTGATTTTGTTATTTGTGTCTTAATGATTTAAAGTACCTTAAATAATGTAAATATTAATTGAAATGAGAAAAAGAAGAATGTGAAACGAGCCAACCATCTACATTTAATAAAATCTTCATAAGAAATAAAGACTTTAAGAATCCAATGGGAACTCTGAAGAAAAGAAACCAATGTTTCAGCAGCTGTCAAAGAACCTTTGGTACTTATAAGTAGGGGTCCCTTCAAAATGGTCATCTTGGAAATGAAGACACCTGTTCTAATGGTACCTTTATGTTATTTATTTTTTTAATAGTAGGCTCTATGCCCCACGCAGGGCTTGAACTCACGACCCTGAGATTAAGACCTGAGATGAAGAGTTAGACATTCCAGGTACTGGGCCACCCAGGCACTCCATCCTTAGGTTATTTACAGAACACTTTTTTTAGAATTTTCTCTGGAGCCTGTTGTGCTTTTTGCTGTTGTTGGTAATTATATCCCTCAAATTGACATGTAAAGTTAATCATGGTAATATTTTTCAGTAATGGAAATATCGTCTTGTTTAGAAGAATACATTTGTTTTTTAGAAATAGCAGAGACCCTTCAGAAACAGGGCTGGTTGAAACAGCAACCAATCTGTTCTTCGGTCAAAGACTTTTGTCTTTTGTCTATGATCTTTTGACAGAATCATAGTGTAACGAGACCAATTTTCTCATATCAGGGGGAAAAGGAATCCCAAACTGGCTCTTAGGGTGACATTGGTCATGTATGTGAGATAAATTAGAAAGGCAGGTAGGATTCAAAGCTGGGATTGCAAAGCTGTTGAATTGGAATGTAATTTTAGCTTCAGTGGGGGATCCATTAAAGGTTTCTGAGCTGTGGAATGACATGTATAGTAAAGAATGGATGAAGGGGAAGGTGAAAAATGTTTGGGAAACCAAATCTAGTATGTTTCTGAGATCTAGGACATTGTGATATTCTTTAACTAAAAGGACATAGTAACCCTTTTCAGTTGAGGAAATTATTTGACACAATTTATTAGTGAACTGATACTCCATTCTTTCAGAATCAAAGTAATTTTCCTTGATGGAAAATTATCAAGAGAGGATGGAAGTGGGGGTGAGGATCAAAGGGGGGAAGATTAATTGTTGCTGATCATTGTGATTCTGGATCATTAATTGATTAAATGGATTAAATCACTAATTAAATCCTTAAGTTATTTATACTTTAAAAATCCTTTTAGGGTCGCCTGGGTGGCTCAGTCGGTTAAGCGTTCGACTTCAGCTCAGGACATGATCTCACAGTCCGTGAGTTAGAGCCCCGCATTGGGGCCCTCTCTCTCTGCTTCTCCCCAACTCATGTTCTGTCTGTCTCACTCAAAAATAAATATTAAAAAAAATCCTTTTAAAATGATGTAACAACCCCTTTTTACAGGGTTACATACTGTGTCTATTTGCATCTACTCCATCTTCCGTAACACCTAAAATTTAGAAATATTTCATCAGGGCATAGTCAATAAATGTTTACTCCTATATATTTCTTTTTTTGATATAAACATAGCAATATGCATTAGGTCCAAATTAGAAATTTCTGAGTTACTCTAGGTACATTTCTCTGTCATCTAAATATGTACTAAATTAAATATATATTCACGTCCTATTTTGCCATAATATCACTGCCTTATTTTAGGTTCTCATGAACTGTCTATAAACTACAACAGTCTTACTAATCTTTTAGGTGAATGTGATAACCACTACACTACAGAAACCTGATAGTCTTACTGATCTCTTAAAATACAGTGTCAACCCCTCACAATAAATTTGTTTATTCACTTTATCTTGCAAGTAATTACCAGATGGTTTCTATACCCGTAACTGTACTGCGCTCTGTGTATATAACAATGAACAAAAGTAGACATGATCCCGGATTTCATGGGTTTATAATTTAGTGAGAAGATGGGTAAAAACCTTTATGTGATTATGAATTATAACCCATGCTATGAAGACAAAGAACAGAGAGGAAAGAGAACGACCCTATAGCCAAATGAGTCTTTCTAAAGATCAAATCTCATCATCATGCTTAAAGTTTTTCATTTAGTCTGCTGTTGCCCACAGGATTAAATCTAGATCTGTTAAAGTGGCTTGCAAGGAACTTTATGTCTGTACCCTGACAACCATCCAGCACAATGCCAAACTCCTAGAAGCTCAACAAATGTTAGTGGAATGAATGAATGAATGATGAAACTTAAAAATTTTAAATTGAAGTACAGGTGACATATAAAAATAGCTTAAGACACATCATATTTACTTGAATTAATAAAGTTGGTGCATTTTGAAACAGATTGCCAGATACTTCGTTACAAGGAAAAAGCATGCTTCAGTCAATTTTTGAACTCAGACTGCATTTGGAACTATCTTTTTGTCCTTGAAAACACTGATAGAATTTTAACTGATATATCAGAAATGTGCTATTACTATAACGTGTAAAACATTGCTTTGTGTGTGTGTGTGGCAGGAGAAGTCTGTAGTAAGGGTAGTGAAAAACAGATTGACATTTGGTCATTATTTCTTATCAAGGGTGTTTTACTTGTAATGCTATTTGACAGCTATATTCTAGGTCTGACAGCATTGAACCAGCGTAATTCCCACTGAACTGCTCTAAATAGGCAGTATTGCAATCAGTTTAACAACCCCTGGAGGCAATAAAATCTCTCCTTTGAACGAATACTCAAGGGGAAGAAATCTAAGATTTATAAAGGGCAGCAAGTATTCAAGAAAGGGGCAAAGTTTATGTGTGAGCCTATAATTGATGTTTCCTTTGTTGGAAAAGAAGCTTGAGGATGCTTTAAGAATTAATCTTTAAGAAGTTCTAATCTGCACTAACAAATGTGTTCAGATGAGTGAAAGAGATGTGATTCTGAGAGTTGAGTTGCTTCCAGCCAACTATGAAAATTTGGAGGGGTCATAGAATTATGAGAAGGACACTTTAAACTGGAAGACTTTAGCCATGTCTCTTTGATGTCTATGCTAGAGGGTCACCATCAGTACAGACAGTGTTGATTAGGCTTTAGGATTGGCAAATGGTTTATACTTGCTTAATGCTTCGTATGTATATACCTGTATGAAGAAAATTTTGGTCAAATGTAGTATCCTCATTCTAAATGAACTTGGCAGTTTTACTTCTGTTGGTAGTAATTAAAATACCATTTAATCAGCATTTAAATTAAGACAGTCCTAGCATTAATTCTTTGTTCCTGCCACTATTGGCTTGTATCCTTGGGGAGATCATACCACCATTCACAATTTTCCCATCTGTAAAATGGAGATGATCATTCTTACCAGCCGGGGAGGTTTGAAAGTACGTAGCTTAAGAAGAGCACCTAATTCGGTGTGGGCCACAGAGGCAGAGCCGACTTAATCGAGGTCTTATTATGTGCTAAGCAACTATGAGCTTCAAGCCACTGGATCCTTAATGTAACCATTTCATGCTGGCAGAGTAGTACAGTAGAGAGGGTGCTTTGAGGGCAGGGATACTAGGAGAAATATGTTGGGGATCTATGATCAGCTTGTTATTTCTCTGTCGTGGACCCAGTTGCTAGGGAAGTAGCTTTGTCCCTATCAGTGGACTCCATGGAGTTTTGTTCTGAAACTTTGGAATTCCTCTGCACATCATGGTGTGATTGTCTCTAGAGGGTAGTGGGGGAAGGCATTACCATCAAAAGTCCAGTGGTATCCTTACCACCACTCCACTTCAAAAACTTTTTTTTGATTCCAGTAAACATACAGTGTTACATTAGTTTCAGATGTATAAGAAGTGATTTAACAATTCTGTACTCGGTGCTCATCAGGATACATGTACTCTTACTCTCCTTCACCAAGGTCCCCCATCCCTAACCCACCTCCCCTCTGGTGACCATCTGTTTGGCCTCTGTAGTTGAGTCTGCTTTTTGGTTTCTCTTTTTTTCCCCTTTATTTGTTTCTTAGATTCCACATATGAGTGAAATCATATGGTATTTTTTTCCCTCTGACTTACTTCATTTAGCATTATACCCTCCATCCATGTCATTGCAAATGGCAAGGTATCTTTTTTTATGGCTGAATAATATTCCATTGTCTATGTGTGTGTGTTTGTGTGTGCATGCCTAGGCTCATTACTGATTCCTCCAACCCTGGTTGTTCTTACCTCACCATTTACATTCATGTCATTGGCTGCAATTTTTGTGGGACTAGCAGGACCAGGCAAGGGGGTAGACTTCCCATGCTTTCTTTATTTTATTTAATTTTATATTAAAAACATTTTTTTAATGTTTTATTTTTGAGAGAGAGAGTGAGCAAGGTGGGGGAGGGGCAGAGAGAGAGAGAGAGAGAGAGAGAGAGAGATACAGAATCTAAATCCGGCTCCACGCTCTGAGCTGTCATCACAGAGCCTGCCCCGGGCTCAAACCCACAAACCATGAGATCTTGACCTGAGCCTAAGTCGGACTCACAACTGACTGAGCCCTCCAGGTGCCCCCCATGCTTTCTTTATATAAATAGTTCTTTCTGCCTTCCTGTACTATTTAACTTATTAGATTCTTACTTATCTTCTGCCTCTTAGCTTAAATGTTATGTCCTCCATTAAACCTTCCTTGATTCTTTGAGGCCCCTCCCATGTACTCTTATAATAACCAAGTATACTATACCATAGCATCTGTCCTTCTGCATTGCTATTGTGGTGGTCGTATTTCCACTGGTCAGTAGTATGTTTCTTTATTTCTGAATGTCTGAGAGGACTGTACCTTCTCACCCTCTTGAAGTGAGGTGTGGCCATATGGTTTGATTTGGTTGATTTGTGAGCAGAATTTATGTAGTTACGCTGTGCTCAAGTCCTCCTGTTTTCCTCTGCCATGGAAATTCTGAAAGCATGTGTTGCTAATGGAGGTGCAATGATGAATCACTGTGTGGAGGACATCTGGCATGGAGAGCTGCCAAAACATACAATAGAAATTGCTATGGGATATGTATACCTTTGTTGTCTTGTAGCCATTGAGATTTCTGGGATTGTTGGTTACTGCAGCATATCTTTTTTTTTTTTTTAAGTGTGTGTATTTATTTTGATGAGGGGGAGGTTTTGTTGGGGGTGGTTGCAGAGAGAAGGAAAGAATCTCAAGCAGGTTCTATGCTGTCAGTGCAGAGCCCGATGCAGGGCTTGAACCCATGAACCATGAGACCATGACCTGAAACAAAATCGAGTCAAATGCTTAACTGACTGAGCCATCCAGGCGCCCTGCAACATATCCTGACTGATAGAGCCATTCCTGGGCCATCAGCCTGCTTCCTCCCCTGTCTTTAGGTCTTACTGAGGGGAGTAATCATCTTGTTCACCATTCTATCTCTAGAGCCTTGTTACAAACCTGCCTGAAATATGGTAGGCAACTAATAATAAATCATTCGTGGGATGAAATAATAATTCTATATCAAGGGAGGATCTATCTGAAGATTTCATTTCTACGGTAGCCAAGCCCTTGGCATGGCTCTGATGTGAGGAAAAGTGATAAAGGAATATTATTGAAGGGAAAAATAATGATCATTGTTCCCTATCTAAAACCTTAGCAATTAATTTATTTAGAAAAAAGATCTATTTTATCATTGAAAAAGAGCTATGAATACACAAATACAATGCATAGTTATCTTTATAGATAAAACAGTGAAATATGCCAAGAATTAGAGAAAGAGGCCTATGATAAGAAGTCATATTGAAACAGTTTTTTACTAATTATTCATTCAGCATTGTTTGCTTACTGACCTTATGTACTGTGGTGGATGGGAAAAATACAATCTGACACTTCTCCTTGAAGGGCTCACAGTCAAGTAGAGGGTAAACAAGAGACCATGCTAAGTAGAACACAGTGGAATAAGAGGAATAATTGAAATGCCTTGGGAAAGAGTACAGAAGAGCCTACATTATTTTGGAGTTGGGAGATGATGAATTTACAGAAGCAACATTTTAATTGGGTCCCTATACTGGTATAAACTCACCTTTCATCTCCAATGACCATCCTCTGTGTTCATCTTCAGCCACTCCCATGGCCATATTCTAGGCTTTTTCATCATCCAGAACTGTCCCATCTCTGAAACCATAAAATCATAATCTCACTCCCTGATCAGACCAACCATTCTTTCCAGTTTGCTTGTTCACTTATGATCAGTTACAACTGTTCCTTCAAACTTCTCAAGATTTTCATTCTCCAATCATCCAATCTCTTTTCTGGGGGACCTGAGTGGCTCAGTTGGTTAAGCATCTGACTCTTGATCTTGGCTCAAGTCATGATCTCATGGTTTGTGGGTTGGAGTCCCATGTCGGGCTCTACGTTGGCAGCACAGAGCCTGATTGGGATTCTCTCTTCCTCTCTCTCTGCCCCTCACCCCTCAAAATAAAAAAACTTAAAAAAATAATAAAGTTCTCTCTTTCCCCAGTGTAGACTGCCACAGATTACCTTTGGCCACTCTCTTGCTGTTATCTTTAAATCCTTTACTCCTTTATTGTCCGTTTGTGGGTTCTATGGAGCCCACCTGGAAAATTCCACATTGGATCAAACCACTTGTGGCCATCTCCAAGCTTATATTTAGATTGCTAGCAGAAATCATGGGTATATTAGAGACATTTAAAAACCATCCTCTCTAGCTTTAATTAAAACCTCAACATTTCTCAGTTATCTGCTTATGTTTCCCCACTAAACCTTCTTCCCAATCCTCCATGACTATTTCAAGACTTTTTTTTAATACTCTTGAATCTTACCACCTTCTACCACATGTTCAGCAGATGCCTGTGCCTGTTACTTTTCAGAGAACATATAAACCATCATATAGGTTTAACTTCTTGCAGGCAAATGTAAAAAATTACTCATGGATTCCATCATCCTTTTCTCCTTGTCCATTAAAAAGAAGGAATTGGGATTCTGTCTATCTTCGCTAATAACTTGGGTATGGATTAAAATACCAGGTTGGGGGAAAGAGGGAAAATGTGCAATAAGAAAAAGATCTAGGAAAGCACCCTGAAGAATAGCATTATCTGAGAGAGATGGAAGAGGATGCCGCAGGGACAGAGAGGGGAGAGGACAAGCAAGGAAGTGTCATGTTAAGGGGGACAAGAGATGAGTGCTTTCTAAACAAAAGGAAGAAAGAATATTTCCAATCTCTAAAACCATGGAGAAGTCAAGGTAAAAATGAAGACGTATCTTTCAGCTTTGGCAACAAATAGGCTCTTAGGGACCTTGGTAAGAGTGCTTCATTGGAGACACAGGAGCAGCAGCCAGGCTGGAGTGGGTTGAGAAGTGAATGGCAATTGAGGAACTAGAGATTCCCATTCTAGACTTCCCTGTAAAGAAGTTCAGCTATGAAGGAGAGGGAGGGGGTAAATGACTGGAGGGAGTTATGGGGTAGATAAAAGCTATTTGTCTTCTTGATCATTGAGACTTAGTATATTTAAATGCCCATTGGAAGAATAGATATAAAGGGAGAGACTAAAGAAACAAAACAGGATAGGACACTTGATAGAGTAGGTCCATGTGGAAGCAGGAAGGAGTAGAATCCAAAGCCTTTTTAGCTTCTTCTGTAACGTCTACTTGGACTAGAGTATCTTGTTTCTTCTTACTCTAAATAACTCTTTGATGCTTTCAAGTATTACCTTCATTCTAATGGCCTCCAAACCTATAGCTTCGTGCAAAATCAGTCTCTTGAGCTCCAGATCCTTTTATCCAGCTGCCTAGCAGACACCGCTCTCCAGCCGCAGGCACCTTGGACTCATCATATCTAAAACAACTTACCATTTCTTCCAAATAGGATTTCTTTGAAGGTCTCTTACAGCATGAAAAGGCACCAATAGCCAACCAAAATGCTAGTAGACATCTTTGATTCTCCTTTACCTTCCCATCATCTCTTCCCACTTTGTTTCCCTAGTACATTCCAGATCCTTAGGGAGCTTTCCCCTTTTCCAAAAAGCCCTCCTAGCTCCCGCGAGTCAGAAGCAGGCATTCTTCCTACATGTCCTCATTGTATCATGTACATCCTGTGTTTCAGCACTTACTACTTGAATTTCTAATGGTCTTTTTGCTAGACTCTAAACTCTACATTGACAGACATGACTGCATTTACTTCATGGTCACAACTTCAACGCTTAGAACATAGCATTGCATAAATAAATACTGGAATGAATAAATAATTGTAACTGGTAATAGTTGCAATATACCATGTTAAGGCATTTCTATATTTAGTATCCAATTTAATCTCCGTATATAACCTTGTGAGGTAGGTATTACTTTCCCTGTTTCATTGATGAAGAAACATGGAGTTCAGAGAGTTTAAGTGTCTTTGCCCCAAATCCTCCACCTATATCTCACTTTCTTGATATTTATCTCACAGCATATTGTCTAACACAGGCAAGGAGATGTGACTTGGGCTGATACTGAGCTGTCTGAGACAGCAAGGCTTCCATGTGGAATGCCAGATACTTTCTGATAAAAAGCAAACAATATATATTGTTTTTTTAAACAAAAAACTCTGTTGCTGGAATATGTATGTGTATATATATTCCAAGATCTCTGGGAGATTGCTAGTGGAATGGTTAAAAAACAAAACAAAAAAAAGATTGCTGCAATCAGGCTACATATATTAGGATCCTGGCTGCTACCTCTGTGAACTCAGGCAAGTTTCATAAACTCTCCAAGACTCTGTTTTTTTTCAAACAGGTACTGTTCTTTCCAATTTATATCTTTTAGGTGCTTTTGTTTGAAACCTTTAATATAGTGCCTGGCCAAGATTTGGTTATTAATCAGTGTTACTAATACCATGGTCATCACCCTTGTATTATCGGTCAGTTCACTGGTGTACAAGCAACAGGACAAGCTTGTTTGTCACAAGCTCCTGTTTCCTAGTGTAGGTAAGGACTATCACCTTGAATTTCCCATTGTCTTGAGTTCGGGACCATTGAGGCTCCCTTGTGCAGGATGACACTCAGGGGAAGAATTTTGCTTCACAGGCATCAGATAGTAGTTGGTGGTTCCAAGGAGGTCAGATGGGGTAGGATTGGAGCCTGTGGGCAAGCTCCTGTTCAGATTTTGACTTACAAATTTGGGGGAAACGTGGAGGAAGATGTATTGGGCTTAGAGGAGAAACCAAACAAAGGTTTGTCCAGTAAGAAATGAGAGGTGAGACAAATAAAGCCAGAAAAAATTACAAATAGTAATAGATATTGATTGCTTGGTATGTGTCAAGTACTTAGGTGTATTAGCTCACTCAATTCCTGTAGTAATACAATTGCTTGTGATATTATCCTTATTTTGTAGCTGAGAAAGTTAAGTAAGTTGGTCAGGGTCTCCCAGATGGAACTGACAGGAGAGCACATCTGGGGAGTGGGGCCCAGAGCAGTAAGAGATGCTTGAACATGGTGTCCGGAGAACACCCCTGAGCAGGATGCTTTTGTTTCTGCGGCTTACACAAACTGGCTTT